>NW_027362764.1:630071668-630671668 GCF_046119375.1 Phyllobates terribilis
CACACAACACCGGCCTCAGCGGTCAGCCTTGCAGCGGCGGTCCCCACTGACCGCAATCCACGGGTGGCGTAGTCGGACCATTATCATACTAATAAGGCTGCCACTGATTTGACCACCCTGGGCACGGACCGGGTCATCGCCACGGAGACTACAACCCCCAGCGATCCGGCTCCGGGTATACCCCGCACACACGTGCACGCACAACGTAGGCCCAGGGGGCGAGTCAACTTTGGCGTAGTCGGCAGGATTCAAACCAACCCGCCACCAACGGTTATTGCGTGCCTGAAAAAGACTTTTGCACTTACCTGAGAGAAGCTTCCCGCCATCCCCAGCCATTTCCCGCCGTCTGCAGCCGTCTTCCCGCCATCCGGAGTCGGTTCCCGCCATCGGACGCCATCTTCAGGACGCCGCGCGGGAAGAAGAGGGGCGTGGACGCCGAAAGCGCGCGAGAACCGAAGCTCCGCCCCACGCACTGACGCTGCGCAAGGTCCTGGAAGGGAGAGAGAGCGACGCTGAAGTCACAGGAGTGCGACGCAAGGTCCTCAATCCCGACGATCGACTGCGGAGCCGCGGCCTACGGAAGAGGATCATCGCAAGGTAGGCCACGGTCCACTAGGGAGGAAGGAGGATGTCGGATACAGAGAGAAGCTCCACCGCCACAGCTGCCGCCAGCGCAACCGCTGCTGTGGTCATGCCTTTCACCATGCCCTATATCCCGGGGGCAACCTGGCTACCCCAGTACTCAGGGGAGTCACATACCCTAAGTGACTTCAGGGAAAGACTGGATAGCCTTTTCCAGGTATACCCCCTCACGGAAGAGCAAAAAGTGAGCATCCTGGTGGCCCAGTTAATCGGGGCAGCCCAAAGGGAGGTAAAGTCCTGGCCACCTAGGAACAAGAGGACTGTCAGAGAAATACTAGCCCGGCTGAAAGACACATTTGATACCCGAACCTCAGCCGAAATAAAACTCAGATTTTACAGGTGCAAACAACGGGCACACGAAAGTATAAGAGACTATGCTCTAAACCTACAAGAGGCCCTGGGAGCCATTAAGCAGGCAGACCCTGACAGCATGGGGAATGAAGACAAGCTGTTGACCGAACAATTTATTGAGGGTCTACTGTGCAATACCCACCGAACCCAGTTGCGGGCAATGTCCTTACAGGACCCTGACCTGGACTTTGCACAGTTCAAGGACAGAGCCATCCGGGTTCTCCGAGAACCGGCACCAGGTGGCGCTGTGACCCACAGGCGCCCTGCTATCACTTATCACCAGGACGCGGCGCCCTTGTCTGCAGGGCCTGTGGGAGCTGATGCGCAGGCTTTGAACAATAACCCGGCTACAGACCTGCACCACAAGGTCCAAGAGCTGACTAAGAGCGTTGCCGCGCTAACCAGAACTGTGCAGTCTTTACAGGTCTCTTCTCCAGGAAAGATCCAGCTGGCATCCGGACCGGAGGACGTCCCGTGGCACCGACAGAGGAAGACCCCACCGGCCAGAGGAAGACCCAGCAACAGATACAACGAGGACGGACGACCCATCTGCCGCCGCTGCAATCAACCCGGACACATGGCAAGGTACTGTCATTTAAACGGGCACAACCTGGGGTAGAGGGCCAACCCCCAGGCCTAAGATCATCAGGCCCATAGAACTGGCGTGACAAATACGTAGGGGGATGTCTGGTCTTGCCTGTGGTACTGGATGGCATTCCTATGAGTGCCCTACTAGACACTGGGTCACAGGTGACCACCATCCCGTACGTGCTCTTTAAACAGTACTGGAATGACTCGGACATAACCCGCTACCCAGATGACGACCTGAGCATTATCGCCAGCAATGGTCAGCCCGTGCCACAGATAGGATTTAAAGAGGTGACCATCAAGGTTGGTAAAGTTGAACTGCTGGCACAAGGACTGATCATTGTGGACATTGACCGTCGCGAGAGTCACCCAAAAATAACCCTAGGTACTAACGTAATTGAAAACTGTCTTGCAGAGGTGATTCTTATTTTGCAACAGGCTGCCAAGAACGCCAGTTCCAGCCAGCAGCGTGTGCTCCAAAAGGAGATCCGGGCACTGATGAAGCGGCAACAAGTGGAATTATCTAGTGGTGAGATAGGTAGCGTGAGAATGTGTGACCCGTTCCCTATTGCCATGCCCCCGAAGAGTGAGATGATGGTTTGGTGCCGGGCAGCTATTGGTCTGAGAGGTAGAGACTACCAAGCAATGGTGGAACCCATCTACTCAGACAGTAGGCCCACCATTTTGACAGCGCGGGGGGTGGTCGATGTGCGCCATGGGAGGGTACCAGTCCGCATCATAAACATCGGGGAGAGGGAAGTACACCTGCCCCGGTATGCCACGCTAGCCAAATTGTTCACCATAAACCAGAACTCCGTACAGGCCGTGGAACCCTTGCCTCCATCTCAACCAGAAGAAGGTAACGGCTCTAAGAAACAAATGGGGGACTGGTGCGAGCAACTGCATTTGGGTACTGACTCCACTCCCTCACACCAAAAACAGGGAGTCTACCGGGTGGTTCAGGAGTACGAGAGAGTGTTTAGTAAACACCCGCTAGACTTCGGGCGAGTAAAGGGGGTAGAACATCACATCCCCACGGGAGACCATCCTCCCATAAAGGAGAGATACCGACCCGTACCCCCTGCACACTATCAGCACGCCAAGGGGATGTTAAAAGACATGAAGGAGGCTGGGGTAACCAGGGACAGCTGTAGCCCCTGGGCAGCTCCACTAGTCTTAGTGAAAAAGAAAGACAACACCATGAGAATGTGTGTAGACTACAGGAAGGTCAACCGCATCACACACAAAGATGCGTACCCATTACCAAGGATAGAAGAGTCCTTAGCTGCATTAAAATCTGCTAACTTCTTCTCTACTTTGGATCTCACTAGCGGGTACTGGCAGGTTCCTGTAGCAGAGGCGGACCGGGAGAAGACCGCATTCACCACCCCGATGGGACTCAGCGAATTTAACTGTATGCCTTTCGGGCTCTGCAACGCACCAGGAACCTTCCAATGGTTGATGGAATGCTGTCTGGGACACCGGAACTTCGAGACGGTCCTATTATACCTGGACGATTTCATCGTCTATTCCAAGACCTATGAGGACCATCTGGAACACCTGGCAGAAGTGTTTGAAGCCCTGGCAAACTATGGCCTAAAGGTAAAACCTTCAAAGTGTCATCTACTGAAGCCAAAGGTACAGTACCTGGGACACGTGGTGAGTGCTGACGGAGTGGCTCCCGACCCTGACAAGATCACCGTGATTAAGGACTGGCCAAGACCATCCAGCATAAAGGAAGTGCGACAGTTCCTCGGGTTGGTAGGCTACTACCGAAGATTCATTCCCGGTTTTACCAAGAAGGCAGCTCCTATGCAGGACCTCCTGATAGGCCAGTCCAGGAAGGTCAAAAACCAGAAGCCACCCTTCAGATGGGAAAAGCTGGAAGAGGAGTCATTCCGCCAGCTGAAGATGGCCCTCACGGGGAATGAAATCCTGGCGTACCCTGATTACAGCCAGCCCTTTATCCTCAACACGGACGCAAGCAACATCGGGCTAGGAGCCATACTGTCCCAGATCCAGCAGGGGAGAGAACGGGTAATTGCTTACGGCAGCCGAAAACTGCGACCCACGGAAAGAAACCCTGAGAATTACAGCTCGCTCAAGCTAGAGTTCCTGGCAGTGGTGTGGGCTGTAACCGAACGTTTTAAGCATTACCTTGCCTCTTCCAGGTTCACCGTGTACACGGACAACAACCCGTTGACACACCTGGACACTGCAAGACTGGGTGCCCTGGAGCAGAGATGGATGGCCCACCTGTCCAATTATGAGTTCCAGATCAAATACCGGGCAGGACGCTCCAATACCAACGCGGACGCCCTGTCCAGGATGCCAAACCTACCGGACGGAGGGGAAGATCCAGAAGAACTGGAAGAGGTCAAACTCCCTGCGTTCCACCGTCATGGGATTACCCAGTATTCCCACCGTGTGAGGGGCCAGCGATCCGCTACGTTCAACCCCTTACCCCACTACAACTGGGCGGAGACGCAAGACAGTGACCCCGCAGTCCGTCTGGTGAAGGAGATGCTGACCCAGGCTGACGCCCGCCTGGACCCAGACGCTCCGGAAGAGACCAAGCAACTGTGGACGGAAAAAAGCAGACTGTTTCTCTACAAGGAGAAGTTGTGCCGCCGAATGGTCAATTCCCGGACACATGAACTGATCTGGCAAGTTGTGGTAACGAGACGGGACGCAGCTATGGTGCTGGAGGCCTACCACAATGGGGCAGGGCACTTTGGATGGAAGAAGCTGGAGTTCCTGCTGCATGAACGGTTCTACTGGATAGGCATGAGAGGAGCCATTGAGAGATGGTGTAGAGACTGTGGCCCGTGCAATCTAAGAAGAAGGGACCGTGCCAGCCAGAGGACTCCCCTGCAGCCCATCATCACCAGGCAGCCGCTGGAACTGGTCGCTCTGGACCATGTTAAACTGGCTCCAAGCAGAAGCGGGTATGTCTACGCCCTAACCATCGTGGATCACTACTTCCGGTTCCTAGTGGTGGTCCCCGTCAAAGACTTAACAGCTCAAACAGCAGCTAGGGCCTTCCAGCAGCATTTCTGCCGCCCACACGGGTATCCAGAACAGGTGTTGACAGACCAAGGACCAGCCTTCGAAGCGGAGGTCTTCCAGGAGTTCTGCAACCTGTACGGCTGCCGGAAGATAAGAACAACGCCCTATCACCCCCAAACCAATGGACTCTGTGAGAAGATGAACCAGGTGGTGATAGATCTGCTAAAAACATTGCCCCTGGAAAAACGCAGCCTGTGGCCTGAGAAACTGCCTGATCTGGTGGACCTGTATAACCACATCCCGGTAGGTTACACCAACTGTACCCCGGCTTACCTAATGCGAGCAAGACCTGGTAAGCTGCCTGTTGACCTGGATATGGGAGTCCTGACACCCGAGGACACCTCGCCAGAGGCAGACTGGGATACAGAACGGCAGCAGCGGTACCGGAAAGTACAGGAGAGCGTCGAGCGAAGTCTCTGTCAATCAAGAGAAAGGCAGGAGAGGACTTATAACCAACACGCTCCCGCTGTTCCCCTGGTACCTGGAGAGCAGGTCTTGAAAAGAAAAAGGCGGCTCCATAAGTTGGACGACCAGTGGGAAAAGGACCCGTACACCGTACTGCCCTCAAGCCACAATAAAGGTGTACGTCATCAGCAGGGATGGAGGAGAGACCACAGCCACTGTCTCCAGAGACCACCTGAAAAAGTGCCCCGAGAAGTTGCAAAGCACGGATGAAGATCAGGAAAACCCTCAACCCGTAGAGGAAAAGGAGGAAATGATCAGCATCGTACTCGGAAACTTTCCCCGGTCCTGGACACAAGTAAACAATGCTATCGTGGTGCCCGTCCTCACCTTTCTCCAGCCAGCCCCTCAAGTGCCTACAGAGGACCAGGTAGAGCTGGAAGAGCAGCCGGCCCAGGAGGCAGAAGAGTCCACACCAGCAGCGCAGGAGGATCAACCCTCTGCTAGTAGTGAGCCTGCCGTGCCCCTAGTGAGCCAAAGAGTACGCAGACAGCTGCCCAGCTTACCCATAACACCTCCTACACCCTGTAGTGCAGAACCAGTTAGTGAGCTCCGTAGGTCCACTAGAGTCACTAGGGGTCAGATGCCCGCCCGCTGGAGAATATAAAGTAATGCACTGTAAATTTACCTGTTTCTTGAAAATGCTTATGGTTTTTGTTGTTGCCTGTTATTAATTATGTTTCTCAGTTACCCTGCAGGGTTCTTTGGACTAACAGGTTACGGACGCTGGATAACCGGAACAATTTTGTAGATAGTTGCACATTGTGCCTCTTGCGAAGATGGCCGCAGAAGAGAAAACCTGTCTGGCGTGGCCTCCTTGTGGCCCAAAGTAGTTAGCTTGCCTTGCAGCCACGCCCAAGGCCAACGCAAGGGGTTTTCTTTGGACAGGTCCCCTACCTCGCTTAAAACTTCACCTTGGGTGATATGGACACCCGGTTACGGACACGCCGTGACCACAAAATGTACTTTTTCATGTTGTCTTGTTATTGTTATACCCTGCATTTGTGTTTCTTTAAAAATATGTTTTGTCCCGGAGTACTAAATTTTACTAGGGGGGAATGTGGCACCCCAGGGGTCTGGTTACCACAGTAATAGAAATATTACGTCTGAGAGCAAGTGGGAGGTTTCTCTGGTCAGGAGCCCTAAGCATGCAACACCGCCCGCCCAGACCTGGGAGGGGAGGAATCTGCCCTTATAAACTGGGTCTGGGGCGGGATTAGGTGAGTCAGAGCCTGGAGAGGGAAAGCAAGAACTAGGAGCTCTGTAGGAGCAGGAGCGAGTGCCAGGGGCTGGAAGCCAGATAGCTCGCCCTGGCAGAAGAATCTAAGACCAGACATGGAGTCCGAGGCTGTGGGGACATCCAAGTCCAGCAGCAGAATCCAACCGGCAGGGGATTCCAGGTCCTCTGGCCATAGAAGCCCGGAGGCACGGTCACAAGCAAGGGACCAGCACCGCCATCGTGGAGCGGAGGCTAACCGAAGGCCCTGAGTGTTATGTTCTGCTACCAGAGCTAATGAAAGAGAGGAGATCTGTCCCTACGATAGAACTCAGCTGAATCCCTACGATGTAACAGGGAACCTGATCCTGCGATCAGACCTGCTAAAGTCCTAAGCTAGTCTGTACGGAGACCTATAGATGTGGGGAAGGAATCCCTACAAGTAGTAAGGACTGGGAGGAAAATTGGACACCTCCTAACAGAAATAGTAGCAGACAGACGAACAAACAAAATATATAGAACATAGAGGTCCGTAGACCAAGCAAACTAACAGAGTTAGATACAGAGCACAGGCTAGCTAGAAAGTAGTTATACAATGAAGTCCAGCAAAGCCAGAAGGGCGGAGCAGGATTAAATAGGCCAACAAGGTCATGTGACCAGCAAAGGAAAAAACCTAAGAGCAAGGTTCTAACAGTACCCCCCCTTCTAAGAGGATCCTCTGGATCCCATAGGACCAGGCTTATCAGGAAATCTCCTGTGAAACGCTCTGATAAGTCTGGACGCGGAAACATCATCAGAGCTCACCCAAGAGTTATCCTCGGGTCCGAAACCTTTCCAGGCCACAAGATACTGCAAACTACCTCTATACCGTCTAGAGTTAAGGATGCGAGAAATTTCATATTCCCCGTCCTCCACCACCGGAGGAACAGAGGCAGAGGCGTCACCATCCGACACAACAGCTTTTTTTAACAGACAGACATGAAATACCGGATTAATTCTCCAGGAGGTAGGAACCTCCAACCTAACAGCAGATTGGTTGACAACCTGAAGCACCTTAAAGGGCCCTACAAACTTGGGACCCAATTTCTTAGAAGGAATCCTCAACCGCAGATTCCTAGAGGACAACCAGACCATGTCACCAACAGCGAACAAAACCTCCTGTCGTTTCCTATCAAAGTAGTCTTTAGATTTTCTGTTGGCCTCCTGAAGATTACCACGCACATCCGTCCAAACTCTCTCCAAATCACCGGAAAAATTCTCCTCCTCAGGCACGGCAGATCCCAACTTGGAGAACGACCCAAACGACGGATGTCTCCCAGAACAACAAAAAAAAGGCGAACAACCAGCAGAAGAAGATGTATGATTGTTCAGAGCAAATTCAGCAAGTGGCAGAAACTCAGACCACCCCTCTTGATTGTCTGCCACAAAACAACGCAAGAACTGCTCAACATCCTGGTTTTTCCTTTCTGTCTGGCCATTAGATTCAGGATGATATCCGGATGAGAACGACAAATGAACTCCCAACCTATCACAAAAGGCACGCCAAAAACGAGCCACGAACTGAGGACCCCTATCAGAAACAATGTCAGTAGGAACACCATGAAGTCTGACAATTTCCTTGACAAAGGCCTTAGCGAGAGTTTTAGCGCAGGGCAGTTTGACGAAAGGAACCAAGTGACACATCTTGCTAAAACGGTCCACGACCACCCAGATGACAGTAAAACCCTCAGAGGGGGGAAGGTCAGTTATAAAGTCCATAGCCAAATGTGTCCAAGGAGCACTGGGAACCTCCAAAGGACAAAGCAACCCTGCAGCAGGAGTATATGAGGACTTAGATCTAGCACATATAGTACATTGACGCACCCACTTAATGACTTCCTTCTGCCATCCAGGCCACCAAAAACTGCGACCCACCAGTCTCTTGGTCTCAGAGATTCCGGGATGACCTGCCAACCGAGATTCGTGACACTCAACAAACAAATCTCTCCTAAAGGTCCCAGGCACAAACAACCTCCCATGAGGAGTGTTAGAAGGGGCATTCTCTTGTGCTTTAAGAATCTTATTTTCCAAAACGGAGTCCAAAGCAGCTATCACAACACCTTCTTGTAAAATGTTCTCCTCTTTCTCAGCACCGACTATGGGAGAAAAACTGCGAGACAAGGCATCCGCCTTAACATTCTTAGTACCAGGGATGTAAGTAACGGAGAAATTAAACCGCGAGAAAAACAGTGCCCACCTAGCCTGACGGGCATTCAGGCGCTTGGCAGCATCAAGATATATCAGATTTTTATGATCCGTAAGAACCTGAGCGGGAAATTCCGCACCTTCCAAGAAGTGGCGCCAGTGTTCAAATGCGAGTTTAATAGCCAATAATTCCCGATTACCAATATCGTAATTCAGTTCAGTCTCCGAAAATTTTTTTGAAAAAAAGGCACAGGGATGTAATCCATCCCCGTTATCCTGAGACAATACTGCGCCAACCCCCACAGAGGAAGCATCAACCTCAACCAAAAACGGCCTAGTAACATCAGGCTGCATAAGGATGGGAGCAGAGGTGAACCTCTCCTTGAGATACACAAAAGCTTCAATGGCCTCAGAAGACCATTGAACCGCATCAGCACCTTTCCTGGTGAGATCAGTCAGAGGTTTGACAATACTAGAAAATTTTTTTATGAATTTTCTGTAGTAATTGGCGAAACCCAAAAACCTCTGTATCGATTTCAAACCAATAGGCCTAGGCCATTCCTGCACAGCCTGAACCTTAACCGGATCCATCTCAAAACCTTTGCTGGAGATAATGTAGCCCAAAAAACTAATTCTCTGTACAGCGAACTCACATTTCTCCAGCTTAGCAAAAAGCGAATTGTCCATTAATAACTGTAATACCTCACGCACGCTCCGCCAATGAGACTCCAGATCCGGCGAATAAATCAAAATGTCATCCAAATACACAACCACATTTTTACCGATCAAAGGTCTAAGGATGTCATTAATAAGATTCTGAAAAAATGCAGGAGCATTAGTAAGACCAAAAGGCATAACCAGATTCTCAAAATGACCCACAGGAGTGTTAAAAGCAGTCTTCCATTCGTCACCCTCCTTCATGCGCAACAGATTGTATGCCCCCTTAAGGTCAATTTTAGAGAACCACTTGGCCCCCATTAACTGGTTAAACAGATCAGGAATCAATGGCAGTGGGTAAGGATTGCGTACAGTAATTTTGTTAATCTCACGAAAATCCAGACAAGGACGTAAACCGCCGTCCTTTTTTTTTACAAAAAAAAATCCAACCGCCACAGGAGACTTAGAGGGCCTAATGTGACCGGCGGCCAAACTTGTCTGTATGTATTCCTCCAAAGCCTTCCTCTCAGGAATAGTAAGGTTAAATAAACGACTTTTAGGAAGAGTCGCTCCAGGGACAAATTCAATAGAACAATCATAGTCTCTATGGGGAGGCAAAACCTGCGATTCCTTCTCAGAAAAAACTCTCCAAAAATCCTGAATAGGAACAGGCAATTCTCCCCTATCCAAAGCTGCAATACGCCCGTTACAACACTTGTCATAACATTTATGGCTCCAGGATTTAATTTCACTGGTAGACCAATCCAGTACAGGATTGTGAAATTTTAACCAGGGCAATCCCAATATTACTGGAGAAGGCAAGTTATTCAACACTACCAAATCCAATTTCTCATGGTGAACACCATTAATAGTGAGAGGAAATTCACAGACCTTGAGAGTAATATTCTTCAAAGGGGAACCATCCACAGAAACCACAGCAATGGGGGATGATAAAGGTTCAGGTTTTAAATTGAGTCTTTCCACGAATCCCCCATCAATTACATTCAGAGTAGACCCACAATCGACAAACACCCGAAATTCCATTAATTTTTCCTGAGCAATCGTGGAAGCAGCTAAAAATACACCCTTGGAATTTAAACAGGCAATATGGGCATGACTGACCATTTTTTTTTCTTTCTTCATACGAAGCTCACAGCCTTTAATCAAATGACCAGATTTTCCGCAATAGAAACACAAGCCTTCAAAAAATCGACGGTCTTTTTCTTGAGAGCGAGGTGCCACCGATCCAATCTCCATCGGTTCACCACTGTTAGTACACACATTCTCATAACCAGAAACTGACATAGCAGAGGATTTGCTCTCATTAACCCTTGCACGCAGTCTTCTATCCACCCGTATAGCTAATTGCATAGCCTGTTGCAAATCTTCAGGTGTAGGATAAGCAATTAGCAGGTCTTTAACCCTTTCACTGAGCCCAGCAAGAAATAGACTTTTCAGAGCAGAATCGTTCCACCCTGTTTGAGTAGACCAACGACGGAAATGAGTACAATATTTTTCCACATTACCTGATCCCTGTTTTAAACGTCTCAACTCAGTCTCAGCTGATGCGACACGGTCAGGATCATCATATAATAGTCCCAAAGCAGAAAAAAAACTATCCACTGATCTGAAGCATGTATCACTAGGTTGCAAAGAAAAGGCCCACTCCTGAGGCTCTTTGCGCAAAAGTGACATTATGAACCCTACGCGCTGGGATTCATCCCCAGAGGACTTAGGTCTCAAACGAAAATACAATAAGCAAGCATTTTTAAATGAAAAAAATTCTCGGTGTTCACCAAAAAATAAATCCGGCAAACATACCTTAGGCTCCAAGAAATGTGCTCCAGGACAGCTACTCACGTGCTGACGGAGCTCGGCCACCTCCAGAGAGAGTCCCTGCAGGCGATGAGCCAAATCCTGAACCGACACCATGATGGAACAGAAAAATCTTTCCTTAGAGAATTTGCTGGCTGGACTTACTGTTATGTTCTGCTACCAGAGCTAAGGAAAGAGAGGAGATCTGTCCCTACGATAGAACTCAGCTGAATCCCTACGATGTAACAGGGGACCTGATCCTGCGATCAGACCTGCTAAAGTCCTAAACTAGTCTGTACGGAGACCTATAGATGTGGGGAAGGAATCCCTACAAGTACTAAGGACTGGGAGGAAAATGGACACCTCCTAACAGAAATAGTAGCAGACAGACGAACAAACAACATATATAGAACATAGAGGTCCGTAGACCAAGCAAACTAACAGAGTTAGATACAGAGCACAGGCTAGCTAGAAAGTAGATATAAAATGAAGTCCAGCAAAGCCAGAAGGGCGGAGCAGGATTAAATAGGCCAACAAGGTCATGTGACCAGCAAAGGAAAAAAACCTAAGAGCAAGGTTCTAACAGCAACCCCGCAGCTGGAGTATGTGAGGACTTAGATCTAGCACATATAGTACATTGACGCACCCACTTAATGACTTCCTTCTGCCATCCAGGCCACCAAAAACTGCGACCCACCAGTCTCTTGGTCTCAGAGATTCCGGGATGACCTGCCAACCGAGATTCGTGACACTCAACAAACAAATCTCTCCTAAAGGTCCCAGGCACAAACAACCTCCCATGAGGAGTGTTAGATGGGGCATTCTCCTGTGCTTTAAGAATCTCATCTTCCAAAACGGAGTCCAAAGCAGCTATCACAACACCTTCTTGTAAAATGTTCTCCTCTTTCTCAGCACCGACTATGGGAGAAAAACTGCGAGACAAGGCATCCGCCTTAACATTCTTAGTACCAGGGATGTAAGTAACGGAGAAATTAAACCGTGAGAAAAACAGTGCCCACCTAGCCTGACGGGCATTTAGGCGCTTGGCAGCATCAAGATATATCAGATTTTTATGATCCATAAGAAACTGAACGGGAAATTCCGCACCTTCCAAGAAGTGTCGCCAGTGTTCAAATGCAAGTTTAATAGCCAATAATTCCCGATTACCAATATCGTAATTCAGTTCAGTCTCCGAAAATTTTTTTGAAAAAAAGGCACAGGGATGTAATCCATCCCCGTTATCCTGAGACAATACTGCGCCAACCCCCACAGAGGAAGCATCAACCTCAACCAAAAACGGCTTAGTCACATCAGGCTGCATAAGGATGGGAGCAGAGGTGAACCTCTCCTTGAGATACACAAAAGCTTCAATGGCCTCAGAAGACCACTGAACCGCATCAGCACCTTTCCTGGTGAGATCGGTCAGAGGTTTGACAATACTAGAAAAATTTTTTATGAATTTTCTGTAATAATTGGCGAAACCTAAAAACCTCTGTATCGATTTCAAACCAATAGGCCTAGGCCATTCCTGTACAGCTTGAACTTTAACCGGGTCCATCTCAAAACCTTCGCTGGAGATAATGTAACCCAAAAAACTAATTCTCTGTACAGCGAACTCACATTTCTCCAGCTTAGCAAAAAGCGAATTGTCCATTAATAACTGTAATACCTCACGTACGCTCCGCCAATGAGACTCCAGATCCGGCGAATAAATCAAAATGTCATCCAAATACACAACCACATTTTTGCCGATCAAAGGTCTAAGGATGTCATTAATAAGATTCTGAAAAAATGCAGGAGCATTAGTAAGACCAAAAGGCATAACCAGATTCTCAAAATGACCCACAGGAGTGTTAAAAGCAGTCTTCCATTCGTCACCCTCCTTCATGCGCAACAGATTGTATGCCCCCTTAAGGTCAATTTTAGAGAACCACTTGGCCCCCATTAACTGGTTAAACAGATCAGGAATCAATGGCAGTGGGTAAGGATTGCGTACAGTAATTTTGTTAATCTCACGAAAATCCAGACAAGGACGTAAACCGCCGTCCTTTTTTTTACAAAAAAAAATCCAACCGCCACAGGAGACTTAGAGGGCCTAATGTGACCGGCGGCCAAACTTGTCTGTATGTATTCCTCCAAAGCCTTCCTCTCAGGAATAGTAAGGTTAAATAAACGACTTTTAGGAAGAGTCGCTCCAGGGACAAATTCAATAGAACAATCATAGTCTCTATGGGGAGGCAAAACCTGCGATTCCTTCTCAGAAAAAACTCTCCAAAAATCCTGAATAGGAACAGGCAATTCTCCCCTATCCAAAGCTGCAATACGCCCGTTACAACACTTGTCATAACATTTATGGCTCCAGGATTTAATTTCACTGGTAGACCAATCCAGTACAGGATTGTGAAATTTTAACCAGGGCAATCCCAATATTACTGGAGAAGGCAAGTTATTCAACACTACCAAATCCAATTTCTCATGGTGAACACCATTAATAGTGAGAGGAAATTCACAGACCTTGAGAGTAATATTCTTCAAAGGGGAACCATCCACAGAAACCACAGCAATGGGGGATGATAAAGGTTCAGGTTTTAAATTGAGTCTTTCCACGAATCCCCCATCAATTACATTCAGAGTAGACCCACAATCGACAAACACCCGAAATTCCATTAATTTTTCCTGAGCAATCGTGGAAGCAGCTAAAAATACACCCTTGGAATTTAAACAGGCAATATGGGCATGACTGACCATTTTTTTTTCTTTCTTCATACGAAGCTCACAGCCTTTAATCAAATGACCAGATTTTCCGCAATAGAAACACAAGCCTTCAAAAAATCGACGGTCTTTTTCTTGAGAGCGAGGTGCCACCGATCCAATCTCCATCGGTTCACCACTGTTAGTACACACATTCTCATAACCAGAAACTGACATAGCAGAGGATTTGCTCTCATTAACCCTTGCACGCAGTCTTCTATCCACCCGTATAGCTAATTGCATAGCCTGTTGCAAATCTTCAGGTGTAGGATAAGCAATTAGCAGGTCTTTAACCCTTTCACTGAGCCCAGCAAGAAATAGACTTTTCAGAGCAGAATCGTTCCACCCTGTTTGAGTAGACCAACGACGGAAATGAGTACAATATTTTTCCACATTACCTGATCCCTGTTTTAAACGTCTCAACTCAGTCTCAGCTGATGCGACACGGTCAGGATCATCATATAATAGTCCCAAAGCAGAAAAAAAACTATCCACTGATCTGAAGCATGTATCACTAGGTTGCAAAGAAAAGGCCCACTCCTGAGGCTCTTTGCGCAAAAGTGACATTATGAACCCTACGCGCTGGGATTCATCCCCAGAGGACTTAGGTCTCAAACGAAAATACAATAAGCAAGCATTTTTAAATGAAAAAAATTCTCGGTGTTCACCAAAAAATAAATCCGGCAAACATACCTTAGGCTCCAAGAAATGTGCTCCAGGACAGCTACTCACGTGCTGACGGAGCTCGGCCACCTCCAGAGAGAGTCCCTGCAGGCGATGAGCCAAATCCTGAACCGACACCATGATGGAACAGAAAAATCTTTCCTTAGAGAATTTGCTGGCTGGACTTACTGTTATGTTCTGCTACCAGAGCTAAGGAAAGAGAGGAGATCTGTCCCTACGATAGAACTCAGCTGAATCCCTACGATGTAACAGGGGACCTGATCCTGCGATCAGACCTGCTAAAGTCCTAAACTAGTCTGTACGGAGACCTATAGATGTGGGGAAGGAATCCCTACAAGTACTAAGGACTGGGAGGAAAATGGACACCTCCTAACAGAAATAGTAGCAGACAGACGAACAAACAACATATATAGAACATAGAGGTCCGTAGACCAAGCAAACTAACAGAGTTAGATACAGAGCACAGGCTAGCTAGAAAGTAGATATAAAATGAAGTCCAGCAAAGCCAGAAGGGCGGAGCAGGATTAAATAGGCCAACAAGGTCATGTGACCAGCAAAGGAAAAAAACCTAAGAGCAAGGTTCTAACAGCAACCCCGCAGCTGGAGTATGTGAGGACTTAGATCTAGCACATATAGTACATTGACGCACCCACTTAATGACTTCCTTCTGCCATCCAGGCCACCAAAAACTGCGACCCACCAGTCTCTTGGTCTCAGAGATTCCGGGATGACCTGCCAACCGAGATTCGTGACACTCAACAAACAAATCTCTCCTAAAGGTCCCAGGCACAAACAACCTCCCATGAGGAGTGTTAGATGGGGCATTCTCCTGTGCTTTAAGAATCTCATCTTCCAAAACGGAGTCCAAAGCAGCTATCACAACACCTTCTTGTAAAATGTTCTCCTCTTTCTCAGCACCGACTATGGGAGAAAAACTGCGAGACAAGGCATCCGCCTTAACATTCTTAGTACCAGGGATGTAAGTAACGGAGAAATTAAACCGTGAGAAAAACAGTGCCCACCTAGCCTGACGGGCATTTAGGCGCTTGGCAGCATCAAGATATATCAGATTTTTATGATCCATAAGAAACTGAACGGGAAATTCCGCACCTTCCAAGAAGTGTCGCCAGTGTTCAAATGCAAGTTTAATAGCCAATAATTCCCGATTACCAATATCGTAATTCAGTTCAGTCTCCGAAAATTTTTTTGAAAAAAAGGCACAGGGATGTAATCCATCCCCGTTATCCTGAGACAATACTGCGCCAACCCCCACAGAGGAAGCATCAACCTCAACCAAAAACGGCTTAGTCACATCAGGCTGCATAAGGATGGGAGCAGAGGTGAACCTCTCCTTGAGATACACAAAAGCTTCAATGGCCTCAGAAGACCACTGAACCGCATCAGCACCTTTCCTGGTGAGATCGGTCAGAGGTTTGACAATACTAGAAAAATTTTTTATGAATTTTCTGTAATAATTGGCGAAACCTAAAAACCTCTGTATCGATTTCAAACCAATAGGCCTAGGCCATTCCTGTACAGCTTGAACTTTAACCGGGTCCATCTCAAAACCTTCGCTGGAGATAATGTAACCCAAAAAACTAATTCTCTGTACAGCGAACTCACATTTCTCCAGCTTAGCAAAAAGCGAATTGTCCATTAATAACTGTAATACCTCACGTACGCTCCGCCAATGAGACTCCAGATCCGGCGAATAAATCAAAATGTCATCCAAATACACAACCACATTTTTGCCGATCAAAGGTCTAAGGATGTCATTAATAAGATTCTGAAAAAATGCAGGAGCATTAGTAAGACCAAAAGGCATAACCAGATTCTCAAAATGACCCACAGGAGTGTTAAAAGCAGTCTTCCATTCGTCACCCTCCTTCATGCGCAACAGATTGTATGCCCCCTTAAGGTCAATTTTAGAGAACCACTTGGCCCCCATTAACTGGTTAAACAGATCAGGAATCAATGGCAGTGGGTAAGGATTGCGTACAGTAATTTTGTTAATCTCACGAAAATCCAGACAAGGACGTAAACCGCCGTCCTTTTTTTTACAAAAAAAAATCCAACCGCCACAGGAGACTTAGAGGGCCTAATGTGACCGGCGGCCAAACTTGTCTGTATGTATTCCTCCAAAGCCTTCCTCTCAGGAATAGTAAGGTTAAATAAACGACTTTTAGGAAGAGTCGCTCTAGGGACAAATTCAATAGAACAATCATAGTCTCTATGGGGAGGCAAAACCTGCGATTCCTTCTCAGAAAAAACTCTCCAAAAATCCTGAATAGGAACAGGCAATTCTCCCCTATCCAAAGCTGCAATACGCCCGTTACAACACTTGTCATAACATTTATGGCTCCAGGATTTAATTTCACTGGTAGACCAATCCAGTACAGGATTGTGAAATTTTAACCAGGGCAATCCCAATATTACTGGAGAAGGCAAGTTATTCAACACTACCAAATCCAATTTCTCATGGTGAACACCATTAATAGTGAGAGGAAATTCACAGACCTTGAGAGTAATATTCTTCAAAGGGGAACCATCCACAGAAACCACAGCAATGGGGGATGATAAAGGTTCAGGTTTTAAATTGAGTCTTTCCAAGAATCCCCCATCAATTACATTCAGAGTAGACCCACAATCAACAAACACCCGAAATTCCATTAATTTTTCCTGAGCAATCGTGGAAGCAGCTAAAAATACACCCTTGGAATTTAAACAGGCAATATGGGCATGACTGACCATTTTTTTTTCTTTCTTCATATGAAGCTCACAGCCTTTAATCAAATGACCAGATTTTCCGCAATAGAAACACAAGCCTTCAGAAAATCTACGGTCTTTTTCTTGAGAGCGAGGTGCCACCGATCCAATCTCCATTGGTTCACCACTGTTAGTACACACATTCTCATAACCAGAAACTGACATAGCAGAGGATTTGCTCTCATTAACCCTTGCACGCAGTCTCCTATCCACCCGTATAGCTAATTGCATAGCCTGTTGCAAATCTTCAGGTGTAGGAAAAGCAATTAGCAGGTCTTTAACCCTTTCATTGAGCCCAGCAAGAAATAGACTTTTCAGAGCAGAATCTTTCCACCCTGTTTGAGTAGACCAACGACGGAAATGAGTACAATATTTTTCCACATTACCTGATCCCTGTTTCAAACGTCTCAACTCAGTCTCAGCTGATGCGACACGGTCAGGATCATCATATAATAGTCCCAAAGCAGAAAAAAAACTATCCACTGATCTAAAGCATGTATCACTAGGTTGCAAAGAAAAGGCCCACTCCTGAGGCTCTTTGCGCAAAAGTGACATTATGAATCCTATGCGCTGGGATTCATCCCCAGAGGACTTGGGTCTCAAACGAAAATACAATAAGCAAGCATTTTTAAATGAAAAAAATTCTCGGTGTTCACCAAAAAATAAATCCGGCAAACATACCTTAGGCTCCAAGAAATGTGCTCCAGGACAGTTACTCACGTGCTGACGGAGCTCGGCCACCTCCAGAGAGAGTCCCTGCAGGCGATGAGCCAAATCCTGAACCGACACCATGATGGAACAGAAAAATCTTTCCTTAGAGAATTTGCAGGCTGGACTTACTGTTATGTTCTGCTACCAGAGCTAAGGAAAGAGAGGAGATCTGTCCCTACGATAGAACTCAGCTGAATCCCTACGATGTAACAGGGAACCTGATCCTGCGATCAGACCTGCTAAAGTCCTAAGCTAGTCTGTACGGAGACCTATAGATGTGGGGAAGGAATCCCTACAAGTAGTAAGGACTGGGAGGAAAATTGGACACCTCCTAACAGAAATAGTAGCAGACAGACGAACAAACAAAATATATAGAACATAGAGGTCCGTAGACCAAGCAAACTAACAGAGTTAGATACAGAGCACAGGCTAGCTAGAAAGTAGTTATACAATGAAGTCCAGCAAAGCCAGAAGGGCGGAGCAGGATTAAATAGGCCAACAAGGTCATGTGACCAGCAAAGGAAAAAACCTAAGAGCAAGGTTCTAACACTGAGTCACCGGCCATACGGGTGAGCACCACACGGTATACTCAGGGATGTGGGCTACTTCTACCCGCATACAGCAAGGTAGCCAGGAAGAGTACAGATAGACGGGGAGGCCTACAACTCCACCTGGCCAGGGGAGATCCTGCTTGTATAAAATTACAGCATGTCCAATTTTGAACTGCCGATCCTTTTGTTCTCTATGAGATAAACTCATAGTCTGCCAGTAGCTCTCTCGGAGAGAACACAGTAGTGCTTGGCAGAAAGAGTGCTCCTGTGTATGGAGGAGTCCAGAGATAGCTGCTGGGCAATTTATTGGCCAAACCATCATTTGACTGACAGCTATCTATTGTCTATGGAGACCAACAATGCCCCAATCCATCCATTCACGATGCTCTCTCCCATACTGCCCTCCACACTAAACACCCCTCCCCATCTATAATAATAGTGTTTTTTATCTTTGTTTCCTATGGAGTGGTTACCTTATCATCATCTTGGGTGCGATGAAGTGACCTCAGTATGTCAAGGCGGAAGGCGGATGAGTGCTCATCGTCTGCAGTGCCGGCGCTGCTGGTATATTCAATTGCAAGATGCTTCTTTAGGATGTGAATGCAATTAATACAGCAGCAGGAACCAATGTTCTCTCTGTTCTCCAAGTTGTCTGTCAGTGTAACAGCCAGTTCGGAGAAATATCCAAGTTGAATTTCTGACGGGAGACAAAATTTTGCCCCCTAAGAATCAGCTCAGGCAAGGTGCTCATCTCACCTCATAGCAGCACCAGGTCATCATAGATTTGTATGGGTAATTTTGATGCAGGACTCAGATCAAGAACGGACGTGTCGCCATGACTTTTTGCAGACCACTCAGTCTCCAAAAAAATACGGACATGTGAACAGCCCCATAGACTATAATACAACCCCTGGCAAAAATTATGGAATCACCGGGCTCGGAGGATGTTCATTCAGTTGTTTAATGTTGTTGAAAAAAAGCAGATCACAGACATGGCACAAAACTAAAGTCATTTCAAATGGTAACTTTAGGGCTTTAAGAAGCACTAAAAGAAATCTTTGTTTCCTATGGAGTGGTTACCTTATCATCATCTTGGGTGCGATGAAGTGACCTCAGTATGTCAAGGCGGAAGGCGGATGAGTGTATTATTAAATGTAGTACTCAGTAAGGGTAATTTTTTTCAGACCAAGCAGAGGGAAAAAGTTATGGAATCACACAATTCTGAGGAAACAATTATGGAATCACCCTGTAAATTTTCATTTCCAAAACTAACACCTGCATCAAATTAGATCTGCTTGTTAGTCTGCATCTAAAAAGGAGTGATCACACCTTGGAGAGTTGTTGCACCAAGTGGACTGACATGAATCATAGCTCCAACACGAGAGATGTCAATTGAAACAAAGGAGAGGATTATCAAACTCTTAAAAGAAGGTAAATCATCACGCAATGTTGCAAAAGATGTTGGTTGTTCACAGTCAGCTGTGTCTAAAATCTGGACCAAATACAAACAATATGGGAACATACTGGTAGACCAAGGAGGATATCAAAGCGTCAAGACTGGAAACCTAAAGCAATATGTCTCCAAAACAGGAAATGCTCAACAAAAACAAATGAAGAACGAATGGGAGGAAACTGGAGTCAATGTCTGTGACCGAACTGTAAGAAACCGCCTAAAGGAAATGGGATTTACATACAGAAAAGCTAAACAAAAGCCATCATTAACACCTAAACAGAAAAAAAACAAGGTTACAATGGGCTAATAAAAAGCAATCGTGAACTGTGGGTGACTGGTTGAAAGTCATATTCAGTGATGAATCGCGAATCTGCAATGGGCAAGGTGATGATGCTGGAACTTTTGTTTGGTGCCGTTCCAATGAGATTTATAAAGATGACTGCATGAAGAGAACATGCAAATTTCCACAGTCATTGATGATATGGGGCTGCATGTCAGGTAAAGACACTGGGGAGATGGCTGTCATTACATCTTCAATAAATGCCCAAGTTTACATTGATATTTTGGACAGTTTTCTTATCCCATCAACTGAAAAGATGTTTGGGGATGATGACATCATTTTTCAGGATGATAAGTTGACGCGCCCCCTGGGACATATTCCTTTTTGAGGGGAATACCCGGCACCGGATCAGATGGGGGGTTGTAGTCTCCGAGCGGCTGTGACCCGGTCCCGTGCCCAGGGCGTCAAGCTCAGTGTGATGTGGCAGTTCTACAGATGTTACTAAAGTTCTTTTGTGTCGACTACGCCACCCGTTGTGATGCGGTCACTGTGGCCGCCGCTGCAGCAGGGTCCGCTGAGGCTGATGGTGGGTGCGCAGCTTGATGAGATAACCCCCAACGGGAGGGGTATAGCCTCAGAGGGGACAGGCGCAGAGGATGGGGGTTGTGGTGGTGCAGTGCAGACGGCAATGAAGACAGAGTCGGGTAGTGCAGTTAAGGGTGTTTACTTACTGCAGATGTTGTACTGGTCACTCCAGCTGCGAGTGACCACCCGAGCCGTGCTGCGTCCACCAGGTCCTGGATCCAGCCAACCCCCAAACAAGTCCGGAGCGTGGCCCTGAGCTCTCCCTCTGTCCTTTCTTCAGCCGTCCCCACCAGTGATCCACCTAGGTCCAGCTCCCTCGGGCCTTCTGTTGGGACACCCTTGGCCTTGGGTTCCCTGACCCTTCATGTGGTGTGCCTTCGGGGTGGATGTGATGGGTGACCGTGGCAAACACTGCCCACGGTCTCCGGTCTCTGGCTAGGGATTGTTTTTACCCCCACCAGCTTGGGTTCCGGTACCCTGATGCTGACTCCTCACCCGGTGCTCTGATTTGGGTTCTTGGGTCCCTTCTCTTCTGTGCTCTGGGTCTTTCTCTTTTCTCCTCTCTCACTCTGGGTCTTGGTCTTTCTGCAGCTGATCCTCTCTGCATCTGACTCTCTGCGTCTGACCCTGATTCTAGTTGGTGCCCACCTTATATATCCCTCTATGTGTGAGCTCAGGTGACCAGCACCCAATGAGCTCCTAACTTTACCCAGGCTGCTCCCCCTATCTGCCCCTACACTACATGGGATGTACCACCCCCCTCCCACTCCAGCCAGGAACAGACTCGGTCGTACCTGCACATTTCTAAGTGGGAGTACCGTCGGCCTGTTCCTCGGAAATGGAATGTGTGTAGTGCATGCAGCCTACCGAGCTCAGTTCCACACTCCATCCTTACCCGGGAGTGGAATATCACACCTCTGGGTTGAGGTGCAATACCCCTGTAGCAGCCGAATCCTCAGGGTGCTACATTCCCCCCTGGTAAATCACAGCACGTCCTCGGGCTGTAAAGACAAAAACACCAAAACATACAAAATTTTTTTTTTTTTTCATAAACATATAAAACATATAAAAAACATTATATAAATAACATATCTTAGCAGATAAAACTTTCTCGTCGTCTCCTGTTTCAGGTTCCTCCTCCGGACACTGTGCAACGTGTGTCCGGGAAAAGTGCGACAGTCTCTTAGAAAATCTGGTTTTCTATAAAACCGGTAGGGGGCGCTTTAGGACGCGCAACTATTTACAGGGGAAGTTGGCCGCTCTCAGTCCTCGGCCAGGTAGAGGGAAGGGAATGGCTGCTCACAGTCCTCAGCCTGTAGGATGAAGGGGTTAACGGGTAAACAGTTCACTGGTCCCAACGGGGACTATTTTAGCAGCAACGGTTCACTGTTTCTTTATACCCCCATTGGGTAACTTATTTACAGCACCTGCTCTGCCGCACTCAACGGCGTCTTCCTCCTGCTCTTTGAACTTCAGACCCGTCCGGGTCCTCTGGCTCCTCCTCCTCGTACCGCAACTCCTCCTCCGTCAAGCGGTGTACGTGGAGGGCGTAAGGTCCTTTGGCACACTTGTGCCGGGTGAAAGTGACCTCGTCTCCGACGTAGAGGTCACGACCTCTGTGCCCCTCCGGCAGATGGGACTCCACGTCTCTGCGCGTGACAAAGACGTCGCCGAGGGTGTTGTTGTCTCTGATAAAGCCCCACCCGTGCTGCTGGTTAAACTTGATTACAGTCCCGGTGGTACGGGGACTGTGCGCTGCACGGGGGTCCCTCCTGGTCCGGCTCTTTTGCTCGGCGCTCCTTATTTGGGCCTGTTGTTCCCGGACCCGCCTCTCTCTCCGCTCCCTCGCGAACTCTTCGAGCTGCTGTCGGCAACACTCGGCGCGCTCTGCTGCAGCTGCCCTAGTTTCCTGAGTGAACCCCATTAGATCTTCTCCGGTGGGGTCCCACTCAAACTGTGCTTCCGCTAGCGGGGGCGAGATCCGTGCCACGGGCTTCGGAGCCGGAATCAGGGGTTCATCCAGGGGTCTTAGTTTCTGCTGCCGTTCCAGCTCATGGTATCCTTCGGGCCAGATGAAGGGCCGCCCGTCCGGCCATGTGAGCTGGCTGAAGAGGTCCTCCCCCAGGTGTGGCACCCTTGGTATTGCGGGCGCGGGCGCGGTGGTGGTGGCGCCCGGGTTGCCCAGGCCTTGCGGCCAGGCCTGGGGCACCTGGAAGGTGAAGGGCACCGTTAATACGGCGGCGCCCTGGGCTACCTGGCCTTGCGACCAGGCCGGAGGCTCCGCGGAGGTAGGGGGCGCTGTTGGTGATGCGGCGCCCGGGGGTACTAGGCCTTGCGACCAGGCTGGTGGTATTTCCTGCTTTGTCACGCTCCGGGTCGAGGCGCGTGACGTCACAGGGGTCGCTGCGGCGGCTTCCGGTCGGGGCCTAGTCCATAGCGGTGACATGGCGGCTACGGGCACAGCAGGGGGACTTTCGGGCTCTGCGACGGGGAGCTGGGGCAGGTAAGCGGTGTCACGGCTTGGGGTATAGGCGTCCCCTTTACCTGCCTCCATGCGTTCGGCTCCCTCCTCGGCGCCGTCTCCGGCCTTTGGTCCTCCCGCGCCATCCTCAGAGGCGGTCTGCTTCCTCTTCCAGGGTAGCGTGCTCCGTTGACTGGTCTCTGCTTGCTGGGCCATCTCCCGGCTCCACTCCGCCAGTATCTCACGCTGTACCCGGGCCATCCTCCGTGCGAGGCCCTCCAGGGCAGTTTGTGCACACTCCCGGTCTCGGGGGAGCTGCGCTAAGATCTCCGCTAGACCTAGCGGGGTTGTGGACTCTAGCAGGCTCCTGACCATCGGGTCGGTGCTGCTCTGCTCTCCTTCCGGCAGGCTCCTGGCCAGCGGGCCGGTGCTGCTCTGCCCTCCTTCCTCGGTCTCTAGCAGACTCCTGGCCAGCGGGCCGGTGCTGTTCTGCTTTCTCTCCATCTCCGGGTGAGCTCCTCCGCTACTCCTCGTTAGACCTCTTGCCTCCGGGTGCGCTCGCTCCAGACTGCTCCAAGCGACACCCATCTTTTCTCTTCTCTTTCGTCTCCTCCCACTTCGAGGGCGGTCCCGGGGCAACTCGGTGACTGTCAGCTCCAGGGGGAGTTCTTTCACGCTGACAGACACCTCCAGCATCACAGTCTCTGTTGGTGGGGGCGGTTTCCACTTTTGGCGCCATTTTCTGTCCTGGCCCACGATGGGAGGTGGCCTCTTGCCCTCCTTTGGCACGCCCATAATGGCGTCCGCTGCTCTTCCAAGGCGGGAAATCTGCGGTTTTGGCGGGAAGCGTCGCCCAGTGGCGGGAAACTCTGCAGATGGCGGGAACAAGCTGGAAATGGCGGACAATCGGCGGGAAACGACTGGTGATGGAGTCCGATGGCGTGGACCCTCCGGAACCGGCGGGAGACTTCTTTCTGAGGTAAACTTGCACTTTTCTTCAGGCACGCAGTACCCGGGTGTTGCGGGCACGGTATCCTGCCGACTACGCCAAAGTTGACGCGCCCCCTGGGACATATTCCTTTTTGAGGGGAATACCCGGCACCGGATCAGATGGGGGGTTGTAGTCTCCGAGCGGCTGTGACCCGGTCCCGTGCCCAGGGCGTCAAGCTCAGTGTGATGTGGCAGTTCTACAGATGTTACTAAAGTTCTTTTGTGTCGACTACGCCACCCGTTGTGATGCGGTCACTGTGGCCGCCGCTGCAGCAGGGTCCGCTGAGGCTGATGGTGGGTGCGCAGCTTGATGAGATAACCCCCAACGGGAGGGGTATAGCCTCAGAGGGGACAGGCGCAGAGGATGGGGGTTGTGGTGGTGCAGTGCAGACGGCAATGAAGACAGAGTCGGGTAGTGCAGTTAAGGGTGTTTACTTACTGCAGATGTTGTACTGGTCACTCCAGCTGCGAGTGACCACCCGAGCCGTGCTGCGTCCACCAGGTCCTGGATCCAGCCAACCCCCAAACAAGTCCGGAGCGTGGCCCTGAGCTCTCCCTCTGTCCTTTCTTCAGCCGTCCCCACCAGTGATCCACCTAGGTCCAGCTCCCTCGGGCCTTCTGTTGGGACACCCTTGGCCTTGGGTTCCCTGACCCTTCATGTGGTGTGCCTTCGGGGTGGATGTGATGGGTGACCGTGGCAAACACTGCCCACGGTCTCCGGTCTCTGGCTAGGGATTGTTTTTACCCCCACCAGCTTGGGTTCCGGTACCCTGATGCTGACTCCTCACCCGGTGCTCTGATTTGGGTTCTTGGGTCCCTTCTCTTCTGTGCTCTGGGTCTTTCTCTTTTCTCCTCTCTCACTCTGGGTCTTGGTCTTTCTGCAGCTGATCCTCTCTGCATCTGACTCTCTGCGTCTGACCCTGATTCTAGTTGGTGCCCACCTTATATATCCCTCTATGTGTGAGCTCAGGTGACCAGCACCCAATGAGCTCCTAACTTTACCCAGGCTGCTCCCCCTATCTGCCCCTACACTACATGGGATGTACCACCCCCCTCCCACTCCAGCCAGGAACAGACTCGGTCGTACCTGCACATTTCTAAGTGGGAGTACCGTCGGCCTGTTCCTCGGAAATGGGATGTGTGTAGTGCATGCAGCCTACCGAGCTCAGTTCCACACTCCATCCTTACCCGGGAGTGGAATATCACACCTCTGGGTTGAGGTGCAATACCCCTGTAGCAGCCGAATCCTCAGGGTGCTACAAATGCATCCTGCCATAGAGCAAAAACTGTGAAAACATTCCTTGAAAGAAGACACATAAGGTCAATGTCATGGCCTGCAAATAGTCCGGATCTCAATCTAATTGAAAATCTTTGGTGGAAGTTGAAGAAAATGGTCCATGACAAGGCTCCAACCTGCAAAGCTGATCTGGCAACAGCAATCAGAGAAAGTTGGAGCCAGATTGATGAAGAGTACTGCTTGTCACTCATTAAGTCCATGCTTCAGAGACTGCAAGCTGTTATTAAAGCCAGAGGTGGTGAAACAAAATACTAGTGATGTATTCGAGTGTTCTTTTGTGTGTTTGTTTTTCATGATTCCTTAATTTTTTCCTCAGAATTGAGTGATTCCATAATTTTTTCCCTCTGCTTCGTCTGAAAAAAATTACCCTCACTGAGTACCACATTTTTAATCTTGATTTCTTTTAGCGTTTCTTAAAGCCCTAAAGTTGCCATTCGAAGTGACTTTTGTTTTGTGCCATGTCTGTGATCTGCTTTTTTTCAACAACATTAAACAACTGAATGAACATCCTCCGAGCTCGGTGATTCCATAATTTTTGCCAGGGGTTGAAGATACATGATTTATCTGTAAATAAAAAACAGAATATGTACAAGACTTAGACATGGGTCAGCCATGCTCACTTTAGAATCGAAAACTCAAAAGCATGGGACTTGTTAAATTTTTGACACGTCTATATTGGGAATGGAGCAAATATCACACTGGTGTCTTTCAAATGCTCCTCAGTTACTTTTTTATGAAAAGATGCTCTATATTAGGATGATGACAAAGTGCCTCAATGAAGGGATCCCCAATATCCCAGCAGTACTTCCCTGCAGTACCAAAGTTCACATTAAAACGTACATTATTCCAATTTAACTTAGTTATCAAAACATGTTCTAAAATGCTTTTAATAGCAAACTTTTAAATGTGAAGTCCCCACAACAAATATATTGAACTTGGGTAATTAGAACCTGCCACACTTGAAATTTGGGTATTTGCCAATAATTGATGGAGCGTTGCTTGCTCAAAGCTGTAAGTATCTAAATTAAATATAATGATTCACACCATTTGAAACTCTGTAAGGGTGATTTCGTTGATGAGTCATTCATTGGTTAAAATGTTACATTTATTAGTTGAATTTGTAACCTTGAATTCACATAGTTTTCCATGTCTAGCACTGCCGTATTAATTAAATGATACGACACTATACAAATTAATTATAAAACATTTCATTTTTTTTTCTTGATGAACTAATGACTTTGCAGAAATGATGGAGTGTATCATGGAGATTTAGATATGTAAGTATATACTTCATACTTCTCGTTGATACATAATTATGAGATTGGTGTAATTCCAGGAGAATTACACTAGAAGTGCAGAAGAGTAAAAAAACAAATAATAAAGCAGTGAAAGAGAGTAGAGAGGGAACGATAGGGACTATCGTACATTAGAAAAGCTATTAGATTACAACAGACAGACATTTAGAATTAAAATCAATGTTAGGTCAGGGTCACATGAGCGTATAAAAAATCCACCCGATTTTCATCTGGAAAAGTGGGATGATTTTTTTTCTCACGCCAAATACAACTGAGAAACAAAATGCAAATCTGCACTGCTTCATTGAATAACATTGGTCCAAGTGCTATCCCTTTTTTTATTGGATTGAACTCGTCTAAATTATACGCTCATGTGAGCGAGCCCTTAATTTCGGACCACCCATTTAAGTTTTCATTGTTGGAAAGTATCAATGCCTGGAATTGAAGTAGCACGTTTGGGTATAAACTCCATCTCCCAATCACCTATTGCACCTCATTTTCTCCCAAATCTAATTATTGTCCTAAAAGACCAATCAACCATTGTTGTCAGGGCCGCTCCCAAAAATACCGATTAATAATATTTTACAGTTTATTCCTGCTTTATTCAAGTTTCACCCCTCATTTGTGTTTTTTTTTTCGCTAAATCAGCTGAATTGCGTCCACAGGACGTTGTACCAAGAAAATGTAGGACAAATGTTAATATTTCCTTGCCATTGTGATGGATAATCTTTGTCTGCATATCTGGCAGCTTCCTGTCTACATACAAGCTGCACATTCTGGAGTCCAGGTTCTGCAGAGGGGACATGAATAATTTAGCTGGTGATTCATGTGAAACCTTAGTTCCTTCTGTAGCTGCTGTTTGTAATAATGTATCATACAATACTCCTCCTGGGAATCAGGATCCTCAGCATCTTCCTTTTCTTTGTCTTTCTTTCAAGTGACCTATCATTTTTTTTCTTCCATTTAACAGTTTACTGGCCTGACGTCTGATCTTACTCGTCATGTGTGGGTAGTGGCCGCGTGATTATATCAGGCATATAATACAAATAAAATGGAAAAGGTGCATAGGGTAGTATGTAAATTAATGCTATTGGTACCTTTTATAGTGATGAGGATCAAGCATCAATAACTGTGCAAAATCAGTTTTTTCTTCCTGTCCCAAAGATTGATTCGCTTTGAAAGGGATCATAGAGTGGCCATTAAGAGCACATTCAATACAGTCATAATTCCATTTCAGTCTATGTTTTATTGGTCCCTTATCAATCCACACTAACAGAAAGTCACCTTTAAATAAGTCCTTGAATTGACCTCTCCTGTAAAATGGTGAAAAAATCTATTCACCCAGTCTCATCTGTTTCTAGGAAAGCTAAATGTCAAACAATATGGCCGGCCTTACAGCTGTCAGACAACTCTGTTTCCTGGTTTGAAAGATTTTCTTATATACCATGGGCAGCAGGTTGGCTCAGTGGTTAGCACTGTAGCTTTGCAGTGCTGGGGTCCTGGATTCAAATCCCACCAAGGAAACATCTGCAAGGAGTCTGTATGTTCTCACTGTGTTTGTGTGCGTTTCCTCCGGGTTCTCCAGTTTCCCTCCACACTCCAAATTTAGATTGTGAGCCCCAATGGTGACAGCAATGATAATGTATGTAAGGCGCTGCGGAATATGTTAGCGCTATAAAAAAATATATATTATTATTATATTATCATATCACTGTAAATTTAGACTGATTTGATACATTTTTGATGTATGGACAAAACTTTTTATATTCTAGACATGTAATCTGAGAACAGTCCGATTTTTTTCCCCAGACCCACAATTTTGCATTGACAATTTTGAACCGACACTAGGAACAAAAACGGACATGTCTCAAATTTTTTTACGCAGACCACTCAGTCCAAGGAAAAAAATCAGACATGAGCACAGCCCTGTGAAAATGATGGATAGCACTCGGACAATCTTTTTAAAACATGTATTATGAAATAAATAATGGCATATATTAAATGTTATGTTTAATTCTATTTTCATTTTTACCTACCCTTATTATTTGGTTCAATGGGCACTATTACACCACTCATTCTACATCACAGACTATCTGACAAGCTTCAGATCTTATGTAAGCATCTGGCCCACTTTTCCAGTTTATTTTTCTTTTTAATATTATTTAAAAAAAATAGAAGCTTGACAACTCAACAGTCATAAGATTTTTAAAAATCTTTTTAGAATGTTTCAGCTTTTAGGATGTGATTCCAATCAATCCACTATCGTAATCACTTTATTCTCAGCCAAACAAATCAAATGAGCTGTCCATCTTGGAATTTCCTACCTTCCCCATCAAAATAAAATATACAAAAACATAGATCATGTTTAATCTCTTGATAGGTGTAACTATAATCACTTCAGCCCAAAATGTAATAATTAATTAACATTCCCATATAAAATGAAATCATTTTGCACCCCTCAATTCATATATTGGGCACTCCCGTTTAATGTTTGCTACATGTTTAATATGGTTAAGCGAAAAGATTTGCGGGATCCTGGTTCAGTGGCCATCTTGGTAGTCCATGACCCTGCAAAATTATAAAAAAAAACGATGAATGAAGCATGTACTACTGAGTCTATAAGATGCCATGTGCACATACTCTAAGATCTCATGCACATTGGTATACAGAGACCTGTAGGTGTTTGTGCGGTATAAGGATAAGCTCAGTTTTGGGCAAAACTTAATAGAATGCCAGCAAAGTGGATCAAAGCTTACTAAATCTCATCCACATGCTATTGATTAAATTAACCTGCGCTATTAAAGGGGTTGTCCACTACTCAGACAATACCTTCTCAATTCCTATGTTTCCTCCTTGTAAAATAATAACTCACATACTCATTTCCAGTGCCAGCGTCGTTCCAGCAGTGTCGTCACTCGTTCTCCCAGGGATCGTTTGACCATTTTTGTCATGCGATCCCTGAGCCAATCAGTGCTTCATTCTCCCTGCCTTCAGATGAATCACATACATCTGGAGGAAGTGAGAGAGCAGCACCTCTGTATGCAATTTGTCCAGAGGAGAGTGAAGCCAGAGCTGAAGCTGAAGCAATGTCACGCGATCCTTGGGAGAGTCAGTGCCGACCCACCTGGAATGGCGCTGGCCACCAGAGCGGAGTATAGGTGTTATTATTTTATAAGGTGGAAACATGGAGATTCAGAAGGGGTTCTCTGAGTATTGGACAACCCCTTAAATTTGGAATCTTCAACATGATTTTCACTACTACTATTTAACCCTTTGCAATGCATAGGATGAAATCTATGGCAAATCTGCTGCAAAATCGATGACAAATCCACATGTACATAACTCATGGATTTGTCGCAGTAAAAGCCGATAATCTGAAGTAAAATCCACTAGAGATTAGCGGAAATGGTGAGATTCAAATTCACTAAATTGTGTGGATTTTACTAGGAAATTTGATTTTCAGTGATGTAATTCTCCACAAATGTAATGTTCCCTATTAGGCTCTGTGTTCCCTCCAGGTATCAGAGCATAATAAAAATAACATGTAAAAAAAAACAAAAAACCTAATACTTCACTGCCCACCTGTCCCGTAACTCTGCTTCCTCCAGTGTCTGACCCTCAAGGCCTGGTCATGGTCGTAAAACAGCGTCTGTGAAAAGAAGAGGCCCTGTGACCGTACGGTGGGCAGCGGGCTCCGGAGGTAGTAGCGGGACAGGTGAGAGGTGAGATGAATATTATGGTTTTTTTTAACCTTTTGTCACTGCCCTGTACAGTTATGCAAAATGGTGAAGTGCATTACAAAAAAAAAATCATCTGTATTCTGGAAATGCAGACTTTTGTAAAATTCAAGTAGAATTCCATTCTACTTGAATAAATTTGCAAATCCCTTATCCACATCCGATTTTTTTTTCTGCAAAACAGTATAATATCTAAGTGTCATGCTTTGTGTACAGGTTATTAAATCTAAAATATGTGTTTCTACTAAAACGTGGTATTTATTTTGACTTTGTATGAATTACTAAGAAAAATCCCATCTGGCACAATATTCTTCTGCTCATCTGTAACCCATAGAATCGCTTTAGCTCCAACTGATTCCCTTTGAAAAAGCCAAGCTTTATTTAGCGTAACGCACAATGCACAGCACTTTGCCTACAGCTGACACGTTTCTCTTTTGAAAATTTTCTGTCACTCATATTCCTAATGTAACCTGAAAAGGCGGCAGTGTGAGTGGCTTGAAAGTACTGTGTAATTGCTCCTTGGTAAACACCATAATTACAAATTACTAATCCTGTTTAGTAAATCAGTGACACACTGGGATGGGGATAAAGTGTGGAAAATACCTTGATCATTATGAAAAAAAAATCTAATTCCTCTCTTTTGTCTGGAGCATGTATGGCTTAGTAAAAAAAAGTATTATTTTTGTAGGATCTGCCAGCAGCAGTGTATGAATGTACAGCCAATGGGTCATTGATAGTTTTATATACAATCAGATCTATTTATTGATATTAAAAAGTTCTGCAATTGGCTCTGAGATACACAGCTTGTTACATTGTATCAGGGTTCTCTGCTATGTCAGTGATGGCTCATTCAGATGAGCTGATAATTGACGAATGAGTACTCATTCGTCGAGTGTCGAGTTATCAGATAATTTATGCAGGCATAAAAATCATTCTTATCGGCAACAAATTGCTCCATGCAAACAAGGATGTGCAGCTGACAATATGACACTGTATGGAGAGGGACACAACGACGGCATTAATAATTGTTCTGTTTCCAACAGTTTTCACCGGCTTGGATAAACAGGTCAATCAGTGGATAAACATAGTCAATCAGTGACCATTAACAAGTTGAAATCAACCAATTTAAATTGTCCTTTAGACATTATAATGACAGATTTAAAGAGTTTTTATTAAAATGTAAAATGACCTTAAAGTCCCATTTTAAAAATAAAAGTACTTTCCAATTTACGTTAAAGGGAAATTGACAACTGATACATGTTGCCTGAACCAGGGACAGCATGTATCAGACACTGTATGATTCTAGCCAGGTATGTTTGACTCTGAAGCAGGGATGAAAACCGTCCAGAAGGAAGGGTGCCTTAAAAATCTGACATTTCCCAGCTATTGGCTGGGGACATTTCAGAAGCGCGCGTGGTACCCCTTTGAGAAGGCGGTAGCGTGCGCGTATCCTAAGCACTGTCCCAAAAGACAGTGCAGTGCGCAGTTCCTGGGAGGAAGCAGACATGGCAGGGACCAGAGCAGAGTTGGTGAGTGAGCGAGCAAGTCAGCGTCTTTGCCGGGAGGAGGAAGAGGGTTCATGCAGGGATGCCGGCGCTGCCATTACAATACCCCCTCTTCTGCCCCCTCTTCTACAATCTGCAAGGAATCTCTGTAGAAGAAGTGGAGCAAAAATATTTTCCTTAGGTTCCCACGATCTTTCTACAGGACCAAATCCTTTCCAATCCACTCGGAAAAAGGTTTTTCCTTTCACCTCCTTCATGGCAAGGATACATTCCACCTCAAAGACATCTTTGGAGTTGATGGGAGCAAGCGTGGCACCAGGATCCTTTAAGAAGAGACTCAAGATGACTGGTTTGAGAAGAGATAGATGGAAGGAATTGGGTATGCGTAATGATGCTGGCAGCTTCAATTTATAGGACATGGCATTAATTAGTTTGATGACTTCACAGGGACCAATAAAACGAGGACCCAGTTTGTAGGAAGGGATCTTGAGACAGATGTACTTTGAGGATAGTCACACTTTGTCCCCAGGACGATAACAAGGTGGATCCAAGCCTCTCTTGTCAGCATGCCTCTTCATATGCTCAGATGATTTCTCTAGAGTGGCTTAGGTGTCCTCCCAAATCTTAGAGAAATCCTTTGTGAGAGCGTCGGCTGCTGGTACACCAGAAGCGATCGACACCAGAAGAGGGATTCCTGACTATTGCCCAAAGACAATGAAGAACAGAGAACTTGCAGAACACTCACTCACATGATTGTTAGAAGAGAACTCTGCCCATGGTAAGAACTTGACCCAGTCGCCATTGGTATGCTTTCGTGAAATGCCGCAGGAAGTTGGCCAGAACCTGGTTGACTCTCTCCACTTGTCCGTTGGATTGAGGGTGGTATGCAGAAGAGAAGTCCAGCACTACGTTTAGATGTTTGCATCCAGAATCTGAATGTGAATTGGACTCCTCTATCGGACATGATGTGAAGAGGAAATTCGTGCAGGCGGAAGATATGCTGAATAAATTTATTTGCGAGTTCAGGAGCAGACGGAAGACCCGGCAATGGGGTAAAGTGAGCTTCGAGAAATGATCCACCACTACCCAGATGACGGAGCATCCAGAAGACACAGCGAGGTCCAAGATAAAGTCCACGGTGATGTGCTGCCAAGGCGCCGAAGGCACAAGAAATGGTAAAAGTCGCTCGGATGGAAGTTGCCTCGGTGTCTTGTTGCAGGCACAGGAAGGACAGTAAGAAACAAATTCCATGATATCCTTTTGCATGGTAGGTACCAATAGTGATGTGAGATGAGCTGCAAGGTCTTGCTCTGCCAGCATGGCCAGCCACCCTTGAGGAGTACCCCTATAACGACATAACTTGTCTATATCACATTCCAACACTAAAGTCTTGTCTGGGGAAAGCTGAGACAAGTTTACCGGAGCCACGGAGACCATCTTGGAAAACTTGATATTAAGCTGCTTGGTCGGTCGGTAGGAAAGACCTAGAAAGCCCATCTGCCTTGATGCTCTTGTCAGCTGAGTGGAAATGCAGAACAAAGTCAAAACGGCAAAAAATAGTGACTACCTAGACTGGCGCAGATTCAGCCTTTGTGCGGACTGCAGGTAAGCCAGGTTCTTATGGTCAGTGTATATGACGACCAGATGGACTGCTACTTTATGATGGTAACACCAGTTTTCTAGAGCCATCTTGATCGGCAATAACTCTAGGTCACCAATCAAGTAGTTGTGTTCTGGAACAGAGAAGGCTTTGGAGAAAAAAACTCATGTGACCATTTGACCTGAAGAGGATTTTTGATTAAGAACCACCCCTGCCCCAGAAGATGAAGCATCTACTTCCAGAAAGAATTGTTTGTTAATTTCTGGTCTATGTAGTACTGGAGCAGAGGAGAAGGCCTGTTTCAGGAAGAGAAATGCATTCTCAGCCTATGGAGTCCATACTTTTGGATCGGCGCCCTTACAGATCATTGCAGAAATAAGGGCAGTCCGAGACGAGAAGTGGGGAATAAATTGTCGATAATAATTAGCAAATCCTAGGAAATGCTGGATGGCCTTAATGCCAGCAGAATGTGGCAGCTTGAAGATAGTAGAGACCTTCCCTGGATCCATCCTCAAACCCGTGTCTAAAATTGTATATCCTAGGAAAGGCAGAGAAAATTGTTCAAAGACTCATTTTTCGAACTTAGCATACAGGCGATTCTCACTGAGTCTCCTCAAGACTTGGCAAATGTTCCATGTATGAGAAGGCAGATCTGGAGAGAAGGCCAGGATATCATCCAGATAAACTACTACACAGGAATAGAGGAGGTCTTGGAAGATGTCATTCACAAATTCTTGAAAGACAGCTGGGGCATTGCTGAGCCCAAATGCATATAATGGCCATCCCGGGTGTTCAAAGCAGTTTTCCATTCTTCTCCTCGGATTATGTGGATTAGATTGTATGCTCCTCTCACACCCAGCTTTGTAAAAATCCCGGCACCTCTAAGGCAGACTAATAATTCCAGGAATAATAGCAATGGATATTTGTTCTTTATTGTGGTCTGATTGAGACCCCTTTAATCTATGCATAGCCAGAGAGTTTCATACTTTTTATTTACAAAGAAGAAGCCGGCTCCTGCCGGTGCAGAGGACTTCTGTATGAATCCCCTTGTCAGATTCTCCTTTACATACTCATACATGACTAGGGTCTTCACCTGCAACAGAGGGTAAATATGGCCTCGAGGAGGTGAGGATCCTGGAAGCACATCTATGGGACAGTCATACATCATATGTGGAGGTAATGTCTCTGCTTCTTTTTTATCAAAGACATCAGCATAGGAACAGTAAGCGGATGGTAACCTGGCAGAGAGGATGGAGATACCGGCGGGCGAACTGGATGTATGGGTACAAGACACTTATTGTGACAAGACTGTCCCCAACGAAGCACCTCTCCGGATCTCCAGTCAAGGATAAGTTCATGAATGCAGAGCCACGTAAACCCAGGAGAAGTGGACGTGACAGACCAGGGAGCATGTAGAAGGCGATCTTTTCTGTGTGCTGCATTCCTATCCGGAGCTCTACCTGCTCAGTAACAACCTGAACAGCTTTGTATAGGCCCTCCCTTCGACAGACAACACCATCAACTGATTCTAGAGGTTCTGAACGGGTAATTGGTAACGATCTACCACTGCTTGCTGCATGAATTTCCCTGCCGCACCGGAATCCAGGTAAGCCATCTCTACGAAATGGGAACCACCACATGTCATGGATATGGTCAAGGTCAATGGTGGAGAGAAATTACCCTCGCCCAAAGTAGCCTTTCCTAGGACCCTAGGCTTGAGAGTTTACCGAATTCTTGGGACAAGAGCGGATGAGGTGTCCTGTGCCTCCACAATAGAAGCACAAGTCCTTGGCTCAATGGATCTCCTGTCGTTGCTCAGCCAGCTCCACATTGTCAACCTGCATAGATTCAAGAGAGGTTGCAGCCATGGAAGGCTGAGGAATGAGTTGCCTTTGAAAGGACGGAGCCAGACAAAGTGGTTTTCTCTCACATGCTGTCTCTCGGGAGTGCTCCTGGAACCAGAGCTCAATACAGATAGCCAGGGAAATTAGTTCATCCAATGTAACGGGAATGTCTCAACCTGCTAGCTCATCCTTGTTCCTTCAGAACAATCCCTCCCAGAAGGTGGCTACTGGTGCCTCATTGTTCCAGCTGAGATCAGAAGCCAGGGTGCAGAACCGGACAGCATATTGGCTGGCACAGTCTGAGGAGAGATGATGCAGCAGAGGACACTCGGCCTAGCTCATCGAAGACCTTGCGGAACACCTCAAGGAAGGCCTGCAGATCTGAGATTATAGGTTCTCGTCTTTTCACAAGGTGCTGAGCCATGCCAGGGCCTCTCCTCCAAGATGGGACATTAAGAAAGATACGTTTGCCTGATCAGAGGGGAACCGGTGAGCCAGCAGTTCAAAATGCCGCGAGCCCTGATTGATAAACCCTTTGCATTACTTTGGATCCCTGTCAAAATGAGTTGGTACAGACAAACGGGGTCCAGGACCTGGTGTGTGACTTGTTGACTAAATGGTCACAACCGAGGTTGCAGCAGCTTGAACTGGAGTGCATGTAGCAGCCGACGTCAGGGCATCCAAGCGGGTATTCACTATGCACAGATAGGACAGAATTTTATCTTGCTGATCTCTCTGATGGGTCATCTGTTGAAATAACTCCAGGAGCGAAGGAGTATTGGAGTCAGTGGTTTCCATGGCCTTAGCAAACTGTCATGTTGGTAGTTGTGGAACCACTGTGCTACAGACTGAGGAGAACCACCTGGTTCTTCAGTAAAACCCCTGATGGTGGGGTTAGACTTGTACCCAGGTTGACCCCAGATGCTACTCCAGGACAGACACCGGAGCCTCAGTAGCTGACCCAATAGGGGCAGGGAAGCAGGGATGAACTAGGAGAATCAGGTCGGCCAGGAACTGGTTAACAGGAGGAATGGATGACTTATGGCTGGTTAGACAGAGCAGGTTCTGTATAAGACTCCACGACTGGCAGACAGAATCGGGCGCCAACAGGATAGGTTCAGGAACACAGGTCGGACTTGGGTGCAGGATCACAAGTGTTGGTCCAGAATGGACAATTAAGAGCAGCAGTACAGGTACGGACTAAGCGGATCAGGCTCAGGACTAGGTAAAAGGCAGGATGCGTTCAGGAACAGGTCAGCAGGACAGACAGGATCAGATTCAGGGAGCACAGATACAGGGAACTTACAACTAAGTAGCATGTATACACACTGATCACTAATGTTGGTAAGGTACCTCACTATAGGGGAGGATACTTTAAATATCTGACGTCTCCCAGCTATTGGCTGGGGACATTTTAGAAGCTCGGGTGCTGCCCCTTCAAGAAGCGGAAGACCTGGGAGGAAGCTGGGAGGAAGCAGACATAGGGGGGCCTGGAGCAGAGCGGGTGACTGAACCAGCATGTCGGAAGGAGGAAGAGAGATCATGCCGAGGCGCTAGTGCTGCCATTACACACATTTATGCGGTAATCCAGTTCGAGCATGTCCCCATCGATGGTCATTAAAGTGGCGGTAACCTGGTCCCGAAACTCATCCAGTATTGCTAGCACTTGAAAAATGTCTTTGATGTACCCTCAAAGGAAGAAGTCACACACTGTCAGATCAGGAAATCTGGGGGGCCATCTGAAGAATGCCAAGTCAACAGCAGTACAGCTTTCTTTTGCATAGTCGCCATTTTGGGATCTGATGTCACCCTGGCATCTGGTGAGTCACAAGCGAGTCTGCCCGTGCGAGTTACAAGCTCTGAGATGTGACCTTTCGATATGATATTACTACAAATGGGTGAAATTTATATCTTTGCAGTAATATGAATGCACTACCCAATGATTCTTTTATAATCATCCTGTATTATGGTTTTCCAATCTGTCCGTAAAAAAATTTTGTTTGTCCATGATGTTTTGATAATTTGTCCAGAAAAAAAAAAAAAATTAAGTTGGCTACCATGCTCTGAAGTGCTGCAGCGTTTAGAGAAAAACATACTTTAAAAGACACCTGGGACCAAGTCCCACGAGAGAGTAGTCAGAAAGGCAGGTGTCCGGAGGCTTCTCCCACCTGTGCACAGCAAGACCCAATGATCTCAGTCTGACATGCTTGAGAATTCAGGGCAACACCCAAATGCAGGCACAAAACTTCAAAATGATCTGCTCAGAAGGTTGTCAATTTTTTTTTCTGCAGCAAAACCTGATCTCTTGCCAGGAGGTTTGTTCAGGATTTTTCTTGCTTTTTTTTCTTGTTTTTTGGTGCGTTTTTGCTGCGTTTTTTTTTCACTGTCCTTTTGTCTCTTTATGCATGTACATAAAGTTCAGTGAAAAAAAAATCTCATTCTGATTTTGGCACAAAAAACGCTGAAAAATCTGACACCTGCGTTTTTTCAACTTTTCTTTCACCATCCATTACTTCCAATGGGTAAAAAAACGCTGAGCTGAAAAAAATGCTGAAAGAAGTGACATGCTGTATTTTGCATAAAAACATGCAAAGCACAAAATCCTGAACTAAAAAAAAAAAAACAAGATATGTGCATGCGATTTCTGAAATCTCATAGACTTTGCTGGTACCGTAAAACGCAGCTGCAAATTTGCATAAAAAACACAGCAAAAACGCAATGTGTGAACATAGCCTTAGGCTGTGTGCCCACGAAGCGTTTTTGGTGCGGATTTGCAGCGCGGAAACGCTCCAGCAATGCATTGCATACCTTATCCCATGACTTCCTATGACATTCTGCAAGTTCTGTGCACATGGTCAGGATTTTTTCTGCGCGGATTTTACTCGCAGAAAAAATACGGACATGACCAATTCTTGTGCATTTCTGCATGTGTATAATGCATTGGAAAAACGCATGGCAAATACGCATGCAAAAAACACGTCAAAAACGCATGGAAAACCGCATGCGTTTTTCTGCCAAGGAGATGCAGAAATGCTCAGGAAAATTTCTGCTTCATTTCTGCATCGCGGGCACTAAGCCTTAATGTACAAAACCTAAGACAGAAACAAAATGAGCATATACACTGCTGTAAGTAAGTAAAAAGAAATATGTAAAGCATCACTCATTCTGGCAGTACAAAAAGGAGGAAAAAATATCAGCTCACCACTAATACGAGAAATACCGAAAGGTGAATGATGTAAGTGATGCACGGATTCTCCAGGCCAGTATCCTCGAGCAGCAAATAGAAATAGAAGAAAATTGTAATTCAGCACTGAAAAAATAGTTAAAAAGATGATCTTTAAAGAATAATTGTCTCCGCAAAATAGATTGAAAAAATATATGCAGTCTTACGTGTTTCGGACTGTTAAGAGTCCTTAGTCAAAGACATACCAAGTCCAAGTGCAATCATTCCTGAGAAACTGGACATCCCCCAGGAACACAATCCCATCATTTTAGGTGAAGACACACAACCCAGATATTTTTGAAAGTTACTAAAGTTTTTAGGACACACGACCACTTAGTAAATAGGCCAATATCCTTCTACTTTCATTAGTTCTCACACGCTGCTTTATGATATGCTGATTTTGATATACATGGTGCCGACTCCCACAAAGAGTTTTATAGCATTTGATTAATTGAATGTTTTAACTATACCTAAAGGGAGTTGAGAGTCCCCCATGGTGAGTGTTAGATTTTGCTTTGCTCCAGTTAAAAATGGTAATATATTTTCTGGGTCATGGCCGAGATGAATGTTTAATTGAGTTATTATACTATTTGCAAACTGAAGTCATTCATATTGCTCTACAAGATTTATTTGCTTTTCAGGTTTTCTTGGTGGATTAGCAAGAACAAATGCATTCCCTCTTTACTGCAAATCCCTGAATGACTTTTTCATTGCCCGTAGAGTCAATAAGAACTGTTTTTGCTGAGGACATCGGTTATAGTGAGTGAAAGCAATTACGGCTGGCATGGGAGTTCTGGCAATGGCAGAAGTGGCTGTTGCCCTAGGTAAGTCAAGATTTTTTTTTTCACGCTATGGTGCCTTGCTGAGATGAGAATGAACCTGATGCTTCGACTTTTAACTCTTGGCACGGTTATCAATTGCAGATCTCAGCAAAATATCACCTGTATAGGGTATAGCAAGACAGCAGGATGGCATCAGCAAAAATGATCAGGAAGGTGACAGTTGGCAATAAAGCGGTATTTTTTATTATAGACATTTGTGGCAAAGAGGTAGCCTATTCCAGAAAATGTATGGGCAACAGGGATCTGACTTTTGCCACCCCATCTTGTACTCCATGTGTGTCATATAATATATGATCTTAAAGAGGACCTGCCACTTGCCACTAATATGTAATAATTATTTTATCAAATTTAAATGCTGCTGTTCTCCTGAATATGGCATTTTTTTGTTCCTGCACCTCTACATTCCTGAGATATGGCCCACTTTTATTTGTATGCTAATCAAGTTTTGTTAGCCAAGGGGGTGTGATTCTCAAGAAGACACCCACAAGACTAGATTCATATAGAAGGAGGAGGGCCGTATCTCAACAGAGGGGCGCACAAATATAAAAAATAAAACAATGGTAGATTCAGGAGAACTGCATTTACACCATTACGTGTTCATGGCAAGTGATGAATACTCATTAAACAAAGCACTATAGGGGTATGTGCACATGATGCTTTTTCTGCAGACAAAACCTGCTCTCAGGCAGTAAAAAAGCTGCTTACAAAAAGCAGGTTTTACTGCATTTTTGCTGCACTTTTGGTGCAGATTATATGTCATTTGTCTACAGTACATTTTTAATAAAGTTAGTTTCATTCGCCAAAAAGCAGTAAAAAATGCATGATTGTGGTTTTTGCACTTTCTCATTGCTTTCTATGGTGAAAAAACGCTGCAAAAATGCTGAAAGAATTGACACGCTACAGTTTTTAAAAAAGCAGCAGTTTTACAATTCAGCCAGAAAAAAAAAGAAATCGCGTGCATGAGCTTTCTGAAATCTCATAGCTTTTACTGGTACTGTAAAAAGCAACTTTTAATTTGCATAAAAAACACATATAAAAAAGCTGCAAAAATGCGACGTGTGAACATACCCTATCTGGTACTGACATAATTGGCCAATACCCTTACAGAACGGGAGATTTCATCTACAATATGATATGGAGTAGCATATGCCATGCTTTTTTTTTAGAGAATGTTCCATAATTACATGAAGAATTTTGAAAACTTCATTCACATGAATCGGAAAAAAAATCTGAATAGATCTAAAAATACAGCATTCTCTGTACTGCTATAGATTTTTTTCCACTTACTGCTATGCAAAATTTAAAGTTCACTGCAAAATAGGACCCTCCGGCGACCCAGACCCAGGCTGTATGTCGGCCCAGAAATTCCTGATGGCAACACTGGCCTTAAAGGACATAACGAAGACTCAGATTTACTACTGGGGCAGGTCAGTTATACATAAGATGTCAGCTTTAAATTACATTTCTCATTAGTTTCACTCACTAGGGGCTGATGGATGATGGAATGGCTGTTTACTTGTGAATACTAGGTCACCCTACAATATGGCTGCTGCGCTGACTGAGGCTATGTGCAGGTGGCAGAAGCTAATAACTGTGTCTAACTTTTCCAATTGTTGATGCCTAATGTGCTACTGACCTTTAATTGTTTCTCTTCTGTAATTCTATAAATCACTTATCATGTTATAAGATGGAAAGAGTTGATTCAGAGGTTTCAAGTGCTATAAAAGAATGACACCAAGAGACTTGATGGAGACCCTTGTCGAAATCCCAAAGTCAGCTTATTGTGACCTTGGACAAGTCATTTGTCTCTCTATGTCCCTTGAACAAAAATTAAATTGTATGGTTGGCTGAGCATATAGACAGTGTCTGATATTTCCAGTATATGACACCAGAAAACTCTAAGAACAGATTTGCTTGTGGTTCTTAAAGGGAAATGACGCGCCCCCTGGGACATATTCCTTTTTGAGGGGAATACCCGGCACCGGATCAGATGGGGGGTTGTAGTCTCCGAGCGGCTGTGACCCGGTCCCGTGCCCAGGGCGTCAAGCTCAGGGTTATGTGGCAGTCTTTACTGATGTTATTAAAGTTCGTTGTGTCGACTACGCCACCCGTTGTGATGCGGTCACTGTGGCCGCCGCTGCAGCAGGGTCCGCTGAGGCTGATGGTGGATGCGCAGCTTGGTGGGATAACCCCCAACGGGAGGGGTATAGCCTCAGAGGGGACAGGCGCAGAGGATGGGGGTTGTGGTGGTGCGGTGCAGCCGGTAATGATGACAGACTCGGGTAGTGCAGTTAAGGGTCTTTACTTACTGCAGATGTTCCTGGTCACTCTAGCTCCAAGTGACCTCCCGAGCCGTGCTGCGTCCACCAGGTCCTGGATCCGGCCAACCCCCAAACAAGTCCGGAGCGTGGCCCTGAGCTCTCCCTCTGTCCTTCCTTCAGCCGTCCCCACCAGTGATTCACCTAAATCCAGCTCCCTCGGGCCTTCTGTTGGGCAACCTTTGGCCTCAGGTTCCCTGACCCTCCATGTGGTGTGCCTTCAGGGTGAATGTAGTGGGTGACCGTGACAGACTCTGCCCACGGTCTCCGGTCTCTGGCTGGGGAATGTCTTTACCCCCACCAGCTTGGGTTCCGGTACCCTTCTGCTGACTCCTCACCCGGTGTTCTTATTTGGGTTCTTGGGTCCCTTCTTTGTCCCCCTCTGGGTCTCCTTCTTTACTCCACTCTCTCTCCAGGGCTGTTGTTTCTTTCTGCAGGCTTGTCCTCTGCATCTGACTTACTCTCTGCGTCTGACCCTGATCCTAGTTGGTGCCCTCCTTATATATCCCTCTATGTGTGAGCTCAGGTGACCAGCACCCAATGAGCTCCTACCACTACCCAGACTGCTCCCCCTATCTGCCCCTACACTACATGGGATGTTCCTCCCCCCTCCCACTCCAGCCAGGAACAGGCTCGGTCGCACCTGCACATTTCTAAGTGGGAGTGCCGTCGGCCTGCTCCTCTGGAATGGGATGTATGTAGTGCATGCAGTCTATCTGAGCTCAGTTCCACACTCTTTCCTTACCCGGGAGTGGAATATCACACCTCTGGGTTGAGGTGCAATACCCCTGTAGCAGCCGAATCCTCAGGGTGCTACAGAAACTATTACTTTTTTTTTTATATACTTGTCCTCTCTCCTCCTGTACCAGTTAGTGACTTGTATTGTCTAAGATTACAGTATTATACTTGTTTTTTATTATGTATACCCCTGTTCACATGTAAAGCGCCATGGAATAAATGGCAATATAATAATAAATAATAATAAAATAATAATAATACTTTCCCATATTTTTTCTGCTAATCTGGTTTTATTTTCTGATTCTGATATTCTAGTTTCTGTACATAATTCCACCATTTTTTTTAATGTAGCAAATATATTTTCAAAAAAATATTATAGCAGGATAATTTACCATATTTTTCCTCTTCTTTGGTAGTTTGCTGTCCAAAGTTTTGCTGGGGAGGATCTGTACGCCATATGTAAGTAAGCCGTGCGCATAGCTCCCATCTTTGAGACGCAGGGGTGGCGTGGTGGTTTTGGAGTCTGCACTGTGTTCTCGCTCTCTCCTTTGTGTAGATAAGAACACGCTACAGCCACAGTGAGCGCTCTGAAGCCCTAGGAGCTCAGCCTGGCATGAGATTCAGCGCTCTCACTGTGGCTGTAAAGTGTTCTATTCTACACAAGGCAGAGAGCACGCACGCTGAGCACATTCTGCTTTCCTCCGCACCCTGTGCTCATAGATGCGAGATCCGTACATTGTTTAATTCGATATGGTATACTGATCTTCCCTAATAGTGCACAATTTGGACAGCACTTCTGCATCAATTTTTCCTCAATTTTCAATTTTAACACTATTATAATATTCCAGGAAATCTCATTTTCTGCATAAAAATGATCTATTATTGGTGGAACCTGTATTATCAGGCTTCAGGTTATAGGGGTTATCAGGTACAAATCGATACGTCAGCAGACTTATGAATCCTCGCAGCACACAGTGACTGCACACTTATGATTCTCCCTAGCGCACTCACTGTGTGCTGCAGGGATTTGCCAGTTTTGGAGCCGGGACCGCAGGGTATTCATGAGTTATACATACTCCCGGCCAGGGGCCGTTTAGTGGGCGGGGCCTTGCTCCATACACTTGTATAGAGCGAGGCCGCCCCCCATATAGTGAGGAGGCCATGCACTGGGTGTGGCCGACTGGAGGGCATGGCCTCGCTCCATACAAGTGTATGGAGAGCGAGACCGCGCACACTGGTTGGGAGTATGTATAACTCATACATACCCTCCAGTCCCGACTCAGAAACCGGGGGGGATTCATAAGTCTGCAGTTGCACAGAGTGACTGCAGACTTATCGATTTGGACCGGACAACCACTTTAATAATAGTAGCTTTTCAGAAGCTTAATTGCTCGGGAAACAGTTGTTTCCTAAAAATGCAAAAGATTGTTCCCCAAAATTCAGTTAACTGTAACTGTCTCCCTCACAAAATGTGCTTACTGCAAAGTATTTTTTTTACACATCTGTTTTACTAGTAAAATTTTACATCCATACATGCCACACCAATACAGCGTCCTGCTACAGGTGCTCGCTTTTTGAACGTGTACCTAGAATTTGTTATTAGGTCATTTTTGGGAAGGGGGTTGAATTTTGTTTCATGCAAAAAATATATGAATAAAAAAATGTAAACATTTAACTGTACATGTAATAATAATAATAGTTTTTATTTTTATAGCGCCAACATATTCCGCAGCACTTTACAAATTTTAGGTGGGACATATACAGACAATACAGAATAAGCATATCTCATATCAAAAGGAGTGAGGGCCCTGCTCGCGAGCTTACAGTCTATGAGGAAATGGGGGAGACACAAAAGGTAAAAAGTACATATATTGTATAATGCAGCCTCGATATACTGAATAGGATAAATAATTAATACATGGACTGGTCGCCAGCCAGTATGTGTGCAGTCTTGACCGAGGCTATTATGTGCATGGTTGGTATGAACCCGAAGTTGAAGATTTTAATATGGGGGAAAACTGGGACGGACAGAGTGTGTTTAGGCGATACGCCAGTCTAAAGAAATGTGTTTTTAGGGTTCGCTTGAAACTGTGGGTATTGGGAATTAATCGAACTGTCCTGGGTAGTGCATTCCAAAGAATTGGCATGTCTGTTTTTGTACACCTGTTATACAAGTATAATTTTACAATCGTTACAACCATACAAGCCACAACTAAACACCTCCACCTATACTGCAGTCTGCTGCCACACTTTGCTTTCTATAAATATTCCTACCTAACATTTCTTTCTAGATTCTTTTTGGCAAGGGTTGAATAACTGGGGTTGAAAATATTGTGAAAAGTTCAATATACAGTACAGACCAAAAGTTTGGACACACCTTCTCATTTAAAGATTTTTCTGTATTTTCATGACTATGAAAATTGTACATTCACACTGAAGGCATCAAAACTATGAATTGACACATGTGGAATTATATACTTAACAAAAAAGTGTGAAACAACTGAAAATATATCTTATATTCTAGGTTCTTCAAAGTAGCCACCTTTTGCTTTGATGACTGTTTTGCACACTCTTGGCAATCTCTTGATGAGCTTTAAGAGGTAGTCACCAGAAATGGTTTTCACTTCACAGGTGTGCTCTGTCAGGTTTAATAAGTGGGATTTCTTGCCTTATAAATGGGGTTGGGACCATCAGTTGTGTTGTGCAGAAATCCGGTGGATACACAGCTGATAGTCCTACTGAATAGACTGTTAGAATTTGTATTACGGCAAGCAAAAACGAGTGGCCCTCATTACTTTAAGAAATGAAGGTCAGTCAGTCTGAAAAATTGGGCAAACTTTGAAGGTGTCCCCAAGTGCAGTTGCAAAAACCATCAAGCGCTACAAAGAAACTGGCTCACATGAGGACCGCCCCAGGAAAGGAAGACCAAGAGTCACGTCTGCTTCTGAGGATAAGTTTATCCGAGTCACCAGCCTCAGAAATCGCAGGTTAACAACAGCTCAGATTAGAGACCAGGTCAATGCCACACAGAGTTCTAGCAGCAGACACATCTCTACAACAACTGTTAAGAGGAGACTTTGTGCAGCAGGCCTTCATGGTAAAATAGCTGCTAGGAAACCACTGCTAAGGACAGGCAACAAGCAGAAGAGACTTGTTTGGGCTGAAAAACACAAGGAATGGACATTAGACCAGTGGAAATCTGTGCTTTGGTCTGATGAGTCCAAATTTGAGATCTTTGGTTCCAACCACCGTGTCGTTGTGCGACGCAGAAAAGGTGAACGGATGGACTCTACATGCCTGGTTCCCACCGTGAAGCATGGAGGAGGAGGTGTGATGGTGTGGGGGTGCTTTGCTGGTGACACTGTTGGGTATTTATTCAAAATTGAAGGCATACTGAACCAGCATGGCTACCACAGCATCTTGCAGCGGCATACTATTCCATCCGGTTTGCGTTCAGTTGGACCATCATTTATTTTTCAACAGGACAATGACCCCAAACACACCTCCAGGCTGTGTAAGGGCTATTTGACCAAGAAGGAGAGTGATGGGGTGCTACGCCAGATGACCTGGCCTCCACAGTCACCAGACCTGAACCCAATCGAGATGGTTTGGGGTGAGCTGGACCGCAGAGTGAAGGAAAAAGGGCCAACAAGTGCTAAGCATCTCTGGGAACTCCTTCAAGATTGTTGGAAGACCATTTCCGGTGACTACCTCTTGAAGCTCATCAAGAGAATGCCAAGAGTGTGCAAAGCAGTCATCAAAGCAAAAGGTGGCTACTTTGAAGAACCTAGAATATAAGACATATTTTCAGTTGTTTCACACTTTTTTGTTAAGTATATAATTCCACATGTGTTAATTCATAGTTTTGATGCCTTCAGTGTGAATGCACAATTTTCATAGTCAAGAAAATACAGAAAAATCTTTAAATGAGAAGGTGTGTCCAAACTTTTGGTCTGTACTGTAGTGTTGTACAAAATGTGTAGTAAAAGAAAAAGTTGCAGTGGATAAGGCAGTGTAAAAGCAAAAAATACAATATGACTAAGAATGTGGGAGCCACAGCTGTTCGGGCAGTCGTACCACTGAATACAGATCAAAATTAGCCCACTTTGTCTTTGGCAAGCGTATTAGTGAGGAGGAAGCAGAGGGCATTATGGAATATATGGCATATAACTAGTCTCAGTCAGAGCAGGGTGATGTTACCTCTGACAGAGATACCATCAGCTTGAGTCAATGTTCTGTACAGAACAGTCTGCCTGATCACAAATGACTAAGAGGGATAATTATTGGAATGTTTTTAATTTAAAAGCATGAAAAGTCTGCCAGTGGACTGTTATTAAATGGGCTGTTAAAGAACTTGAAGCCATTGTTTTTACTTAATGGCATGTATTTTGGGATAAAAATAATTTTTCACTTGAATCTTTTTAAGGCTATGTGCCCACGATGCAGAAATGCTCAGGATTTTTTCCTCAGCGTTTCTGCATCTACCTGACAGAAAAAACGCATTCGGATTGTACATGCGTTTTTCCTGCCAGGGACAACCGGATGTGAAGCGTTCTTCACATGCATTTCCGCATGCGGGTTGACAAGCGCTTTCCAAGCGATTTTAGCATCACTTGGAAAGTGCTTGACAACTTGGTCACACTATATAAATCCATGCTGCCGGCATGGATTTATATAGTGTGACGGTAAAGAATGGTAAAAAATAAAAAAATAAATCTATACTTACCTTCTGATGGCCCCCGCAGTCTTTATTCACTCCGTCCTGGCTTGCTGACAGCTTGCGGTACACTGAAGGACCTGCCGTCACATGACTAAATGACGTCAGTGCAGGTCCTTCAGTCCACCGCAATCTGCCGGCAAGCAAAGACAAGCACACCGGGGGCCATCAGAAGGTAAGTATCATATTTATTTTTTATTTTATTCTTTTTTTTACATGTTCTATGAGACCCTGGTCCGGAGGAGAGTCTCCTCTCCTCCAGACCCGGGTACCATCCGCACATTGAAACGCATGGAATGCGCATGTACAGATGCAGTGATGCGTAATCCATGCATTCCAATACAAGTCAATGGCGGCGAAAACGCAGCGCTTCCGCAAAATAATTGGTAGTGCATGTGTTTTTTTTCCGCAATGATAATCCGCAGCGGAAATTTCCGCAGCATGTGCACAGCACAAGCGGATTATCATTGGGGAACATGGCAGGCCTTCTACCAAGCGTTTTTTAAGCGTTTCTGCAGCGGAATTGCCGCTGCGGAAACACTTAAAAAACGCATCGGGGGCACACAGCCTAACAGTTTTGCAGTGTTTGGCTTTTACAGACTCTTTATTTCTCTGCACATTGCTGGCTGCCAAATGAGTTAAAGGAGTGTTCTGAGATACAAATTAATTTTCATCCTAAATCCCTATCTATTTAATGCCATAATCTAAACTATTTTCTAATATACTTTAATTAAAAATTCCATATCCTTTCCTAACTACACTTTTTATCTGCTTTCCTTTTTTTTCCTGCTTTCTTTTTTATATCGCTTCATTTGAGAATCAAAGTGCATGCTTGAATACTTGAATGAAAAGTCATCACGGGGCAGAGGCTGCGGTCACTACCAAGCCTCTGCCGCCTCCCTGAAACGAAACATCATAAGTGATCTTCATTTTAGGGGCTGGGCTAGTCCCTGTGCGACATGCACTGTGTATTGTGTGCAATGACAGTGCACTCTCTTGTCGTCTCAGATCAGCAGTAACAACCTGGCAACAAACCGCACTGTCGATGCGTGTTGCAAGAATACCGGGCATGCAGAGACCAGTGATGTCACTTACGGGGGCAGCGTTATTTCAGATCTGAGCTTGTGAGAGAAAGCGCTGTCATTGTGCACATTGCACAGTGCACATTGCGCAGGGACTAGCCCAGCGCCTGAAACAAGCGTCACTGATGATGCTTCTTTTCAAGGAGGGAGCAAATTATGCCATTTAATAGATAAGGATTTAGGATGAAAATTAATTAGTATTTCGGAACACCCTTTTAACTGAAAATCTCTCAGTGAAGTGACACTAAGTACACAATGCACTCAGCTTAAATCTGGGGCTTCAGTTTGAAACCCTGAAAAACGGATTCAGACATGCCCCAGATGGAACCATTCATTTCAATGAGACTACTGAAGCACAAGTGTGTAGTTGACTATGTTCTAGTGCCCCTCTGAAACAAATGTCTCAGCCATAAAGGAGAACAGACCACATAAAATTGAGCTTAACTTTGATGTGGCCATAAATCAGCTGTGAGAAGCTCAGAAAAAAACATTACAGCCTCCCTGTCCAAATGATCTTGCTTATGGGGGTCTCAGTTAACTCTTTCCTCAAAAGTGTTAAAATCTACCCCATTAAAAAAAAAAAAAATACATGCTTTTAAGTAGATACAAAATATGGGCAGAAAGTCTGCATATCCTTAAAGGGAATCTGTAAGCAGAATTTTGCCTCTCAACCATTTTTTTTTGCATGTAGCTCTATCAAAGACAAGTCCAGCAATGCCTTTACATGGACAGTCTGTTCCTCCGTTTTTGAGAAATCAGCGTTCAAACTGATATGTAAAGGATGCTGTTGGTCTGAAGCCTCTGTCACTCCAGCTCTATTCCCAGCAAACAGCGCCGCCTCCTGCTGCTTGACTGACAGTCTCCATGCAGTATGACTTCAGGCAAAAAAGCCACCAGTCAAGTAGGAGTAGGCGGCACTAGGTGGAGAATAGAACTGGACTGACAATTTTCGTCTTATTTCAACTTCTGAATTCTGTCATGGGTGTGTCAGAGGTGACAAACAGTCGTTCTGCAATGGTTTGCATGAGATCTCCACGTTTGGCAATGCAGACAGCTGCCTAGATAGGAGGCTGTGTTTAGGACCCAACGACTACCTCCCTTTAGTCTGGGTGTATATATACCTGGTGTGTCTAGGTGGACGTCGCCGGTTATACTAATTTCTACTTGGAACTTGACTGAAGCAGCATCACGTCCTCTCTGGAGTCTTGAGGCTGTGTGCCCTGTTGGAGTTCTTCTAAAGCTGAGTTGTTGTTCCCCTGAGTTGTCTTCCCCTTTTGTCTTTAGAGTGCTAGCGGAGGTTGACTAGTGCTCATCTCCTTCCTCCACCAGCTATAGCCTTACGCCAGGGATAGTAGGACGAGGCACGTGATCGGCGACAGCTGCAGAGGCTGTATAGGGACGTTAGGGGGAGACAAGGTGATGCTAATCCAGATTAGGAGGTCACGTCTTCCCCCTTTCCCTAGTGTCTGGGCACTTTGGAAAAAAAACTCTGACACTGCTGAATGCCTGTGACTGCGCGGAACCTTCCTCCAGCTGACGGCATTCAGTACAGTGATGGCGAAGGCGCAGGCAGACAGAGAGAACACTGACACTGTTCATCCATGGTGCCCCGGCCATCAGTCACTCCCTGCACTCAATTGTATTTGTGTCTGTCAGATACAGTCTGCCAACTGATGAGGAAGCACACTTGCGGCGATGTTTCGGGGGACCTTCCCCTTTTCTCAAGGCTTGAGAAAGGGGGAGGTCCCCTGAAACTTCGCCGCATGTGTTCTTCCTCGTCCGTAGGCCAACATCTCTGCCCTCCTGTTCACTTTGTCGTAGCACATGAATACGCATAGACAGCCCACACTGAGGATCTAACTGCAGCTTGGAAGCTTGGATAAGCCCACAGTGCAGTCTGGATATATTGTGCACAGTGGTGATCATAATGAATTTAATTTGAAAGTGTTTGTAAATTTAAAGGATTTTTCTATTATAAATGGTTATGAAGAAGATGACTTGGTGTGCCATTTTTCTATATTGATGACAATATAGAAATACCCATCATCTCCTTACCATTGTTAACCCCTTTACCACCTTGAGTTTTTCCATTTTTGCGTTTTCGTTTTTTGCTCCATCAATATGGCCATGTGAGGGTTTGTTTTTTGTGGGATGAGTTGTACTTTTGAACGACACCATTGATTTTACCATATAGTGTACTGGAAAATGGGAAGAAAATTCAAAGTGCGGTGAAATTGCAAAAAAAAAGTGTAATTCCACAATTGTTTTTTTTTCACCATGTTCACTAAATGCTAAAACTGCCTGCCTATATGATTTTCCAGGTCGAGTTTGTAGATACCAAACATGTATAGGTTCTTTTTTATTTAAGTGGTGGAAAAAAATTCCAAAGTTTGTAAAAAAAAAAAAAAAAAAAATGGCGCCGTTTTCCAAGATACATAGCGTCTCCATTTTTCGTGATCTGGGGCCGGGTGAGGGTTTATTTTTTGCTACCATTTTGGGGTAGATACGATGTTTTGATCACCTGTTATTGCATTTTATTGCAATGTTGTGGCGACCAAAAAAACCCTTAATTCTGGCATTTTAATTTTTTTTCTCGTTAGGTCATTTACCGATCGGATTAATTCTTTTTATATTTTTATAGATCGGGCGATTCTGAACGTGGCAATACCAAATAAATATGAGTATTTTTTATTTTTTTATTGTTTTATTTTGAATGGTGCAAAAGGGGGGTGATTTGAACTTTTACATTTTTTTATTATTTTTAAAAACTTTTTTTTTCTTTTTACATGCTTCATGCTTACATGCTCCATGGGAGACTAGAAGCTGTGATCATCTGATTTCTTGTGTTACACATAGCAGGACTTCAGCAATGCTATGTGTAACAAAAATGCTCCTCTGCTATGAGCACTGACCAGCAGTTCAGCAATGATAACCACAGGGGTCTCCTGTAGACCCCGGGTTGTCATGCCAACCCATCGGCACCCCGCGATCATGTAATAGGGGCGCCGATGGCTGGAGTTAATGACGCACCTCCGCCGCAATCATGTTAAATGCTGCTGTCAGAGATTGACAGCGGCATTTAACATATTAACAGCCGTGGGTGGATCATGATTCCACCCACGGCTGTTAGGAGCACACGTAAGGTGATAAAATCAAAAGGTGCAGGCTCAGCGCTGGAGCCCACACCAAAAAAGGGGAGGCAATCTATGACGTATCCATACGCCATAGGTCATAAAGGAGTCATACTGGGAGTTGTAGGTTTATGAAATACAAACGTATATGAACCTAACTTGACATTACAACTGATTGCTGTCACAAGTTGGTGATTTAGTCATGTACTTATGTTGGTTCTGGTGATGCATTCATGTACTGTTAGTGGTCCTGGTGATATATTCATGTACTGATGGTGGTTCTGGTGACATACAGTACAGACCAAAAGTTTGGACACACCTTCTCATTTAAAGATTTTTCTGTATTTTCATGACTATGAAAATTGTACATTTCACACTGAAGGCATCAAAACTATGAATTAACACATGTGGAATTATATACTTAACAAAAAAGTGTGAAACAACTGAAAATATGTCTTATATTCTAGGTTCTTCAAAGTAGCCACCTTTTGCTTTGATGACTGCTTTGCACACTCTTGGCATTCTCTTGATGAGCTTCAAGAGGTAGTCACCGAAAATGGTCTTCCAACAATCTTGAAGGAGTTCCCAGAGATGCTTAGCACTTGTTGGCCCTTTTGCCTTCACTCTGCGGTCCAGCTCACCCCAAACCATCTCGATTGGGTTCAGGTCTGGTGACTGTGGAGGCCAGGTCATCTGGCGTAGCACCCCATCACTCTCTTCCTTGGTCAAATAGCCCTTACACAGCCTGGAGGTGTGTTTGGGGTCATTGTCCTGTTGAAAAATAAATGATGGTCCAACTAAACGCAAACCGGATGGAATAGCATGCCGCTGCAAGATGCTGTGGTAGCCATGCTGGTTCAGTATGCCTTCAATTTTGAATAAATCCCCCACAGTGTCACCAGCAAAGCACCCCCACACCATCACACCTCCTCCTCCATGCTTCACGGTGGGAACCAGGCATGAGGAGTCCATCCGTTCACCTTTTCTGCGTCGCACAAAGACACAGTGGTTGGAACCAAAGATCTCAAATTTGGACTCATCAGACCAAAGCACAGATTTCCACTGGTCTAATGTCCATTCCTTGTGTTCTTTAGCCCAATCAAGTGTCTTCTGCTTGTTGCCTGTCCTTAGCAGTGGTTTCCTAGCAGCTATTTTACCATGAAGGCCTGCTGCACAAAGTCTCCTCTTAACAGTTGTTGTAGAGATGTGTCTGCTGCTAAAACTCTGTGTGGTATTGACCTGGTCTCTAATCTGAGCTGCTGTTAACCTGCGATTTCTGAGGCTGGTGACTCGAATAAACTTATCCTCAGAAGCAGAGGTGACTCTTGGTCTTCGTTTCCTGGGGCGGTCCTCATGTAAGCCAGTTTCTTTGTAGCGCTTGATGGTTTTTACAACTGCACTTGGGGACACTTTCAAAGTTTTCCCAATTTTTCGCACTGACTGACCTTCATTTCTTAAAGTAATGATGGCCACTCATTTTTCTTTACTTAGAATTTGTATTATGGCAAGAAAAAACAGTTAATTGTCTATTCAGTAGGACTATCCAGCTGTGTATCCACCAGACTTCTGCACAACACAACTGATGGTCCCAACCCCATTTATAAGGCAAGAAATCCCACTTATTAAACCTGACAGGGCACACCTGTGAAGTGAAAACCATTTCCGGTGATTACCTCTTGAAGCTTATCAAGAGAATGCCAAGAGTGTGCAAAGCAGTCATCAAAGCAAAAGGTGGCTACTTTGAAGAACCTAGAATATAAGACATATTTTCAGTTGTTTCACACTTTTTTGTTAAGTATATAATTCCACATGTGTTAATTCATAGTTTTGATGCCTTCAGTGTGAATGTACAATTTTCATAGCCATGAAAATACAGAAAAATCTTTAAATGAGAAGGTGTGTCCAAACTTTTGGTCTGTACTGTATACAGTACATGTACCAATCATGGTACTGGTGTTGTATTTATTTATTGACGGTGGTTCTCGTGATGTATTCATGTACTGATTATGGTTCTGATGATGCATTAATGTACTGATAGTGGTTTTAGAGATATATTCATGTACTGCTGGTGGTTCTGGTGATGAATTTATCTACTGATTGTGGTTATGGTGCCATATTCATGTACTGATAGTGGTTCTAGTGATCTATTTATTTACTGATGATGGTTCTGGTACCGTATTTATATACTATTGATGGCTCTGGTGTTCTATTTATGTACTGATGATGATTTTAGTTTTGTATTCATGTACTTATGGTTCTGGTGGTGAATATAACACCAGAACAACCATCATTACATGAATACGTCAAAAGAACGACCATCCATACATGAATATGACGCGCCCCTGGGCCTGTGTCACGCTGCGTTGCGCACGCGGGAGCTTACCCGGAGCAGGATCTCTTGAGGGTTGTAGTCTCGTGGCGGTGACCCGGTCCGTGCCCAGGGAGTCAAACTGAGCGGCGATGTAACAGCGGTAGATGCAGGACGACTACGCCACCCGTTGAATGCAGCTATGGAGCTGCCGCTGCAGGACAGTCCGCTGAGGCCGGTGGATGGATGGTGCAGCGTAGATGGTATAACCCCCAACGGGATGGGTATGGCCTCAGGGCAGCAGATGTGGATGATGGGGGTAGCAGGAACCACTCAGAGACGGTGCGGTGTAATTCAGGGTCTTTACTGGTAACAACGATAGACCCTCCCGGAGTACTTGCTAGTGAACGGGGCCTGGTCAGTCCTTGAGCAGATGGGATCTCCCCTGGCCAGGCGGAGTTGTAGGCCTCCCAAACTGACTGTACTCTTCTGGCTACCTTGCTAGAAGCGGATATAAGTAGCCCACGTCCCTGAGTGTACCGTGTGGTGCTCACCCGTATGGCCGGTGACTCGGGGCCTTCTAATGGCTTCCGCTCCACGATGGCGGTGCTGGTCCCACGCGTGTGACCGTGCCTTCGGGTTTCTGGGCCTGAGGACCTGAAATCCCCTGCCGGTCGGCTTCTGCTGCTGGGTAAGAGTTAGTCCCCACAGCCTCGGACGCCGGGTCCGGTAAGAAAGCTTCTCAGTCAGGGCGAGCTCTGCAGCTGCCAGCCCCTGACTTGTAGTAGTATTGCTCCCACTGAGCTTCTGCTGTTTCTTCCTGTGACTGTTTCTTGTCTCTACTCTCCTTGACTGCTAACCCTGCTTCAGCCCCGGGTTTATATCAGGGGAAGTTCTTCCCCTCCCAAGACTGGGCAGGAGGTGTGTCATGCACAGGATCCCTGACCAAAGGACCTCCCACCTGCTCTCAGACATAATATCTCTATCACTGTGGCAACCAGACCTCTGGGGTGTCACAAATACGTTACCAGTACCACAATCCGTACAGGAACATGGCACCAGAACCACTATCAGTTTTGTTGCAAACTGTATTTGTCACAGGACGGACCTTAAAACCATCAGACCTATCACACCTTTACCTACAATGGTGTCTAATTAGTTTTCATATGGATAGTCGCCAAATGCTGGTCACCTTAATTGAAACCAAGCAGCTCCCATTATAGTTAAGTTATGATAGTTTCCATGATCCTCCTTGAGTCTGACATTTAAAATATAGGATGTCAGGAATGAATATTTGTCCCTCGTATTGTGTAAATAGTCTGCAAGCAATGAATGATTCTATATCTAACTTTGAAAACACACCCGAGGTTGAGCCTCGCCCCTAAAATACACCACTTTTTTTTTTACTTTTACTGGTATTATTGAGAGAAAAAGGTAACAATTTTAGTGGAAGTGGTCCTCAGAGTGGGAGGAGGGGGATATAAGGGGACCTTAGTCTCTGACCCATTTCTTTACTTGGGGGCTGAGGGTTCATTGGGGACCACCATTGGCTTCATCTGCCTAGGGTACCAAAATACCTTGGCCCTGCCCTGACTACAAGTGCCTAGAAATAGTTTTGGGTGGTGAAATCCTGCTAACACATTCCCTTTCATTTCAATTTTAAGATGCATTATAAGTTAATTAAAATAATTTCCACTGGTTGTAGCAGCACTAGAATGCTCAGTGTGTCCATAAGCAATTAGATTTTAAGATTCTTTAAGACAAGCGTTCAAAATGTATAGAATGTATCTATTTCCTGAAAAACACCACCGATTATATTTTGATTATATATGAATCTAAGGAATAATATGAACATTGCAGCTCACAACCGAGGTAATAAGATTATAGAATGTAGAATATAATGACAAATAAACATTTAGTATTATCGACTGCACATTCTAGGAATAATAAACTTACATTTTCATTAAATGTTGTTATCAGGGCTGCTATCAGCCAAGATCCTCAATATTTTGACTCTCAGTTATACATAAATGAGTACCAGTGCAGCATCAAGGTATTTTCTTTACCCTTTTTACATATACCATTCTCCTTACTTTATAACAGCTATAAAGTTGGCATTGAACTGCACTTTGGGGGTAATTGTCTCCTCCATGATTGACAATTAATCACATAGCCATCTATCTATTACTTCCTACACATTCTCCTCCTTGCATCGCAATCTCATTACAGCTTCACACATTAATATGTTTACATTCATCACCTTCAAAAAACAAGAAAGTCATCACAGTTACCATTCCCAAGATTTTAATTGTTCAAGACTTTTTTCTGTTCTTACCTGGGCAGTCTAATAATAATCATATTAGATTCTACTGGATGATCCAATTATTAGTAATTACATCTAGTTAATTACTGCTTCTAATGATGGGTTAGGTGACAACTGCTATTTTTATTTTCTTTTTCCTAAATTACCGAGTGCCATTCATTAGTTTTTATATTAGCGATAAACGATAATGTGTATACACAAGCTACTTTTTTACTTTAACAAAATAATATGATGTTATAAGTAATTTATACTATTTATTTAAGCAAATTAACCTAAAGTCTGTATGTCAATATACTGATCTATTTTTGTAGTTAATATTGATACAAATAGATTTACAGTCAAATTGAGTGATTCTTTTACTTAATAAATATTGATATTTTTCTATATAGTTAAGTCTACAAATTTGTCAACTATTAAAACTCAAATTGACAGTATATATATATATATATATATATGTATATATATATATATATATATATATATATATATATATCAAATTCATCAGGATATATTCAGTTTTTACAAAGTTATAAACTATTAAATAAAAGCATAGCAAATTTGCTATGAACATTAAGACCCAGAATAAATACAGGCAGAAGGGGTTAAAAATATACCTATACTCAAAGAAACACACAGACACACACACCTCTATACTTACTGTAGTCACTTTTGCTAAAACAACAAAACAGAAAAGACAATATCTCTGTATCAAAGAGAAATAAATTGACCAAACTTTTACTTTTTCATCCACATTTAAATTGTCAATAATGGTCTTATCAGAGAAATATGCTTCTTTCTCTACTCATTTGCCACTTCTTCTTCCCTGTCTCCTAAACTCATCATTCACACAACTAAAATCTGTTTTATTGCTTATTTATTATTTACTAAAGACCAGATGGATTGCCAAATCACTGAGGGATCAGATTACAGCTGTGTATAGGGAAGTCGGGAGAGATTGACTCGCCCCCCGGGGCCTTACTGTTTGGGACAGTATATCACGGTGGCTGGCCCAGGGCGGTCAGTGCACAAAGGGGTATCAATTATTAGTAACAGTTCAGAGAATTCGTGACGCCACCTGTGGTGTCTGGTGAGGGTCACCAGCGCTGCAACAGTCCTCTGAGGCAGATGTCAAGGCAGCTACAGATGGTAAAGCTCCCCACAGGTGGAGCGAGCCTCAGGGCAGTGTAGATAGATAGATGGTGGAAGGTGCGCTGGGCGTTGTAGTGCAGGGGAAGAACGATGGCACAGCCGGAGTAACGGACAGAGACAGGGGGTTTTGCTTCGTTACCTTTACTGGTACAGCTGTTAGATACGGTCCAGGGTACTCCAGGTGAAGGGCGCACTATTGGACTTCTCCCCAGGGAGCGGGTATAAGGCCTCCTGATCCGTGTCTGCCTCTGTGTAAGCTCCTGGCCAGCCTGCAACTGGGCCTAGCTTATGTGTCCTGCTTTTACTCCACCTGTTGCTCTGAAGTAGGACCTCCGGTTGGTAACCACTTTCCCTGGACGTCGGGGCCTTCGTGGTTCCTGGTCCTGTATGTGTCTAGCTTCAGGTTTGCCAGGGACTTGTAGTCCTCCTGGGATTCCGGTTATCCCTACTGGATGTAAAGGGTCCCTGTAGGCTCGGACCCAGTTTCCGGTATATATATTGGGGTGAGCTTGGTATGCTCCTCTGCCCACTTTATCACTCCTTCCTTCCTCTCGCCTTCGGCCACGCTCGGGGCCCTCACTAGGCTTCAGTGCTGCTGGAGGCCTAGCTTGCCTCACACAGCAGCCCGTGTGCTGCTATCACTCTGACTGAGCACTAAGAACTAAGACTAAGACTCTAACTAACTAACTGAGCTGCCTGGCTCCACCTTCCATTTATATATCCCTATCAGGGCTCCCTCTGCTGGTATGAGGTGGAAGGTGGAGGTGTTTGTATGTAGTGAGGGCCTCTTGTGGAGAAATCCATCCGTGCACCCTTCTGGGTTCTGTGGCACCATGCACAGCAGGGCGCCACATTCCCCCCTAGTAAAACTCAGTACTCCTGAACTGAAGCATTTTTGCAAAAACAGGTTGAACAACAATAATAACAATTACAATAAGGTTACAGCAAGTCCCGTAACCTGGTGTCCTTTTCACCAAAAGTACATGGTAGCATGAGGGACCCGTCCGAAAACCCTCCACATAGGCCCTGGGCGTGGCTGCAGGGCATAGGTGATCCAGGTGATGGACCACGTCTTCCGCCACGCCAAACGGGTTTTTGTTCAGTGGTCAACTAAGGGGCACTCCAGGGAGTGCAATTATGTACATGAACAGTTTTTGGACTGCTCACAGTCCTCAGCCACAGAGTCTTATATATATATATATATATATATATATATATATATATATATATATATATATATATATATATATATATATATATATATATATATATATATATTATATATATATATATATATACATATATACATATATATATACATATATACCCTTACGGGTAACTAAATGCAATAGAAAAGTGTCCATGTCACCTAAATTGTCCATTAGCAAGGCAAGACAAAACAATAAATGAATACATGAAAATTTCACAATCATAACATACCCCAGGGGCAACTATTTATACTGTAGGTATTTCTATTTATTCACTGAACCTGACAGGGGCCTGGCCTTTAGTGCTACGTGTTGATCTGCGTAGTATGGGAGTGTGGATGGTATCTGTGTCTGCTACCCTGTCAGTTCTATGTGTGGGTAGATTGTAAAACTGCCTTAACCTCTCTATGGGACTGGCAAATGTACCATTGGCTGGGCCTTCTTGCTCTGCTCCAACCGGGGATCCTTCTTCCGGGGATTCTTCTTGAGCAGGCTCTTCTGGGGCACTTACAGGTTCTTCTTGCTGTGACGGGTCTTCTGGCTGTTGGAAGAAGGGAATCACAGGTATTATCACTGCTTCTCCTAGTTGAGGCCAATCTGCCTGGAAATCTCCAAATTCAGTATGTATTACTGCTTCCTTAGGCTCCTCCGGTACGATGAGAGGCACTTTTTCCTGGGGCTTTAGCAGACCTGGACACAACTTCTGGTGGTCTCTTGATACCATTTCAGTCGTTCTTCCTCCGTCCTTGGTAATTAGACCGGTCTTCCTGCTATCAAATCTTGACTTTAACACAGTGTAGGGTTCTCTCTCCCACTTGTCATCAAGTTTGTGGTTTCTCCTTTTCCTCTTTAACACCACTTCTCCTGGTGTGAAGGGTTCTGCGGGAGCACTTTTATTGTAGTGGGCTTCCTGCTTGTCCCTTACCCGAGTGAGACTGTCTTCACACAGGCTTGTACTCTTCTGTACTGCTCCTGTCTGGCCGTGTCCCAGTCCTCAGTGGACATATCTGCTTCTGGTTCTACTACACCAAGCTCCAGGTCCATGGGCAACTTTCCGGGTCTTGCTCGCATGAGATATGCTGGAGTACAATTGGTGGAACTCACAGGTATGTGGTTGTACAGATCTACCAGGTCAGGTAGCTTGTCTGGCCACTGATTTCTCTCCTCTAGTGGTAAGGTCTTCAGCAGGTCGATGACGATGTTATTCATCTTTTCACAGAGACCGTTGGTTTGGGGGTGGTACGGTGTAGTCCGGATCTTTTTACACCCGTACAAATGGCAGAACTCCATGAACAATTCGGCTTCAAAGGCTGAGCCTTGATTTGTCAGCACCTGCTCCGGGTATCCATGGGGCCTGCAGAAGTGCGCCTGAAACGTCTTTGCCGCAGTTTCTGCCATCAGATCCTTGACGGGGGCGACCACCAGGAACCGGGATTAGTGATCCACCATGGTCAGGGCATAGGAATATCCTGACCTGCTGGGTGACAGCTTGCCATGATCCAGGGCCACGGTCTCCAGGGGTCGAGTTGTCTTGATGGGTTGCAGGGGTGCCTTCTGGCTGCTGTAGTCTTTTCTTCTGAGGCTACAGGGTCCACAATCCCGACACCATCTCTCTATGGAACTGCGCATTCCAACCCAATAAAACCGACCTTTCAGCAGGGTTTCTAGCTTCTTCCAGCCAAAGTGCCCTGCTTGATCGTGGTAGGCCTCCAACACCATCTGGATGTCTGTCTTGGGCACCACTATCTGCCATACCATCTCATGGGTCCTTGGGTTGACGTACCTTCGGCACAGCTTCTCTCTATAGATGAACAGCCGGATTCTCTCATTCCACAGTTGCTTGGCTTGTGGAGACGCGTCCTTCTCCAGGGAGGAACCTTCCTGGGTTATCAGTTCTTTAATACGGCTGACAACCGGGTCACTGTCCTTGGTCTCCTTCCAGCTGTGGTGCCGCAAAGGGTTTAGCGTCTTACCGCGATGCCTCCTGGAGGCTCTTTGCTCGTGGACCATTCCATTACGGTGGAAGGCAGGTAGCTCAATCTCTTCCAGGTCATCCACTTCTTCTTCAGTGTCCGACTGGTGAGGCATCCTGGACAGGGCATCGGCATTGGCATTCTTGCGGCCTGCCCGGTACTTAATGGTGAACTGGTAGTTTGACAGCCGAGCCATCCATCGTTGTTCCATGGCTCCTAACTTGGCTGTTTCCAGATGAGTCAAGGGGTTATTATCAGTGTAGGCAGTGAACTTACTGGAGGCTAGGTAGTGCTTGAACCGCTCGGTGATGGCCCAGACCAGGGCCAGGAACTCCAACTTGAAGCTGCTATAGTTCTCTGGGTTCCTCTCGGTCGGGCGGAGCTTCCTGCTTGCATAAGCGATCACCTTCTCTCGGCCATTCTGCTTCTGACTTAACACAGCTCCTAATCCCTCGTTGCTGGCATCAGTGTACAGCAGGAACGGTTGGCTGTAGTCAGGGTAGGCTAGGATCTCTTCGCCGGTCAGGATCCCCTTCATCACCTCAAAGGATTCAGCTTGCTTCTTACCCCACTGGAACGGGGGGTTTCTGCCTCTTCTGGACTGTCCTACCAGGAGATCTTGCAAAGGCGCCGCTTTCTTGGTATAGTCCTTCACAAACCTCCGGTAATACCCGACTAGTCCCAGGAACTGACGTACCTCCTTGAGGCTCTTCGGCTCCGGCCATTTCTGGATGGCAGTGACTTTCTCTGGGTCCGGTGCTACTCCTTCTGGACTGACGATGTGCCCCAGGTACTGTACCTTTCGCTTGAGCAGGTGGCACTTGGAGGGCTTCAGCTTCATCCCATACCGGGACAGCGACTCAAATACCTCTGCCAGGTGCTTCAAATGGTCCTCGTATGTTTTGGAGTACACTATCACATCATCCAGGTATAGTAGTACAGTCTCAAAGTTGCGATGTCCCAGGCAGCACTCCATCAATCTCTGGAACGTTCCGGGGGCATTGCAGAGTCCGAACGGCATACTGTTGAACTGGCAGAGTCCCATCAGGGTAGTGAAGGCCGTCTTCTCCCGATCCTCCTCAGCAACAGCTACTTGCCAGTACCCACTAGTGAGGTCAAGGGTGGAGAAGTAATTTGCAGACTTTAAGGCAGCCAGGGATTCCTCTATATGTGGTAAAAAGTATGCATCTTTATGTGTAATGCGATTTACTTGTCTGTAATCTACACACATTCTCATGCCTCCGTCCTTTTTCCTGACTAGAACCAGGGGAGCTGCCCAGGGACTACAACTATCCCTTACTACCCCTGCCTTCTTCATGTCGTGCAACATCTCCTTCGCCTTCTGGTAGTGTGCTGGTGGTATAGGCCTGTAACGTTCTTTGATGGGTGGATGGTCACCTGTGGGTATATGGTGTTGTACCCCCTTACTCCTCCCAATGTCAAGTGGGTGTTTACTGAATACCTGCTCGTATTCCTGAACCACCCGGTGTACACCCTGCTTCTGATGGGCAGGAGTGGTGTCTGTCCCAGCATGGAGCTGTTGACACCAATCCTCCACCTGGGTTCCTGGGTCATTATCCTCCACTTCGTCTGGTGGGGGTTTAAGGACTCCGCCATGTGTATGGAGTTGTTATCTACTGTGTACAGTTTGGCAACAGTGGCGTAGCGTGGTAATCTAATCTTGTCCTCCCCATAGTTTAGGAGGCGTAAGGGCACCCTCCCATTGCGTACATCCACTACCCCTCTGGCAGTCAAGAGTGTAGGTCTATGCTCTGAGCTAAGGGGCTCTACTACCGCCTGGTAGCTCCGTCCTTTGAGACCTATTGCTGCTCTACACCAAATCAGCATTTCACTCATTGGGGAAATCACAATGGGTATCGGGTCTGTCACCCGTACATTACCTATATCACCACCTGATAGCTTTACCTGTTGCTGGTACATAAGGACTCGGATCTCTTTCTGGAGCACCCTCCTCTGCCCTGGTCTGGTGGTGTCAGCCATCTGTTGGAGCAAGAACAACACTTCTCCCAAACAGTTACTAACAATATTTGTGCCAAGTACCATATACAAGTCTGTATCATCAGGATTAGTCTCTACTACAATTAGTCCCTGGTCCTTCAGTTCCACTCTTCCCACCTTTACTGCCACATCCTTAACCCCGACTAGGTTAAGGGGAAGGCCATTGGAGGCATACACAGAAAGGTTTGGAGCTGGCGGGCTCAGTTTGTCTATGGACTAGAACCTTTTGTAGAGGACATCAGGCATAATGGTTACCTGAGATCCTGTGTCCAGCAGGGCAGGGGTCGCGATGCTGTCCAGCACAATGGACAGGAAAGGTCTTCCTCCCACGAACAGTTTGATGGGCTTGATTGGTCTACTCCAGGGTGTCGGCCCTCGGCCCCAGGTTTTCCTCGTTTAAAGGACAGTTCCGCGTGGTGTGGCCTGCTTTCTGGCAGCGGTAGTAGATGAAGTCCTCTGGAGGGCCCCGTTGGTCTCTGGTCCTCCCACGGGGCGGCGTTGTCCTCCTCTGAGGTGGCGTTGTCCTCCTTCTTCTTCTCATCCAGGGGACATCCTCAGGGCTGTCGGCTAGCAGGATCCTTCCTTCCGGATCAGGCTCCGTCTGCAGCTGCAGGGTGCTCATGACAGTGGGCAGGGTTTTACTTAACTGGCGCACTTCAGAGCGTAGGCTGTCCAGCTCGCTAGGGGCCACTGTTTGCATCCTTGTTTCAGCCGTTAGTGAAGGAGCGGTGGGTGCTGCGGGCACTGGGGTGGCCCCACCCTGGTAACGCTGGATAGCGGTGTCTGTGGTTTCCAGGGGCTGCAGGCCCTTTATAGCCATGTCCTTAAGGGTGTCAAAGGTGGCATCTGGATGATCTAAGGCCCACCACCGTACAGTTCTGCTCTCCTCCTGGGACTTTAACCCCCGGATGAACTGCTCCGTCAGCATTTTATTTTCATCATGGATGCTGGCTGGACTAACCTGTTTCAGGGACTGCAGGGCCTCCTGCAAGCGCCAGGCATAGTCCCGGATACTGTCCTCAGGTCTCTGAACACACTGGTAGAACCTCATCCGGAGATCTGCCTCAGTGCAGTTTTCAAACGCGGTTTACAGTCTTTTAAAGATGGTGGACACTGATTCTTTGTCTGCGGCTGGCCAGGTTTCAACTTCTCGCTCAGCGGCACCAGTCAATTGTCCTAACCCTACAGCGGCTCTCTGCTTGCCAGTCATAGAGTACATGTCCAGTATGCCGCATATTTTCCTCTTGAATCCGAACAGTGTGTCCGGTTTTCCGTTATACTCGGGGAACCACTTCGCTCCAGGGATATACGGCAGGGCCATAGGGATCAACGGAGTTACGTCCCCTGCTGGTGGAGCGGCCGCTCCGGCCTGTGCGGTGCCGGGCGCAGGTTGGACATCAGGAGCGTTAATCGATGCTCCAGCGGTTTGCTGGCCGTCGGCCATTGTTGCGACCCCTAGTGAACCGGAGCCTACCTTCTTCAACAGGTAGGCCGCAGCTCCGCAGGCGACGGTCTTCTTTTAGGACCTTGCGTCGCTCGCGTCTGACGTCAGGGCGTCCTCTGACTCCTTCCAGGACCTGACGTTTCCCGGTACGACGTCAGGGGTGGGGCGTTTCCTAGGCTTTGCGCGCTTCCAGCGGTTACTCCCCTTTTCTTCCCGCGCGGCAACAGGAAAAATGGCTGATATGGCGGGAAAACTTCAGGAATGGCGGGAAAACTTCACTACAGTAAGATTTACAGTCTTTTAAGGCGCACAGTACCTGGTGGCAACGGGCACGCAATCCTGTTCGTGACGCCAGTTGGGATGACTCGCCCCCGGGGGCCTTACTGTTTGGGGCAGTATATCACGGTGGCTGGCCCAGGGCGGTCAGTGCACAAAGGGGTATCAATTATTCGTAACAGTTCAGAGAATTCGTGACGCCACCTGTGGTGTCTGGTGAGGGTCACCAGCGCTGCAACAGTCCTCTGAGGCAGGTGTCAAGGCAGCTAAAGATGGTACAGCTCCCCACAGGTGGAGTGAGCCTCAGGTTAGTGTAGATAGATAGATGGTGAAAGGTGCGCTGGGCGTTGTAGTGCAGGGGAAGAACGATGGCGCAGCCGGAGTAACGGACAGAGACAGGGGGTTTTGCTTCGTTACCTTTACTGGTACAGCTGTTAGATACGGTCCAGGGTACTCCAGGTGAAGGGCGCACTTTTGGACTTCTCCCCAGGGAGCGGGTATAAGGCCTCCTGATCCGTGTTTGCCTCTGTGTAAGCTCCTGGCCAGCCTGCAACTGGGCCTAGCTTATGTGTCCTGGTTTTACTCCACCTGTTGCTCTGAAGTAGGACCTCCGGTTGGTAACCACTTTCCCTGGACGTCGGGGCCTTCGTGGTTCCTGGTCCTGTATGTGTCTAGCTTCCGGTTTGCCAGGGACTTGTAGTCCTCCTGGGATTCCGGTTATCCCTACTGGATGTAAAGGGTCCCTGTAGGCTCGGACCCGGTGTCCGGTATATATATCGGGGTGAGCTTGGTATGCTCCTCTGCCCCCTTTATCACTCCTTCCTTCCTCTCGCCTTCGGCCAGGCTCGGGGCCCTCACTAGGCTTCAGTGCTGCTGGAGGCCTAGCTTGCCTCACACAGCAGCCCGTGTGCTGCTCTCACTCTGACTGAGCACTAAGAACTAAGACTAAGACTCTAACTAACTAACTAACTAACCAACTGAGCTGCCTGGCTCCACCTTCCCTTTATATATCCCTATCAGGGCTCCCTCTGCTGGTATGAGGTGGAAGGTGGAGGTGTTTGTATGTAGTGAGGGCCTCTTGTGGAGAAATCCATCCGTGCACCCTTCTGGGTTCTGTGGCACCTTGCGCAGCAGGGTGCCACAAGATCACTCTCAGTTAAACAAGTATTTGACCGTCCATCGTCTAAGAATTACAGTGGGGAAAGTAAATATTTTATACACTGCCAATTTTGCAAGTTTTCCTGCCTACAAAGAATGGAGAGTTCTCTAATTTGTATCGTAGGTACACTTCAACTGTGAGAGACAGAGTCATAAAATCCAGAATATCACATTGTATGATTTTTAAATAACTAATTTGCATTTTATTGCATGAAATAAGTATTCGATACACAGAAACAGAAACCTTTGTTTGCAATTACAGAGGCAGACGTTCCCTGTAGTTCTTGATCAAGTTTGCACACACTGCAGCACAGATTTTAGCCCACTCCTCCATACTGATCCTCTCCAGATCTTTCAGGTTTCGGAGCTGTCGCTGGGCAACATTGAGTTTTAGCTCCCTCCAAAGATTTTCTGATGGTCTAGCTAGGCCACTCCACAACCTTGAAATGCTTCTTATGGAGCCACTCCTTAGTTGCCCTGGATGTGTGTTTCGGGTCATTGTTATGCTGGAAGTCCCAGCCGTGACCCATCTTTAATGCTGTTACTGAGGGAAGGAGGTTGTTGGCCAAAATCTTGCGATACATGACCCATCCATCCTCCCTTCAATACAGTGCAGTCATCCTGTCCCCTTTGCAGAAAAGCACCCCCAAAGTATGATGGTTTCCCCATCATGCTTTACGGTTGAGACGGTGTTCTTGGGGTTGTACTCATCCTTCTTCTTCCTCCAAACATGGCAAGTGGAGATGACACCAAAAGGTTCTATTTGGGTCTCCTCTGATCACATGACCTTCTCCCATGCCTTCTCTGTATCATTCAGATGGTCATTGGTGAACTTCAAATGGGACTGGACATGTTCTGGCGTGAGCAGGGGGACCTTGTGTGCCCTGCATGATTTTAATCCATGACGGCGTAGTGTGTTACTAACGATAATGTTTGAGATTATGGTCCCAGCTCTCTTCAGGTCATTGACCAGGTCCTACCCTGTAGTTCTGGGATGATTCCTGACCTTTCTCTGAATCATCCTTACTCCATGATGCGAGATCTTGCATGGAGCCCAAGACTAAGGATGATTGACAGTCATCTTGTGTTTCTTCCATTTTCTAATAATTGTGCCAACAGTTGTTGCCTTCTCACCAAGCAGCTTGCCTGTTGTCCAGTAGTCCTTCCGTCCATTCCAGCCTAATGCAGGTCTACAATTTTGTCCCTGGCGTCCTTGGACAGCTCTTTGGTCTTGGTCATGGTGGAGAATTAGGGGTGTGATTGATTGAGTGTGTAGACAAGTGTCTTTTATACAGATAACGAGTTCAAATAGGTGCAATTAATACAGGTAATGAGTGCAGAGTAGGAGGGATTTTTAAAGAAAAATTAACAGGTCTGTGAGAGCAAGAATTCTTGCTGGTTGGTAGGTGATCAAATACTTATTTTATGCAATAAAATGCAAATGAATTATGCCTGACGTCTGTAATTGCAAACAAAGGTCTCTGTATCAAATATTAATTTCTGTTTATCTGTTGTATCAAACACGTATTTCATGCAATAAAATGCAAATTAATTATGTAAAAATCATACAATGTGATTTTCTGTTTTTATTTTTAGATTCTGTCACAGGTGAAGTGTACCTACGATAAAAATTACAGACCTCTCCATTCTTTGTAGGTATGAAAACCTGAAAAATCGGGAGTGTATCAAATACTTATTTTCCCCACTGTATGAGCACCTTAAGACATGGTCATATACGGTATGTTCTGTGTTTGGAAGAATATGATTGTACTATAGTAATAATGCACACTGCTCAAAAAAATAAAGGAAATAGTGTTGAGCGAGTATGTTCTATTAACCCTTTCGCTGAGTATGCTCGGCCGAGCTCTGAATATTTACAGCTGCTCGGTGATAAGGTTAAATCGCTCCGTGTGCATGATTTGCAACTGTTTGACAGCTTTATTACATGTGAGGAATGTCTATTTCTTACACATTCATCACATGTAATAAATCTGTCAAACAGTTGCAAATCATGCACACAGGAGCAATTTAACCTTATCACCGAGCAGCTGTAAATACTCGGAGCTCGGCCCGAGCATACTCGGACAGAACATACTCGCTCAACCCTAAAAGGGAACACTTAAACAACAGAATATAACTCCAAGTAAATCGAACTTCTGTGAAATCAAACTGTCCACTTAGGAAGCAACACCGATTGACAATCAATTTCACATGCTGTTGTGCAAATGGAATAGACAATAGATGGAAATTATTGGCAATTATCAAGACACACTCAATAAAGGAGTGGTTCTGCAGGTGGGGACCTCAGACCACATCTCAGTACCAATGATGTTTTGGTCACTTTTGAATGTTGGTTGTGCTTTCACACTCGTGCTAGCATGAGACGGACTCTACAACCCACAGAAGTTGCTCAGGTATCCAGGATGGCACATCAATGCAAGAAGGTTTGCTGTGTCTGTCAACGTAGTGTCCAGAGGCTGGAGGCGCTACCAGGAGACAGGACAGTACACAAGGAGACGTGGAGGGGGCCATAGGAGGGCAACAACCCAGCAGCAGGACTGCTACCTCCGCCTTTGTGCAAGGAGGAACAGGAGGAGCACTGCCAGAGCCCTGCAAAATGACCTCCAGCAGGCCACAAATGTGCATGTGTCTCCACAAACGGTTAGAAACCGATTGCATGAGGGTGGTATGAGGGCCCGTCGTCCACAGATGGGGGTTGTGCTCACAGCCCAACACCGTGCAGGACGCTTGGCATTTGCCACAGAACACCAGGATTGGCAAAGTCACCTCTAGTGCCCTGTGCTCTTCACAGATGAAAGCAGGTTCACACTGAGCACATGTGACAGACGTGACAGAGTCTGGAGGCACCGTGGAGAGTGATCTGCTGCCTGCAACATGCTTCAGCATGACCAGTTTGGCAATGGGTCCATAATGGTGTGGGGTGGCATTTCTTTGGAGGGCCGCACAGCCCTCTATGTGCTCGCCAGAGGTAGCCTGACTGCCATTAGGTACCAAGATGAGATCCTCAGACCCCTTGTGAGACTATGCTGGTGCGGTTGGCCCTGGGTTCCTCCTAATGCAGGACAATGCCAGACCTCATGTGGCTGGAATGTGTCAGCAGTTCCTGCAAGATTGGCATTGAAGCTATGGACTGGCCCGCCCGTTCCCCAGACCTGAATCCCATTGAGCACATCTGGGATATCATGTCTCTCTCCATCCACCAACGTCACGTTGCATCACAGACTGTCCAGGAGTTGGCGGATGCTTTAGTCCAGGTCTGGGAGGAGATCCCACAGGAGACCATCCGCAGCCTCATCAGGATCATGCCCAGGCATTGTAATGAGGTCATACAGGCACGTGGAAGCCACACACAATACTGAGCCTCATTTTGACTTTTTTTAAGGACATTACATCAAAGTTGGATCATCCTGTAGTGTGTTTTTCCACTTTAATTTTGGGGGTGACTCCAAATCCAGGCCTCCATTGGTTAATAAATTTGATTTCCATTGATGATTTTTGTGTGATTTTGTTGTCAGCACACAATTGTCAGTATTCAATGAGAATGTTTCATTCATTCAGATCATGGATGTGTTATTTGAGCAGTGTATAATAAAACTATGCACAGAACAGTGATAGCCAAAACTTAGTTCTATCTGTATGTGGCATAAACCCTGGTGAGAAGCAAACATTGGCTGAAGGATATAGAATAATCATTACAAAACTAGACATTTATTTTGAAGACAAGATATCTCTATTCTCTAATCAAAATAGGTGTCTCCTTTTCCCAGCGATTTGCTTCCATCCTCTGGTGAAGGTACAGTGATATATCCCCTGGAGCAGTTTTGTCAGTTGACCCAAGTCTGCCCTCAGGAGCACTCTCATCAATCCCCATCATCCTTCTTTAACATTTGAATAGCTTAAGATAAGGCTGTAAAGACCACAGGGGGTGTGACCCTATTTAAAAATGATTTTTTAAAGATCTCACAGATTACCTTCTTGTCCTCTTACCTTATCAACAAGAGGATGCCTCGGTTCCCCGCTGTTCCATTCGACCTTTAAGTACTGTAAATTTGAGGCTATTATGTCTCTTTGGGAATTTCTCTTTGTGTTCTAACAACTTCCCAGGGAAGAGTACTTAAGAATGCAATAAACCCCCAGAAGACAATTAACTGGGGCGTAATTAACCCCTTCCATGCATACTATATAACACAGTGGTATGGGAAATTGCATTCACAGGCAGTAGTGCTTTTTATTTTAATATATTTACCTTTTATTATACTTTGACCTCATGATCCCCATGATTCACCTAATGATGAAAAGCTGAATGCATCAATGGAAATTGCTTTTGCTTTGTCAGTTTTCTGCCAATCATTCCTTTTATGTGTTGCTTTATTTGTTCTGCATTGCTAAAGTGTAGGTCACATACTAAGGATGCCAGATAGTGTTTTGGGGTCTTTGTGGCGCTTCCCATTTATTCCATGTTGCCCTTATTTAAATGTACCCGTATGTTACTATTATAACACAATGTATTCTAAATGTTTCATGTAAAATTGGCTGTGAATAATACCCAAAGCAAGGAAATGGATAAGTCCATGTGCAAAAGGCTGTGCTTTCACATAAAGTCCATGCTGCTCCAGATAATGTGATAATACAGAATTAATTTGGTGGATAATAGTTCTTTCAACCTACCAAGCTTATTTCTGTATTGTTTCCATACTACAGTTGCAATCAAAATTATTCCACCCCCATAGTAAATTAGATTCGTTAGTAAAATTTACTAACTTTCTTCTGTTTGCAATAAAACAATCAAACAAGAACAATTAAATGCCTCAACACAATTGATAGAGCAAGTGGTTTCTCCAAATTCAACAAGAAAATATAACTTTCCATGACAACTGCATATTACTTAGTAAACAGCACGGTGGCTCAGTCGTTACAGCTCTCACACTGCAAGGTCCTGGGTTCAAATCCCACCAAGGACAATATCTGCAAGAAGCTTGTATGTTCTCTCTGTGTTTGCATTGGATTCCTCTGAGCATTTTTCAATTTCCTTCCATACTACAAAAAATAAATACTAAGAGAGAATTTAGATTATGAGCCCCAATGGGGACAGTGATTATTTTATTTGTAAAGCACAGTGGAATATGATGGCGCCATATATAAACAAGTAAAATACAATATAATATAGAGCAATATAAAGAATAGCCAGACACCAGATGCTGGCAGTATTTTTGATGAATTTTAGGCCATTGATTCATTAAGAACACTGCTCTAATATTAGGTTTGTGTGTTGCAACCACCTCCTTCAAATCCATCCAAAGATTTTCTATGGAGTTCAAGTCAGGTGACTGTGATAGCAAATCCGAAATCATGCCAGATTTGACGTTTTCCTCTAATATTTCATGATACTTGAATGAATCTGGTCTTCATTGTAGGTTTCCAAACATGATTAATTAAAGCCATGGAAAAACAAGGATAAATTCCACAAACATTTAAAAACAATTAAAATCACACTATAGGAACACCTCCAAAAAGCAGAAAAGAAATCCGCTGTGCTACAATGTGGGACAAATCCAAAATCAAGAGTATGTTCATTCTCCAAAGTTAAATAGTTCAAGGGAAGGAACTAGATATAAAAAACTAAAACGTCTCTCTATGTAGGTAAATGTGATCTCTGTGGTTGGACAGGTTGGTGTTCATTTAGATGAAAAATGGTAGCTTATCACATCTTCTTCTTGACATCAAATCAATGATGAGCATCCGAGGAACAGAAAGAGAACATAATGCAGATCCAACACACTAGATATTGGAGCAATAACGATCTCTTAAATATACTCACAAACAAAATTAAAAATGTCTTATCCATAAAATTCCAAAAATCAGCCATCTTGTGTCAAACACTGTTCTATAGCTCAACCCAGTGTTTCACTTCAAGAGATATGGCTTCTTCTGGGGCATGCGTGATCAACGTTTGAATAATATAAATTACATTCTAAAAAATTTTGCAACAAAATTTACACGATTTTCCAATTCATCTTTTTGACATTTAAAAATGTCATGTGTGTTTATTTCTTTTTACTACTGGGTTAGTAATGGGGGTGTCTGATAGATGCCTCTCCATTACTAACCGCTGGGCTTGATGCCAGCTGCCATTACACAGGTGACGTCAACCCCCAAAAATTTTTACCCTGCTTGCCACAGCACCAGGGCAATCAGGAGGAGCCAGGCAAAGCGCCAGAATTGGCACATCTAATGGATGCGCCAAATCTGGGGCGGCTGCGGGCTGGTATTTTTAGTCTGGGAAGGGGCTAATATCCATGGACCTTCCCAGCCTGATAATATCAGCCCCCAGTTGTCTGCTTTACTTTGGGTGCTTATCAAAAATAGGGGAGACCCCTATGTCGTTTTTTAAAATTATTTATTTAATTACATCCCAGCAATGACGTGGGAGTCAGAGATGCGTCCAGGCGTCTTCCCCATGCTGTTCCCATTACATTTCAACGCTGTTTCCATGCATTTCAGTGATTTTTCTGCCCCCCCCCAGCCCTCCTGCTAGAGTCTGATGGAAAAATGTTTGAGTTTCCCATTGACTTCCATTATACTTGTTACTCAAGTCAAATGGGTCCGAGCATCTGACCTGCTCAATTTGAGTAACGAGGACTTGAGCATTTTAGTGTTCGATCATCACTAATCATTATTATTTACAGTACAGACCAAAAGTTTTGACACACCTTCTCATTTAAAGATTTTTCTGTATTTTCATGACTATGAAAATTGTGCATTCACACTGAAGGCATCAAAACTATGAATTAACACATGTGGAATTATATACTTAACAAAAAAGTGTGAAACAACTGAAAATATGTCTTATATTCTAGGTTCTTCAAAGTAGCCACCTTTTGCTTTGATGACTGCTTTGCACGAGTTCCCAGAGATGCTTAGCACTTGTTGGCCCTTTTGCCTTTACTCTGCAGTGCAGCTCACCCCAAACCATCTCAATTGGGTTCAGGTCTGGTGACTGTGGAGGCCAGGTCATCTGGCGTAGCACCCCATCACTCTCCTGCTTGGTCAAATAGCCCTTACACAGCCTGGAGGTGTGTTTGGGGTCATTGTCCTGTTGAAAAATAAATGATGGTCCAACTAAATGCAAACCGGATGGAATATCATGCCGCTGCAAGATGCTGTGGTAGCCATGCTGGTTCAGTATGCCTTCAATTTTGAATAAATCCCCAACAGTGTCACCAGCAAAGCACCCCCACACCATCACACCTCCTCCTCCATGCTTCACGGTGGGAACCAGGCATGTAGAGTCCATCCGTTCACCTTTTCTGCGTCGCACAAAGACACGGTGGTTGGAACCAAAGATCTCAAATTTGGACTCATCAGACCAAAGCACAGATTTCCACTGGTCTAATGTCCATTCCTTGTGTTCTTTAGCCCAAACAAGTCTCTTCTGCTTGTTGCCTGTCCTTAGCAGTGGTTTCCTAGCAGCTATTTTACCATGAAGGCCTGCTGCACAAATTCTCCTCTTCACAGTTGTAGAGATGTATCTACTGCTATAACTCTGTGTGGCATTGACCTGGTCTCTAATCTGAGCTGCTGTTAACCTGCTATTTCTGAGGCTGGTGACTCGGATAAACTTATCCTCAGAAGCAGAGGTGACTCTTGGTCTTCCTTTCCTGGGGCGGTCTTCATGTGAGACAGTTTCTTTGTAGCGCTTGATGGTTTTTGCAACTGCACTTGGGGATACTTTAAAAGTTTGCCCAATTTTTCGGACTGACTGACCTTCATTTCTTAAAGTAATGATGGCCACTCGTTTTTCTTTACTTAGCTGCTTTTTTCTTGCCATAATACAAATTCTAACAGTCTATTCAGTAGGACTATCAGCTGTGTATCCACTAGACTTCTGCACAACACAACTGATGGTCCCAACCCCATTTATAAGGCAAGAAATCCCACTTATTAAACCTGACAGGGCACACCTGTGAAGTGAAAACCATTTCCGGTGACTACCTCTTGAAGCTCATCAAGAGAATGCCAAGAGTGTGCAAAGCAGTCATCAAACCAAAAGGTGGCTAGTTTGAAGAACCTAGAATATAAGACATATTTTCAGTTGTTTCACACTTTTTTGTTAAGTATATAATTCCACATGTGTTAATTCATAGTTTTGATGCCTTCAGTGTGAATGTACAATTTTCATAGTCAAGAAAATACAGAAAAATCTTTAAATGAGAAAGTTGTGTGTCCAAACTTTTGGTCTGTACTGTATATAATCAGGGATTTTTGCACATTTAAATTAACAAAATTGGGGGTAAATTTCACCTACATCACTACTCCTGTCCATTAATCAAAAAAAGAGTTTTTTTTTATAAAAAACACCCTCCTCCAGCAACATATAGTGTGTGAGCTGAAATTGAAAGCGCTAACTCCAAAATAGTATACTGCAGAAAATTTGTAAAATTACCTCTATATAAAGTTACAATAGCTGATACACTAACAATATCAAAATCCCAAAATAATATATTCAATTAGAATTCAAATAATGTGATAATGAATGATAAAATTGCATTTAAAAAGGGCAAGAGAGAGGAAAAAATGACATGGTGGAGTCAAATGAAAAACCATGAGAGTAGTCCCTCCATGTACTGCCCCTACACATCAGTTTATTATTATTTTATTTATTTTTACAGCACTATTGATTCCATGGTGCTATACATGAGAGAGGGGTACATATGAAATGCAAGTATAAATTACATAGAGCAAACTAACAATGACAGATTGGTACAGAGGGGAGAGGGCCCTTCCCTTGAGGGCTTACAGTCACCTGTATAGCTAGAAAGGAGACAGTAGGCTGGAGAGGGGGTTATGGCAGCTCCAGTGGTGGAGAGGTGTCAGCGGGGTCAGTGCAGGCTGTAAGCTTGCTTGAAGAGATGTGTTTTCACATTCCAACTGAAAGTTCCACAACTGGTGGATAATCTGACGTTTTGGGGCAGAGAATTCGAGAGTATGGGGGATGCTTGGGAGAAGACTTGAAGATGATTGGGTGAGGAATGTATAAGTGTGGAGGAGAGGGGAAGGTCTGGTGAGGTCTGGAGATTATGTGTTGGAAATAACGGGAGATTAGTTTGGAGATGTATGGAGGAGACAGATTATGGACGGCTTTGTAGGTCAATCAGTTAGTATAGTCATAATAATGTTTGGATAATGTAGTGCACATAATTTTTCCATTTCTTTTTTTTTTCTTTGTAGAGAAAGCAAAGCAGCCCCAGAAAATCACTGAGCCACCACTATGCTTCACTGTAGGCAGGGTTTCTTTTCAGAATATACTTAATTCCTCCTCCTCCAGACTTACCGTTGATCCATAGACAAAAAAGTTTTGTTCCGTTGCTCCATAAGACAGAGTCACAAAAGTTTTATACATTATTTATATGATTTGTAGCATATTGGAACAGACTTTCCTTGTGCTTTTAGGTTACTGGTAGAGATGATCAGATCAATCTGAGGAAGATTGAGTTCAATCAAATTTCCTGAAATTTACGGTTGCATGCCAATACAATCACTTTGAGATTTGATTTGCAGTTCACAGAAAGAAAACTTTCTTGGCACCATTTACCACATGGCTGAAGCATCAGAGGGTGGGTTAACAGCATTGTGCACTACCGTGCAGGCCTCCTCGTAATGCCCTGCAGCTATGACATCTAGTGGGTTATCATAACTTGTACTGTGGTGGTCATTTCATTGTCTATCACAAATCATCTGTTCCCAGTGGAACACCGTTTTATTGGCAGAGTAGTTTTTCATCTCCGGAGTCACTGGGTAAGTCTTTCTCTTCTGAAAAGTTCAAGCTCTTCTGGTCAGTGGGGTCCTCTCTCTTCTGTAGAGTGTTAACTCTTATGGTCAGTGTGGTATTCTCTCTCCTGCAGAATGCAAGCTCTGATGGTCAGCAGGGTTCTTTTTCTCTTTCCTCTCCCCCATGTGTATTTTCCAAGAAATTACAAGCTTTCGAGAATTAATATTTGTGCAAATTTATTTGTTCCAAATCAAACTTTGGGGACAAATTCTACAAAGTTGGCGAATTCAAATTTCAAAAGATCCCCTCATCTCTAGAAGTTTATAACTCAAAATTCTGGTATAGAAACCTTCAGCATTTAGTATGTACCCTATTGTGAAAACTAAAATTACTGCCATACAATCCTACTGAATGTCTTTTGCAGTTACTCCATGGCTTTTGAACATCTGACTCCTAATAAATCTGTTAGCAGGTGGTGATAAAGAGACAAAAGGTGCTCTACTAAGTACTAAAGATGCTTGTTAGAAACTAGTTGAATAAGTGGTAAGGGCAAGACTGGGACTGAAAATGGCAATAAAAGCACATTGGCCCATTCTTCTGACCCACACACCCACATCCCTCTACCATAAATATGACCTTGCTTTACTTACTTTACTGCAAATATGACCCTGGCTGGTGTTGAAGGAAATCGAGATTTATTCCAAAAATTAATATTACTGTTAGGGCTTACCTAGTGAGGTGGATTCACTAAGTCGCATGTCAGGGTGAACACACAAACCCAATGTGATGGCACATTGGGCAGGACTTGCTGGATGTCACGTGGAACAATGAGGACCAGGACAAAAAGATAAGATGGATGACAAGCAGACAGACAAAGCAGGACATACAAGTACACACAGAGTAAGGTGTGTCGACAAATACAGGAACTGAAGAAGTCTAGTCAGTCCAGGAATTGTAGTGTAATGTGAACAAGTCCAGAAGAGATTTTGTTATACTTACAGCAGACAAATGGTTGATCAGCGTACAAATAACATCTGGCAGTAGATGAAAAGGCAAGTTAGTTTATAGAAAAGATGCACTTAGAAGCAGGAAGGTTTGAATTATGAACAAGTCCAGAGGACAGTTTGTTAAGCTTACAGCAAATGAAGGGTTAATTAGCAAGTCTGAGCCAGGAAATAGATGCAGGTTCTATAAGTCACGAGTTTGCAGAGATGATTGTGTGTCACCCCAGGCCTGGATGCCACAAATATTAAAGGCTGTGTCTGAGAGCAGGAGGGAGGTTCCCTGGTCAGGGACCATTAGCATGCAGCACCTCCTGTCCCAGGCCAGTAGGGGGAGCAGGCTGTCCCTATAAATGCTGGAACTGAGGGCAGGGTTAGGGAGACCAGGACCCACTTCTGAAGCATCCAGAAGGGTTCCCAGAGGAAAGGGAAAGGTCAGCAGCAGCTGAGGAGTCCGGGAGGCAGAGGAGGAACAGCAAGCCAGGGACAGAGGCGACAAGAGCCGGTCCTGGCTGAGAGAGAACTACACAACCGGACACTGGGGTCCGAGGCTGTCAGGGTTGCAAGCCCGGCAGCAGATAACTGACCTGCAAGGGATTTCAGGTCCCTTGGCCTGAGAAGCCTGGAGGCTCCGCCACACAGAGGGACCGGTACAGCACGGAGAAGCAACAGGTACCTAAGGCCCGAGTCGCAAACCATACAGGCGTAGTACACGGCCAGCTCAGGGACGTGGGCTATCACACCACGAAAAGGGGGATAGTCAGCAAGGGCAGAGAGAGAACGGTAGGCCTACCCACTCACCCTGACCAGTGGGGCTCACCCGAATGCTCTCAGACACCCAGGCCCATTCCTACCCTGTACTCCTGGTGGGTCATTAGTACTAACTACAATAAAGACCCTGGACTGCTTGAAGCAGACTCTGAACCCTTATTATTGCGGCCTGCACCATCACCCCCAGCATCCTATTACACTGCCCTGAGGCTACACTCTTCCCGTGGGGAGTTATCCTATCCCTGTGCTGCATACCAACATCAGCCTCAGCGGTCTGCCTTGCAGCGGCGGTCATCCCTGACCGCAATCCACGGGTGGCGTAATTGGACATTCAAAACCCTACAAATAGACTGCCACAGCATTTGACCACCCTGAGCCACGGGATCGGGTTGCCACTACTACCCCCAACATTGCACCGAAGCCCGGTTCCGGGTGCCCCACGGCCCAGGGGGCGAGTCAGCTTTGGCGTAGTCAGCAGGATTGTGACCAACCCGCAACGGGTATTGCGTGCCTGAAAAAGACTGTACACATACCTTAAAAAAGAGATTTCCCGCCATCTTCAGTCGTTTCCCGCCATCTTCAGCCGTTTTCCCGCCATCGGACGCCATCTTCGGGACACCGCGCGGGAAGAAGAGGGGCGTGGGCGTCCAAACCGTGCGAGACCTGAAGCCCCGCCCTACGCACCGACGCTGCGCAAGGTCCTGGAAGGAGAGAGAGCGACGCTGACGTCACCAGGACATGAAGCAAGGTCCTCGCCCGGAGCAGCACCAGCGGAGCCGCAGCCTACGGCAGAGGATCAACGGAAGGTAGGCCACGGTTAACTAGGGGGGAGGAAGATGACGGACGCGGAGGGACCTTCTACCACCAGCGTGGCTGCAGCAGCGGTGATGCCGTTCTCCATGCCCTACATCCCCGGAGCAGCCTGGCTGCCCCAATACTCAGGGGAATCCCATACCTTAACTGACTTTAAGGAAAGACTGCACAGTTTATTTAAAGTTTATCCCCTGACAGAAGAACAGAAAGTGAGCATTCTGACGGGGCAGCTAACCGGTGCAGCCCAGCGGGAAGTGAAATCATGGTCAGATGAAGAGAAAAGGACTGTAAAGGACATTCTGACCCGGCTGCGGAGTACCTTTGATATCCGTACCTCAGCAGAAATCAAAATGCGGTTCTATGGCTGTAAGCAGCGAGCCCAAGATAGTATCAGAGACTATGCCCTAAATTTACAAGAAGCTCTGGGAGCAATCAAACAATCTGACCCTGGTAGCATACAGGACACCGATAAACTGTTGACTGACCAGTTCATAGAAGGTCTGCTGTCCAGCGCCCACAGAACCCAGCTGCGCCTCATGGCCCTACAAAACCCCGATTTGACTTTTGCGCAGTTTAAAGATAGGGCTATCTGGGTGCTCCGAGAACCCGCACCAGGTGGCACTGTAGCTTCCCGGCGCCCTGCCATCACTTACCACCAGGGGGCAGCGCCCTACCCCGCAGACCTTGTGGGGGCTGATGCACAGGCCCTAAATCCATCCCAGCCTGCAAACCTGCACCATCATGTCCAAGAGCTAACAAAGAGTGTGGCTGCATTGACCAGGACCGTACAGTCGTTGCAGGTGGAACCGTCAAGACCAATCAAGCTGGCTTCCAGTCCAGAGGATGTCCCGTGGTGTCGACAGAGGAGGATCCCATCGTTCAGAGGGATGCCCGCCGACCGTTACACTGAGGATGGACAGCCGATTTGCCGCCGTTGCAGTCAGCCAGGACACATAGCAAGGTACTGTACTTTAAATGGGTCCGACCTGGGGCAGAGGGCCAAACCCCAGGCATAAGGTCATCCGGCCCATCTAATTGGCGTGATAAGTACGTGGGGGACGCCCGGTCTTACCCGTAGTGCTGGACGCTATCCCCATGAGTGCACTGCTGGACACGGGGTCCCAAGTGACTACCATCCACTACGTACTTTTCAAGCGGTACTGGAGTGACGCGGATATAACCCGTTATTCAGATAATGACTTAAGCATCATCGCCAGCAATGGCCAACCCGTGCCGCAGGTGGGGTTCAGAGAGATGACCATCAAGATTGGTAAGGTGGAACTGCCGGCACAAGGAGTGATCATTGTGGACATTGACCGTCGTGAAAGTCACCCTAAAATAACCTTGGGTACTAATGTGATTGAAAACTGTCTTTCAGAAGTAATTGTGATTTTGCAGCAGGTGGCGATGAATGCAAGCTCCAGCCAACAGAGGGTCCTCCAGAAAGAGATAAGAGCCCTGATGAGACGGCAACAGGTAGAACTGTCTGGTGGTGAGATCTGTAGCGTGAGGATTAGCGACCCGTTCCCCATTGCCATGCCTCCCAAAAGTGAAATGATGATCTGGTGTCGGACTGCAATCGGGTTAAGAAGGAGAGACTACCAAGCCATGGTAGAACCCGTGTACTCAGACAGCAGGCCCACCATTTTGACAGCCAGGGGGGTGGTTGATGTCCACCATGGAAGGGTGCCCGTCTGGATCTTAAACATCGGGGAAAGGGAAGTATACTTGCCCCGGTACGCTACACTAGCCAAATTGTTTGCCGTCGAACACAATGCTATCAGGGTCGTGGAACCCTTGCCTCCATCTTCCCCGGTGGAGGGTAATGGCTCCCAGAAACACAAGGAGGACTGGTGCCAGAAACTCCATGTGGGTGCTGACTCTACTCCCCTGCACCAAAAACAAGGAGTCTACCGGGTGGTTCAGGAGTACGAGAGAATTTTTAGTAAGCACCCGCTAGACTTCGGCCGAGTAAAGGGAGTAGAACACCACATCCCCACGGGGAGCCACCCACCAATAAAAGAGAGACACAGACCTGTACCCCCTGCACATTATCAGAACACAAAGGGCATGCTGAGAGAAATGAAAGAAGCTGGGGTCATTAGAGATAGCTGTGGCCCCTGGGCAGCCCCCTTGGTTCTGGTAAAAAAGAAAGATGGTACCATGAGAATGTGTGTGGACTATAGACAAATCAATCGTATCACCCATAAAGACGCGTACCCGTTACCTAGGATAGAGGAGTCTTTAGCAGCTCTAAAATCAGCTAATTTCTTCTCTACTTTGGATCTTACTAGCGGGTACTGGCAGGTTCCTGGGGCAGAGGCTGACAAGGAGAAGACCGCCTTCACCACCCCGATGGGATTGAGCGAATTCAACTGTATGCCATTTGGGCTCTGCAATGCACCCGGGACCTTCCAGAGGCTGATGGAATGCTGTCTAGGGCACCGAAACTTCGAGACGGTCCTACTTTACCTGGACGACGTTATCGTCTATTCGAAGACCTACGAGGACAATCTAAAACACCTGGCAGAGGTGTTCGAAGCCCTGGCAGGCTATGGCATGAAGGTGAAACCCTCAAAGTGTCACCTGTGAAACCGAAGGTCCAGTACCTAGGACACGTGGTGAGTGCAGAGGGAGTAGCCCCCGACCCCGACAAAGTTACAGCCATCAAGAGCTGGCCAAGCCCCTCTAACATCAAAGAAGTGAGACAATTCCTCGGGTTGGTAGGCTACTACCGAAGTTTCATCCCCGGGTTCACAAAGATGGCAGCTCCAATGCAGGACCTCCTGATAGGCCAGTCTAAATCCAGAAGTCACAAGCCACCCTTCAAGTGGGACAAGCTGGAAGAGGAGTCCTTCCGCCAGTTGAAGATGGTCCTCACGGGGGATGAGATCCTGGCCTACTCCGATTATGGCCAGCCTTTTATCCTCCACACCGACGCCAGTAATGTGGGGCTGGGAGCCGTACTGTCACAAAACCAACAGGGCAGAGAAAGGGTGATCGCGTACGCCAGCCGGAAGCTGAGGCCCACCGAGAGAAACCCGGAGAATTACAGCTCCTTCAAGCTAGAATTCTTGGCAGTGGTGTGGGCCGTCACAGAACGGTTTTAAGCATTACCTGGCCTCCGCAAAGTTCACTGTGTACATGGACAACAACCCGCTGACACACCTGGTCAATGCAAGACTAGGTGCTCTAGAACAGCGGTGGATGGCCCGGCTATCCAATTATGACTTCACAATCAAGTACCGGGCAGGCAGGACCAACGCCAATGCAGACGCCCTATCAAGAATGCCCCACCTACCGGAAGAAAAAGAAGACTCGGAAGAGCTGGAGGAAGTAGAGCTCCCTGCGTTCCACCGGTATATGACCACTCAGTATTCACACCGGGTAAGAGACAAAGACCTAACCACCGTCATGTTCAACCCCTTAGCCCACCATGGCTGGGCTGAAACGCAAGATAGTGACCCTGCAATACGCCTGGTGAAAGACCTGTTAACCCAGGCAGACGCTAGCCCTGGCCCGGACGCTCCAGAGGAAGCCAAGCAGATATGGAAGGAGAAAAGCAGGCTATTCCTCTACGAGGGTAAGCTGTGCAGAAGGCTTGTCAACCACCGGACGCACGAGCTGACCTGGCAGGTAGTGGTCCCAAGACGAGATGCAGCAATGGTCCTGGAGGCCTACCATGACAGAGCGGGACACTTCGGGTGGAAGAAACTGGAGTTCCTACTGAGAGAGCGGTTCTACTGGGTCGGTATGAGAGGGGCCATAGAGAAGTGGAGCAGGGACTGCGGCCCATGCCACTTCAGAAGGAAGGACCGTATCAGCCAGAAGACACCCTTGAGGCCCATCGTCACCAGGCAGCCTCTTGAGCTAGTAGCTCTGGACCATATGAAGTTGGCTTCAAGCCGGTCCGTCTATGTCTATGCCCTCACGATTGTGGACCATTACTCCCGGTTCCTGGTGGTGGTTCCTGTTAAAGACCTGACAGCCCAAACAGCGGCCAGAGCCTTCCAGCAACACTTCTGCCATCCACACGGGTATCTGGAACAGGTCTTGACAGATCAAGGTCCAGCGTTTGAGGCGGAAGTCTTCCAGGAGTTCTGCAACCTCTACGGCTGTAGGAAGATTCGGACAACGCCGTACCACCCGCAAACCAACGGGCTGTGTGAGAAAATGAACAATATCGTCATTGATCTCCTCAAGACGTTGCCCCTGGAAGAACGCAGCCTGTGGCCGGAGAAGCTGCCAGACCTAATAGACTTGTACAACCATATCCCAGTGAATGCTACAAATTGCACCCTGGCTTACCTGATGCGGGCAAGACCAGGTAAGCTGCCGATAGACCTGGAGATAGGAGTCCTGACACCCGAGGACACCTCCCCAGATGCGGACTGGGATACGGAATGGCGGCTACAGTACAAGAAGGTACTGAAGCGGAAGAGAAGGCTTCACAAGCTGGACGACCAGTGGGAGAGAGACCCGTACACAGTACTGCAGTCCGACCACAACAACCCGAAGGTATGTGTGATTACCAAGGAAGGAGGAGAAACCACTAGCACCGTCTCCAGAGACCACCTAAAACGGTGCCCCGAGCAACTACAGAGTCCAAGTGAAGATCAAGATAACCTTGAACCCACAGAGGACAAGGAAGAAATGATCAGCACAGTTCTCGGAGAGTTCCCCCGGACCAGGACTCGGATAAATGACGCGATAGTGGTACCCGTCCTACACTTCCTTCAACCTACCCAGCAGGAGCCTACAGGAGAGCAGGAAGAACAAGAAGAACAAGCAGCCCCAGAGGTAGAAGAACCCTTGCCAGCAGCCCAGGAGAGTCAACCCTCTGCTGACAGTGAGCCTGCCATGCCTGCGGTAAGCCATAGGACCCGTAGACTGCTGCTGCCCTGCCTGTGAACCCAGCTAGTAGTTGTACCCTTAATACTATTGGGGAAACCCAGGTTAGACCACCACCAGACAGTGGGCTACAGAGGTCAACCCGGAGCACTAGGGGTCAAATACCAGCTCGCTGGAAGATCTAAATTTATAATGTATATATTTAATGTGTTATGTTTGTACCCTGGTTATTAATAATGTTTCTCCAGTTTTCCTAGATGCAATGGACTGACAGGTTATGGACAGTGAATAACCAGAACTACCCTGTAGATAGTTGCACTTGGTGCCCTCTTGTGAAGTTGGCCACAGAAGAAAAACCTGTCCGGCGTGGCCTCTTTGTGGTCCAAAGTAGGTAGCTCAGCCTTGCCGCCACGCCCAAGGCCAGGAACTTGGGGTTTATAGGGACAGGTCCCCACATCGCTCAAAAACTTCGCCTTATTGGGTGAAATGGACACCCGGTCACAGACCATACTGTGACCTAAAGAACTCAATATGTGGTGTTGTTTGTTATTTCTTTCCCTGTTGTGTTTATGGTCATGCATTTTTACCCTGTATTTGTGTTTCTTGTTTAGTCCCGGAGTACTAAAATTTACTAGGGGTGAATGTGTCACCCCAGGCCTGGATGCCACAAATATTAAAGGCTGTGTCTGAGAGCAGGAGGGAGGTTCCCTGGTCAGGGACCATTAGCATGCAGCACCTCCTGTCCCAGGCCAGTAGGGGGAGCAGGCTGCCCCTATAAAAGCTGGAACTGAGGGCAGGGTTAGAGAGACCAGGACCCACTTCTGAAGCATCCAGAAGGGTTCCCAGAGGAAAGGGACAGGTCAGCAGCAGCTGAGGAGTCCGGGAGGCAGAGGAGGAACAGCAAGCCAGGAACAGAGGCGACGAGAGCCAGTCCTGGCTGAGAGAGAACTACACAACCAGACACTGGGGTCCAAGGCTATCAGGGTTGCAAGCCCGGCAGCAGATAACCGACCTGCGAGGGATTTCAGGTCCCTTGGCCTGAGAAGCCTGGAGGCTCCGCCACACAGAGGGACGGGTACAGCACGGAGAAGCAACAGGTACCTAAGGCCCGAGTCGCAAGCCATACAGGCGTACTACATGGCCAGCTCAGGGACGTGGGCTATCACACCATGAAAAGGGGGATAGTCAGCAAGGGCAGAGAGAGAACGGTAGGCCTACCCACTCACCCTGACCAGTGGGGCTCGCCCAAATGCTCTCAGACACCCAGGCCCATTCCTACCCTGTACTCCTGGTGGGTCATTAGTACTAACTACAATAAAGACCCTGGACTGTTTGAAGCAGACTCTGAACCCTTATTATTGCGGCCTGCACCATCACCCCCAGCATCCTATTACACTGCCCTGAGGCTACACTCTTCCCGTGGGGAGTTATCCTATCCCTGTGCTGCATACCAACATCAGCCTCAGCGGTCTGCCTTGCAGCGGCGGTCATCCCTGACCGCAATCCACGGGTGGCGTAATTGGACATTCAAAACCCTACAAATAGACTGCCACAGCATTTGGTCTGACCACCCTGAGCCACGGGATCGGGTTGCCACTACTACCCCCAACATTGCACCGAAGCCCGGTTCCGGGTGCCCCACGGCCCAGGGGGCGAGTCAATTGCAGTTGGAAGAACTGGAGTACAGCAAAAGGCAGTGGCCATAGGGAAAATGAGCAAATCACGGCACAGGAATTGAGATAGGTGTGTAACAATTTCCGATAATACAGCTATATACAGTAAAGTAATACCACCATGCTGTGACCACATAATACCGCCATAGAGTGACAGAATACTTCCACCATACTGATCATTACCAAACACGACTGCAACAAGACAAATATTACCATCAATACGGCAATATGAGACAAATAATACACTAGATCATAACCAAATATTACCAGCATATATAGTAGTAATAATACCACAATATTGATCAGTAGTCCCTTCCCGACATGGACAACTTCTTTTTGTGTTTTTTGTTCCTCCCCTTTTTCCAAGGGCCATAACGTTTTGGTTTTTCCATCCACATAGAAGTATGAAGGCTTGTTTTTTGCTGGACTAGTTGAACTTTTAAATGATACTATTAATTTTACCATATCGTGCACTGAAAAACTGGGAAAAAAATCAAAATTCTATGAAATTGTGAAAAAGATGCAATTCTGACATCGTTGTTTGGAAATTGTTGTTACGGCGTTCATTGTGTAGTAAAAATGACCAGGATTTTCTAGGTCAATATGACTATGGTGGTACCAAATTTGTCCAGTTTTTTATTATTTTAGTGGTGAAAAAAATGTCTGAAATTTATAAAAAAAAAAGAATTTTTGATTGTGTTGCCCATTACCGAGACCTATAACATTTTCATTTTTCGATTGATGGAGCTGTTTGACAACTTGTTTTTTTGCGGGGCAAGCCAACATTTTTATTGATACCATTTTGGAAACAATATGACATTTTGATTACTTCTTACTGTATCTTTTAAAGCGTTGTGGTGACCCAAAAAACACAATTTTGGCGTTTTGAGTTTTTTTCCGTTTACAGTTTTTGCCAATCGTTTTAATTTTTTGAAAGGCAAAAAGGGGGTTACTGGAATTTTTTTTCGATTTTTTTTTTAAAAATTTTTTTTTATTTTTTCAAATTTATTAAAACATTTGTACTTTTTTTAATATTTCTTAGTCCTCTTCTGGGGGACTTGAGCCTGCAATTGTTTGATTGCTTATACTATATACATATGCCACAAAATATAAAATACATTATGAAAACCCAATGATACTTTATTACAGTCATTTTGTGAAATAATACACATACTGTAGCTATAGGGAACCTACAGGGAGTTTTTTCTGTGCATGGACATTCTCTTCCATGTTGTGATCACAGCTAAAAACAGCTTCAACTGGAGATTATTAGGCAGTCAGACATCAATTATTTTACCTAAGGGAGCTGTTCGCCTCAGGCATCACAATTCCGCTATCAGAGAAACCTTTACAGAACCAGGCGTCAACCAGCATAAACTTATCTTTCCTTACAGCATGGCAAAGCCTCCATGCACACTGTTAACTAGTGAAAAATGAATAGTTAGGTGTCAATAGTATAACTAGCTAGATCTCTGCTTCATAATAGTAATACCGATATCTTCCATATTAGTAATGTTAATATCAATTGTTGTTACAGTTCTTTTCCCTGATTACCAACTGAAAGAACAGAAGATTGAATTTTCTTTCTTCTAAAAAAATGCATTGCCACTAGTAATGGACGAGCACTAAAATGCTCGGGTGCTCGATGCTCGGGTCGAGCAAATTGGAATACTCGGGTGCTCGACCCGAGCAACGAGCCTAATGTAAGTCTAGGGGAAACTCGAGCATTTTTCAGGCGGCTTCCCCCGGCGGTCTGCAAAGGTCTAAAAATTGCCCAAATCGATGGGAACAGTGCTCAAATGACAAGGGAACAGCATAGGGAAGACCCCTGGAAGCATTTCTGACTCCCAGGTCACTTCTGTCAACAACGTTGTCAGAGGTATTACATCACTTTTACGGACTCACAATAAAACATACAAAAACGAAACCAAAATGGATTTTCCTGGGAAATATGTTAAGGAACATCCTTTCCAGGGTAATGACTTGTATAGAAGGCAAAATAAATAGCCAAAAACAAAAATACTCCTTCACACCTTGGGCTATGTTCACACGTAGCGTTTTTGATGCGTTTTTAACATTTTACAACCTTATCTGGCCATGTGCTGTGTGAGACATGATCAGACACATCTTGTTTGATTTATGAAGGAGGGACTCTGAAAGTCACAAAAGCATATTTTTATAGGGCCATCATGCGGCCTTTACTATTCTTAAAGGATCAGCAGTCGGCCCTCGCTATTCTTAGAGAGCCATCAGCCAGCTACAGTGGTGGCCAAAAGTATTGGCACCCCTGCAATTCTGTCAGATAATACTCAGTTTCTTCCTGAAAATGATTGCAATCACAAATTCTTTGGTATTATTATCTTCATTTAATTTGTCTTCAATGAAAAAACACAAAAAGAATTGTCCTAAAGCCAAATTGGATATAATTCTACACCAAACCTAAAAAAGGGGGTGGACAAAAGTATTGGCACTGTTTGAAAAATCATGTGATGCTTCTCTAATTCGTGTAATTAAGAACACCTGTAACTTACCTGTGGTACCTAACAGGTGTTGGCAATAACTAAATCACACTTGCAGCCAGTTAACAGGGATTAAAGTTGACTCAACCTCTGTCCTGTGTCCTTGTGTGTACCACATTGAGCATGGAGAAAAGAAAGAAGACCAAACAACTGTCTGAGGACTTGAGAAACCAAATTGTGAGGAAACATGAGCAATCTCAAGGCTACAAGCCCATCTCCAAAGACCTGAATGTTCCTGTGTCTTCCGTGCGCAGAGTCATCAAGAAGTTTAAAGCCCATTACCTAGGATAGAGGAGTCTTTAGCAGCTCTAAAATCAGCTAATTTCTTCTCTACTTTGGATCTTACTAGCGGGTACTGGCAGGTTCCTGGGGCAGAGGCTGACAAGGAGAAGACCGCCTTCACCACCCCGATGGGATTGAGCGAATTCAACTGTATGCCATTTGGGCTCTGCAATGCACCCGGGACCTTCCAGAGGCTGATGGAATGCTGTCTAGGGCACCGAAACTTCGAGACGGTCCTACTTTACCTGGACGACGTTATCGTCTATTCGAAGACCTACGAGGACAATCTAAAACACCTGGCAGAGGTGTTCGAAGCCCTGGCAGGCTATGGCATGAAGGTGAAACCCTCAAAGTGTCACCTGTGAAACCGAAGGTCCAGTACCTAGGACACGTGGTGAGTGCAGAGGGAGTAGCCCCCGACCCCGACAAAGTTACAGCCATCAAGAGCTGGCCAAGCCCCTCTAACATCAAAGAAGTGAGACAATTCCTCGGGTTGGTAGGCTACTACCGAAGTTTCATCCCCGGGTTCACAAAGATGGCAGCTCCAATGCAGGACCTCCTGATAGGCCAGTCTAAATCCAGAAGTCACAAGCCACCCTTCAAGTGGGACAAGCTGGAAGAGGAGTCCTTCCGCCAGTTGAAGATGGTCCTCACGGGGGATGAGATCCTGGCCTACTCCGATTATGGCCAGCCTTTTATCCTCCACACCGACGCCAGTAATGTGGGGCTGGGAGCCGTACTGTCACAAAACCAACAGGGCAGAGAAAGGGTGATCGCGTACGCCAGCCGGAAGCTGAGGCCCACCGAGAGAAACCCGGAGAATTACAGCTCCTTCAAGCTAGAATTCTTGGCAGTGGTGTGGGCCGTCACAGAACGGTTTTAAGCATTACCTGGCCTCCGCAAAGTTCACTGTGTACATGGACAACAACCCGCTGACACACCTGGTCAATGCAAGACTAGGTGCTCTAGAACAGCGGTGGATGGCCCGGCTATCCAATTATGACTTCACAATCAAGTACCGGGCAGGCAGGACCAACGTCAATGCAGACGCCCTATCAAGAATGCCCCACCTACCGGAAGTAAAAGAAGACTCGGAAGAGCTGGAGGAAGTAGAGCTCCCTGCGTTCCACCGGTATATGACCACTCAGTATTCACACCGGGTAAGAGACAAAGACCTAACCACCGTCATGTTCAACCCCTTACCCCACCATGGCTGGGCTGAAACGCAAGATAGTGACCCTGCAATATGCCTGGTGAAAGACCTGTTAACCCAGGCAGACGCTAGCCCTGGCCCGGACGCTCCAGAGGAAGCCAAGCAGATATGGAAGGAGAAAAGCAGGCTATTCCTCTACGAGGGTAAGCTGTGCAGAAGGCTTGTCAACCACCGGACGCACGAGCTGACCTGGCAGGTAGTGGTCCCAAGACGAGATGCAGCAATGGTCCTGGAGGCCTACCATGACAGAGCGGGACACTTCGGGTGGAAGAAACTGGAGTTCCTACTGAGAGAGCGGTTCTACTGGGTCTCCAAAGACCTGAATGTTCCTGTGTCTTCCGTGCGCAGAGTCATCAAGAAGTTTAAAGCCCATGGCACTGTGGCTAACCTCCCTAGATGTGGACGGAAAAGAAAAGTTGACGAGAGATTTCAATGCAAGATTGTGCGGATGGTGGTTAAAGAACCTTGACTAACATCCAAACAAGTTCAAGCTGCCCTGCAGTCCGAGGGTACAACAGTGTCAACCCATACTATCGGTCGGCGTCTGAATGAAAAGGGACTGTATGGTAGGATACCCAGGAAGACCCCACTTCTTACCCCGAGACATCAAAAAGCCAGGCTGGAGTTTGCGAAAACTTACCTGAGAAAGCCTAAAACGTTTTAGAAAAATGTTCTCTGGTCAGATGAGACAAAAGTAGAGCTTTTTGGGAAAAAGCATCAACATAGAGTATACAGGAAAAAAAAAGAGGCATTCAAAGAAAAGAACACGGTCCCTACAGTCAAACATGGCGGAGGTTCCCTGATGTTTTGGGGTTGCTTTGCTGCCTCTGGCACTGGACTGCTTGACCGTGTGAATGGCATTATGAAGTCTGAAGACTACCAACAAATTTTGCACCATAATGTAGGGCCCAGTGTGAGAAAGCTGGGTCTCCCTCAGAGGTCATGGGTCTTCCAGCAGGACAATGACCCAAAACACACTTCCAAAAGCACTATAAAATGGTTTGAGAGAAAGCACTGGAGACTTCTAAGGTGGCCAGCAATGAGTCCAGACCTGAATCCCATGGAACACCTGTGGAGAGATCTCAAAATGGCAGTTTGGAGAAGGCACCCTTCAAATATCAGGGACCTGGAGCAGTTTGCCAAAGAAGAATGGTCTACAATTCCGGCAGAGCATTGTAAGAAACTCATTGATGGTTACCAGAAGCGGTTGTTCGCAGTTATTTTGGCTAAATGTTGCGCAACCAAGTATTAGGCTGAGGGTGCCAATACATTTGTCTGGCCAATTTTTGGAGTTTTGTGTGAAATGATCAATGATTTGATTTTTGCTTCATTCTCTTTTGTGTTTTTTCCTTGCAAGCAGATTAAATGAAGATAATACCAAAGAATTTGTGATTGCAATCATTTTCAGGAAGAAACTGAGTATTATCTGACAGAATTGCAGGGGTGCCAATACTTTTGGCCACCACTGTATGCTTTGTTGTTTCCATTACTAAAGATTGGGTCTCCTATACTGTTATTGCGTATGCAGTGAGTGGCAGGTCTGCCCAAAATTTGGACGCACCCCAATACCCCTTTGAAAATTTAGACGCACCCCAATACCCCTTTGAATGCAAGGGCTGCCAAAAATTTGGACCTACTCCAATGCCCCTTGGAAGAGACGTAGAGGAGGGCCTCCTGAAATTTTTTTCCCATTATTAGGAAGTGGGTCTCCCATTGTGTTTGCCTATGCAGTGAATGCAAGGGTTTCCAAAAATTTGGAGGCACTCCAATGCCCCTTGAAAGAGACATGGAGGGCCTCATGAAAAAATGTTCCCATTAGAATGGAGCGGGTCTCCTATACTTGTAATGCCCATGCACTAAGTGTAGGGGCTGACAAACATTTAGCCCTGGGGGGTATACATGAACATACTGTATAAAAATTTTTTTACGGGCATCATAAACACCCTTTAAAAAAATTATGTGGGTGTTGCATCACGGACCACGGTCACACTGGTGATATGATGGTGGAGAAGGAGGAGGACAAGAGCAAATAGCCAAAATCAGGAAGTGTATATCCATGTCTGGGTGTGAAAAGGTTCATGGGAATACACCTCCCAAAAAAACCCACTGGATTTGAGTTTGTTGCGCTGCTATCATTCGGTGGTGTTGAGAAGTCTGGCCAATCCAGCCCTTGTTCATTTTTATAAGAGTCAGCATGTCAGCATTTTCATTTGACAGGCGATTGTGCTTATCAGTTATAATTCCAACAGCGGCACTAAAAACCGGCTCTGATAAAAAACTAGCAGCAGGGCAGGCCGGGACCTCCAAGGCATAGAGAGCCAGTTCATTCCACGTGTCCAGCTTGGATACCCAATAATTTTAAGGCACAGAGGAATCACGGAGGACGTTGGTATGGTCGGCAAGGTACTCTCTCAGCATCTTCCCAAACTCTGCACTCCTTGTGAGAGTACCCCGCACCTCAGGGCCTGTGCGATGGGAGGGGTTGAGAACACTCTCCCAGAATTTTGACAGTGTTCCCCTGCCTCTGCTGGATTGGAGTTGTTTCTCTCTCTGCTGTACTCCTTGGTTGTCCAAAAAACTGTGACCTCTGCCGCCAGCGTTTTAGATGGGAATTTTTTTAATAGTTCTGCAACAAGGGCCTTCTGGTACTGCCCCATTTTTGTTGACCTGTCCGCCTCAGAAATAAGAGATATAAAGTTCTTCTTGTAGCATGGGTCTAGAAGTGTCACCAACCAGTAATGCCTGTCACCCAAAATTTTGAGAATGCGAGGCAGTGCTTGACCGAGGCAGTGCTGCAGTGCTTCCAGCTTGTGACTGATGTGGTCATTTTGGGGATGGAGGCTGAAAAGGAGGAGGAAGCTGAGGAGGATGAGGTGCAGGAGCTGTAGACTGTGGGGGCAACCGTGATTGAAATAAGGGCCCGCAATCGTCAGCGTCGGGAGGATGTGTTCCGTCCCAAGGTCTGACTGGGTCCCGGCTTCCACTATGTTAACCCAGTGTGCCATCAGCGAGATGTACCGTCCCTGCCTACAAGCACTTGTCCATGTGTCCGTGGTTAGGTGGACTTTCCCTGTAAGCATCTTCGCATGCACTATGGACAGGGGATTGGCTTGCACACACAACAGGGGAAGAGGCAGTAGTGTCACCCGTAGACACTGTTTCTGGACCTTGGGGTTCAGCCCACAATGTGGGGTGCTTTGCTGCTATGTGCCTAATCATGCTGGTGGTGGTCTGGCTACTAATTTTGCTACCCCTGCTGATGCTGGCCTGGCAGGTGGTGCAAATGGCCATTTTGGGGTTATTTTCACAGTCTTTAAAAAGCAACCAGACTCGGGAAGACCTAACAGTTGTACTGGCAACTTCCTTAGTGTTGGTGTTACGGGGAACGGTTGCCCACCTTCTGTCTTCGGCCACCACACTGCTTCTTCCTGCCTGTTGGAATGCTTTGCCTCCCTCCCCCTGTGTGCTGCTGTTCTCGCTCTGCATGTCCTCCTGCCAGGTTGGGTCAGTTACTATATCATCCACCATCTCGTCTTCCACTTCCGCACCCTGGTTCTCCTCCTGACTTTCTGGCAATTGTGTCTCATCATCATCCACCTCTTGTGACACTTTCCCACTGTCGCCTTCGTATGACTGTGGCTGCTCAAATATTTGGGCATCGCTACATGCGATATCCTCTTGCCTCGCTTCAAGTGGACCAGGCAAGAGGCCCGAATCTATAAATGGAAAAGTGAACAGCTCTTCGGAGTGTCCAAGTGTGGGATCCGTTGTCTCTGGGCACTCGGCTTGGTGGGAGGAAGGAGGATCAGGGTGAGGAATATGCGGTCCAGACTCACGGCTACTGAGACGTGACAGTGTGGAAGTGGTGGTGGCTAAGTGACTGGAAGCATTATTTGCTATCCAACCAATATCCTTTTCACACTGCTCAGTGTTCAATAGTGGTGTTCTGCAGTCCCCTATTAATTGGGACAGGAAGGTCGAGCGAGAAGATGTGGGTGTTTGTTGTGGCACAATTTCAGCTTGACCACGGGCTCGGCCTCTGCATGCACCATCACCATCACGTCCAGTTCCACGTCCCTTGCCACGTGCCTTGCCCATTTTAAATGGAGAACAATATTTTCCACGCTCACTACAAATGGCTGAATTTGGAGCGAACTTATATGTGATCCGTGTGACGGAGAAACCACAGTTTTAAATAGCTGGCCTGTAGGTAACTATATTTAACAGCAAACTGGTGTCAATAACTTCACTGACACACTGAAACAAAATTTTAATGGAGGCCAGAAATGGCAATATTTTCAGTGCAATTATATATGATCAGTGTGACAGACAAACCACAGTTTTAAATAGTTGGCCAGTAGCTAACTATTTTTAACAGCAAACCGGTGTCAATAACTTCACTGACACACAGCAACAAAATTTCAATGGCGGCCAGAAATAGCAATATTTTCAGCGCAATTATATGTGATTCGTGTGACGGACAAACCACACTTTTAAATAGCTGGATTTTTAGCGCTGTAATATGGAAAAGACCTGGCTGTATTCTGCACTGCCAACAAGCACATGGTGCAGATAAACAGTGCTCTCTGGATTGTTTTTTAAGCAAATAATCAGGATTAAGATAAAAAAAATATTCCTGGCCCCTGATACCTGGGACTATTTCTAGAAATAGCTGAAAAAGCTCCAGCAGACAGAACTAGAATGGACCCTCTTGCTATGTGCACTGCAGTCTGCTATATACCCTGCCTGCCTAGCACTGATATCTCTGCAGCTGGATTAGTCCTCAGAAGGACTATTAGTTGATATGGATATGTGTCTCTAATATAGTCTGGTATACCTACACTAACTAGAAACAAGCAAATTTCTCCCTAGCTCAGCTGCACCTTTACCTACACTGTCTGATTCCGGAGTGACTGTGACGAGCATGGCAGTGCCAGGTCTGATATAGACCTGATGAAGTTGTGTAGCCAGCCAATCACTGTAATGCCTCAACCAACATGGCTGCGGCATTACAATGTGTGGCAGACAATCCCTGCATGTTGATGGACGCTCGCTATTTGAGTTTGCATCAGGTACTAGGGTATGCACCAAGTATCGCGAGTGCTCAAGTGACATTTTCGAGTCCCTGCACCGCATGTTTTTTTTATTAGACACCCAAAAAAAACCATGCGGGGATTGCTCGTGCATGGCAGGCAATCCCCGCAAGGTTTTTTTGGCTGTATAACAGCTGCAAAACATTTGGGGAGGAGACTCGAGCATGTCACTCGAGCACCCGCCATACTCGGTGCATACCCAAGCACCCGATGCAAACTCAAGTAGCGAGTACTTGCGCTCACTAGTCGCCATATAGTCGTCATTTTTTTTTCTTTACTTCTGAAAAAATCCCAACCCCAACCCGAACCTTAGCCTAGCCCTAACCCTAGCCCAACCCTAACGCTAGCCCAACCCTAGCCCAACCCTAACCCCAACCCTAGCCCAACCCTAACCCTAACCCCAACCCTAGCCCAACCCTAACCCTAAAGTTTATTTTTTATGCCGTTCCTCGTGTGGTATAAGTGATTAGACGACTTTATTCTTCGGGTCGGTGCAATTACAGCGATGCCAGATTCATATCGGGTTTTTATGATTGACAGCTGTCACACACTAAAAGACGCATTTTTTTTGCAAAGACTAGTGTAGCATCGGCGTCTCTGCCCTCTGCCAGGCTGAGACGCCGTCCCACTCACCTCCTCGCTCCCCGCGCGCCCCGCTCTGCGTTCTCCAGCCCTCCTCTTCCTGCTGCCGGCGCGCGCAGCTCCCCGGGCAGTGTGCTTAGGGCGCGCACGCGCGCTCTCACTCCCTCTTAAAGGGGCCGCGCGCGCCGTCCTAAGGCGTCTCCGGCCAATTGCCGAGGTTCCTCCCATATATAAGGCACCTCCTCCAAAATGGAGGTGCCCGAGCAAAGTTGTTGCACAGTGTTTTTGACCTTTGCTTCAGCCCTCAGGTCCCGCTGCTAGCCTGACTTCCAGTCCTGCCCGCCAGCCTGTTACCTGCCTGTTACCTGCCTATTACCTGCCTGTTACCTGCCCGTTACCTGCTGTGCCTGCCAGCCCGCTCACCTGGGAGCACCTGCCTGTTACCTGCCTGTTACCTGCCGTGCCTGCCAGCCCGCTCACCTGGGAGCACCTCCCTGTTACCTGCCTGTTACCTGCCTGTTACCCGCTTATTACCTACCGTGCCTACCCGGAGGCTCCTGCCGTCACTTGCCGTGACCACCTGCCTAGAGACTTCCGCCGTCACTTGCCATGACCACCTGCCTAGAGACTTCCGCCGTCACTTGCCGTGACCACCTGCCTAGAGACTTCTGCCGTCACTTGCCGTGACCACCTGCCTAGAGACTTCTGCTCGCCAGCCTGCCTGCTGTGCCTACCTGCTATTCCGGTCAGTCCCTGCCATCTGTACCGTGGGAGTCACCTGCTCCCTTACAAGGTCATCCCCAGAGTAGCACCTGGTCCCTCTGCTCGGTCCCTCCCTGGTCACGGAGTCATTAGCCGCCGTACGACCAGGGTCAGTCCGAGTTGATACTTAGTTACGCCCCTCTGGGTCCCTCCTTGCACCGTAGCACAGAGGTTCCACCTCCCGGACCCGTAACAGTTTGCTCGGGCCATGGAACCCGGTGGCCCCCAAGCCCCTTTGCTTACGGACCTGTACCAGGAGGTTTCTCGTCAGAGATCCCAACAGGAAACCATTCTGAACTACCTGCGGAATGTCAACTCCCGTCTGGACACGCTGTCTGTCCCACCTGTATCCACATCGAGTCGTGTGACTTCCGCTCTGGCAGCACCGCTGCCAACCAATACCACAGCATCCAGCCCAGGTCCCCGGCTTTCTGCGCCTCCTCGTTTTGGAGGTGACCCCGTCTCATGTAGGGCTTTCTGAACCTGTGCACGCTGCACTTTGAACTCTTAGCACATCAGTTCATCTCCGACCGGGCCAAGGTGGCATTCATCATGTCTCATCTCTCTGGGGAAGCACTGGCATGGCTAAATCCCCTGTGGGAGAGAGGGGATCCCCTGGTGTCCGACCTATCGTCTTTCCTCGCTGCTTCCAGAAAGTCTTCGATGAACCAGGGCGAAAATCCTCTTCAGCCTCCTCTCTGCTACGTCTCCGCCAAGAGAGTCTCACCGTGGGCCAATATGCCATACGGTTCCGTAACCTCGCTTCTGAGCTTGCCTGGGACAACGATGCTCTGGTGTCCGTCTTCTGGGGGGGTCTTTCCGGTCGGATTAAGGACGAGTTAGCCGGTCGGGACATTCCTACCACTCTGGATGACCTGGTGTCACTAGCTACCCGGATTGACATCCGTTTCCAAGAACGTACCAAAGATACTACCCGGGAGAGAAAGATTCCTCTCCTTGCTCCTACTTTCCAGAGACCTGCCTCTCAACCAGTCACTCCCCGGGCGCACTCGCCCAAACCTATGCAGATCGACCAGACCAAGATGGTCAAATCTCGCCAAGAGTCACGCCGAGCCGAGGGGAGCTGTTTCTATTGTGGCAGTAAGGAGCACTTCATCCGTTCCTGCCCGGAGAAGCCGGGAAACTCCAGTGTCTAGGACCGCTCAGAGAGGTCGTCCTAGGCAAAAGTAAGCCCTCTCCGTCCCTGACTTTGTCTGTCTCTATCTCCTGGGGAGAGAACTGTCACTTTGAAATTGCTCACCTGGATTCTGGAACTGCTGGAAACCTCATTTCCCAGTCCCTGGTAGGGAGATACCGGATTCCCACCAAACCTCTGGCTGAACCATTGTCAGTCGCCTCCATGGATGGAAGACTCCTTCCAGTGACCATCCTGCTCGTCACTGAACCCATAACCCTGCAGGTGGGAATGCTGCACTCTGAGAAGATCTCCTTCCATGTGCTGTCCGGACTCTCTCACTCCCTATTGCTAGGTCTACCCTGGCTCCAGACACATGAACCCGTGCTGAATTGGCAATCCGGTGAAGTACTCCGGTGGGGGCAGGATTGCCAGAGGACCTGCCTGGTTCCGGTTCGCCCGGCTCGTCCTCCACCTACCCCCGCTAATTTACCCGGTCTACCGGCACCTTACTGGTCCTATGCAGATGTCTTTGGTAAAAAGGAAGCAGAGACACTGCCACCTCATAGGCCATATGATTGCCCGATCTACCTGGTACCCGGCGCCACTCCACCCCGTGGGCGTATTTACCCGTTGTCGTCGGCCGAAACCCGGCCATGTCGGAGTACATCGAGGAGAATCTGGCCAGGGGATTCATCCGGAAATCTACCTCCCCGGCTGGAGCCGGATTCTTCTTCATCAAGAAGAAAGATGGTTCTTTACGCCCCTGTATTGACTATAGAGGACTCAACCTAATCACGGTAAAAAACAAATACCCCCTGCCGCTCATCTCCGAGTTGTTTGACCGTCTTAAGGGACCTAGGATCTTTTCCAAGCTAGATCTACGTGGGGTGTTTAACCTGGTCCGAATCCGTCAAGGAGACGAGTGGAAGACGGCTTTCAATACCCGGATCGGTCACTATGAATACCGTGTGATGCCTTTCGGTCTCTGCAATGCTCCCGCCGTCTTCCAAGAATTGGTCAACGACATCTTCCGTGATCTTCTTTACTCTTGCGTGGTGGTGTACCTGGACGATATCTTGGTCTTCTCTCTGGACTTCCCACACACCGGAGGGATGTTCGTCAGGTCCTGCTTAGGCTCAGGCAGAATCACCTCTATGCAAAATTCGAGAAGTGCCTCTTCGAGCAGACCTCTCTTCCATTCCTGGGCTATGTTATCTCCCAGACAGACCTACGAATGGATCCCGGGAAGCTCTCTGCTGACCTAAAGTGGCCTCGTCCAGAGGGGTTGAAGGCGATTCAGCGATTCCTGGGCTTCGCCAACTACTATCGTCTCTTCATCCCGCACTTCTCTTCCCAGACTGCTCCCATATCTGCGCTCACCCGTAAGGGAGCAAATCCCAAGGAATGGTCGCCCGAAGCTGAGGAGGCCTTCCTTTCCTTAAAGCAAGCCTTCTCCTCTGCTCCGGTGCTGCACCGTCCGGACTGCAACAAACAGTTCTACCTGGAGGTTGATTCTTCCTCCTCTGGAGCCGGAGCGGTGCTCACCCAAAAGTCTTCATCCGGGAGAATGGTAACCTGCGGCTTCTTCTCCAAACTCTTCACCTAGTCTGAGCGCAACTACTCCATAGGAGACCGTGAACTGTTAGCCGTTAAATTGGCGTTGGAGGAGTGGCGTTACCTGCTTGAAGGGGCTCTATACCCGGTGATCATCTATACGGATCACAAAAACCTGGCATATTTCCAGAATGCCCAAAGACTCAATCCGCATCAGGCCTGGTGGTCTTTGTTCTTCGCCCGCTTCGACTTCGTCCTAGATTTCCGCCCGGCGGACAAGAATGTCAAAGCCGATGCCCTTTCCCGATCCTTCCTGTCCTCCGATCAAGAGGAGGAGCCTATGCACATCATCAACCCCTCCAAAGTGATGAATGTGGCCCCCTTGGATCTGACTCGTCTTCCACCTGGTAAGACGTTTGTAGCTATACCGGATCGTGAGAAGGTTCTTCACTTGGGTCATTCATCTAAACTAGCCGGCCATGCTGGCCAAAAGAAGACCTTCCTACTCATTACCCGGCACTACTGGTGGCCTACCCTGCGCAAGGATGTGGTAGACTTCGTCTCAGCTTGTTCGTCCTGTGCCCGCAACAAAGTTCCCAGACATCTTCCAGCCGGCCGCTTCCTGCCTCTTCCCGTACCTGCTGCCCCGTGGCAGCACATTGCCATGGACTTAATTACTGATCTCCCTGTTTCTGCCGGTTGTTCAGTCATTTGGGTGGTCGCCGACCGCTTCTCTAAGATGGCCCATTTCATCCCTCTGCCTGGTCTCCCATCTGCATCGGAGCTGGACAAGGATTTCTTCCATCATATCTTCCATCTCCATGGCCTACCCCTCCACATTGTGTCAGATCGAGAGGTTCAGTTCACCTCACGTTTCTAGAGAGCTACCTGTAAGCTACTGGATGTCACCCTGGATTTCTCCTCTGCTTACCATCCACAGTCCAATGGCCAAGTGGAGCGTATCAACCAAATCCTTACCAGCTACCTCCGGCACTTTGTTAATGCTCACCATACCAATTGGGTGGAGCTCCTACCATGGGCCGAATTCTCCTACAACAACCATGAGAGCGAATCTACTTCTAAATCCCCGTTCTTTGTGGTCTACGGTCTACTTCCTTGGATTCCGTTTCCCATCTCCGCCTCGGTGGACAACCCTGCCGCGGAGGTTCTTGTCAGCGAATTCTCCACCATTTGGGAAAATACTAGGTCCACACTTCTTCAGTCCTCCGAGCGGATGAAGAGACATGCTGACAAGAGACGTCTGGATCCGCCTCAATTCCGCCCGGGAGATAAAGTCTGGCTCTCTTCCAAACATGTCAGACTCAATATACCCTCCTATAAGTTGGGCCCTCGGTACATCGGTCCATTTGAAGTTCTCAAAAAAATCAACCCAGTGGCCTACAAGTTAAAACTCCTGGCCACCTTACGGATTCCCAACTCCTTCCATGTATCTCTCCTCAAGCCTGTTGTGTTTAACTCTTTTTCCAACAATCTAGGTACTCCCCCTGCTCCGGTTTCCGCTGAGGACGTTTTTGAGGTAGAGAACATTCTGGCCACTAAGAGGGTAAGAGGAAAAACCTTTTTTTCTGGTGGATTGGAAGGGGTTTGGCCCAGAGGAGAGAACTTGGGAACCCAGGGAGAACATTCATGCCCCGCTTCTCCTTGAAAAATTCCTTTCTGGCCTTAAAAAGAGGGGGCGCAAAGGAAGGGGTACTGTAGCATCGGCGTCTCTGCCCCCTGCCAGGCAGAGACGCCGTCCCACTCACCTCCTTGCTCCCCGCGCTCCCCGCTCTGCGTTCTCCGGCGCTCCTCTTCCTGCTGCCGGCACGCGCAGCTCCCCGGGCACTGTGCTTAGGGCACGCGCGCGCTCCTTCCCTCTTAAAGGGGCCGCGCGCGCCGTCCTAAGGAGTCCCCGGCCAATTGCCGAGGGTCCTCCCATATATAAGGCACCTCCTCCAAAATGGAGGTGTCCGAGCAAAGTTGTTGCACAGTGTTTCTGACCTTTGCTTCAGCCCTCAGGTCCCGCTGCTAGCAGGACTTCCAGTCCTCCCTGCCAGCCTGTTACCTGCCTGTTACCTGCCTGTTACCTGCCTGTTACCTGCCTATTACCTGCCTGTTACCTGCCCGTTACCTGCCGTGCCTGCCAGCCCGCACACCTGGGAGCACCTGCCTGTTACCTGCCTGTTACCTGCCGGGCCTGCCAGTCCGCTCACCTGGGAGCACCTCCCTGTTACCTGCCTGTTACCTGCCTGTTACCCGCTTATTACCTACAGTGCCTACCCGGAGGCTCCTGCCGTCACTTGCCGTGACCACCTGCCTAGAGACTTCCGCCGTCACTTGCCGTGACCACCTGCCTAGAGACTTCTGCTCGCCAGCCTGCCTGCTGTGCTTACCTGCTATTCCGGTCAGTCCCTGCCATCTGTACCGTGGGAGTCACCTGCTCCCTTACAAGGTCGTCCCCAGAGTAGCACCTGGTCCCTCTGCTCGGTCCCTCCCTGGTCACGGAGTCGTTAGCCGCCGTACAACCAGGGTCGGTCTGAGTTGATACTTAGTTACGCCCCTCTGGGTCCCTCCTTGCACCGTAGCACAGAGCTTCCACCTCCCGGACCCGTAACAACTAGTTTCTGCATCGCCATATTTTGAGAGCTATAATTTTTCCATATTTCGGCCGACAGAGTCATGTGACAGCTTGTTTTTTGCGGGACAAGTTGACGTTTTTATTGGTATCATTTTCGGGCAAATGACATTTTTTGATCGATTTCTATTCCGATTTTTGAGAGGCAGAATAAACAAAAGCCAACAATTCAGGAATTGTTTTTTTTTTATGCCGTTCTGCGTGTGATAAAATTGATAAGGTAGCTTTATTCTTCGGGTCAATACATTTACAGCGGTAACGCATTTTTTTTTTTATATTTTTGCGCTTTTACACAATAAAAATTATTTTATAGAAAAAAGAATTGTTTTTGCATCGCTTTATTCTGAGAGCTATAACTTTTTTATTTTTATGTTGTTGGAGCTGTATTGTGGCTTCATTTTTGCGGGACAAGATGACGTTTTTAGCGGTACCATTGTTATTTACATTCGTCTTTTTGATCGCGTTTTATTCCATTTTTTGTTTGGCAGTATGAAGATAAAACATCGTTTTATGTTTCGTTTTTTTTTTTTTTTTAACGTGTTCACTAAAGGGGTTAACTAGTGGGACAGTTTTATAGGTCAGGTCGTTCCGGACGCGGTGATACCAAATATGTGTACTTTTATTGGTTTATTTTTTTTCATAAGATTATTTATTTATGGGTACAATATATATATGTTTTTATTATTATTTTTTTCATTTTTTTTTTCAAAATTTTTACAATTTTTTTTAATTTTTTTTTGCACTTTCTGACATTTTTATTACTTGTTCACATTGTCCCACTAAGGGACTTTCACTTTTTGCAGCCTGATCGCCTGCATGGCATAGAGAGCAGCAGCTCCCTATCCCATGCGGCCTGTCAGCGCTGCTCAGGGAGAAGTTACTTTGGTCGTGCACTGCGCATGACCAAAGCAACTTCCTGCCTCTTGGTGACCCGGATGTTGTCATGATGACGTCGGGTCACCATGGCTACATCCGGGACCGGATTCAGACGCCGCTGCACGCCGGCAGAGAAGGTAAATATCGCGCTTACCTCCTCTTGCCACCGGAATGCTGCGATCGATTTTGATCGCAGCATATCGGGGGTTAATGTGCTGGGAGCTGTGCGGGACCGCTCCCTGCACATAGCACCGGGTGTCAGCTGTGACAATCAGCTGACACCCGGCGGAGATCTTGCCCGCACCGCTTGTGTGCGGGCGAAATCGCCAGGGCGTATTAATACGTATCAGGCCCATAAGGCCCAGGGCACAGATACGTACTAATACGCCCTGGGTCAGAAAGGGGTTAAAACTTCTACAACAATTACAACTACAGTAATTCTGCATAGAAAAATTACTTTGAAAATAGAGAAATATATTTTCATACACCGATTATCACAGATAAACAGATTGCTCATCAATCTGACAGGGTGTATTCATGTCTGTGGCAATGTTTATTGATCTGGGTGTAGCCTGAGGCTCTGTTCCCATGATGAGCTTTTGGTGCATTTTTGACTCTTCGTATTTTTGCTGCATCAAAAACGCTGCGTCTTACAGTTTCTGCAAAGTGGATGGGATTTCTAGAGATCTCAGGCCCATTTTTGCATCTTTGCACTTTATATTTATTATTGTTATGGCATGTTAAAATAATGATGGCACCTTTATCTATACTTTTATTTCTATTGTGCGATTTGTACCTATTTTTACACCCCCTTTTTCTTACTTTTGATACTTATCATTACCATTTCTTTATATCTGGGTATTTATCAAGGTACATTTTATGTGATCCATTCATTATGCTCCCATATAGCTATATGTATTTTATACATTTTGCTTGTTGCTCATATTTCATTCTCACCTTATACCCCTTCTTTATTCACTTCTTTTTATCATGTTAATTTTCATTAATAAAGATTTATACTATTTTCAATAAGTATCTACCCAGCACGTTCTTTTTTTATCGGTTTTCATATTCATTCTGTGCAAATGGAACATTTTCCCTGCCCTGGGTTATAATTTTTTTTGTCTTACAGTTCCAGCAAAGTGGATTGGATCTATAGAAATCTCCTGCCCACTGTGCTTATGTTTACCCATAAACTGACCTGCGGTGCGTGTTTTACATCCTCAGCATGTCAATTTCTCTTGCGGGTACGCTGAGTTTTCTGTGCAGATTTTCCCCATAGACTTGCATTAGATGCCGAAAATCCACAGGTAAGAAACACGGCGGAAACACATAAAAAATGCATGTAATCCGCACCTAAGCATATTAATTTTTTTTTGTCAAATTCAAGTACCAGGAAGTATAAAAAAAAGAGCAACTTTATTTAAAGCATGAAACACCAAAAAGAGACAAAAAAACGGAGTGTCAAAAAAGCGATAAAAACGTACTCAAAAATGCAATGAAAAACTGCAAGTAACCTAATTTACATAAGAGGTACAGAAATTCCTAAGTGTTAAAAACTCACCAAAAGCTCATTGTGGGAACGTAGCCTTATTGACCATGTTGTGGTCCATTGTATAATACTTTTACATGGATAGGGATAAACAAAATTAAAGGGATTGAACAGCCCTTTAACACCCCTTCATGACCGGAGCATTTTAAGTTTTTGAGTTTTCGTTTTTTGCTCCCCTTCTTCCCAGAGCTATAGCCTTTTTATTTTTCAGTCAATATGGTCATGTGAGGGCTTATTTTTTGCGTAACAAGTTGTACTTTTAAACGCAATTACTAGTTTTACCATATCGTGTACGAGAAAACAAGAAAAAAATTCCAAGTGCAGTGAAATTGAAAAAAAAAATGCAATTCCACAGTTGTTGTTTTTTTTTCTTTCCACGTTCACTGAATACTAAAAATGACCTGCCTTTATTATTCTCCAGGTCATTATAAGTTTGCAGACACCAAACATGTATAGGTTCTCTTTTATTTAAGAGGTGGAAAAAAAAATTCCTAAGTTTGCTAAAAAAAAAAAAAAAAAAAAAGGCGCCATTAGCATTTCCATTTTTTGGGATCTGGGGCCGGATGAGAGCTTATTTTTAGCGTGCCGGGCTGACATTTTTATTGATACCATTTTGGGGTAGATCCGATGTTTTGATCGCCCGTTATTTCATTTTATTGCAATGTTGCGGCAACCCAAAAAAATTAATTCTGGCGTTTGGAATTTTTTTCTTGTTATGACGTTTACCGATCGGATTAATTATTTTTTTACATTGATAGATCGGGCGATTCTGAACGCGGCGATACCAAATATGTGAATCTGGGGTTTATTTTTCAGTATTTTATTTTGAATGGGGCAAAAGGGGGGTGATTTAAACTTTTATATTTTTTAAAAACATTTTTTTACACTTTTTGCTTGCTTCTATAGTCTCCATAGGAGACTAGAAGCAGCAACTGTCCGATCGCCTTTGCTACAGAGAGGCGATGAGCAGATCACCTCTATGTAGCAGAAATGCTCCTGTGCAGTGAGCGCCAACCACTAAATGGTGCTCATAGCAATCTTTACATGACAACCACTGGGGTCTGCTGCAAACCCAGGGTTGTCGTGCCCACCCATCAGTGACCCACGATCACATGACGGGGTCACCGATGGGCGGGGTAAGTGACGCGCTTCCGGCGCGGTGCTGTTAAATGCTGCTGTCAGAGATTGACAGCGGCATTTAACTAGTTAATAGCCGCGGGAGGATCGCGATTCCACCCGCGGCTGTTGCGGGCAAATGTCAGCTGTATAAATCAGCTTACATGTGCCCGGTTCAGTGCGTGCTCAGCACCGGAAAGGGATTAAAAAAAAAGTCCCAGCACTTAAAAATGAAAAAAAAAAAAGTTTACTCACCTTCCATTCCTCGCCAGTCCTCATTGCAGCATAGCATTGATAGGTGAGTATACTTTTTTTTTAAACTTTTATACCCTGCTGGTATACATTTTTATAAATCGAATTTGGGAAGTAGGGTAATCATTTGCCGACTAAAACAAAATAAATGTAATATGCGGTGAAGCCATCACAACAGTAAGATCTAAGACGTGTTACCAGTCTTCCTATTATATGGAACAGAATTTCATCGTGTTGGGCTTCTGAATGCAATCCAGCGGGGAGCCATACAAACTACTTACAAAGGTAATGGGAGACAATTGCTTGTTAACAACTCTGCATAGAATTTAAGCTATCCTGATCTGTCCTATGGCGCTCCGTCAGTCCAAATAATTATGAGTGTTTTGTTTCCTTACAATTGTCTTGCTGCGGATTTTGTCTAATCTCACATGAGTTTGCTTTAATTTACTTTAATTTTATAGAGTAAAAAAAAGAGAACAAAGATGTGACAGTAGACAGGACACCCGATACAACTGAAGTCCTAGAGAGTGCGGCATGAGACATCTGCTGACTCATGATCTTCATAAGTAACAGCCACGCTGAGCACAATGCTCGGACTGAGTCATTCTAGGGATCAGAGAACATTTAATTACTTCCTAACCAGAATCTGAGTCACTTCTCCTTCTTTTCATATTTAATCCTTTACCTGTGATAAATCTGTCTGCGCCATCTCTGTTTTCCAGTAACTCACTAACAGTCTGCCAGTAAATATGATCCCTCAGGTGACATTGTTTCCATTTACCAACTCAAAGCCGATTTACTCACTTATTCATGATGTCCTGTGCACGACATTCTGTAAGAATTGAATAAGATGCATCACTAAAAGTTCACTGTAATGCATTTTTTTCCTCTTTCATGTTAGGTTGCCATCGACAGGCAGAATAATGCAGTGTGCACCAATATCTGCCCAAAAAAAGGAGATGTTTGTGACGCGCCCCCTGGGCCATATTCTTTAGGGGGAATATCCGGAGCCGGATCAGATGGGAGTTGTAGTCTTCCGAGTGGCTGTGACCCGGTCCGTGCCCAGGGTGTCAAACTCAGTTGTATGTGGCAGTCCTACAGATGTTATTAAGTTCTTTATTGTCGACTACGCCACCCGTTGTATTGCGGTCACTATGGCCGCCGCTGCAGCAGGGTCCGCTGAGGCTGATGGTGTAGGTGCAGCTTTTGATGGTATAACCCCCAACGGGTGGGGTATAGCCTCAGGGGGTCAGGTGCAGAGGATGGGGGTTGTGGTGGTGCAGCATAGATGTGAAAGGAAGACAGAGTCGGGTTGTGCAGTTTTAGGGTATTTACTCACTGCTGATGTTCCGGTCACTCCAGCTTCAAGTGACCTCCCGAGCCGTGCTGCGTCCACCAGGTCCTGGATCCAGCCAACCCCCAAGCGAGTCCGGAGCGTGACCCTGAGCTCTCCTTCTGTCCTTTCTCTGGCCGTCCCCACTATTGATCCACCCAGGTCCAGCTCCCTCGGGCCTTCTGTTGGGAGACCCTTGGCCTTGGGTTCCCTGACCCTCCACGTGGTATGCCTTCGTGGTGGATGTGGTGGGTGGCCGTGGCAGACGCTGCCCACGGCCTCCGGTCTCTGGCTGGGGTGTGTTTTTGCCCCCACCAGCTTGGGTTCCGGTACCCTGATGCCGACTCTTCACCCGTAGCTTGAATTTGGGTTCTCAGAGTCCTCTCTTTGTCCCCTCTCTGGGTCTTTCCTTCTTTCTCCTCTCTCTCTCTCTCTAGGGCTGCTCTGCTCCTCTTCCTCTGGCTCCTCACAGACTGACTGACTGTGGCTGACTGACCCTGTTCTCTGATGGTGCCCACCTTATATACACCCTCTATGTGTGAGCTCAGGCGACCAGCACCCAATGAGCTCCTATCTTTACCCAGGCTGCTCCCCCTATCTGCCCCTACACTACTTGGGATGTACCACCCCCCTCCCACTCCAGCCAGGAACAGACTCGGTCGTACCTGCACATTTCTAAGTGGGAGTACCGTCGGCCTGTTCCTCGGAAATGGGATGTATGTAGTGCATGCAGCCTACCGAGCTCAGATCCACACTCCATCCTTACCCGGGAGTGGAATATCACACCTCTGGGTTGAGGTGCAATACCCCTGTAGCAGCCGAATCCTCAGGGTGCTACATTCCCCCCTGGTAAATCACAGCACGTCCTCGGGCTGTAAGACATAACACCAAAAACATACAAATTTTTACATAAACATATAAAACATATAAAATAACATATATTAGCAAATAAAACATTCTCGTCGCCTCTGGCTCCTCCTCCGGTCACTGTGCAACGTGTGACCGGGTAAAGTGCGACAGTCTCTCTAGAAAACTGGTTTTCCTATAAAACCGGTAGGGGGCGCTTTAGGACGCGCAACTATATACAGGGGATATGGCCGCTCTCTGTCCTCGGCCAGGTATTGGGGAGGAATGACCGCTCTCAGTCCTCGGTCAGTGGGATTAAAGGGATAAACGGGTAAACAGTTCACACATGCTGGTCCCAACGGGGACTATATTAGCAACAGTAACAGTTTCAGTTTCAGTTTCAGTTCACTGTGCCCCGACGGGCAACTATATACAGCTCCTGCTTCGCTGTACTTAACGACGGCGTCCTCCTGCTCTTCCTTTGTGATTAACTGTAGCTTCAGACCCGTTCGGGCACGTATGTTGGGCGAACAGATCTTCTCCCAGATGCGGCACTCTTGGTTTTATGGGCGCGGTGGTGGTAGCGCCCGGGTTGCCCGGGCCTTGCGGCCAGGCCTGGGGTATCTGGAAGGTGAAGGGCACCGTAAGGACGGCGGCGCCCTGGGCTACTTGGCCCTGCGACCAGGCCGGGGGCTCCGCGGAGGTAGGGGGCGCTGTTGGTATTGCGGCTCCCGGGGGTACTAGGCCTTGCGACCAGGCTGGTGGTACTTCCTGCTTGGTCACGCTCGGGGTCGAGGCGTGTGATGTCACAGGGGTCGCGGCTCCCGTTTGAGGCCTAGTCTGCGGCGGTGACGTTGCAGCGACGGGCACGGCAGGATAGACTTCGGGCTCTGCGACGGGGAGCTGGGGCAGGTACGCGGTTTCCCGGTTTGGGATATAGACGTCCCCTTTACCTGCCTCCACTCGTTCGGCTCCCTTCTCAGCGCCGTCTCCGGCCTTGAGTCCTCCCGCGCCATCCTCAGAGGCGGTCTGTCTCCTCGTCTTGGGTGGCGTGCTCCGCCGACGGGTCTCGGTCTGCTGGGCCATCTCTCGGCTCCACTCCGCCAACGTCTCTCGCTGCACCCGGGCCATCCTCCTTGCGAGGCCCTCCAGAGCGGTCTGCGCACACTCCCGGTCTCGGGGGAGCTGTGCAAGGACCTCCACTAGGCCTAGTGGGGTCGTTGTTTCCAGCAGGCTCCTGACCAACGGGTCGGTGCTGCTCTGCTCTCCTCCTGTTGTCTCCAGCAGGCTCCTGGCCAGCGGGCCGGTGCTGCTCTGCTCTCCCTCTTCTGTTTCTAGCAGGCTCCTGGCCAACGGGCCGGTGCTGCTCTGCTTTCTCGCCATCTCCGGGTAAGCTCCTCCGAAACTCTTCTCCAGGCTTCTTGCCTCCGGGTGCGCTCGCTCCAGACTGCTCCAGGCGGCACCCATCTTTGCTCTCTCCTTCTCAGTCCTCCCACTTCGAGGGCGGTCCCGGGGCCACTTGGTGATTGTCAGCTCCAGGGGCAGTTCTTTCACGCTGACAGACACCTCTAGCATCACAGTCTCTGTTGGTGGGGGCGGTTTCCACTTTTGGCGCCATTTTCGGTCCTGGCCCACGATGGGAGGTGGCCTCTCGCCACCCTCTGGCACGCCCATAATGGCGTCCGCTCTTCCAAGGCGGGAAACCTTTGGAAATGGCGGGAATCGTCTCCCAGTGGCGGGAAACTCTGCAGATGGCGGGAAAAAGCTGTTAATGGCGGACAACCGGCGGGAATCGACCTGTGATGGAGTCCGATGGCGGGGACCCTCCGGAACCGGCAGGAGACTTCTTTTTGAGGTAAACTCGTTCTTTTCTTCAGGCACGCAGTACCCGGGTGTTGCGGGCACGTAATCCTGCCGACTACGCCAAAGTTGACGCGCCCCCTGGGCCATATTCTTTAGGGGGAATATCCGGAGCCGGATCAGATGGGAGTTGTAGTCTTCCGAGTGGCTGTGACCCGGTCCGTGCCCAGGGTGTCAAACTCAGTTGTATGTGGCAGTCCTACAGATGTTATTAAGTTCTTTATTGTCGACTACGCCACCCGTTGTATTGCGGTCACTATGGCCGCCGCTGCAGCAGGGTCCGCTGAGGCTGATGGTGTAGGTGCAGCTTTTGATGGTATAACCCCCAACGGGTGGGGTATAGCCTCAGGGGGTCAGGTGCAGAGGATGGGGGTTGTGGTGGTGCAGCATAGATGTGAAAGGAAGACAGAGTCGGGTTGTGCAGTTTTAGGGTATTTACTCACTGCTGATGTTCCGGTCACTCCAGCTTCAAGTGACCTCCCGAGCCGTGCTGCGTCCACCAGGTCCTGGATCCAGCCAACCCCCAAGCGAGTCCGGAGCGTGACCCTGAGCTCTCCTTCTGTCCTTTCTCTGGCCGTCCCCACTATTGATCCACCCAGGTCCAGCTCCCTCGGGCCTTCTGTTGGGAGACCCTTGGCCTTGGGTTCCCTGACCCTCCACGTGGTATGCCTTCGTGGTGGATGTGGTGGGTGGCCGTGGCAGACGCTGCCCACGGCCTCCGGTCTCTGGCTGGGGTGTGTTTTTGCCCCCACCAGCTTGGGTTCCGGTACCCTGATGCCGACTCTTCACCCGTAGCTTGAATTTGGGTTCTCAGAGTCCTCTCTTTGTCCCCTCTCTGGGTCTTTCCTTCTTTCTCCTCTCTCTCTCTCTCTAGGGCTGCTCTGCTCCTCTTCCTCTGGCTCCTCACAGACTGACTGACTGTGGCTGACTGACCCTGTTCTCTGATGGTGCCCACCTTATATACACCCTCTATGTGTGAGCTCAGGCGACCAGCACCCAATGAGCTCCTATCTTTACCCAGGCTGCTCCCCCTATCTGCCCCTACACTACTTGGGATGTACCACCCCCCTCCCACTCCAGCCAGGAACAGACTCGGTCGTACCTGCACATTTCTAAGTGGGAGTACCGTCGGCCTGTTCCTCGGAAATGGGATGTATGTAGTGCATGCAGCCTACCGAGCTCAGATCCACACTCCATCCTTACCCGGGAGTGGAATATCACACCTCTGGGTTGAGGTGCAATACCCCTGTAGCAGCCGAATCCTCAGGGTGCTACATTTGCCAACATACTTTGTTAGCTATGCACATGTATGGGCACATGGCCAATTGGGCACTTGATTATCATTGTTTGAACATGGGTTAGGCAGAGTAGGCATCTGCCTAGGGCACCATTAATAGTGTGGGGTACAAATTATAATAGTAGTATGTAAAATTCTGCAAAACCTCTTTAGTGATGATGTCACGTTCATCATTCACTTGGCTGCATCGATCACATTAATAATAGATGTGACACCATAGCTCCACAAAAGTTGGCACCACGGAGGAAGGCACTGAGAGTTTGAATAGGTAAGTTATAATTATTTAGTATTCCATTATTTAAAGCTAGTCAAGATTTTTTTAAATCCTGGACAATCTCTTGTTCAGTGGACACTGTGCAAGAAGGTGTATGAGTTGAGTTTTCCTATCATCTATTGCCAGCGGTGTGATCCTGTGATATATGGCTCCATCTGCATAAAAAAAACTTTCAAATACCTCTCCCGGATGTCACACAGTGTCATACATTGTTGCTCAGCCTTTTAGCTAATATCAAGTGCAGGACCTGCTGGTGTCAGTGGGTTTGGCCTGGCCTGCTGGTGCAGAAGCAGAAATGCAAAGACACACTGTGGAAGCTTGGGGTGGACCCTGAGTAGCTTATATAGTCTTCTGGTTAAGTGACCGCGAGCCCCAGAATTTATGCTATTGGCTGAGTTTGAAAGTCTGAGGTACAGAAGCACCTCAGGAGTGGTCAACCTGAACTCATTGGGTGTAGGACCCCACTTGTGTTTCACACCCACTTCAACTTTTTACTTTTTTTTTTTTTACTTTTGAGCACACATCCTTATTCCAGAATTTTCACCTAGAATCAGGAAAATTGTAAACTTCCCAGCGTAAGGTCTAGTCAATTTTACAGTGTAAAACATCCACTATTTATTTTATTTTCACTGCGTGCTGCCATTTTGATGTGTCTTGTCACAATGACTTTTTGGGTGCAGTTCTCTTAGGTATAGAGAGTGAGGGGCCATCAGGTGACAAAGAAGGTGGATTGTGGAAGTATGACCAGCTTTCCCTAAACTTTGGTGGGGGGAGCCCCGAATTCCTGACCATAGCTGTGGCCTTCTGGTCTGGAAGGATGGAGAAAGGTTTATTGGGTGCCCTTCTCCTTTTGGTGTGGCTATTATAGACTTCATCCCTGTACACTTGTTTGTGGCACTGTTCACATTTTTTAAGCACACATGGGTGGAAAGGACAATCTTGGGCACCTAAATTGTGTGAAAATAGATACAGTAGAACACGTGTCCTGTTACAAAAATAAGCCATACATTTTTTTGTGGGAGGCCTCTGCATGAAATGGCAAAGCAGATACTTTATTCCATATGGCAAAAGAAGGACCGCAGAGTATACCACATGATGGCAGTTTGAGGGACATTTTCTTGGCCTCTGTTGGGTAAATGGTTGGTCTGTGGATAGGTTTGATATATGCCTTGTAGTTTCATATGGCACATACCGTAAACCAACACTACAAATACATTGTAAAGTTTCCCTTAAGTTGAATTTACACTGAAAGATTATCATGATTGGTCCATCTTAACAACATTTGTTTTATGATAGTGTTTCAGTGAAAAAAGGGCTGCCAATCACCATATGAACAAACAAAAAGCTCGTTTATTGGGTGAAATTATTTGTAAGCAGGCGTAAAACTCATCAATCTTGGCAGCACGTCATCCTGTGCAAACGCCCGAGAACAATGGCAGCCTAAGTGCACTGAACAATCTATGTGATCTTTCAGTGCGCATCGTTTAGTGAGGCCTGCCTGTGCATACAGGATTTTAAACGACCTCCGATTGGTAAATATTTACTTATCAGTGGTCGTTTAACCCGTTAACGACCACCAAAACGGCGGTCGTTAAGGGGCCTTATTCTCTCATCACTGATTTTAAAACGGTGATCGGGAATAAGGGAATAGCGCCGCCCAGTGGCGGTCATTCCCTCGGATGTCATCTGTATGTGACAGCTGACACCCTATAGTATCGGCCCCGGCCAGTTAAACCCCTTAAATATCGCTGTCAATCACGACAGCGTATTTAAGATGTTACAAGGGGGTCACAAGACCAGGTTAAATGAAATGCGATTTGGAATGGACAATATTCACATACGTGGTCACCACCAAATATATAACTATTAGAAAATAGGAAGGGTACCAAGGAGGATAGGTATGTGAATAAAATGTAACTTTTAATAATACAATTAAAATATTGATAAAACGGATTATCATACACCCAAGGGGAAGTATATTGGGCCACTGCTGTAATAAATTATGAACAGCTATGACCCACAAAGTCCTGACTTCAATGTGGCAGCACCAATACAAAATATTCCACAACCAATGTCCCCACAATTAGATGGTTGGGTGTTATAAATCTCCTGTCTAGAGATCCAATCTAACCCCGTCTTAGCCTATCAAAGATTATTAGTGTTTTTGCCTGTGAAGTGAAAACCATTTCCGGTGACTACCTCTTCAAGCTCATCAAGAGAATGCCAAGAGTGTGCAAAGCAGTCATCAAAGCAAAAGGTGGCTACTTTGAAGAACTTAGAATATAAGACATATTTTCAGTTGTTTCACAATTTTTTGTTAAGTATATAATTCCACATGTGTTAATTCATAGTTTTGATGCCTTCAGTGTGAATGTACAATTTTCATAGTCATGAAAATACAGAAAAATCTTTAAATGAGGAGGTGTGTCCAAACTTTTGGTCTGTACTGTACATGCATAGACCAGGACACGGGCTGCAAGGCCGTAAGTTTCTTCCTATCCAGAAATCAGGATCTTAATCCGACACAAAAGGATCTTCTTCTTGCCCTTCTTAAGTTTATTTTGAAAAGAAATTATTTCGTCTTTGATGGTCGTTTTTACTTTCAAACGAGGGGGGACCGCGATGGGGGCAGCGGTCGCACCCACATTTGCAAATCTCTATCTAGAATGGTGGGAAGAGGAGTTTGTCTTCACAGAGGATATGTCCATCTATGTAGATCAGATTGTAACGTGGAAACGTTATATAGATGATGTTCCGATCATTTGGAAGGGCACAGGAGACACCCTGACTAACTTTATTGATATCCTTAATAACAATCAGCTTAATTTGAAGCTCACACTCTCCTTCCATAGGGATCATGTTCCATTCCTAGATATCATGATCCATAGAGATGCAGAGAATATGATTCAGAAAGATTTGTATAGGAAGAAGACGGCCACAAATAGCATCTTGGATGCTAAGAGTGCACATGCATCAGCAACCATTAGAGCCATTCCCAAGGGGGCATTTTTGCGGCTACGCCGCAATTGTTCCACCTTTGAAGGATTTAAATTGAGAGCGGAAGAACTAAAGCAGAGACTCTTTGAAAGAAATTATTCAAAGAAAACAATTAAAAGGGCATATAATATTACCCTGAGAACAGAGTGGAAAGATCTTCTGATCCCAATAAAGCGAGATCTACATCAGAATGACAATGTGAGATTCATAACTGAATATCATAAGGATTGGCAAACAATGATAAACATCTTTAATAAGGATTGGAGGATTTTGAAGTCTGATTGTGATCTTAACCAATGTCTTACACCCAGGGCATCTGTAGGATACTGTAAAACCACTTCTATCTCCAACCTCCTAGTCTCAAGTCATTTTAAACGTGACAACAAAGCCACGAATGTAAGAGATCCAGGTTTCTTCCCTTGTAAGATGTGCAAGGCCTGTCAAGTTTTGATTCCTATCAATATCCAGTGATATACTGTTTGGAATGCATGTGTGGACTTAGATATGTTGGGAAGACAGCCAGAGATTTGAAAACACATGTTAGGGAACACATTAGGAGTATTATCAATTTTGATAAAGATGAACAAATAAGTAAAGAAAAACAAAAAATTTTTCCTCCCACTCCCATCGCCAAGCATTTTAAGTACAAACATGACCTGCGATGGAAAGAACTTAAAGGGTGGGCTGTTTTTCAGCAAAAATTGGATATTAGGGGTGGAGATTTGGACTCAATCCTACTGAAGACGGAAAGCCAATGGATATTCCGGCTAAATACGGTCAATCATTGTGGATTGAATGAGAATTTTAATTTTGGTTGCTTTCTATAATGCTCTCTTTTTATATCTTGAAACTTTGTAAACCCTTTTGATGCTCTCTAAATATCATGGCCTAAAAATTTGACAAGAATCTCTTGAATGTATCTTCTCCTATACTAAACAAATATGTGGTTCATTTTGTCTCCCATGGTGTTGTATTTGGGCATCGAATTATTGGTGTCCCAGATACCACACTATGGATTAGCATTAATTCCTAATATGTGGGGAATATACTTTATATATCTCCAATTATCTAGGATATATTTTTGCCCTCTATCAGCATATTGACTAGAGATGAGCGGTGTTCGACTCGAACTGTTCGCCAATCTCAAATTCAAGCTGTTTTGGGCGGTGTTCGAGCCGTTCGGCGAACACGAACGATTTGAAAAAAATTCGGCTGTTCGAGGTTATGTTCGATAACTGTTCGTGCACCAAAATCATAACTGGATTTTTTTCTCAGTAATGCTGAAAATTAATGTTAATACGCAGTTTGAGTGTACAGCGGGGCGGGGGTAGGGGCAGGGGATGGATCTCTGCAGAAATAATGAAGATCTCCATTTTTTTTTCTCTTTCCCGCATTTACAGTGGGGAGGTGCAATCTGTCAGCCTATCAGCAGTGCACACACGGAGCGAACTGCTTTTTTTCACACAAGCAAGGGCATGTGTCATTGGCAGTGTATGTCACATGTCCTTGCCCTATAAGACCCAGCCATTTTCCCCGTCGCCACCATTTTCTCACTGCTGCAGCTGTGTGTTAGACGGCACCGCTGTTGCTGTGTGCGCTATACTTTGTTAATTTCAAGCCAATTTTCACACAAATCTACAGATAGCTTGGGAGTAGGGAATAGTTGTGATTGCAGTCATTTTAAGGACTAGGTTACATCATTTCCTACAACTTTTATCAGGCAGGTCTGTGCTCTTAAATAGATAGGTTGGGAGTAAAGACTAGAGATGAGCGTTGTTCTACTCGAACTGTTCGCCGATCTCAAATTCGAGCTGTTTTGGGCGGTGTTCGAGCCGGTCGGCGAACACGAACAATTTGAGAAAAATTCGGCTGTTCGAGGTTATGTTCGATAACTGTTCGTGCACCAAAATCATAACTGGATTTTTTCTCAGTAATGATGAAAATTAATGTTAATACGCAGTTTGAGTGTACAGCGGGGCGGGGGGAGGGGCAGGGGATGGATCTCTGCAGGAACAATGAAGATCTCCATTTTTTTTTCTCTTTCCCGCATTTGCAGTGGGGAGGTGCAATCTGTCAGCCTATCAGCAGCGCACACACGGAGCGAAGTGCTTTTTTTCACACAAGCAAGGGCATGTGTGATTGGCAGTGTATGTCACATGTCCTTGCCCTATAAGACCAAGCCATTTTCCCCGTCGCCACCATTTTCTCACTGCTGCAGCTGCGTGTTAGACGGCACCGCTGTTGCTGTGTGCGCTATACCTTGTTAATTTCAAGCCAATTTTCGCACAAATATACAGATAGCTTGGGAGTAGGGAATAGTTGTGATTGCAGTCCTTTTAAGGACTAGGTTACAGCATTTCCTACGACTTTTATCAGGCAGGTCTGTGCTCTTAAATAGATAGATTGTGGGAGTAAAGACTAATTGTAATTGGAGTCCTTTTCAGGACTAGGTTACATCAGTTCCTATCAGTTTTTGCCAGGCAGGTCTGTGCCAGTGCTGTGCAAGTTTTTTTCACAGCATTTGGCTGAATCTAGCAAAGCTAATCCTTTTTGGCCTATTGCAGAGTGTGTTAGTCAGTGGAGTAGCCTATCTGTGTTGCAAGATATACCACCTGTGTATAGAATACCAATTTTTTTACTGCACCTAGTGAAGTAAAATCTTTTGGGCATAGCATCATTCTATTAGTCCATCTATACTGACCTCCATCAGGTTGCAAACTGAATATAATTTTTTTCTGCATCTAGCTCTGAAAAAATATTTGGGCTTCTAGCAGTGTGTGGGACTTGGTCTATTAGTCCATCTATACTGACCTTCATCAGGTTGCAAATTAAAAATAATTTTTTTCTTCATTTAGCTCTGAAAAAATATTTGGGCTTCTAGCAGTGTGTGGGACTTGTTCTATTAGTCCTTCTATACTGACCTCCAGCAGGTTGCAAATTGAATATAATTTTTTTCTGCATCTAGCTCTGAAAAAATATTTGGGCTTCTAGCGGTGTGTGGGACTTGGTCTATTAGTCCATCTATACTGACCTCCATCAGGTTGCAAATTAAAAATAATTTTTTTCTTCATTTATCTCTGAAAAAATATTTGGGCTTCTAGCAGCGTGTGGGACTTGTTCTATTAGTCCATCTATACTGACCTCCATCAGGTTGCAAATTAAAAATAATTTTTTTCTGCATCTAGCTCTGAAAAAATATTTGGGCTTCTAGCAGTGTGTGGGACTTGGTCTATTAGTCCATCTATACTGACCTCCATCAGGTTGCAAATTAAAAATAATTTTTTTCTGCATCTAGCTCTGAAAAAATATTTGGGCTTCTAGCAGTGTGTGGGACTTGGTCTATTAGTCCATCTACACTGACCTCCATCAGGTTGCAAATTGAATAAAAAAAATTTCTGCATCTAGCTCTGAAAAAATATTTGGGCTTCTAGCGGTGTGTGGGACTTGGTCTATTAGTCCATCTATTCTGACCTCCATCAGGTTGCAAATTAAAAATAATTTTTTTCTGCATCTAGCTCTGAAAAAATATTTGGGCTTCTAGCAGTGTGTGGGACTTGTTCTATTAGTCCATCTATACTGACCTCCATCAGGTTGCAAATTAAAAATAATTTTTTTCTGCATCTAGCTCTGAAAAAATATTTGGGCTTCTAGCAGTGTGTGGGACTTGGTCTATTAGTCCATCTATACTGACCTCCATCAGGTTGCAAATTAAAAATAATTTTTTTCTTCATTTAGCTCTGAAAAAATATTTGGGCTTCTAGCAGTGTGTGGGACTTGTTCTATTAGTCCTTCTATACGGACGTCCAGCAGGTTGCAAATTGAATATAATTTTTTTCTGCATCTAGCTCTGAAAAAATATTTGGGCTTCTAGCGGTGTGTGGGACTTGGTCTATTAGTCCATCTATACTGACCTCCATCAGGTTGCAAATTAAAAATAATTTTTTTCTGCATCTAGCTCTGAAAAAATATTTGGGCTTCTAGCAGTGTGTGGGACTTGGTCTATTAGTCTATCTATACTGACCTCCATCAGGTTGCAAATTAAAAATAATTTTTTTCTTCATTTAGCTCTGAAAAAATATTTGGGCTTCTAGCAGTGTGTGGGACTTGTTCTATTAGTCCTTCTATACTGACCTCCAGCAGGTTGCAAATTGAATATAATTTTTTTCTGCATCTAGCTCTGAAAAAATATTTGGGCTTCTAGCGGTGTGTGGGACTTGGTCTATTAGTCCATCTATACTGACCTCCATCAGGTTGCAAATTAAAAATAATTTTTTTCTGCATCTAGCTCTGAAAAAATATTTGGGCTTCTAGCGGTGTGTGGGACTTGGTCTATTAGTCCATCTATACTGACCTCCATCAGGTTGCAAATTAAAAATAATTTTTTTCTGCATCTAGCTCTGAAAAAATATTTGGGCTTCTAGCAGTGTGTGGGACTTGGTCTATTAGTCCATCTATACTGACCTCCATCAGGTTGCAAATTGAATAAAAAAATTTTCTGCATCTAGCTCTGAAAAAATATTTGGGCTTCTAGCGGTGTGTGGGACTTGGTCTATTAGTCCATCTATACTGACCTCCATCAGGTTGCAAATTAAAAATAATTTTTTTCTGCATCTAACCCAGCCAATAGTTTTGGCCTAATACCACAGTTTGGCCACTCAGCTCTGCTCGGTTACCATCCATTGTTTTTTTGTGCAAACAACTCCAGAGTTGTGAATTAGTTAACCACCAAAATGAGTGGAAAAAGGCCTGCTGCTGGTGGAAAGGGGAATAGGCGTGTTGGGAAGGGGAAAAAAGGTTGTGTCTGTGGGGTAGGTGCAGAAGAAAGACCATCTTCCAGCCAAACTAAAATGTCTACTTCTTTTAGCGGACAATGTGATAAGATCCCTTTCTTACGGCCACGCCAATCGCTACAAATTCCAGATGAGGCACAAAAACAGCAGGTGCTTCAACGGATATCAAGTGCTCCTTTAAGTGGGCTCTCCTCCACATCAACTTCAACATCACAAATACTCCAGTCCTCAAAGGTGTCACCCAAATCGCACTTGCTTCCTCACAGCTCCCAAATCTCCAGCTGCCCGTCTGAGTATGAGGTAGAACAGATGGTTGAGTCTGCAGAGCTGTTTACTCATACTATAGCCTGGGAATCAGAGGTCGACTCCAGCGCTTCTGTGAATCCAGACGAGGAAATGATCTGCACTGATGCCCAGAATCTTTATGAGTCGGATCCAGGACCAGACGCAGAAGGTTCTGACCATAATGTAGACCCTCATTCCCAAACTGTAACTCCTGTTGGTGGAGACAATGAGGAAGACGATGATAAGACTCAAATACCTGATTGGAGCGACAACTTTAGTTTTTTGTCAGGGCAGGAACAGGTTGGCTCTGAGGACGACGGGTGTGATAACGCACAGGGTGATGATGATGAGGTCGGAGATCCCACTTACTGTCAACCCACAGTCAGCCAAGAGATGAGGTCAGCAGAGGAGGTGGAGGAAGATGCTAGTGACGACGAGGTCAGGTTGCGCCTTCCTGGACAGAGACGTAGTACTGGAAGCACGTCAACAACTGCATCCTCAAACACAACTCTGCCTCTCACCACAAGTCGTGGTGGCTCTTCAGGTCGCATGGGTGCTAAGCCTTGCATAGCCTGGGCATTTTTTCAGATCGATAAAGATGACCCAACTCGTGTTATCTGTAACATTTGTCAGCAAAAGCTAAGTAGAGGCCAAAAAATACATAGTTTGAGTACTTCATGCATGAACCGGCACATGGACATGAAGCATAAGTTGCAGTGGGAAGCTCAATGTGCTACAATGCGGTCTAGCCGGCCGGGCCAACCACCGTCTGCCATATCTTGTGCATCCGCGGCCTCTTCATCCTCTGTGACTGGGGGGACAGCAGTCACACCTGTTTTGGGGCGCAGACCTGCCACCTCTTTACCCGCAACAGCCAGCGTGATTGGCAGGTCATCATTTTCTTTGGAGGTGGTAACACCAGCTGGTCTTGAGCGCTGTCCGACATCGATAGCACCACCTTTGGATCAAGGCAACCTAACATGTCCGCCTGCATCTTCCTCACAGACCGGCAGTTTGCCGGGGACACCCTTATCAACCCCGTCTAAGCACAATAGCCAGCCCTCGGTCCCTCAGATGTGGACAAGTAAAAGACCATTTCCTCCTAGCCATGAGAAAGCTAAGAGGTTGAATTTCACCATCTGCAAGCTCTTGGCTACAGAAATGCTGCCTTTCCGCCTGGTGGACACAGAGGATTTTCGAGACCTTATGTCCGTCGCAGTGCCCCAGTACCAGATGCCCAGTCGGCACGTGTGCCTGCGCTCCACCAGCATGTCGCACACAACATCACCGCTTCTTTGAGAAACTCTGTGTGTGACAGGGTGCATTTCACCACAGACACTTGGACGAGTAGGCATGGACAGGGGCGTTACATGTCGCTGACTGGGCACTGGGTAACTATGGTGACAGCAGGACAAGGGGCTGCTGTCCAAGTCTTGCCGTCCCCACGAGTTGTGCGTCAATCCTCTTTATGTCATTTTTCCTCCACTGCTTCTGCCTCCTCAACCTCCTCTCGGTCTTCCACCTGCACCCAAAGCCTGTCTGGTCATGCCACAAGCTTTCTAACTGCGCAGAAGGGATCCTGCACACCTCCTTACTATGCTGGCAGTAGGGCTCAACGTCATCAGGCGGTTTTTACATTGAAATGTCTGGGAAATGTGAGTCACACAGCTGAGGAGTTGTGGTCAGCTCTGGAGAACCAATTTCATGAATGGTTGTCTCCACTGGACCTGAAACCAGGGAAGGCCGTGTGCGACAATGCTGCAAACCTGGGTGCGGCCCTTCGCCGGGGCAATGTCACACACGTGCCTTGTATGGCTCACGTGTTGAACCTGGTTGTCCAGCAATTTTTAGCCCACTATCCCAGACTAGATGGCCTTCTGCAGAGGGCACGGTCGCTGTGTGCTCACTTCCGCCGTTCGCATCCCGCAGCTCAGCGACTTACATCTCTACAGAAGTCGTTGGGCCTGCCACTTCACCGGCTAAAATGCGATGTGCCTACCCGGTGGAATTCAACTCTGCACATGTTGCAGCGACTGTGGCAGCACCGACAAGCCCTGGTGCAATACGTTCTGACGTATAGCCTGGGCCAACGAGATTCAGAGGTGGGGCAAATCACGCTGGAGGAGTGGTCTCAGATCAGGGACCTATGCACCCTTCTGCACAGTTTTGAAATGGCGACGAAGATGTTTAGTGCTGACGATGCCATTATCAGCATGACTATTCCGGTGATTTACATGCTGGAGCACATGTTAAACAGAATTCGGAGTCAGGTGGTGGCACAAGAGGAGGTGGAGGAAGTAGAGGAGGAGGAGTTGTATGCGGAAGGGCTAACATCTGCAAGGTCCAGACGGTCGGCAGCACCAGGGCGGCAGGCATGTGAGGGTGGGGGAGATGATTTTACCAGGGCGCATGGTAGCAGCCAAACTAGTGAGGAAGGTGCAGGAGCCCAGGAAGAAGTGGAGGACGAACTGATGGAAGACTCATCAGATGAGGGAGACCTTGATCACATTTCTGTTGTGCGAGGTTGGGGGGAGAGGACAGAGGAAGGAAGCATGATTGTTACCTCGCCACCAACACAACAGGGACTTGGTGCTCCTGGATGCGCAACACACATGAGTGCCTTCTTGCTGCACTACCTGCAACATGACCCTCGAATTGTGAGAATTAGAAATAATCCTGACTACTGGGTTGCCACACTGTTAGATCCCCGGTACAAAAGTAAATTTGCAGAAATTATTCCTGCCATAGAAAGGGATGCACGCATGCAGGAGTATCAGCAGAGACTGTTGCAGAATCTTACATGTGCTTTTCCACAAAATACCAGTGGTGCACGTAGTGAATCTCACAGTTCCAACTTGCCAACCGTGGGACCGTCAAGTGTTCAGCACTCAAACCGTAACAGAACCACAGTATCTGCTGGTAACATCAATTTTGCGGAATCATTTCACCACTTTTTTAGCCCATCCTTTGCAAGGCCACAGGAGACAAGAAGTCTGACACATAGTCAACGCCTAGAGACGATGGTACAGGAGTATCTCCAAGTAAACATTGAAGCCACGACTGTGTCACTGGACCCTTGCTCTTTTTGGGCTTCCAATCTGGATAAATGGCCGGAGCTAGCCACTTACGCCTTGGAGATCTTGTCATGCCCCGCAGCCAGCGTTCTGTCTGAACGTGTGTTCAGCGCTGCTGGTGGTGTGCTGACAGATAAGCGCACGCGGCTCTCCACTGATAATGTAGACAGACTCACGTTCATAAAGATGAACAAATCATGGATCCGAAATGACTTTTCTACCCCTGTGTCATCCTGGGGAGAGTAAAAGCTTGATGATTGGTTAAAATCACCCTACCAACCGTTTTAAGCTTTCAAATTATTAATCATGTTTATCTGTATCTTGACTGGAAAATAATTTGGGCTTTGTAGCAGTGTGCAGCACTGATCCTATTAGGCCATCTATAATAAGCTTCACCAGATTTAAAATTAAAAATAATTTTTAGCTGCATCTAGCCCGGAAAATAATTTTGGGGCTCCGAGATGCGCAAGACACATAAGTGCCTTCTTGCTGCACTACCTGCAGCATGACCCTCATATTGTCAGAATTCGAAGTAATCATGACTACTGGGTTGCCACACTCTTAGATCCCCCAAACTTTTCGATCAACCTTTTCATTTTAATAAAGACCAAAAAAATGGTCATTTTTGAAATTATAAGCATTAGCAGGTTGTTAGAAACTGAAATCAAACAGTTTTCAACTCAAAACTTTATTCTAGGTGATGTTACATTTTCACATAGGACCCCTTGTTCGAAAGGAGCTTCTGAACTCTCTCGTCCATTGAATTTGTCAGGTTTTGGATGGTTTCTGCTTCAATTGTTTTGCATGAGGACAGAATACCCTCCCAGAGCTGTTGCTTAGATGTGAACTGCCTCCCGCCATCATAGACACTCCTTTTAATGATGCTCCAAAGGTTCTGAATGGGGTAGAGGTCAGGGGAGCATGGGGGTCACACCATAAGTTTGTCCCCTTTTATGCCCATATCAGCCAGAGATGCAGATGTTTTATGTGCAGCATGAGATGGTGCATTATCATGCAGAAAAATGATCTTGCTGTGAAATACACGGTTCTTCTTCTTGAACCATGGCAGGAAGTGCTGTTTGAGAAAATCCACATACATTATGGAGTTCATCTTTAGCGCCTTCAGGGATCCTAAAGGGGCCGACAATCTCTCTCCCCATGATTCCAGCCCAAAACATTACTCCACCTCCTCCTTGTTGGCGCTGTAGCCGTGTTTGCGTGGGGTGTCCATCAACCAGCCATCCTCCACTCCATTCATCTGGACCATCGAGCGCTGCACGGCACTCATCCGTGAACAAAACAGTTTTGAAATCAGTCTTCATGTAATGTTTGGCCCACTGGAGCCGTTTCTGCTTGTGTGAAGTGGATAGAGGAGGTCGACAGGATGGCGTATGCACAGCTGCAAACCTCTGAAGGACCCTGCATCTTGTTGTTCGGGGGACGTTGGAGGCACAAGCAGCTTCAAAAACTTGTCTGCTGCTATGACAAGGCTTTTTTGCCGCTGCTCTTTCAACCTGACGTAATTGCCTGTAGGAAAGAGTCCTCAATTTGCCCTTATCAGCACGCACACGTGTGTACTGTGAATCAGCTACATACTTCTTGATTGCCAAGACACTTCATCCTGATCATCGCACAATGTTGATTGTAGTCATGCCTTGACCTAAACACTCCACAATTTGTTGCTTCTCAGCAGCCGACACATCCTTTTTCTTTCCCATTTTGGCAGAAAATGTAGGCTGCTTAATAATGTGAGAGAGCCTTCTTAAGTAGTCTTGCCTTTCATTGGACACACCTGCCAAACTAATTAGCACAGGTGTCTGCAATTGCTTACAGTGATATAAAGAGCCCTGACACACATCACCATCAATGAGTTTAACTGACAAACAAATTCTTCCCTTATCACTCCTAAACACTTTTTGCATAATAATTTGGAACGCGGTGTACATGTGCTTTTCCACAAAACACCAGTGGTTCACGTAGTGAATCTTACAGTTCTAACTTGCCAACCGTGGTCTGTATGGAATTGTTCAATAAAGGGCCCAAAATTAAGATAACATAGATGGGAGAGGTCTCTATGAATAGGAATTCCTAAGTATTTGATACCCTGTGAGGGCCAGGCAAAGGGAAAGTTGGACTGGATGGAATCCTATATGGATTTAGGGAGGGAGACATCGAGGGCCTCAGACTTCGCTGCATTGATTTTAAAATTTTACCATGTAACAAAGTGATCTATTTCAGCCATAACAGCAGGGATGGATATATGTGATTGAGTGATATATACTAGGACATCATCAGCAAATAGAGAGCACTTGTACTCGGTGCCTCCCACCTCAATCCACCTAATATTGGGGTTATGGCGAATTGATGAGAGCAGGTGCTCCGTCACTAGGATGTATAAGAGAGGGGACAGAGGACATCCCTGCCTTGTCCCATTGGTGATTGTGAAAGGTGATGAAAATGTTCTGACGCACCCCCTGGGCCTTGGGACACCCGGAGCCGGACCCTTTTTGGTGGATGCTGGTGGTTGTAGTCTTCGTGGCGGCGATCCGGTTCCGTGGCTCAGGGCGGTCAAACCAGTGGCGGAACTATTTATGTGGTTTTGATGTTTAAATGTCCGACTACGCCACCCGTGGATTGCGGTCAGAGTGAACCGCCGCTACAGGGCAGACCGCTAAGGCTGGTGTTGTGGGTGCAGCAGAGCGTAGCATAACTCCCCACGGGAGGAGTATAGCCTCAGGGCAGTGTATGCGGAGGATGGGGGTGATGGTGCAGGGCAGCAGCAGTAACGACACGGAGTCAGTGATGCAGTTCAGGGCCTTTACTCACAGTTCTTATTATCCAGACCACGTCTGCAGGTAACGGCTGCCCACGTCGTACTGTGCTCACCAGGTGAGGGGCTCAGACAACTCCCAGATAACTTTGGAGCGCTTCACAGGACCCCCTTTGTGTGTCCTTTGTCTGGCCTTTCTTACCAACACTTCTGTCCGGCTGCCTCGGGCCTCCTCTTGGTAAACTTGGCGCCAGTTTCCCTGACCCTATGTGGTGCCTTCCTAGCGGGTGTAGCGAGGGGCTGCGCCACATAAAATGTCAGAGCCTCCGGTTTCTAGCTGAGGGTCGTTTCCTGCCTCCACTAGTTCGGGGACCGGTCTCCCCCTTTGGCCTGACCCCTCCACGCAGGTGGATTCGGGCGTGCGGTGGCGACTCGCCCGTCCGCACCCCTGGGATCCCTTCATTCCTCGTTCCTGGAGCCTTCTCCGCTCCTCTTCCTTCCTTCTCCCTCTTGCAGGCCTGGGCCTCTGTTACTAGGCCCGCCTCCGGAGCAGAGCTCATGCAGAGCCCCTGCTCCCTGCCACTTCTGCTCAGACTTCTCTGCACTGAATTAAGATGGTGCCCACCTTTTATACTCCCTTCTCAATGCACGCAGGAACTGCTTCCTCCCTGCTCCTGCACTGCAGGGTTCCCCTTCCTCAGTGTTCCCTCCCCCCACTCCAGCCAGGGACAGGGACTGTCGTGCCCATCTCAGGGGCATATTGGTCGCCCTGCCCCACGGCAATGTGGTGTAATGCATGCAGGTGTCGGGTCCTGATCCACACTCCATCCTTATCTGAGAGTGAGATATCACACCTCTGGGTGAGGTGCAATACGTCTGTAGCAACCGAGCCCTCGGTGCTACAGTTCCATTTATCTTCAGCCTAGGTGACATATTGTGATACAGGGCCGTGATTTTGGCTATAAAAGGGTCCCCTAGACCCCTACCCCAAGCTTTTTAAGAGAATCATATATGGCGTGCCAGGAGACTCTATGGAATGCTTTCTCAGCATCCAACGAGAGTATCTACTTACAAATTTTTAACTGCATCTAGCCCAGGAAATACTTTGTGCCTAGTAGCAGTGTCTGCTAGTCAGCGGATTATCCCGGCTGTTAAGCAAGCTACACCACCTGTAGTTTGGACACTTAATTTTTTCAAAGGAAATGCTTCGGGACCACGGGATACTTAGTGAAGAGCATCAGGAGGCACCCCAAGGCATAGGGGCTGGGACTGGCACTAGGATGCCTTGCGGTGGACAGCCGAGCTCGATCCTTATAAAAGCTTTTTAACTGCAGCTGTTAGAACCTTGCTGTTAGGTTTTTTTTCCTTTGCTGGTCACATGACCTTGTTGGCCTATTTAATCCTGCTCCGCCCTTCTGGCTTTGCTGGACTTCATTGTATATCTACTTTCTAGCTAGCCTGTGCTCTGTATCTAGCTCTGTTAGTTTGCTTGGTCTACGGACCTCTATGTTCTATCTATTTTGTTTGTTCGTCTGTCTGCTACTATTTCTGTTAGGAGGTGTCCCATATTCCTCCCAGTCCTTAGTACTTGTAGGGATTCCCTCCCCACATCTATAGGTCTCCGTACAGACTAGATTAGGACTTTAGCAGGTCTGATCGCAGGATCAGGTTCCCTGTTACATCGTAGGGATTCAGCTGAGTCCTATAGTAGGGACAGATCTCCTCTCTTTCCTTAGCTTTGGTAGCAGAACATAACAGTAAGTCCAGCCTGCAAATTCTCTAAGGAAAGATTTTTTTTTTTTTTTTTGTTCCATCATGGTGTCGGTTCAGGATTTGGCTAAACACCTGCAGGGACTCTCTCTGGAAGTGGCCGAGCTCCGTCAGCACGTGAGTAACTGTCCTGGAGCATATTTCTTGGAGCCTAAGGTATGTTTGCCGGATTTATTTTTTGGTGAACATCGAGAATTTTTTTCATTTAAAAATGCTTGCTTATTGTATTTTCGTTTGAGACCCAAGTCCTCTGGGGATGAATCCCAGCGCGTAGGGTTCATAATGTCACTTTTGCGCAAAGAGCCTCAGGAGTGGGCCTTTTCTTTGCAACCTAGTGATACATGCTTCAGATCAGTGGATAGTTTTTTTTCTGCTTTAGGATTATTATATGATGATCCTGACCGTGTGGCATCAGCTGAGACTGAGTTGAGACGTTTAAAACAAGGATCAGGTAATGTGGAAAAATATTGTACTCATTTTCGTCGTTGGTCCACTCAAACAGGGTGGAACGATTCTGCTCTGAAAAGTCTATTTCTTGCTGGGCTCAGTGAAAGGGTTAAAGACCTGCTAATTGCTTATCCTACACCTGAGGATTTGCAACAGGCTATGCAATTAGCTATACGGGTGGATAGAAGACTGCGTGCAAGGGTTAATGAGAGCAAATCCTCTGCTATGTCAGTTTCTGGTTATGATAATGTGTGTACTAACAGTGGTGAACCGATGGAGATTGGATCGGTGGCACCTCGCTCTCAAGAAAAAGACCGTCGTTTTTCGGAAGGCTTGTGTTTCTATTGCGGAAAATCTGGTCATTTGATTAAAGGCTGTGAGCTTCGTATGAAGAAAGAAAAAAAAATGGTCAGTCACGCCCGTATTGCCTGTTTAAATTCCAAGGGTATATTTTTAGCTGCTTCCACGATTGCTCAGGAAAAATTAATGGAATTTCGGGTGTTTGTTGATTGCGGGTCTACACTGAATGTAATTGATGGGGGATTCGTGGAAAAACTCAATTTAAAACCTGAACCTTTATCATCCCCCATTGCTGTGGTTTCTGTGGATGGCTCCCCTTTGAAGAATATTACTCTCAAGGTCAGTGAATTTCCTCTCACTATTAATGGTGTTCACCATGAGAAATTGGATTTGGTAGTGTTGAATAACTTGCCTTCTCCAGTAATATTGGGTTTGCCCTGGTTAAAATTTCACAATCCTGTACTGGATTGGTCTACCAGTGAAATTAAATCCTGGAGCCATAAATGTTATGACAAGTGTTGTAACGGGCGTATTGCAGCTTTGGATAGGGGAGAATTGCCTGTTCCTATTCAGGATTTTTGGAGAGTTTTTTCTGAGAAAGAATCGCAGGTTTTGCCTCCCCATAGAGACTATGATTGTTCTATTGAATTTGTCCCTGGAGCGACTCTTCCTAAAAGTCGTTTATTTAACCTTACTATTCCTGAGAGGAAGGCTTTGGAGGAATACATACAGACAAGTTTGGCCGCCGGTCACATTAGGCCCTCTAAGTCTCCTGTGGCGGTTGGATTTTTTTTTGTAAAAAAAAAGGACGGCGGTTTACGTCCTTGTCTGGATTTTCGTGAGATTAACAAAATTACGGTACGCAATCCTTACCCACTGCCATTGATTCCTGATCTGTTTAACCAGTTATTGGGGGCCAAGTGGTTCTCTAAAATTGACCTTAAGGGGGCATACAATCTGTTGCGCATGAAGGAGGGTGATGAATGGAAGACTGCTTTTAACACTCCTGTGGGTCATTTTGAGAATCTGGTTATGCCTTTTGGTCTTACTAATGCTCCTGCATTTTTTCAGAATCTGATTAATGACATCCTTAGACCTTTGATCGGTAAAAATGTGGTTGTGTATTTGGATGACATTTTGATTTATTCGCCAGATCTGGAGTCTCATTGGCGGAGCGTGCGTGAGGTATTACAGTTATTAATGGACAATTCGCTTTTTGCTAAGCTGGAGAAATGTGAGTTCGCTGTACAGAGAATTAGTTTTTTGGGCTACATTATCTCCAGCAAAGGTTTTGAGATGGATCCGGTTAAGGTTCAGGCTGTGCAGGAATGGCCTAGGCCTATTGGTTTGAAATCGATACAGAGGTTTTTGGGTTTCGCCAATTACTATAGAAAATTCATAAAAATTTTTTCTAGTATTGTCAAACCTCTGACTGATCTCACCAGGAAAGGTGCTGATGCGGTTCAGTGGTCTTCTGAGGCCATTGAAGCTTTTGTGTATCTCAAGGAGAGGTTCACCTCTGCTCCCATCCTTATGCAGCCTGATGTTACTAGGCCGTTTTTGGTTGAGGTTGATGCTTCCTCTGTGGGGGTTGGCGCAGTATTGTCTCAGGATAACGGGGATGGATTACATCCCTGTGCCTTTTTTTCAAAAAATTTTTCGGAGACTGAATTGAATTACGATATTGGTAATCGGGAATTATTGGCTATTAAACTCGCATTTGAACACTGGCGCCACTTCTTGGAAGGTGCGGAATTTCCCGTTCAGGTTCTTACGGATCATAAAAATCTGATATATCTTGATGCTGCCAAGCGCCTGAATGCCCGTCAGGCTAGGTGGGCACTGTTTTTCTCGCGGTTTAATTTCTCCGTTACTTACATCCCTGGTACTAAGAATGTTAAGGCGGATGCCTTGTCTCGCAGTTTTTCTCCCATAATCGGTGCTGAGAAAGAGGAAAACATTTTACAAGAAGGTGTTGTGATAGCTGCTTTAGACTCCGTTTTGGAAGATGAGATTCTTAAAGCTCAGGAGAATGCCCCATCTAACACTCCTCATGGGAGGTTGTTTGTGCCTGGGACCTTTAGGAGAGATTTGTTTGTTGAGTGTCACGAATCTCGGTTGGCAGGTCATCCCGGAATCTCTGAGACCAAGAGACTGGTGGGTCGCAGTTTTTGGTGGCCTGGATGGCAGAAGGAAGTCATTAAGTGGGTGCGCCAATGTACTATATGTGCTAGATCTAAGTCCTCACATACTCCTGCTGCGGGGTTACTTTGTCCTTTGGAGGTCCCCAGTGCTCCTTGGACACATTTGGCTATGGACTTTATAACTGACCTTCCCCCCTCTGAGGGTTTTACTGTCATCTGGGTGGTCGTGGACCGTTTTAGCAAGATGTGTCACTTGGTTCCCTTCGTCAAACTGCCCTGCGCTAAAACTCTCGCTAAGGCCTTTGTCAAGGAAATTGTCAGACTTCATGGCGTTCCTACTGACATTGTTTCTGATAGGGGTCCTCAGTTCGTGGCTCGTTTTTGGCGTGCCTTTTGTGACAGGTTGGGAATTCATTTGTCGTTTTCGTCCGGATATCATCCTGAATCTAATGGCCAGACAGAAAGGAAAAACCAGGATGTTGAGCAGTTCTTGCGTTGTTTTGTGGCAGACAATCAAGAGGGGTGGTCTGAGTTTCTGCCACTTGCCGAATTTGCTCTGAACAATCATACATCTTCTTCTGCTGGTTGTTCGCCTTTTTTTTGTTGTTCTGGGAGACATCCGTCGTTTGGGTCGTTCTCCAAGTTGGGATCTGCCGTGCCTGAGGAGGAGAATTTTTCCGGTGATTTGGAAAGAGTTTGGACGGATGTGCGTGGTAATCTTCAGGAGGCCAACAGAAAATCTAAAGACTACTTTGATAGGATACGACAGGAGGTTTTGTTCGCTGTTGGTGACATGGTTTGGTTGTCCTCTAGGAATCTGCGGTTGAGGATTCCTTCTAAGAAATTGGGTCCCAAGTTTGTAGGGCCCTTTAAGGTGCTTCAGGTTGTCAACCAATCTGCTGTTAGGTTGGAGGTTCCTACCTCCTGGAGAATTAATCCGGTCTTTCATGTCTCTCTGTTAAAAAAAGCTGTTGTGTCGGATGGTGACGCCTCTGCCTCTGTTCCTCCGGTGGTGGAGGACGGGGAATATGAAATTTCTCGCATCCTTGACTCTAGACGGTATAGAGGTAGTTTGCAGTATCTTGTGGCCTGGAAAGGTTTCGGACTCGAGGATAACTCTTGGGTGAGGTCAGATGATGTTTCCGCGTCCAGACTTATCAGAGCGTTTCACAGGAGATTTCCTGATAAGCCTGGTCCTAGGGGATCCGGAGGATCCTCTTAGAAGGGGGGGTACTGTTAGAACCTTGCTGTTAGGTTTTTTTTCCTTTGCTGGTCACATGACCTTGTTGGCCTATTTAATCCTGCTCCGCCCTTCTGGCTTTGCTGGACTTCATTGTATATCTCCTTTCTAGCTAGCCTGTGCTCTGTATCTAGCTCTGTTAGTTTGCTTGGTCTACGGACCTCTATGTTCTATCTATTTTGTTTGTTCGTCTGTCTGCTACTATTTCTGTTAGGAGGTATCCCATATTCCTCCCAGTCCTTAGTACTTGTAGGGATTCCCTCCCCACATCTATAGGTCTCCGTACAGACTAGATTAGGACTTTAGCAGGTCTGATCGCAGGATCAGGTTCCCTGTTACATCGTAGGGATTCAGCTGAGTCCTATAGTAGGGACAGATCTCCTCTCTTTCCTTAGCTTTGGTAGCAGAACATAACAGCAGCAGCTTTAGTGGACGCTACTGGAGCTGGAATTACGCGGCTGCTGGCATGAGACTTGCCCTCCAATAGATCCTTGTAAATGGATTTAAAGTGTATTCATTCAAATTAGAGGGACAATTTAAATTAAAAAGCTTAGAGCTGCCTCCACCACAGGGGGGCTCTCTCGACCCACCAGCGGACAGGCACCAGTATTGGGAGAGGGGGGCTGGCCGTCAGGGTTCACCGCGGCTCTGGCACAAACCCGGCGACACGGAGGTGGCACGGGCAGGAGCGGACTGGCCGTCTCGGCTTCTCACTTTTTGGATTTTAGAAGGGCATGACATGCCTATATCTGTGTCTCCCCCTCCTTTTACTCCTCCACCTCTTTTCTTTTCGCATGACTATATGTACTTGTCACTTTTCCATGTGTTAGTTGTGTCTTCTGAGCAGTTTGTCAGCTTTTGGACACCTTTGAAGGTGTTTTCTATGTGTTTCTATGTGTTTTTGTTTGCCTGCCATTGGTTTTAACGGTGTTCGACGAACAGTTCGACGAACAGTTCGGCGAACACACGGGTGTTCGACGAACCGAACCGAACTCGAACACTACGGGGGTGGCTCAACACTAGTAAAGACTAATTGTAATTGCAGTCCTTTTCAGGGCTAGGTTACATCAGTTCCTATCACTTTTATCAGGCAAGTCTGTGCTCTTAAATAGATAGGTTGGGAGTAAAGACTAATTGTAATTGCAGTCCTTTTCAGGGCTAGGTTACATCAGTTCCTATCACTTTTTGCAAGGCAGATCTGTGCCAGTGCTGTGCAAGTTTTTTTCACAGCATTTGGCTAAATCTAGCAAAGCAAATCCTTTTAGTCCTCTTGCAGTGTGTGTTAGTCAGTGGAAAAGGCTATCTGTGTTGCAAGCTACACCACCTGTGTATAGAATACAATTTTTTTTACTGCACCTAGTGAAGTAAAACCTTTTGGGCATAGCATCATTCTATTAGTCCGTCTATACTAACCTCCATCAGGTTGCAAATTCAATATAATTTTTTTCTGCATCTAGCTCTGAAAAACTATTTTGGCTTCTAGCAGTGTGTGGGACTTGTTCTATTAGCCCATCTATACTATCCTCCATCAGGTTGCAAATTCAATATAATTTTTTTCTGCATCTAGCTCTGAAAAACTATTTCAGCTTCTAGCAGTGTGTGGGACTTGTTCTATTAGTCCATCTATACTAACCTCCATCAGGTTGCAAATTCAATATAATTTTTTTCTGCATCTAGCTCTGAAAAAATATTTCGGCTTCTAGCAGTGTGTGGGACTTGTTCTATTACTCCATCTATACTAACCTCCATCAGGTTGCAAATTCAATATAATTTTTATCTGCATCTAGCTCTGAAAAAATATTTCGGCTTCTAGCAGTGTGTGGGACTTGTTCTATTAGTCCATCTATACTAACCTCCATCAGGTTGCAAATTCAATATAATTTTTTTCTGCATCTAGCTCTGAAAAACTATTTTGGCTTCTAGCAGTGTGTGGGACTTGTTCTATTAGTCCATCTATACTAACCTCCATCAGGTTGCAAATTCAATATAATTTTTTTCTGCATCTAGCTCTGAAAAACTATTTCGGCTTCTAGCAGTGTGTGGGACTTGTTCTATTAGTCCATCTATACTAACCTCCAGCAGGTTGAAAATTCAAAATAATTTTTATCTGCATCTAGCTCTGAAAAAATATTTGGGCTTCGGCTTGTAGCAGTGTGTGGTACTTGTTCTATTAGTCCATCTATACTAACCTCCATCAGGTTGCAAATTCAATATAATTTTTTCTGCATCTAGCTCTGAAAAAATATTTCGGCTTCTAGCAGTGTGTGGGACTTGTTCTATTAGTCCATCTATACTAACCTCCATCAGGTTGCAAATTCAATATAATTTTTTTCTGCATCTAGCTCTGAAAAACTAGTTCGGCTTCTAGCAGTGTATGGGACTTGTTCTATTAGTCCATCTATACTAACCTCCATCAGGTTGCAAATTCAAAATAATTTTTATCTGCATCTAGCTCTGAAAAAATATTTGGGCTTCGGCTTGTAGCAGTGTGTGGGACTTGTTCTATTAGTCCATCTATACTAACCTCTAGCAGGTTGCAAATTCAATGTAATTTTTATCTGCATCTAGCTCTGAAAAAATCTTTCGGCTTGTAGCAGTGTGAGAGACTTGTTCTATTAGTCCATCTATACTAACCTCCAGCAGGTTGCAAATTCAAAATAATTTTTATCTGCATCTAACCCAGCCAATACTTTTGGGCTAATACCACAGTTTGGCCACTCAGCTCTGCTCGGTTCCCATCCATTGTTTTTTGTGCAAACAACTCCAGAGTTGTGAATTAGTTAACCACCAAAATGAGTGGAAAAAGGCCTGCTGCTGGTGGAAAGGGGAATAGGCGTGTTGGGAAGGGGAAAAAAGGTTGTGTCCGTGGGGTAGGTGTTAAAGCAACAGTAACATTTGCAGAAGAAAGACCATCTTCCAGCCAAACTAAGATGTCTACTTCTTTTAGCGTACAAAGAAATTAGATCATCGCACACTCATAAGATTAGTTGCAGTGTTCATTTATTTTAGTATAGGCATAACATCAAACCAGTATCATGTAGTGGCGACAATAAATGGCGACAGTAGTAGTAGACGTTCCGGCCTAATCCAGGCCTTATTCATTAAGTCGCGCTACTGTAAAAGAGAGGTAAGATGTTTAGGATACATACATGTGAGGGAAGCAATAGTGGTATACAACTCCATATAAAGTGATATTGACGGACGAGAAGGAAGGGAGGGGGGGATGGAAGACGGGGGGGGGGAGAAGGGGGGGAGGGAAGGGAGGTGGATAGGAAGCAAGAAGTAAAATAACAAATATACATATATACAAAGGATTACAATCGCTAAGTGTCATGGAGTACACAGTAAGGTTACCTTGTGTAGGTTGAGATGCAGATATGTGCCAGAAGGAATTATTATGGGAAATCCTGAGTAACACTGTAATGGCAAGGGATGTATATTAAAGACATGTCAGGGTCCCATGTAGGAGGGGGAATTTTGAAGACCAGTACCTCGTTTGTATGCCTTGTGCTTATCGGCCTATAGGGGACTGAAAACAGAGGAAGTCCCAGTTAATCAGTGCTATGCAAAGGGAAGTAAGACAAACCCCTATAAGGTAAATACCTTCGCTTATGGTGTGGTACAGTGCTCCTGCGTCTCCATTTGGTGCTGTGGTCCCAGGTATGGCCGTTCATATAGGGGAGGAGGACAGCGTGTCTGTCTCCCTGTGCTGCTTATTGAACACTGGGAGTCCCCGTTTAAATATGTTGTGGCTGAGCGCTAAACCGGAAGTGCATCACGGGAGGGGGCGTGGCCCCGGAAGTGACGTAACGCTCGGGGTATAGTGGTGTATAGACGCTGAAGGTTGCTAAGGTACTCAGTACACAATAGTGGCTGGCTGACTAGCGCATGCGCAGAGCGCAGCGGGGCATACATATACAGGAGAAAAGCATAATATAGCGTTGTTACGAGTACGGGAAGAGGACTTGTATGTTAAGGTGTAATGCACAGTATTGCGCTGTGAATGGGAGTAGGGGGGCACCACTAGATATTGTTAGTATTAGGCACTTAGGTTAGTCCTAGAGGAGTTAACTCACCTACATGTACAAGTGGGTTCAGTGGGTCTGTAAGGAGAAAAGACAGTCAGTTATTGGAGGTGTATAGCAGACTATATCAATTAGGTGGTAATATATAGGAATTCAATGGATCCAATCGATCTCTCTGTTTAGACCTTTTGGGGATAACGTCTGAAGTGTATGGATCCAGTAACACTCCCGTTGTCTTAATAATTTAACGTGGTTGCCTCCCCGTCTAGGTCTTGCCACATGTTCAATCACTTGGAAGCGGAGTTGGGCCACCGTATGTCTGGCTCTGGTAAAGTGATCTGGTAGTGGGAGCCAATTCTTGCCACAACGGATGGTTGACTTGTGGCTTGCTATGCGATCTTTAATGTGCTGTGTGATCTCGCCTACGTACAGCAGACCACATGGGCATTTGATAACGTAGATTACAAAATTCGAGTCACACGTAAAAAATCCCCTGATGGGGTAGCTTTTCCCTGTCCTGGGATTTGTGATAGTGTCAGACTTAATGATGTTGGGTATTTTCCTACACCCTCATCCTGACCAGGGCCAATTTCCCGTTTGCTCTCAGACGTCCAGGCCCCCTCCTAGCCGGGCCTGTTTGTGGGTCAGTTCACCTGTTCTAGTAAAGACCCTGTACTGCAACCTGTTGTCTGTATGCTCCTTGCTCCTCCAGCACTAACGGTACTGGGACGTCCTGCACCATCACCCCCATCTTCCATTATACTGCCGTGGGGCCGCACTCTTCCCGTGGGGAGTCACACTATCCCAGCTGCATACATAATCAGCCCCAGCGGTCTACCTGGCAGCGGCGGTCCTCACTGACCGCAATCCACGGGTGGCGTAGTCGGACACATCAACAGCGCATCGCAGACTACCAATGGTCTGACCACCCTGAGCCACGGAACCGGGTTGCCACTACTACCCCCATCGTTTCCCGATTGCCCGACTCCGAGTGCTCCACGGCCCAGGGGGCGAGTCAGCTTTGGCGTAGTCGGCAGGATCATAACCAACCCGCCACAAACGGGTATTGCGTGCCTGAAAAAGACTGTACACATACCTGAAGAAGAGGTTTCCCGCCATCCGGAGCCGTTTCCCGCCATTTTCAGCCGTCTCCCGCCATCTTCTGTCGGTTCCCGCCATCTTCAGCCGTTTTCCCGCCATCGGACGCCATCTTCAGGATGCCGCGCGGGAAGAAGAGGGGCGTGGACGTCCAAACCGCGCGAGACCCGAAGCTCCGCCCCACGCACCGACGCTGCGCAAGGTCCTGGAAGGGAGAGAGAGCGACGCTGATGTCACCAGGATGCGACGCAAGGTCCTCGTCCAGAGCAGCACCAGCGGAGCCGCGGCCTACAGAAGAGGATCGTCGGAAGGTAGGCCACGCTTAACTAGGGGGGACGAAGATGTCGGACACGGAGGCGCCCACTACCACCAGCGCAGCTGCAGCAGCGGTGATGCCATTTTCCCTGCCTTACATCCCTGGAGCAGCCTGGCTGCCTAAGTTTTCAAGGGAGCCCCATGCCCTAACTGACTTTAAGGAAAGGCTGTACAGTTTATTCCAAGTTTACCCCCTGACAGAGGAACAGAAGGTTAGCATACTGACAGGGCAGTTAACTGGCGCAGCCCAGCGGGAGGTAAAGTCGTGGCCCGCTGAGGAGAAAAGAACTGTGAAGGGTATTCTGGCCCGGCTGCGGGGTACCTTTGACACACGTACCTCCGCTGAAATTAAAATGAGGTTCTATGGATGTAAGCAGCGGACACAGGACAGCATCAGAGACTATGCCCTAAATTTGCAGGAAGCCTTGAGGGCCATCCAACAAGCTGACCCTGGCAGCGTGCAGGATACGGATAAGCTACTAACAGAGTAGTTCAAAGAAGGTCTGCTGTCTAGCGCCCACAGGACCCAGCTGCACCTCATGTTCTTTCAGAACCCTGCCTGACCTTTGCCCAATTCAAGGACAGGGCCATAAGGGTGCTCCGTGAACCCGCAACAAGTGGCGCTATAAACCCCCGGCGCCCTGCTCTCACCTATCACCAGGAGGCGGTGCCCTCCTCTATGGACTCTGCGGGGGCCAATGCACAGGCCCTGAACAAAGCCCCGTCGAAAGATCTGCATCACCAAGTCCAGGAGCTGACCAGGAGCGTCGCGGCGTTGACCAGGACCGTCCAGGCGTTACAAGTGGACCCGTCAAGACCCATCGAGTTGGCTTCAAGTCCGGAGGATGTCCCGTGGCGTCGACAGAGGAGGACCCCGTCGTTCCGAGGGAGGCCCACAGACCGCTACGCAGAGGATGGACAGCCCATTTGCCGTCGATGCAACCAGCCCGGACACATTTCCAGGTACTGTAATTTAAACGGGTCCAACCTGGGGGAGAGGGCCAACCCCCAGGCATAAGATCACCAGGCCCTTACAATTGGCGCAATAAGAACGTTGGGGGGGCGCCCGGTTTTACCCGTGGTGCTGGACGGTATCCCCATGAGCGCCTTGCTGGATACCGGGTCGCAAGTAACCACTATCCCTTATGTACTTTTTAAGCAGTATTGGACTGATGCTGATATAACACGGTATCCAGACAGTGACTGGAGCATCATCGCCAGTAATGGCTTGCCCGTGTCGCAGATGGGGTTCAAAGAGATGACCATTAAGATTGGTAAAGTTGAACTACCGGCACAGGGAGTGATTATTGTGGACATTGACCATTGTGAAAGTCACCCTAAAATAACTGTGGGTACTAACGTGATTGAAAATTGTCTTTCAGAGGTAATTGTAATTCTACAACAGGTGGCGGTGGATGCTAGTTCCAGCCAACAGAGAGTCCTCAACAAAGAGATAAAAGCCCTGATGAGACGGCAACAGGTAGAATTGTCTGGTGGTGAGATCGGTAGCGTAAGAATGAGTGACCCATTCCCCAATTCCATGCCTCCCAAAAGTGAAATGATGATCTGGTGTCGGACTGCAATCGGGTTGAGAGGTAGATACTACCAAGCCATGGTAGAACTCGTGTACTCGGACAGCAGGCCCATCATTTTGACAGCCCGGGGGCTGGTTGATGTCCGTCATGGGAGGGTGCCCGTCCGCATCCTCAACATTGGGGAGAGGGAGGTACATTTACCCAGGTACGCTACACTTGCCAAACTGTTTGCGGTTGAGCACAAAGCTATCAGGGCCGTGGAACCCTTGCCTCCATCTCCACAGGCGGAGGGTAATGGCTCCCAGAAACAAAAGGAGGTGTAACGGGTCTGGGAGGCGGAACCTCTGAGCTACTATACAAGGGGGCGGTCCTTGTAAGGGAGCGGGTGGCGACCAGGGAAGACGGGCAGGCAGTCACAGCAGGTGACCGGGACAGTCTCTGAGTGAACGGGCTGGAGGTCACGGCAAGAGACCGGGGCAGTCTCTGGATGAACGGGCAGGAGGTCACGGCAAGTGACCGGGGCAGTCTCTGGATGAACGGGCAGGAGGTCACGGCAAGTGACCGGGGCAGTCTCTGGGTAAAGGGTAGGTACGACCTGTGATGGCAGAGCCTCCAGGTAGGCTAGCAGGCAGATGGTTGATGTGTGCTCCCAGGTGAGCAAGCGAGCGTCTCTGGAATGGCAGGTGGTCACAGCACGTGACGGCGGAGCCTCCAGGTAGGCTAGCAGGCAGGTAACAGGTGTGCGCTCCCAGGTGAGCGGGCAGGAGTCTCTGGAATGGCAGGTGGTCACAGCACGTGACGGCAGAGCCTCCAGGTAGGCTAGCAGGCAGGTAACAGGTGTGCGCTCCCAGGTGAGCGGGCAGGAGTCTCTGGAATGGCAGGTGGTCACAGCACGTGATGGCGGAGCCTCCAGGTAGGCTAGCAGGCAGGTAGCAGATGTGCGCTCCCAGGTGAGCGGGCAAGCTGGTCCATAGACAGACTGACAGGAGTTGGAGGACAGACCATCGGACCTCAGGCTAGCAGGCAGGTAGCAGAGGAGCGCTCCCAGGTGAGCGGGCAAGCTGGTCCTTAGACAGACTGACAGGAGTCGGTAGGCAGACCGTCGGACCTCAGGCTAGCAGGCAGGTAAGCAGAATATCAGGCAGGAATCAGACAGCAAACTGGCAGGAATCTGGCAGGTAACTGGCAACGGGACCTGAGGGCTGAAGCAGAGTAGTGAACAGTGCAACAACATTGCTCGGGCACCTCCATTTTGGAGGAGGTGCCTTATATATGGTGAAGTCCTCCGGCCATTGGCCGGGGACTCCTTAGGACGGCGCGCGCGGCCCCTTTAAGAGGGAGGGAGCGCGCGCGCGCCCTAAGCACAGTGGCCGGGAAGGAGCGCGCGCTGCCAGCAGAGCGGGAGGAGGACGCCGGGCTCGGAGCAGAGGGGTGAGGGGAACAGCGTCCCTGCCTAGCAGAGGGCAGGGACGCCGGCGCTACAGTACCCCCCCCTTTAGGCCCCCCCTTTTTTAGGCCAGAGAGAAATTTAGCTAGGATGAGAGGGGCATGGATGTTCTCCCGGGGCTCCCACGTTCTCTCTTCAGGACCAAACCCCTTCCAATCTACTAGAAAAAAGGTCTTCCCTCTTACCCTTTTGGTGGCCAGAATGTTCTCTACCTCAAATTCGTTTTCAGCGGAAACCGGAGCAGGAGGCGTACCTGTAGACTTGGAAAAAGAGTTAAGTACCACAGGTTTGAGGAGAGATACATGGAAGGAGTTAGGGATCCGCAAGTTGGCCGGGAGTTTCAATTTATAGGCCACCGGGTTGATCTGACTGATGACCTCCAGAGGACCGATGAACCGAGGCCCTAACTTATAGGAAGGAATCTTGAGCCGGACATACTTGGACGAGAGCCAGACCTTATCTCCTGGACGGAATTGAGGAGGATCCAGACGTTTTTTGTCAGCATGTCTTTTCATACGCTCGGATGACAGAAGGAGTGCGGATTGGGTACTCTCCCATATGGAGGAAAATTTGTTAACAAGAGATTCCGCAGCCGGATTGTCCACCGAGGTGGAGACGGGAAATGGGATCCGAGGATGCTGACCAAAGACAACAAAAAACGGGGATTTGGAGGAAGATTCGCTCTCGTGATTGTTGTAAGAAAATTCGGCCCATGGCAGGAGATCCACCCAGTCTGAATGGTGGGCATTAACGAAGTGCCGGAGGTAACTGGTCAGGTTCTGATTGATCCGCTCCACTTGACCATTAGACTGTGGGTGGTAAGCGGAGGAGAAATCCAGGGTGACGTCTAGCAGTTTACAAGTGGCTCTCCAGAAGCGTGAGGTGAACTGTACCCCACGATCCGACACGATGTGGAGGGGCAGGCCATGAAGACTGAAGATGTGGCGGATAAAGTCTTTAGCCAGCTCGGGTGCAGACGGGAGGCCTGGCAGGGGAACGAAATGAGCCATCTTGGAAAAGCGGTCAGCGACCACCCAAATGACCGTACAACCGGCAGAGACGGGGAGATCAGTTATAAAGTCCATTGCTATATGCTGCCAGGGGGCAGCAGGTACTGGGAGCGGAAGGAGGCGACCGGCTGGCAGATGTCTCGGAACCTTGTTGCGGGCGCAGGACACACAGGCAGAAACAAAGTCTATTACGTCCTTCTGCAGGGTAGGCCACCAGTAGTGCCGGGTAATAAGCTGGAGGGTCTTTTTCTGACCGGCGTGGCCAGCTAGTTTAGACGAGTGACCCCAGTGTAGGATCTTCTCCCGATCAGGTACTGATACGAACGTCTTACCGGGAGGGAGACGATTTAGACTCACGGGAGCCACCTGCATTACTCTGGCGGGATCGATGATGTGTTTCGGTTCCTCCTCGAGATCAGACACCAGAAAGGATTGGGACAAGGCGTCCGCCTTGATGTTTTTGTCAGCCGGGCGAAAATGAAGAATAAAATCAAAGCGAGCAAAAAACAAGGACCACCGAGCTTGGCGCGGGTTAAGTCTCTGGGCATGCTGGAGGTAAGCCAAGTTCTTGTGGTCAGTGTAAATTATTACCGGGTGAAGAGCCCCTTCGAGCAGGTAACGCCACTCCTCCAATGCCAGCTTGATGGCCAATAACTCTCGATCTCCTATGGAATAGTTGCGCTCAGAAGAGGAGAAGAGTTTGGAGAAGAAGCCACAAGTTACCATTCTCCCGGAAGATGATTTTTGGGTAAGTACCGCTCCGGCTCCAGAGGAGGAGGCGTCAACCTCCAGGAAGAACTGCTTGTTGCCATCTGGGCGATGCAGCACCGGGGCGGAAGAGAAGGCCTGTTTTAAGGAAAGAAAGGCCTCCTCTGCTTCGGGCGGCCACTCTCTGGGATTAGTGCCCTTACGGGTGAGCGCGGAAATTGGGGCAGTCCGGGAAGAGAAGTGCGGAATGAAGAGGCGGTAGTAGTTGGCGAAGCCCAGGAACCGCTGAATGGCCTTCAACCCCTCCGGTCGGGGCCATTTCTCGATGGCAGACAGTTTCTCTGGATCCATTCGAAGGCCGGTCTGAGAAATAATGTAGCCCAAAAACGGAAGCGAGGTCTGCTCAAAGAGGCACTTCTCATATTTAGCGAAGAGGTGATTCTGCCTGAGCCTGAGCAGGACCTGACGAACGTCTCTCCGGTGAGTCTGGAGATCCGGAGAGAAGACCAAGATGTCGTCCAGGTACACCACTACGCAGGAGTAGAGAAGGTCCCGGAAGATGTCATTGACCAACTCTTGAAAGACGGCAGGAGCGTTACAGAGACCAAAGGGCATTACCAGATATTCATAGTGGCCGTCCCGGGTGTTGAATGCAGTCTTCCATTCATCCCCTTGACGGATACGGACCAGGTTGTACGCCCCACGGAGGTCCAGTTTGGTGAAGATTCTAGCCCCCCTCAGACGATCAAATAATTCTGGAATGAGCGGAAGGGGGTACTTATTCTTCACCGTGATCTGGTTAAGACCTCTATAGTCTATACAGGGACGGAGAGAGCCGTCCTTCTTTTTTACGAAAAAGAAGCCTGCTCCCGTCGGGGAGGTAGATTTCCGGATGAATCCCCTGGCCAAATTCTCCTCAATATATTCAGACATCGACCGGGTCTCAGCAGCGGACAATGGGTAAATACGCCCACGGGGAGGCGTAGTACCGGGTAACAGGTCGATAGGACAGTCGTATGGTCTATGAGGGGGTAATGTCTCTGCCTCCTTTTTATTAAAGACATCAGCAAATGACCAATAGGGAATCGGAAGTCCAGGTAGATTAGTTGGGGTAGGAGAAGGACGGGCGGGATGAACAGGAACCAAACAAGTCTTATGACAGTCCTGTCCCCAGCGAAGGACTTCTCCGGTCTGCCAGTCAAGCACGGGTGCATGTCTCTGGAGCCAAGGTAGACCTAGTAAGAGGGCGTGAGAGAGTCCAGGCAGAACATGAAAAGAGATGCTCTCAGAATGCAGCATTCCCACCTGCAGAGTTACGGATTCGGTGATGAGTTGGATGGGACGTGGTAAGAGGCCCCCATCCACAGCAGCGACAGATAATGGTATAGCCAGAGGTTTGGTGGGAATGCGGTATTTTTCTACCAGGGCCTGTGAAATAAGATTCCCGGCCGCTCCAGAGTCAAGTTGGGCTAGTTCGAAATAACGATTCTCCCCGCAGATAATTGAGACTGACAGCAGCAAAGATGGAGAGGATTTATTCTTGTCTAGGTCGACCTCTCTGAGCGAACCTAGACACAGGCGTTTCCCGACCTCTCCGGGCAGGTACGGATCCGGTGCTCCTTACTGCCACAGTAGAAGCAGCTCCCCTCGGCACGGCGTAAGTCCTGACGGGTTTTGACCATCTTGGTCTGGTCGACCTGCATAGGCTCAGGAGAGTGTACCTGGGGAGAAACGGAGGGAGTGACGGATTTCTGAAAAGTAGGAGCTAGACGTGGAAACCTCCTCTCACGGGTGACTTCTTTGGCACGCTCCTGGAACCGTAGGTCAATCCGGGTGGCAAGAGTTATTAGGTCATTGAGAGTGGTAGGAATGTCTCGACCGGCAAGTTCATCTTTAATACGGCCGGACAGACCCTCCCAGAAGACAGATACCAGAGCGTCGTTATCCCAGGCCAGCTCCGAGGCAAGGGTACGGAACCGTATGGCATATTGGCCCACGGTGAGAATTCCCTGACGGAGGCGTAGCAGAGATGACGCGGATGAGGTCTTCCGTCCAGGTTCGTCGAAGACTTTCCGGAAAGCCGTGAGAAAGGCAGGCAAGTCGGACACCAGGGGGTCTCCTCTCTCCCATAGAGGATTTAGCCAGGGCAGGGCCTCCCCGGTGAGATGGGACATGATGAAGGCAATTTTGGCCCGGTCGGAGTTAAACTGGTGGGACAGGAGTTCAAAGTGCAGGGTGCACTGATTTATAAAGCCCCGAGCCTGAGCGGAGTCGCCTCCGAAGCGAGGAGGTGCGGAAAGCCGGGGTCCGGGGTAGGATACCATAGTATTGGTGGGCAGCGGAGCTGCCGGATTGCGAGTCATGGCTCTAGCGGTGGTTGCTGGTGGAGCAGTCAGAGTGTCCAGGCGAGTATTGACATTCCTCAGGTGACCCAGGATGGACTCCTGTTGGGACCTCTGACGGGACAGTTCATGACACAGGTCCGAGAGTGAGGGAGCTTGGGTGCCACCGGGTTCCATGGCCCGAGCAAACTGTAACGGGTCTGGGAGGCGGAACCTCTGAGCTACTATACAAGGGGGCGGTCCTTGTAAGGGAGCGGGTGGCGACCAGGGAAGACGGGCAGGCAGTCACAGCAGGTGACCGGGACAGTCTCTGAGTGAACGGGCTGGAGGTCACGGCAAGAGACCGGGGCAGTCTCTGGATGAACGGGCAGGAGGTCACGGCAAGTGACCGGGGCAGTATCTGGATGAACGGGCAGGAGGTCACGGCAAGTGACCGGGGCAGTCTCTGGATGAACGGGCAGGAGGTCACGGCAAGTGACCGGGGCAGTCTCTGGGTAAAGGGTAGGTACGACCTGTGATGGCAGAGCCTCCAGGTAGGCTAGCAGGCAGATGGTTGATGTGTGCTCCCAGGTGAGCAAGCGAGAGTCTCTGGAATGGCAGGTGGTCACAGCACGTGACGGCGGAGCCTCCAGGTAGGCTAGCAGGCAGGTAACAGGTGTGCGCTCCCAGGTGAGCGGGCAGGAGTCTCTGGAATGGCAGGTGGTCACAGCACGTGACGGCGGAGCCTCCAGGTAGGCTAGCAGGCAGGTAACAGGTGTGCGCTCCCAGGTGAGCGGGCAGGAGTCTCTGGAATGGCAGGTGGTCACAGCACGTGACGCCGGAGCCTCCAGGTAGGCTAGCAGGCAGGTAGCAGATGTGCGCTCCCAGGTGAGCGGGCAAGCTGGTCCATAGACAGACTGACAGGAGTTGGAGGACAGACCGTCGGACCTCAGGCTAGCAGGCAGGTAGCAGAGGAGCGCTCCCAGGTGAGCGGGCAAGCTGGTGCTTAGACAGATTGACAGGAGTCGGTAGGCAGACCGTCGGACCTCAGGCTAGCAGGCAGGTAAGCAGAATATCAGGCAGGAATCAGACAGCAAACTGGCAGGAATCTGGCAGGTAACTGGCAACGGGACCTGAGGGCTGAAGCAGAGTAATGAACAGTGCAACAACATTGCTCGGGCACCTCCATTTTGGAGGAGGTGCCTTATATATGGTGAAGTCCTCCGGCCATTGGCCGGGGACTCCTTAGGACGGCGCGCGCGGCCCCTTTAAGAGGGAGGGAGCATGCGCGCGCGTGCCCTAAGCACAGTGGCCGGGAAGGAGCGCGCGCTGCCAGCAGAGCGGGAGGAGGACGCCGGGCTCGGAGCAGAGGGGTGAGGGGAACAGCGTCCCTGCCTAGCAGAGGGCAGGGACGCCGGCGCTACAGGAGGACTGGTGCCAGAAACTCCATGTGGGTGCTGACTCCACTCCCCTGCACCAAAAACAAGGAGTCTACCGGGTGGTCCAGGAGTACGAGAGAGTCTTTAGTTAGCACCCGCTAGACTTCGGCAGAGTAAAAGGGATAGAACACCACATCCCCACGGGGAGCCACCCACCAATAAAAGAGAGACACAGACCTGTACCCCCTGCACATTATCAGAACGCAAAGGGCATGCTAAGAGAAATGAAAGAAGCTGGGGTCATTAGAGATAGCTGTAGCCCCTGGGCAGCCCCCTTGGTTCTGGTAAAAAAGAAAGACGGCACCATGAGAATGTGTGTGGACTATAGACAAATCAACCGTATCACCCATAAAGACGCATATCCGCTGCCTAGAATAGAGGAGTCTTTAGCCGCACTAAAATCAGCTAACTTCTTTTCTACTTTGGACCTTACTAGCGGGTACTGGCAGGTTCCTGTGGCAGAGGCTGACAAGGAGAAGACCGCTTTCACCACCCCGATGGGACTGAGCGAGTTCAACTGTATGCCCTTTGGGCTCTGCAACGCACCAGGGACCTTCCAGAGGCTGATGGAATGCTGTCTAGGGCACCGAAACTTAGAGACGGTCCTCCTTTACCTGGACGACGTGATCGTCTATTCAAAGACTTACGAGGACCATCTAAAGCACCTGGCCGAGGTGTTCGAAGCCCTGGCAGGCTATGGCCTGAAGGTGAAACCATCAAAGTGTCACCTGTTGAAACCAAAGGTCCAGTACCTAGGGCACGTGGTAAGTGCGGAAGGAGTAGCCCCCGACCCTGACAAGGTCACAGCAATCAAGAGCTGGCCAAGCCCCTCGAACATCAAGGAAGTGAGGCAATTCCTCGGGTTGGTAGGCTACTACCGAAGGTTCATCCCCAGGTTCACTAAGATGGCAGCTCCTATGCAGGATCTCCTGATAGGACAGTCTAAGTCCAGAAGCCGAAAGCCCCCCTTCAAGTGGGATAAACCGGAAGAGGAGTCCTTTCGTCAGTTGAAGATGGCCCTCACAGGGGATGAGATCCTGGCCTACCCTGATTATGGCCAGCCTTTTATTCTCCACACAGATGCCAGTAATGTGGGACTGGGAGCCGTACTGTCACAAAACCAACAGGGCAGAGAAAGAGTGATCGCGTACACCAGCCGGAAGCTGAGGCCCACCGAGAGGAACCCGGAGAATTACAGCTCCTTCAAGCTAGAATTCTTGCGGTGGTGTGGGCCGTAATGGAATGCTTCAAGCATTACCTGGCCTCCGCAAAGTTCACTGTGTACACGAACAACAACCCGTTAACACACCTAGACAGTGCAAGACTTGGTGCCCTGGAACAGCGGTGGATGGCCCGTCTCTCCAATTATGACTTCGTGATCAAGTACCGGGCAGGCAAAACCAATGCCAACGCTGACGCCCTATCGAGAATGCCTAACTTACCTGAAGGTGACGAAGACCCAGAAGAGCTGGAGGAGGTAGAACTCCCCGCGTTTCACCGGTATGGGGCCGCTCAATACTCCCACCGCATGAAGGAGGAAGATTTAACAACCGTTATGATCAATCCCCTACCTCACCACAGCTGAGCCGAGACCCAAGATAGTGACCCTGTAATCCGCCTGGTGAAAGATCTGCTGACCCAGGAAGACGCCCGCTTAAATCCGGATTCTCTAGAGCAAGCCAAGTAGATATGGAAAGAGAAGAGCAAGCTGTTCCTCTATGAAGGCAAGCTGTGCAGAAGACTTGTCAACCACCGGACACACGAGCTGATCTGGCAAGTCGTGGTCCCAAGGCGGGATGCAGCTATGGTCCTGGGGGCTTACCATGACAGAGCGGGGCACTTCGGTTGGAAGAAGCTGGAGTTCCTGCTAAGAGGACGGTTCTTTTGGGTCGGCATGAGAGGTGCTGTAGAGAAGTGGTGCAGGGACTGTGGCCGTGGGAACTTAAGGAGGAAGGATCGTGCCAGCCAGAAGACACCCTTGAGGCCCATCGTCACCACGCAGCCTCTTGAGCTGGTAGCTCTGGACCACGTCAAATTGGCTCCAAGCCAGTCAGGATACATCTATGCCCTGACAATCGTGGACCACTATTCCCGTTTTCTAGTGGTGGTCCCGGTAAAAGACTTGACAGCCCAAACAGCGGCCAGAGCCTTCCAGCAATACTTCTGCCGTCCACACGGGTATCCGGAACAGGTCCTGACGGACCAGGGTCCAGCGTTCGAAGCTGAAATCTTCCAAGAGTTCTGCAACCTCTATGGCTGTAAGAAGATTCGGGCAACGCCTTACCACCCACAAACCAACGGGATGTGTGAGAAATTGAACAATATAGTCATTGATCTCCTGAAGACGTTGCCCCTGGAGGAACGCAGCCTGTGGCCAGAAAAACTGCCGGATCTAATAGACTTATACAACCATATCCCGGTGAATGCTACAAACTGCACCCCGGCTTACCTGATGCGAGCTAGACCAGGTAAGCTGCCCGTAGACCTGGAGATGGGAGTCCTAACACCTGAGGACACCTCCCCGGATGCGGACTGGGATATGGAAAGGCAACTGTAGTACAAGAAGGTACAGGAGAGTGTGGAGAAGAGCCTGGCCCAGGTGAGAGAAAGGCAAGAGAGACTCTTCAACCAACACGCCCCTGCTGGTCCCCTGGAACCTGGTGAGCAGGTCCTGAAGCGAAAGAGAAGGCTACATAAGTTGGACGACCAGTGGGAAAGGGAACCCTACACCGTACTGCAGTCTGATCACGACAACTCGAAGGTGTGCGTGATCACCAAGGATGGAGGAGAAACCACTAGTACCGTCTGCAGAGACCACCTAAAAAGTGCCCCGAACAACTCCGTAGTGCAGAAGAGGATCAAAGTGACCTTGAACCCGCAGAGGACAAGGAAGAAATGATCAGCACCGTTCTCGGAGAGTTCCCTCAGTCCTGGACTCGAATAAACGATGCCATAGTGGTACCAGTCCTGCATTTCCTACAACCGGCACAGCAACAACCTACACCAGAGCCGGAAGGCGAAGAAGAGCAAGCAGTTCCAGAGGCGGAAGAGCCGGTACCAGCAGCCCAGGAGAGTCAACCCTCTGCTGACAGTGAGCTTGCCATGCCTGCGGTAAGCCAAAGGAACCGCAGACAGCTGCCTGCCCTGCCCGTAAGTCCAGCTGGTAGCTGTACCCCTAACGCTAGTGGGGAAAGCCAGGTCAGTCCACCACCAGACAGTGGGCTACGCAGGTCAACCAGGAGCACAAAGGGGCAGATACCCGCTCGCTGGAGAATATAGGGTGCACTAAAATTGTAAATAACCCTGTTGCCAAGTGTTGAAATGTTTACAAAGTTACATGCAAGATTGGTAATTCTGTGTTTCAGTTTCTTACAGTTACCGTACGGACTCGAAGGTTATGGACTTTTAATAACCGGGACTTTGTATGGACTGCGTTCGGAGCCTAACCAAGGAATGAACTAAGACTGTGAAGGACTTGGGGTAGGATAGACCCCAACCTGGTTAAGGCTCCCCGTTGTGTTGGTGATATGGACACCCGGTCACAGACCACACTGTGACCTTAAGAACTCAATCTGTGCGTCGTTTGTCTACTAATGTTTTATAGTCATGTATATTATCTTTGTTTACTGTTTAGTCCCGGAGTACTAAATTCTACTAGGGGGGAATGTGTCACCCTGGCCTGGATGCCACAATTATAATAAAGCTGTGTCTGAGAGCAAGGGGGAGGTTCTCTGGACAGGGGAACATTAACATGCAATACCTCCTGTCTCAGGCCAGTAGGGGGAGCAGGCTGCCCCTATAAAAACTGGAACTGAGGGCAGGGTTAGGGAGAACTGGACGACCTGTCTCTGGATTGAGAGGTGTCCCAGAGCAGTGAGGGACAGATGTATTGCACCCTAAGAGGACGTGTGGCAGTAGGAGAGCCACAAGCCAGGGACAAGAGGTGAAGTACGCCTGTCCTGGCAGATAAAGAACTAAATTTACCAGACTTTGGCATCTCAGGCTGTGAGGATTCCACGTCCTACAGCAGATAACCAGTCCACAGGGGACTGTACTTTCCTTGGCCTAAGAAACCCGGAGGCTCCGCCACAGCAGAAGGGACCAGCAGAGCCGTACCAGGCCGGGAGTAGAAAGGAACCCACGTTGCAAACCATACGGGCGAGAGGACACGGTGAGCTCGGGACCGTGGGCTGTTACCCTACCAGGAGGAAATAGCCAGAAGGAGCGCAGAGAGCACGGTAGGCCTACACCCTCATCCTGACCAGGGCCAATTTCCCGTTTGCTCTCAGACGTCCAGGCCCCCTCCTAGCCGGGCCTGTTTGTGGGTCAGTTCACCTGTTCTAGTAAAGACCCTGGACTGCAACCTGTTGTCTGTGTGCTCCTTGCTCCTCCAGCACTAACGGTACTGGGACACCCTGCACCATCACCCCCATCTTTCATTATACTGCCGTGGGGCCGCACTCTTCCCGTGGGGAGTCACACTATCCCAGCTGCATACATCATCAGCCCCAGCGGTCTAGCTGGCAGCGGCGGTCCGCACCGACCGCAATCCACGGGTGGCGTAGTTGGACACATCAACAGCGCGTCGCAGACTACCAATGGTCTGACAACCCTGAGCCACGGAACCGGGTTGCCACTACTACCCCTATCGTTTCCCAATTGTCCGGCTCCGAGTGCCCCACGGCCTTGGGGGTGAGTCAGCTTCAGGACCAGACGCAGAAGGTTCTGACCATAATATAGACCCTCGTTCCCAAACTGTAACTCCTGTTGGTGGAGACAATGAGGAAGACGATGATGAGACTCAAATACCTGATTGGAGCGACAACTTTAGTTTTTTGTCAGGGCAGGAAGAGGTTGGCTCTGAGGACGACGGGTGTGATAACACACAGGGTGATGATGACGAGGTTGGAGATCCCACTTACTGTCAACCCACAGTCAGCCAAGAGATGAGGTCAGCAGAGGAGGTGGAGGAGGATGCTAGTGACGACGAGGTCAGGTTGCGCCTTCCTGGACAGAGACGTAGTACTGGAAGCACGTCAACAACTGCATCCTCAAACACAACTCTGCCTCTGACCACAAGTCGTGGTGGCTCTTCAGGTCGCATGGGTGCTAAGCCTTGTATAGCCTGGGCATTTTTTCAGATCGATAAAGATGACCCAACTCCTGTTATCTGTAACATTTGTCAGCAAAAGCTAAGTAGAGGCCAAAAAATACATAGTTTGAGTACTTCATGCATGAACCGGCACATGGATATGAAGCATAAGTTGCAGTGGGAAGCTCACTTTGCTACAATGCGGCCTAGCCGGCCGGGCCAACCACCGTCTACCACATCTTGTGCATCCGCGGCCTTTTCATCCTCTGTGACTGGGGGGATAGCAGTCACACTTGTTTTGGGACGCAGACCTGCCTCCTCTTTACCCGCAACAGCCAGCGTGATTGGCAGGTCATCATTTTCTTTGGAAGTGGAAACACCAGCTGGTGTTCAGCGCTGTCCGACATCGATAGCACCACCTTTGGATCAAGGCAACCTAACATGTCCGCCTGCATCTTCCTCACAGACCGGCAGTTTGCCGGGGACACCCTTCTCAACCCCGTCTAAGCACAACAGCCAGCCCTCGGTCCCTCAGATGTGGACAAGTAAAAGAACATTTCCTCCTAGCCATGAGAAAGCTAAGAGGTTGAATTTCACCATCTGCAAGCTCTTGGCTACAGAAATGCTGCCTTTCCGCCTGGTGGACACAGAGGATTTTCGAGACCTTATGTCCGTCGCAGTGCCCCAGTACCAGATGCCCAGTCGGCACTACTTCTCAAAGAAAGGTGTGCCTGCGCTCCACTAGCATGTCGCACACAACATCACCGCTTCTTTGAGAAACTCTGTGTGTGACAGGGTGCATTTCACCACAGACACTTGGATGAGTAGGCATGGACAGGGGCGTTACATGTCGCTGACTGGGCACTGGGTAACTATGGTGACAGCAGGACAAGGGGCTGCTGTCCAAGTCTTGCCGTCCCCACGAGTTGTGCGTCAATGCTCTTTATCTCAAAGTTCCTCCACTGCTTCTGCCTCCTCAACCTCCTCTTGGTCCTCCACCTGCACCCAATGCCTGTCTGGTCATACCACAAGCTTTATAACTGCGCAGAAGGGATCCTGCACACCTCCTTACTATGCTGGCAGCAGGGCTCAACGTCATCAGGCGGTTTTTACTTTGAAATGTCTGGGAAATGTGAGTCACACAGCTGAGGAGTTGTGGTCAGCTCTGGAGAACCAGTTTCATGAATGGTTGTCTCCACTGGACCTGAAACCAGGGAAGGCCGTGTGCAACAATGCTGCAAACCTGGGTGCGGCCCTTCGCCGGGGCAATGTCACACACATGCCTTGTATGGCTCACGTGTTGAACCTGGTTCTCCAGCAATTTTTAGCCCACTATCCCGGACTAGATGGCCTTCTGAAGAGGGCACGGTCGCTGTGTGCTCACTTCCGGTGTTCGCATCCCGCAGCCCAACGACTTACATCTCTACAGAAGTCGTTGGGCCTGCCACTTCACCGGCTAAAATGCGATGTGCCTACCCGGTGGAATTCAACTCTGCACATGTTGCAGTGACTGTGGCAGCACCGACAAGCCTTGGTGCAATACGTTATGACGTATAGCCTGGGCCAACGAAATCCAGAGGTGGGGCAAATCACGCTGGAGGAGTGGTCTCAGATCAGGGACCTATGCACCCTTCTGCACAGTTTTGAAATGGCGACGAAGATGTTTAGTGCTGACGATGCCATTATCAGCATGACTATTCCGGTGATTTACATGCTGGAGCACATGTTAAACAGAATTCGGAGTCAGGTGGTGGCACAAGAGGAGGTGGAGGAAGTAGAGGAGGAGGAGTTGTATGCGGAAGGGCTAACATCTGCAAGGTCCAGACGGTCGGCAGCACCAAGGCGGCAGGCATGTGAGGGTGGGGGAGATGGTTTTACCAGGGCGCATGGTAGCAGCCAAACTAGTGAGGAAGGTGCAGGAGCTCAGGAAGAAGTAGAGGACGAACTGATGGAAGACTCATCAGATGAGGGAGACCTTGATCACATTTCTGTTGTGCGAGGTTGGGGGGAGAGGGCAGAGGAAGGAAGCATGATTGTTACCTCGCCACCAACACAACATGGACTTGGTGCTCCTGGATGCGCAAGACACATGAGTGCCTTCTTGCTGCACTACCTGCAACATGACCCTCGAATTGTGAGAATTAGAAATAATCCTGACTACTGGGTTGCCACACTGTTAGATCCCCGGTACAAAAGTAAATTTGCAGAAATTATTCCTGCCATAGAAAGAGATGCACGCATGCAGGAGTATCAGCAGAGACTGTTGCAGAATCTTACATGTGCTTTTCCCCAAAACACTAGTGGTGCACGTAGTGAAACTCACAGTTCTAACTTGCCAACCGTGGGACCGTCGAGGGTTCAGCTCTCAAAACGTAACAGAAACACAGTATCTGCTGGTAACATCAATTTTGCGGAATCATTTCACCACTTTTTTAGCCCATCCTTTGCAAGGCCCCAGGAGACAAGAAGTCTGACACATAGTCAACTCCTAGAGACGATGGTACAGGAGTATCTCCAAGTAAACATTGAAGCCATGACTGTGTCACTGGACCCTTGCTCTTTTTGGGCTTCCAATCTGGATAAATGGCCGGAGCTCGCCACTTACGCCTTGGAGATCTTGTCATGCCCCGCAGCCTGCGTTGTGTCTGAACGTGTGTTCAGCGCTGCTGGTGGTGTGCTGACAGATAAGCGCACGCGGCTCTCCACTGATAATGTAGACAGACTCACGTTCATAAAGATGAACAAATCATGGATCCGAAACGACTTTTCTACCCCTGTGTCATCCTGGGGAGAGTAAAAGCTTGATGATTTGTTAAAATCACCTCACCAACCGTTTTAAGCTTTAAAATTACTAATCATGTTTATCTGTATCTTGGCTGGAAAATAATTTGGGCCTTGTAGCAGTGTGCAGTACTGATTCTATTAGGCCATCTATACTAAGCTCCACCAGATTTAAAATTACTAATCATGTTTATCTGTATCTTGGCTGGAAAATAATTTGGGCCTTGTAGCAGTGTGCAGTACTGATTATATTAGGCCATCTATACTAAACTCCACCAGATTTAAAATTACTAATCATGTTTATATGTATCTTGGCTGGAAAATAATTTGGGCTTTGTAGCAGTTTGCAGTACTGATTCTATTAGGCCATCTATACTAAACTCCACCAGATTTAAAATTACTAATCATGTTTATCTGTATCTTGGCTGGAAAATCATTTGAGCTTTGTAGCAGTTTGCAATACTGATTCTATTAGGCCATCTATACTAAGCTCCACCAGCTTTCAAATTAATAATAATTTTTCGCTGCATCTAGCCCAGAAAATAATTTTGGGGCTCCTAGATGCGCAAGACACATGAGTGCCTTCTTGCTGCACTACCTGCAACATGACCCTCAGATTGTCAGAATTCGAAGTAATCCTGACTACTGGGTTGCCACGCTCTTAGATCCCCCACACTCTTCGATCAACATTTTCATTTTAATAAAGAACAAAAAAATTTTTGAAATTATAAGCATTAGCAGGTTATTAGAAACTGAAATCAAACAGTTTTCAACTCAAAACTTTATTCTAGGTGATGTTACATTTGCACATAGGACCCCTTGTTCGAAAGGAGCTTCTCAACTCTCTCGTCCATTGTATTTGTCAGGTTTTGGATGGTTTCTGCTTCAATTGTTTTGCATGAGGACAGAATACCCTCCCAGAGCTGTTGCTTAGATGTGAACTGCCTCCCGCCATCATAGACACTCCTTTTGAGGATGCTCCAGAGGTTCTGAATGGGGTTGAGGTCAGGGGAGCATGGGGGTCACACCATAAGTTTGTCCCCTTTTCTGCCCATATCAACCAGAGATGCAGATGTGTTATGTGCAGCATGAGACGGTGCATTATCATGCATGAAAATGATCTTGCTGCGGAATAAACGGTTCTTCTTCTTGAACCATGGCAGGAAGTGCTGTTTGAGAAACTCCACATACATTATGGAGTTCATCTTTACCCCTTCAGGGATCCTAAAAGGGCCGACAATCTCTCTCCCCATGATTCCAGCCCAAAACATTACGCCACCTCCTCCTTGTTGGCGCCGTAGCCGTGTTTGCGTGGGGTGTCCATCAACCAGCCATCCTCCACTCCATCCATCTGGACCATCGAGCGTTGCACGGCGCTCATCGGTGAACAAAACAGTTTTGAAGTCATTCTTCATGTATTGTTTGGCCCACTGGAGCCGTTTCTGCTTGTGTGCAGTGGATAGAGGAGGTCAACAGGATGGCTTACGCACAGCTGCAAACCTCTGAAGGACTCTGCATCTTGTTGTTCGGGGGACGTTGTAGGCACCAGCAGCTTCAAAAACTTGTCTGCTGCTATGACAAGGCTTTTTTGCCGCTGCTCTTTTAACCTGATGTAATTGCCTGTAGGAAAGAGTCCTCAATTTTCCCTTATCAGCACGCACACGTGTGTACTGTGAATCAGCTACATACTTCTTGATTGTGCGATGATCAGGATGAAGTGTCTTGGCAATGTTGATTGTAGTCATGCCTTGACCTAAACACTCCACAATTTGTTGCTTCTCAGCAGCCGACACATCCTTTTTCTTTCCCATTTTGGCAGAAAATGTAGGCTGCTTAATAATGTGGGACAGCCTTCTTAAGTAGTCTTGCCTTTCATTGGACACACCTGCCAAACTAATTAGCACAGGTGTCTGCAATTGCTTACAGTGATATAAAGAGCCCTGACACACATCACCATCAATGAGTTTAACTGACAAACAAAAAAATTCTTCCCTTATCACTCCTAAACACTTTTTGGATAATAATTTGGAACACAGTGTACATGTGCTTTTCCACAAAACACCAGTGGTTCACGTAGTGAATCTTACAGTTCTAACTTGCCTACCGTGGTCTGTATGGAGTTGTTCAATAAAGAGCCCAAAATTAAGATAACATAGACGGGAGAGGTCTCTATGAATAGGAATTCAGGGTATTTGATACCCTGTGAGGGCCAGGCAAAGGGAAAGTTGAACTGGATGGAATACTGTATGGATTTGGTGAGGGAGACATCAAGGGCCTCAGACTTCGCTGCATTGATTTTAAAATTTGACCATGTAACAAAGTGATCTATTTCAGCCATAACAGCAGGGATGGATATATGTGATTGAGTGATATATACTAGGACATCATCAGCAAATGCAGAGCACTTGTACTCTGTGCCTCCCACCTCAATCCACCTAATATTGGGGTTATGGCGAATCGATGAGAGCAGGTGCTCCGTCACTAGGATGTATAAGAGAGGGGACAGAGGACATCCCTGCCTTGTCCCATTGGTGATTATGAAAGGTGATGAAAATGTTCCATTTATCTTCAGCCTAGGTGACATTTTGCGATACAGGGCCGTGATTTTGCCTATAAAAGGGTCCCCTAGACCCCTACCCCAAGCTTTTTAAGGGAATAATATATAGCGTGCCAGGAGACTCTATGGAATGCTTTCTCAGCATCCAACGAGAGTATCTAATTACAAATTTTTAACTGCATCTAGCCCAGGAAATACTTTGTGCCTAGTAGCAGTGTCTGCTAGTCAGCGGATTATCCCAGCTGTTAAGCAAGCTACACCACCTGTAGTTTGGACACTTAATTTTTTCAAAGGAAATGGTTTGGGCCCCCGGGACACTCAGTGAAGAGCATCGGGGAGGCACCCCAAGGCATGGGGGCTGGGACTGGCGGTAGGACGCCTTGCGGTGGACCGCCGAGCTCGATCCTTATAAAAGCTTTTTAACTGCAGCAGCTTTAGTGGACGCTACTGGAGCTGGAATTACGCGGCTGCTGGCATGAGACTTGCCCTTCAATAGATCCTTGTAAAAGGATTTAAAGTGTATTCATTCAAATTAGAGAGACAATTTAAATTAAAAAGCTTAGACCTGCCTCCACCGCAGGGGGGCTCGCTCGACCCACCAGCGGACAGGCACCAGTATTGGGAGAGGGGGGCTGGCCACATTGAAGTCAGGACTTTGTGGGTCATAGCTGTTCATAATTTATTACAGCAGTGGCCCAATATACATCCCCTAGGATGTATGATAATCCGTTTTATCAATATTTTAATTGCATTATTAAAAGTTAAATTTTATTCACATACCTATCCTCCTTGGTACCCTTCCTATTTTCTAATAGGGATCACAAGACCCCCTCAGTAACCATCGGACACCCGCAATGAGAATTGGGGTCCCGATGGTTACAATGGTACCCTGAGATCATGTGATAATCTCAGGGTACGGTGTCCTGTGAAATCCAGCAATAAGCTGGGACTCACTGACTGCTCTCATGCACTGCAGTACACGAGTACTGTAGCGTATGAGACCAGCAATCAAAATAAAAAATATATATGCCCCACAGTGGGACTTAGTGAAAAAGAAAAAAAGTGAAACACACAAAAAAGAGCACGCAAATCAGTAAAATCCATTTCACCACTCAAAACGCAGCGTTTGTGATAAAACAAAGATAAACAAAACACGCACATATAATGTCACTCAAGGTGAGGGAAAGACTAAGTGCAACATGAAGGGAAGAGAGGGGAGCCCAAATACTAGGGAAAGGGGGAGTGCACACCCCTGGGCAGATCTAATATCACCCTGCCTACCCTGTCATCCCTATACAGGTTCCACACCTATCGCCGAGCAGGAACCTAAGCCCTGAATGTTCCTAGAGCTTGGCCCTAGATAGGGAGGTGGCAGGGTGAGCACTAGTCAAGTCCCACTACAAACTAAAGACACCAAGATAGAAAAACAAAGGGGATACACTTAGCTTCAGCAGACACCAGAGAGATAACGCCAACTGTCCTCCAAGGGCACCAGAGAAGAAACTAGCCGGCTGCTAGTGCTCCAAGCCTACACAGAGGTACATAGAACTATCACCGGCGGCTCTCTGGAGAAACTGAAACTATTTAACTACCCAGCAAGGGTGTGTCAATCAGCAGCAGAAGGTGGAGGTCGCTGCTGGGTCGCTGCAGGAAGAAGGATATACCTATACTACAGCGATGAGGGGATCAAGAAGGCGTCTGCAATGCCAAGCGCAGTGACCTTCTACAGCCAGATCCAGAGCGACTGACTGTCACACTTGACACACCCGTGACACATAATTGGTATCGCTGCTCTATAAAACTGGCACATTATTTATTCCGTTTGGTGAACACCATAAAAAAAAACACGCCAAAATGTCGCTTTTTCATCATACTGGTCACAAAAAAGTGAATAAAAAATTATCAAAAAAGTCATATGTATAAAAAAATGGTAGAAATGAAAAAGCCAAACCATCCTGCAAACAAGCCCTAATATGGCTCATTTGGCAAAAAAATAAAAAAGTTACAGCTCTCAGAATATGATGATGCAAAACAAATTCATTATTATACAATATTGTTTTTAGTCCGTAGAAATAGCAAATCATAAAAAAATATAAATCTAGTATCGCTGTAATTGTACCAACCCCATGGACAAATTGGTCTTATCACTCAAACAGTAGTGTACAACCACATATGGGGTATCACTGCGTTCGGTAAAAATTGTGTAACAAATTGTGTCCATTTTCTCCTATTACCCCATGTGTAAATTTCAAATTTGGTGCTAAAACAGTATTTTAGTGGAAAAAAGTGTATTTTTTGTTCTCACATCTAAATGTTATAGTGTTTTGTGAATCATCTGTAGGTTAAAAATGCTCAGTACACCCCTAAATGAATACCTTGAGGGGTCCAGTTTACAAAATGGGGTCACTTGTGGGGGTTTATGCTGTTTTTGCATTTCAGGGGCTCTCCAAATGTGACATGACATTCACAATTTATTCTAGACAAATAGCGCTCTTTCCTTTTCTAGCCCTGCCATGTGCCCAAACAGACGATTTTGACCACATATGGTCTGGAGAAATTGCGTAGTAAATTATGGGGTCCGTTTTCACTTATTATCCATTGTGAAAATTACAAATTTTGGGCTAAAACAACATTTTTGTGAAAAAAATCAAATTTTCGATATGACGACCTAATATTATAAAATTCTGTGTAGTACCTCTGGATTCAAAATGCTCACTATACCCTTGGATAAAATCCTTGAGGGGTGCAGTTTCCAAAATGGGTGACCGTGAGCCCAAACAGTAGTTTTACCCCACATATGTGGTATCGGCATACTCAGGAGAAATTGCACAACAAATTTTGGGCTCCATTTTCTCCTGTTACCCTTGTGAAAAAAAAAAAAAAAATTGGGGCTAAAAGTACATTTTTATGGGAAAAATTTGATTTTTTATTTTCACGTCTCTACGTTATAAACTGCTGTGAAGCACCTGGGGGTTCAAGGTGCTCACTACACATCTAGATACTGTAATGCAGCGGCTTGCTTGGCATTACTGTTATGGTCCAGGATGTGTTTTGGGCTGACCATGTACCTCCCCCTCAGGTGACTGGTCATATGACTGTGACATAGTACAGGTCCTGTGCACACAGAATGTCTGATCACATGACTGTGACATCAACACAGGTCCTGCGGGTGTGTACTACAGGATATATAAACCCTGGTAGTCTTGACACAAAGTGTGTAAGGTGTAAGGCGTGAGGCCTGTTCCCGTGTGGGACACCGTTAGTGTGAAGCCTGGTGAAGCCTGAAAGGTCAAGGCTGGATCCTTAGCTGTGTAAGCGATGCCAGTGGCCTTGGAGGGCAGAGGCTTGAAAGACAAGAGTCCTGAAAGGCAAAGGCTGGATGTTAAGTGTGAAGACATACCAGTAGCCTGGAAGGTACGAGGGCTGGAGACCCCCACCTGGGAACCCTAAAAGCCATAGCGGTGGCAGAACGAAACCGTTAAGACCCGACAAAAGGTAAAAGCGGTACGTTATATGGACATTGTTATATATGGACATTGTTATAGTTACTTTGCTGAAGGCTGTAACTGGAGCCAAGTGGGCATAGCTGCCACTGGAAAGGCTTGTGGACATTATATGTGTGATAAGCGGTTTATGATAAATAATAAACTGCTGCATTGTGGAAAAACCGGAAAGACATTGCATGTGTGCTTTAATTGACCCAGTGCAGCGAGTATCCCCCAATATGATGACTAGCGCTGCCTTACATGTGGTTGGAGAATGCGGGCAATTGCAGCCCGGTTGCTAGGGGCAACGGCAGCCTTGTTGCTAGAGGTAACGGCATTGAACGACGAGTGTGGATGCTAGCATCTTGCTGTGGCTCAGCGGGGTCACGAAGATTAAAGCAACTCGGTGCGGTTGCGAAGATTGTTGTCGCACTCAAACCCGGTTTTGCTGTGACTCGGCAGGGTCACGAAGATTAAAGCATTTTGCGGTAACTCGGCAGGAGTTCCGAAAATTGTCGTCGCACTCAAACCTGGTTTGCTGTGGCTCGGTGGGGCCACGAAAATTTTCTGGGGAGAGCAGTGTGTGTGAATAGTGTACCGCAATGGCTGTGAACGGAGCAGCAAAAGAAAATGAAGCTATTGAGCGATTAAAGTGCCGGTTAAAACCGCAGCAGGTATTTGGGAAACTTCTACTGGACATGGTGCAGGAACCGCAGGAGCGGTGGGCACCGTATAGAATGGCGGCAGTGGACCATTCTGTGAACTCTCCGGGGGCGCCATTGTTGTCCCAGAGTGCCCGGGGAGGTGGTAAGAGCTGTTGTGAACTGAGTCCTAAGACTATTGTTGATTTTTCTTGCAAAAATTCCCCTACCGGTGTGGTTGTTAAAAAAGGGGCGGTTGTTCAAAACAGCGTGGAGTATAGAAAATCAAAAAAATTTACTGGTGGTGGGTTGGTACCTCCAGTAGAAGGGGGTGACGTCAAGTTGGGAGGTGACTTGTTGGTCGCAGACCCCACAACTGACGGTGACACTACAAAAGTAGAAAGAGAGTTCAGTCAGGAGGGGCTAGACGAGGGGAGAGAGTCCCCCTCTCGTCGTCGACGGCGCAAGGGCCACAAAAAGGTTGCTCCTGTAGTCTTTGCTGAAAGTGAAAATAAAGAAAATGTAGTACTGTGTGCCTTTGTTTCAAGTATGGATCCTCCTTTAGAGGCAGAAGAGGAGATGATGTTGCCAGTAGCAACCTCCGGTACAATACTGAGACAGAAAGATCAGGGTCTGACAGCCCTGAAAGAGGAGGTGGCCAGTCATGACCAAGAGCTGGAGCCTATCAGGCAGCAGTATCAGAGGGACGTGCAGCAACTAAGGAAAAACCTGGATAACGTGTCCTCAGACCAGCTGAACCTGGAGTCTGAACAGCAGAAAATATACCAGGTTGTGAGGAACTGGCAGCGAGACCTGGAGGGAAGCGACGAGGAGGTTAACCAAAGGAAGGAAGCGTTCTACAAAATAGAGGAGGACCGCCGCAAAATCAAGGAGGAGGTTTTTCAATTGGAGATTGACAAAGCAGAGTGTGAAGATGAGTTGTGCGAGGTGAAAGGTCGCTTCTCTCTGGTACAGTTAGAGCTGTTTGCCCTCAAGGAGGCGCTGCAGGATGAAGTTTCTGGGCGTGAACAAAACCTAGAACGACTGCGCGAACAGTTCAACCGGGAGCTGTGTGAATCCAAGAAGGAATATAGTGAACGCAGTGGGGAAATGCAACAAATTAAAAGAGACTATGAGGATCTCCTCAGGGTTAAAGAAAAACTAGAGGATGATAAGGCGGGTGCAGAACACATGCGCCAAGTGGTTGAGACCACTGCAGGACACCCGTGATGAAAATGGTGATCTCCGCAGAAAGACCCTAGGTCTGGAAGCTCAGGTGAAGGAGCTGCAGACGTTCTGTGATAATCTCCAGAAGGCAGAGACGTGCCTTAAGGAAAGAATCAGCAAGATGGAAGCTGAGCGGAAACAGACGGAGGAGTCTATCGGAGAAGCCACAGACCAGGGCCAGGAGTTTGCCACTGGAGATGGGAGGTATGAAACAGATACCTCCTTGAATATTACGAGCTCGGATGATTCGGTGGATGTAGGAGCCGAGAACAAGGAGCTCAAGGAGTCGCTACAAGCCCATTTGAAGCAAGAGAAGCTTGAGAGACTGGCTGTTGAGAGCCGAGTGGGCGCATTGGAGACAGAGAGGTCTGAGAGAACTCTACTGTTAAAGGAGCAGTTGAAGCAGGAAGAGCTTCAGAGATGGGCTGCTGAGAGGCGAATAGCTGAGCTAGAGGAAGAAGTTTTCAAGCTGAAAGGTTGCCTAGCAAAGTATCACTCAGTGAATGCGGCCTCCTTGGAGAAGGAAAAGGGCAAACAAGTTGCACTCACTCCCTTATACCATGAGAAGGTGGACCTGAGCAGAGCTAAGAGAGTGGTAACAGAAGATAAATATGAGATGGAAGTGGTCAAGACGAAAATTCTTGAAGTTGTAGCTGTGAGTCAGCTCAGGGGAAGCATACAGGGTGAAGAAGCTGAAAGTCAGTTGTCCCTGAAACCTAAGCTGGGTGATCGTCTGGAAACCACTGGTGAGACAGAAACATCTCGGTACAAATGCCTCATAGATGTACCCGTGAGTCCGTGCATGAAGAATTTAAGAAGGCCGTGGGAGCTTGTAAGGCGTACTCAACCTCGGAAGCTAAACAGCTGGTGGTCCTGTCCACGACCGAAGTCACCATGAAGAGGGTGGCAATCCTAAGTGACATGCACTGGCGATGTATTCGCACGAAGCGGTTTCTCCGGTTGAAGACGGAACAAGCCGTTAGACAACTGGAGCTTATGAGAAAAGCTCACAGTCTGCGGGAAGAGGTCATCCGGGTGCCTCATGTTCTGGTGAGAAAGCTCATTGGGAGGAATGGCCGAGCCATGCAGATGATGGTAAAGAAGTCTGGTGTGGTGGAAGTAAGCAGTCCACGTGATCGTCAGGACTGGATACCAGATGAAGATGGCATGGTGTCATTCTCCGCTGTAGGAACGGTAGAAAGTCTTGCATATGTGCGCATGCTGATGGAGTACCGAGTGACCTACCTGCGGGAGGTAGAACAGTTGAATCTCGCTAGACTGCGAGTGGATATGTAGCACCCCGAGGGTTCGGCTGCTACAGGGGTATTGCACCTCAAACCAGAGGTGTGATATTCCACTCCCGGGTAAGGATGGAGTATGGACCAGGACTCGGTAGGCTGCATGCACCACACACACCCCATTTCCGAGGAACAGACCAACGGTGCTCCCACTAGACAGAGTGCAGGCACGACAGCTTCTGTTCCTGGCTGGAGTGGGGAGGGGAAAGTACACCCAGTGGTGTAGGAGCAGATAGGGGTGGGTTTCTGGGCATAGATAGGAGCCCATTGGTTGCTAGTCACCTGGGCTCACACATAGAGGGAGGTATATAAGGTGGGCACCATCTTAGATCAGGGTTCAGTTCAGGCAGGAGGAGAAGAGGAGAGGAGCTCAGCCAGAGAGGGCTGACAGGGAGCTGTGGCTCAGTCTGGGCCCAGCTCCAGAGGCAGACCTGGAGTTGAGGCCAGAAGCAGCAGAGAGAGAGAGGAGGAGGAACAGAAAGGAAAGTAAGAAAGGAACTGGAACAGAGGAGAAAGGAAGCAAAGAACACAGAGAAAGGCCCAGAGACACGAAGGCAGAAGGAACCCCATATGCCCAGAGGAGATACTGGGTGAAGGGTTGGCAGAATAGGGTACCGGAACCCAGATTGGTGGAGGCAACAGATTCCTCAGCCAAAGACCGGAGGTTGTTACCACATCTTGGTGCGACCCCTCACTACATCCACCAGAAAGGCATACCGTATAGGGTCAGGGAAACCGGAGAGAGGTTTCGCCAACAGAAGGCCCGAGGAAGCTGGACAAAGGTGGGTCCCTGGTGGGGACGGCCAGTAGAAAGGAAGAGAGGGGAGCTCTGAGCCACACTCTGGAATTGCCTGGGAGTTGACCGAGTCCCTCACCTGGTGGAAGCAGCACGGCTTGGGCAGTCATCGCCTGCAGCATTGACCTGAATAACAACCGTGAGTAAAGCTTTGGAAACTACAATTACAAGTCTCTGTGTTTCATCGCCGCACCAGCACCATCAGTACTGGGACACTCACACCATCACTACCACCATCATCCACATTAGCTGCCCTGAGGCAATACTCCTCCTGTGGGGAGTTATCCCATACTCAGCTGCGCAACCAACATCAGCCTCAGCGGTCGGCAGCACAGCGGCGGTCCCCACTGACCGCAATCCACGGGTGGCGTAGTCGGACACTTATTACAATACAAATAGACTGCCACTGATTTGACCACCCTGGGCACGGACCGGGTCACTGCCACACGGAGACTACAACCCCCAGCATCCCAGCGATCCAGCTCCGGGTATTCCCCCTGCACAGCAGCAGCACAGGCCCAGGGGGCGCGTCAACTTTGGCGTAGTCGGCAGGATCATTACCAACCCGCCACAAGCGGGTATTGCGTGCCTGAAGAAAACTGCACATGTACCTTAAAAAGAAGTCTCCCGCCATTTCCAGAAGTTTCCTGCTGTCCGGAGTCGTTTCCCGCCATCCGGAGCCGATTCCCGCCATCAGACGCCATTTTGGACCGTTTCCCGCCATCTTCATCCGTTTTTCCCGCCCTGGCAGAGCGGACGCCATTATGTGCGCACCAAAGGACAGCAGGAAGCCACCTCCCATCGTGGGCCAGGTCCCAGAGTGGCGCCAAAGAAGGAGCCCGCCCCCACCAGCCATGAATGCAGCAATGGAGATGTCCATCAACGTGGGGGGGCTGCCCCTGAAGGTGATTGTCAGCAGATGCCCCCAAGACCAACCCCCATGGGGGCGGATAGGAAAGAAAACTGAGGGGCTGGGTGCGGCCTGGATCAGTCTGGACCTGCTGCACCCGGAGATGGAGGGAGCAGAAAACTCCACCAGCACCCTGGCCCGCAGCCTGCTGCAAGCGGAGCCACCCTGCAGCCTGACAGAACTGCTGGCCCAACTGCCTAGAGACCCGGACCGTGCGCGCACAGCGCTGGAAGATCTGAATAGAAGAATGGTCCGGGCGCAGCGGGATGTGTTTGCCGGGTGGAGAGAGGAGATGGCCCCGCAGCACGGAGGCGACCAGCAGAGGACCCCGCCGGAACCGGGTAGCGCGCTTACCACTGGACGCGGAGAAGAGGGACCGGCAGCTGCAGATGACGCCGCGGAGGAGGCCACGGAGACCGAGGCAGGTAATGGGGACGCCACCACCCCAAGCCCGGGGAACACCAGCCTGCCCTCACCCTCCGTTGCGGGACCCGAAGCCCCGGGGACCGTACCTGACACCACGCCTCCACCGCCACCAGCTAGGCCTCAGGCAGCAAGCACCGTCGTCACGCCCCGCCCCGCGCTGTGCCCTCTGAACCCTGGCGCCGTACAGCGTGAGACGTCACGGGCCAGGACGCAAGACCCAGCACACCCGGGCGCCGCTGCCTCACCAGCACCCCCTACCTTGGCGGTGCCACCCCCGGGCGCGACCAACAAGCGACCACCGGCCTGGTCGCAAGGCCGAGTGCCCCCGGGCGCTGCCACCCGTCTGAAGCGCATAGTGCCACCCTTGGGCGCGGACCTGTATGCCCAATATACCAGCCCGGACGGACTACCCTTTGAATGGCCGCCGGAGTTCGCCAACCCCCGTCTCCGGAAAGAGCGACCCCTGAGTGAGCCTTTGATCCCGGCCCCGGAGCCCGCCAACATCGCTCCACCCCTGCCGGAGGATGCCCAGTTTACATGGGACCCCACTGGCGAGAACCTCATGGGCTTCACCCAGGAGACCCGGGCGGAAGAAGTCCAGCGCCTGGAGTGCTGCCGTCAGCAGCTAGCCACCTATGAAAGAGAGCGGCGGCAGAGGCGCATCAGGGAGCAGCGACTCCAGGCCAGGAGCGCGGAGCAGAAGAGGAGGGCCCGACAGGACACCCACGCCATCCGCGGACCCAGAGCCACCGGGACCGTGGTCAGGTTCCAGCTGGAGCACGGCTGGGGCTTCGTCGGAGACCCGGAGGCTGGCACCGACGTCTTCGTCACTAGAAGGGACGTTGAAAGCCACCTGCCAGAGGGACATCACGGACGTGACCTGTACCCCGGCGACGTGGTCACCTACACCCGGCACAAGGGCGCAAAGGGACTGTATGCCCTCCATGTCCACCGTCTAACAGAAGAGGAACTGCAGTACCGCCCAGACACGGAATACACTGAGGATCCGGACGGACCAGAAGATTACCCGGAAGAGCGAGGACGACACCGTTACCAGTAAACGGTAAAGTGGAACTGTATATAGTTACCCGTCAGGGTACAAGAACTGTTGCTAATTGAAGTGTGGTCCCCGTTAGGACTAGTGTGGAACTGTTTCTTGATAAAAAGTTTCCTGTGTGCGTGTTACCCCAATATCCTTTACCAGGCTGAGGACTGTGAGCAGCCACTCCCTTATCCCCACTGGCCGAGGACTGAGAGCGGCCAATCCCTTGTAAATAGTTGCGCTTCTTAAAGCGCCCCCTACTGGTTTTATACAAAAACCGCAACGTCTACCTCAAGACGGATTAAATGGACTGTTGCACCTTTTCCTGGTCGCAAGTTGCACAGCGGCCAGAGCTCAAGAATGTTCTACTTGAAAATGTTTTATATTGAAAAGTTTTATATGCTGCTAGAATAATAATACAAATGTTTTATGTGATGTTTTATATGCTAAAAGAGTTCCGGTGGCATTAGTAGAATGTTTTATGAAAAGGAGTACCAGTAACGTTAAAAAAAAGAAGAATACCTCCCATAAAGGGATGAGTGAAAAGTTATTGTCTTATATACGAATGCATTCTAAAAAACTTGTATGTTTAAATTGACTTTGCTCTTTTCCAGCCCGAGGACGTGCTGTGATTTACCAGGGGGGAATGTAGCACCCCGAGGGTTCGGCTGCTACAGGGGTATTGCACCTCAAACCAGAGGTGTGATATTCCACTCCCGGGTAAGGATGGAGTATGGACCAGGATTCGGTAGGCTGCATGCACCACACACACCCCATTTCCGAGGAACAGACCAACGGTGCTCCCACTAGATAGAGTGCAGGCACGACAGCTTCTGTTCCTGGCTGGAGTGGGGAGGGGAAAGTACACCCAGTGGTGTAGGAGCAGATAGGGGTGGGTTTCTGGGCATAGATAGGAGCCCATTGGTTGCTAGTCACCTGGGCTCACACATAGAGGGAGGTATATAAGGTGGGCACCATCTTAGATCAGGGTTCAGTTCAGGCAGGAGAAGAAGAGGAGAGGAGCTCAGCCAGAGAGGGCTGACAGGGAGCTGTGGCTCAGTCTGGGCCCAGCTCCAGAGGCAGGCCTGGAGTTGAGGCCAGAAGCAGCAGAGAGAGAGAGGAGGAGGAACAGAAAGGAAAGTAAGAAAGGAACTGGAACAGAGGAGAAAGGAAGCAAAGAACACAGAGAAAGGCCCAGAGACACGAAGGCAGAAGGAACCCCATATGCCCAGAGGAGATACTGGGTGAAGGGTTGGCAGAATAGGGTACCGGAACCCAGATTGGTGGAGGCAACAGATTCCTCAGCCAAAGACCGGAGGTTGTTACCACATCTTGGTGCGACCCCTCACTACATCCACCAGAAAGGCATACCGTATAGGGTCAGGGAAACCGGAGAGAGGTTTCGCCAACAGAAGGCCCGAGGAAGCTGGACAAAGGTGGGTCCCTGGTGGGGACGGCCAGTAGAAAGGAAGAGAGGGGAGCTCTGAGCCACACTCTGGAATTGCCTGGGAGTTGACCGAGTCCCTCACCTGGTGGAAGCAGCACGGCTTGGGCAGTCATCGCCTGCAGCATTGACCTGAATAACAACCGTGAGTAAAGCTTTGGAAACTGCAATTACAAGTCTCTGTGTTTCATCGCCGCACCAGCACCATCAGTACTGGGACACTCACACCATCACTACCACCATCATCCACATTAGCTGCCCTGAGGCAATACTCCTCCCGTGGGGAGTTATCCCATACTCAGCTGCGCAACCAACATCAGCCTCAGCGGTCGGCAGCGCAGCGGCGGTCCCCACTGACCGCAATCCACGGGTGGCGTAGTCGGACACTTATTACAATACAAATAGACTGCCACTGGTTTGACCACCCTGGGCACGGACCGGGTCACCGCCACACGGAGACTACAACCCCCAGCATCCCAGCGATCCGGCTCCGGGTATTCCCCCTGCACAGCAGCAGCAGCAGCACAGGCCCAGGGGGCGCGTCAGATAGACAGCATCATCTGAGCAGCAGAAGATGGCAGCTGTCTAGAAATTGTGAGACCAGACAGAGAAAGGGCCCCCTAAGTAACAGAACAGCTACAGCTGAAGTTAGGGACCTTTCAAGATGTCCTGAGAGTAGTGGGCGTGGGTTTAGAGGTAGTGAGACCTCCAGTAACTCAGGTTTGAGTGGCCCATACAAACGACCCAATAGAGGACAGGACAGTACGGAGTCGAACCGGACCTTAGATACCAGGGCATGTGAGCCCTAAGGAATGGGCTAATGTCGATGACTAATGTTCCAGGCGCTGAACAGCGCAATTGTCAAGTACATGGTCTCGGTGTGAACTGTGGGTTATGAGGTAATTGTGTATACTATGTGTTCAACCCCACAAGTTTGAACAGAGGGGGGGATATGTAATGCAGCGGCTTGCTTGGCATTACTGTTATGGTCCAGGATGTGTTTTGGGCTGACCATGTACCTCCCCCTCAGGTGACTGGTCACATGACTGTGACATAGTACAGGTCCTGTGCACACAGAATGTCTGATCACATGACTGTGACATCAGCACAGGTCCTGCAGGTGTGTACTACAGGATATATAAACCCTGGTAGTCTTGACACAAAGTGTGTAAGGTGTGAGGCCTGTTCCCGTGTGGGACACCGTTAGTGTGAAGCCTGGTGAAGCCTGAAAGGTCAAGGCTGGATCCTTAGCTGTGTAAGCGATGCCAGTGGCCTTGGAGGGCAGAGGCTTGAAAGACAAGAGTCCTGAAAGGCAAAGGCTGGATGTTAAGTGTGAAGACATACCAGTAGCCTGGAAGGTACGAGGGCTGGAGACCCCCACCTGGGAACCCTAAAAGCCACAGCGGTGGCAGAACGAAACCGTTAAGACCCGACAAAAGGTAAAAGCGGTGCATTATATGGACATTGTTATACAGTTATATGAAAAAGTTTGGGCACCCCTATTAATCTTAAGCTTAATGTTTTATAAAAATTGGTGTTTTTGCAACAGCTATTTCAGTTTGATATATGTAATAACTGTTGGACACAGTAATGTTTCTGCCTTGAAATGAGGTTCATTGTACTAACAGAAAATGTGCAATCTGCATTCAAACAAAATTTGACAGGTGCATAAGTATGGGCATCTCACCATTGTTATATATGGACATTGTTATAGTTACTTTGCTGAAGGCTGTAACTGGAGCCAAGTGGGCATAGCTGCCACTGGATAGGCTCGTGGACATTATATGTGTGATAAGCGGTTTATGATAAATAATAAACTGCTGCATTGTGGAAAAACCGGAAAGACATTGCATGTGTGCTTTAATTGACTCGGTGCAGCGAGTATCCCCCAATGTGATGACTAGCGCTGCCTTACAATACATTCCTTGATGGGTCTAGTTTAAAAAATGGGGTCACTTGTGGGGGTTTCCACTGTTTACGCATATTAGAGGCACTCCAAAAGCAATATGGCGTCCGCTCTCGATTCCAGCCTTTTTTGCATTCAAAAAGTCAAATGGTGCTCCTTCCCTTCAGAGACCTGCCGTGTGTCCAAAAAGTAGTTTTACCCCACATATGGGGTTACGGCTTGCTCAGGAGAAGTTGCACAACAAATTTTGTTGTCCATTTTATCCTGTTACCCTTGTGAAAATAAAAAATTTGGTGATGAAGTAACATTTTTGTGAAAAAAAAGTAAAATGTTCATTTTTTCCTTCCACATTGATTTAGTTCCTGTGAAGCACATGAAGGGTTAATCAACTTCTTTAATATGGTTTTGAGCACCTTGAGGGGTGCAGTTTTTAGAATGGTGTCACTTTTGGATATTTTCTGTCATATAGGCCCCCCAAAGTCACTTCAAATGTAATGTGGTCTCTAAAAAAATGGTTTTGTAAATTTTTTGGGAAAAATGAGAAATTGCTAGTCAACTTTTAATCTTTATAACTTCCTAACAAAAAAAATGATGTTTCAAAAATTGTGCTGATGTAAAGTAGACATATGGGAAATGTTATTTATTAACTATTTGGTGTGACATAATTCTCTAGTTTAAGGGTATAAGAATTCAAAGTTTGAAAATTTCTGATATTTTCACAAATAAACACAAGTCGTATCAAACAAATTTTACTACTATCATCAAGTACAATATGTAATGAAAAAACAATCTCAGAATCAGTGGGATCCGTTAAAGCGTTCCAGAGTTATTACCACATGAAGTGACACGGGTCAGAATTAAAAAATTTGGCCTTGTCATTAAAGTCAAAATTGGCTCCGTCACTAAGGGGTTAATGTCGGTTTGTCTAAACAGACCCTAAGGCTGCGTGCCCACTATGCGTTTTTCAAGCGTTTTTTGCCGCGGAATTTCCGCAGTGAAAACGCTTAAAAAACTCTTGGTAATACGTGCCCCATGGTCCCCAAAGATAATCCGCATGTGCTGTGCACTTGCTGCGGAAATTTCCGCTGCGGATTATCATTGTGGAAAAATACGCAGCATGTCCATTAATTTTGCGGACACGCAGCGTAATCGCCGCCATTGACTAGCATTGAAACGCTTGATATCCGCATCACTACATGTGCACACGCGGATATGAAGCGATTCAATGTGCGGATGGTACCCAGGCCTGGAGAAGAGGAGACTCTCATCCAGACCTGGGCACCATGGTACCTGTAAAAGAAAGAATTTAAAATAAAAAATAAAGATTATACTTACCTTCCGATGTCCCCCGGCCTCCTCAGCGATGCGTGCGATGTGTTGGGCGGCTCGCCGTGGTGTGAGGACCTGACATGACGTCATTGAGTCATGTGACAGGTCACGCGACCGCTGACGTCAGCGGTCGCGTGACCTGTCACATGACTCAATGACGTCATCACAGGTCCTTCACACCACCGCGAGACACCCGGGAGACCGGACGCATCGGAGAAGAAGACCGCGGGCCATCGGAAGGTAAGTATAATCTTTATTTTTTATTTTTCACCATTCTTATTCTTTTTTTTAACTATTACTTGGTCACACTATATAAATCCATGCTGGCTGCATGGATTTATATAGTGTGAACAAGCTGTCAAGCACTTTTCCAAGTGATACTAAAATCTCTTGGAAAAGCGCTTGATAACCCGCATGAAGAAATGCATGCAAAAACGCTTGACAAACGCTTCTACCTGGCGGGAAAAACGCATGTAAAATCCGCATGCGTTTTTCCTGCCAGGGAGAAGCGGAAAAAATATGCAGCATTTCTGCATCATGGGCACATAGCCTTAGGCTGCATGCACACGATGCTTTTTTCATGCGTTTCCGCTGCGGAATTTCCGCAGCGGAAACGCATCAAAAACGCATGGTAATCCGCACCCCATGGTCCCTAATGGCATTCCGCAATGTCAATGCACATGCTGCGGATTTTTCTGCAGCGTTTCTGCAGCGCTCATAAATCCGCAGCATGTTCATTAATTTTGCGGAAGCGCCGCCATTGACTTGCATTGAGATGCATATAATCCGTGTCTGTACATTTGTACACGCGGATAATATGCGATTCAATGTGCGTATGATACCCAGTTCTGGAGGAGAGGAGACTCTCATCCAGACCTGGGTACCATTGTACCTGTGAAAAAAAGAATAAAATAAAAAATAAAGTTTATATTCACCTGTCCGGCGGCCCCTGCAGCGCTTACCTTCCAGGACCTGAGATGACGTCGCGGTCATGTGACCGCAGGCTTTCTCGCGATGTGCCGGCAACCCGGAAGAAGCCAGGATGAGCACGACAGCACACGCGGCGGGGCATCGGGGGTAAGTATAGCTTTATTTTCTTATTTTTACGGTCACACTGTATAAATCCATGCCGTTTGCATGGATTTATACAGTGTGACCTAGTTGTCAAGCACTTTCCAAGTGATGCTATCGCCTGAAAAGTGCTTGTCAGTCCGCATGCGGAAACACATGCGTTAACGCATGTGAATCTGCATGTGAATCCGCATGTATTCTGCAGGAAAAACGCATGCACAATCTGCATGCGTTTTTTTTGCCAGGGAGATGCAGAAATGCTGCAGAAATTTTCTGCTTCATTTCTGCATCGTGGGCACATAGCCTTAGGGTACGTGCCCATGATGCAGATTTGAAGCAGAAATTTCCTGAGCATTTCAGCATCTACTTGGCAGAAAAAACGCATGCGGATTTTACATGCCTTTTTTCAGCGTTTTTCAAGTGTTTTTACATGCGTTTATGCATGCGTTTTTTTCAAGCAATTTTCCAAGCGATTTTGAGCATCACTTGGAAAAGGGCTTGACAAATTGGTCACACAATATAAATCCATGCAACTGATCTCCTCCCGGCGGTGATCCTCTCTCCTCGGCGGCCCGCAGTGTACTGGCAGGACCTGCGGTGACGTAATTTAGTCAGCTGATGGTCACTTGACCGCTGACGTCAGTGGTCTTTTTGCTTTTTAATTCTTTGCAGGTACGATGGTACCTGGGTTGGATGAGAGTCTCCTCTTGTCCCAACCCGGGTACCATCCGCGCATTGAACCTCATAATATCCGCATGTATATGTATACATGCGGATGTTATGCGGTTCAATGCAAGTGAATAGGCGCGATTTCGCGGCAAAATCACGCCCAAATTGGTTGTGCTGCGGATTTTTCCGTAATGATAATCCGCAGTGGAAATTTCCGCAGCATGTGCACAGAACATGCGGATTATCATTGGGAAACATGGCAGACATTTTAACAAGCGATTTTAATGCGTTTCCGCTGTGGAAATACCAACTTGGAAACGCATTAAATCTGCATTGTGGGCACACAGCCTTAGGCTACGTTCCCAATATGAGCTTTTGGTGGGTTTTGACACTCTGTGTTTTTGCTGCAACAAAAATGCAGCGTCTTACAATTCCAGCAGGTGGATGGGAGTTATAGAAATCTGATGCTTGCTGTGCTTCTTTTTAACACTACATAAACTGACCTGCTGTGCATTTTTCAATCAGTTTCTCTTGCAGGTACGCTGAGTTTTCTGTGCGGATTTTCCCCACAGACTTACATTAGATATGGGAAATCCACAGCAAAAAAGAGCACATGCGTTTTTAGTGTGCAGCGGAAACACATCAAAAATGCATGTAATCCACACCTAAGTAAATCAATAAAGTTTTGTCAAAGCAAAAAAACAGGAGGTATCAAAAACAAAGCAACTTTATTTAAAGTATGACACACCAAACAAAGACAAAAAAACGGAGTGTCAAAAACGTGATAAAAACACATGTTAAAAAACGCACAGAAAAACGCAATGTAAAAACGCAAGTAGCCTAATTTAAATAATAAATGCAGAATGGTGAAGAAATTCTGCAACATTAAAAATGCACCAAAAGCTCATCGTGAGAACGTAGCCTTACTCCACCTTGATATTAACGATGTGACTACAAACCATGCTTAGCTATTTAGAAAACCTTTTCAGGCGAAATGTTGCTAGAATGAAAACTGTAAGGTTTGAGGACTATTTTTTTTTAACAATCAATAACTAAATTTCTAATGGTAAATGATAAAAAACCACCACCATTTTTTACACTCTTTTTGTAGAATTTGTATATGGCAGAAAAGACAAACTTTTCTTGAAGTGCCCCTGTCCCAACTATTGGAATAATGATGACTATAGAATAGATGACATCTTAGGACTATCTTATCAGGAACATGCACAGCTATTGAGCACACAGTTATCTAATACATGACAAAGGCCCAAGTAATATGGAACAAGTCAAAGCAATCTGGTCCCTTTAAGAAGCCAGACAGCCTAAATGACTGCGGGTTAATTCCCAGGAGCTCTTCTGTACCAGGCTCTGAGAGCAGCAGAACAACAGACACAGCTGTCTCTTATTGTCCTCCGGGAATAGTATTTATGTTTACATGAATGATCACTTGGTAACCTCTTCCAGTTTCTGGCCAGGCCACGCACTTACCTCATCTTCTGCAAAATTACCTCACCCATTTAAAATATAGTAAGTGCAAAGCTGTAGCACAAGGGCCTCATACATGTGGGTAACTGTAAATTGTGTGAAGATTCTATTTTACCCATACTAAAGAAGAATAAAAGCACTGATTATTCTTTTTTAGGATGATTCATATTAATACAAAGTAAATGAACATGTACATCAACCCTGAAAATAAAACAAAATAAAAATGCTTTAAGGGTTATTTCCTCATCAAAAATCAAGTACCAGTATATAGGATAGGGGATAACGTACTGATCGTTGGGAGTGCAATCCCTAGAACAGTGTTTTGTGGCCTGTCCTGAATGGAGCAGAGTAGCACATGTTTGGCCTGCGCTCATTTTATTGTCTTTTTATGTTAAATGGGGGTAATGTCGAGTACAGCTCTTGGCTATTTCCGGCAGTCCTATAGTTAAAGGGAACCTGTCACGTCCTAACTGCCCTCTAGACTGCCCCCATAGCGTTGGTAGTGATGCAATGTGCATCACTAACAAGCTGTTTTCATGAAAATTGTGCAGCTATAATGATTTTATAATGTTTAATATACTTAGATCCTACCTGCCTTTTCAGTCATAGGGGTGTGCTTGTCATATTCAGTCATGGGCGGGCGCAGCATTCAATCACTTCTAGCGCCGCCCGTGTATTTGAATCCTGCTCCCAGCAAGTGCTGATATTGTGGGCGCAGGCGCACTTGTATATGTCCGGCCGCCTGCGCAGTGAGGCTGTGTGATTACCAGATTCACTGCGCATGCGCGGGGAACATAGTGCGTCATGGCGCATGCGCAGTAAAGCTGGTAATCACACAGCCTCACTGTGCATGCACGAGGAATAGAGCGTCATAGCGCATTCGCAATGCAGCTGCAAACTACACATCTTCACTGCGCATGCGCTATGACGCGCTATGTTCCCCGCGCTTGTGCAGTGAAGCTGGTAATCACACAGACTCACTGCGCAGGCGGCCGGACATATACAAGTGCGCCTGCGCCCCACAATATTAGCACTTGCCGGGAGCAGGATTCAAATACATGGGCGGTGCCAGCAGTGAGTGAATGCTGTGCCCACCCCTGACTGAATATGACAAGCACGCCCCTATGACTGAAAAGGCAGGTAGGATCTAAGTATATTAAATGTTATAAAATCATTATAGCTGCACAATTTTCATGAAAACAGCTTGTTAGTGATGCACATTGCATCACTACCAACGCTATGGGAGCAGTGTAGAGGGCAGCTAGGACGCGACAGGTTCCCTTTAATAAATGGTGTGGAGGCTCTGCTCCATTTAGGATGTTGCTGCAGAGTTCCTTTCTTTGGGTTCCACAGCCCCCATCTTATGATCAATGGGGGATCCAGCGTTCAAATACCCAGCGATAAGCAAGTTATCCCCTGTCCTTTGGCAATAACCCAATAAATCAAGAAGCACTATTCAAAACTTAATATTGAGCATAAAAAGGTAACAAATGAGAAGATGTTGTGATAGACAAAGTTGTGAAAACATGAAGTGCAGACATATTGGTTGTCATTTCTGAACTAGCTTCACTTTTTTCTATTGGCACAAACAATTTGGCAAGAACAGTAAGAACAGTTTGTTGCCAGGTTCTGAAAAACTAGGGCTAAAAGTTTCCTCCAGAGCTTTTCTTGCTGCTTGCAGTGCTAACTTTCTCATTAAAGAGACAGACACCACTCCAAAACTTGATTAACTCATATATATATGCTCAGATGGGGTTGTGTGTGACACAACCACTATAAGGCAAGGATTAATATAAATTTGGTTATTCTCAATGCGTTTCAGTCATCAGACTTTTTCTTCAGGACAATCACATGTACAAGGAACAATGAACTTACGTGCAGTTAAATACATAAAAAATTCAAATAAAGGTGCCAAAGGAAAAAGGATGGGGAGAACAGTCACTTAAGGTGTATGCTATTATTTTTCCATTCACTTGAAATATTTAACCCCTTAAGTACTGAGACACTTTGTAGGTTAATGACCGGGCCTCATTTTCAAATCTGGCCAGTGTCACTTTATGTGGTTATAACTCTGGAACGTTTCAACGGATCCCAGTGATTCTGAGAATGTTTTTTTGAGACATACTGTACTTCATGGTAGTGGTAAAATTTCTTCGATATGACTTGTGTTTATTTGTGAAAAAAATCGAAAATTTGTCAAAAAATGTAAAAATTTCATAGCTTTCAAACTTTTAATTTTTATGCCCTTAAATCAGAGAGTTATGCCACACAAAATAGTTAATACATAACATTTCCCACATGTCTACTTTACATAAGCACAATTTTTGAAACATAAATTTTTTTGTTAGGAACTTAAAAGGGTTAAAAGTTGACCCGTGACTTCTCATTTTTCCAACAAAATTTACAAGACCTTTTTTTTAGGAAAAGCAGAAAAATCCAGCTCACAGATAAAGTCCAAAAAGTGCATTTAATTCTCCAAGTTACATGAAGCAAAGATTAAAATTGTGTGTTCACAAAAAAGAGAATGCAGGCATCTTTCAACGCGTTTCGAGCGGCAAGCGCTTTGTCAAGATACCATCCAAGTGAACTTCCAAGATTTAAAAACAATTTGAACATGTGCACACACCAATTTCCTGATTGCCAAACAAATCAATGAAATCACAGGTGGGAAACCTCTGCAGCTAAACATATATTAGAAGTTCCCATGCGTTGCTACAAAAGATTTCAATGTGTTAATTTCTGTGATACAGAATAACATTATACACAGGGACATTATGATAATAGTTTATATTACCTATATATTTTACTCTACAATGCAAGGAATTAAAACATTTAAATCTTTTGTTGCAACGTATGGGAACTTCTAATATATGTTTAGCTGCAGAGGTTTCCCACCTGTGATTTAATTGATTTGTTTGGCAATCAGGAAATTGGTGTGTGCTAGTGATGAGCGAGTGTATTCGTTACTATTCGCACGAATAGTACGGTATTCGGGTTAATCGTTGTTCAGCGAGTATTTGTGTACTCGCCTCGCTATAGTCGGATGTCCCGCCCTGCAGTTTTGGCGCCTTCTTTGCAGCCACTAAACATGCTGGGCTTCTTAACCAATCACAGTAATGCCGCAGACATCTTGGTTGTGGCATTACTGTGTTTAGCTGGCCGCCCAGCGTCATGGGGTCTATTTAAGCCCTGCCGTCGCCATTTTGTGCACATTGCGTCTGGAGCCTGCGTTCTATAAGCATAAGGAGAGATCGCTGAGCTGCTAGGGAGAATGTTTAGGCCTCTTGATAAAACAAAATCCCTTGTAAGGGCTACCTGCAGTGTGTACTAGTTCTGTGTTTAAAGGAGCTGCTCACTAGCTCCATAATACCACCAAAAAATAGCTCTTTTCAGAGCTGAAGACTCACAACAAAGTCAGATTACAGGGAGGGAGAGATTGTGTATTAGGTAGGGAAAGGATAAAGTATTCTTCCATTGTCATCTTAGAACAGCTCTTGTCAGAGGCAAAGCAATATGTTTACTGAACACACAGAATTAAGGCTGGGTGCCCACGTAGCGTTTTTCAAGCGTTTATGCTGCGGAATTTCCGCAGCGGAAACGCTTGTTAAACGCTAGGTAATCCGCACCCCATGGTCCCCAAGGGGATTCCGCATGTTCTATGCACATGCTGCGGATTTTTCCGCAGCGTTTATGCTGCGTACAAAAGTCCGCAGCATGTCATTTAATTTTGCGGTAGCGCAGCGGAACTCCCGCCATTGACTTGCATTGAAACGCATAGAAACCGCCACTGTACATTTCTACAAGCGGCTTCTATGCGTTTCTATGTGCGGATGGTACCCAGTTCTGCAGGAGAGGAGACTCTCCTCCAGACCTGGGTACCATTGTACCTGTAAAATAACAAATAAAGTTATATTCACCTGTCCGGCGTCTTCTCTCTGAATGCCGGCATCGCTTGAGGACCTGCGGTGACGTCACAGTCATGTGACCGCAGGCCCTTCACCGTTCTGTCTCGCGATATGCCGGCAGCCGGGAACCAGACAGGAACGAGCGCTGCAGCACACACCGGGGCCTCGGGGGTGAGTATAGCTTTATTTGTTTTAATTTTTACGGTTCACACTGTATAAATCCATGCTGTTTGCATGGATTTATATAGTGTGACCTAGTTGTCAAGCACTTTCCAAGTGATGCTATCGCCTGGAAAGCGCTTGTCAATCTGCATGCGGAAACGCATGTGAATCCGCATGTATTCTGCAGGAAAAACGCATGCACAATCTGCATGCGTTTTTTTCTGTCAGGGAGATGCAGAAATGCTGCAGAAATTTTCTGCTTCATTTCTGCATCGTGGGCACATAGCCTTAGCATTGTGTGCTGCTTCTTTTTTTTTTTTTTTTTTTTTTTTTTTAACACTGGTCTATTTTCCCTGCTGTTTCAGGAGTCAGAGCCTGGCTTCTGTCCATATTAGTCTACGTAAAAAATCTTTGATTGCCCTGCACAAAGCAGTAGTAAAAAAACCTATTCCTACTAGTGATGAACGAGCACTAAAATGATCGGGTGCTTGATGCTCGGATCAAGCACATTGGAATATTCGGGTGCTCGACCAGAGCAATGAGCCCATTGTAAGTCCATGGGAAACTCCAGCATTTTTCAGGCGGCTCCCCCCGTCGGTCTGCAGAGGGCCTAAAAATTGCCCAAATCGATGGGAACAGTGCTCAAATGACATGGGAACAGCATGGGGAAGACCCCTGGAAGCATTTCTGACTCCTAGGTCACTTCTGTCAACAACGTTGTCAGAGTATTATGCCACTTTTACGGACTCACAATAAAACATACAAAAACGAAACCAAAATAGATTTTCCTAGGAAATATGTTAAGTAACATCCTTTCCAGGGTAATGACTCGTATATAAAGCGAAATAAATAACCAAAAACAAAAATGCTCCTCCACACTTTGGGCTATGTTCACACGTAGCGTTTTTGATGCGTTTTTGCACTTTTGCATTGCTTTCAACCATGACAAATGTCATTTTAACATTTTACAACCTTATCTGGCCATGTTGTGTGTGAGATATCATCAGACCATCGTGTTTCATTTATGAAGGAGGGACTCTGAAAGTCACAAAGCCTATTTTTATAGGGCCATCAGGTGGCCTTTACTATTCTTAAAGGGCCAGCAGTCGGCCTTCACTATTCTTAGCGAGCCATCAGCCGGCTATGTTTTATTGTTCCCATTACTAAAGAATGGGTCTCCTATACTGTTATTGCGTATGCAGTGAGTGGCAGGGCTGCCCAAAATTTGGACACACCCCAATACCACTTTGAAAATTTGGATGAACCCCAATACCCCTTTGAAGAGACTTAGAGGAGGGCCGCCTGAAAACAATGTTCCCATTATTAGGAAGTGGGTCTCCTATTGTGTTTGCCTATGCAGTGAATGCAAGGGTTTCAAAAATTTGGAGGCACTCCAATGCCCCTTGGAAGCGATGTAGAGGGCCTCATGAAAAAATGTTCCCATTATTAGGAAATGGGTCTCCCATAGTGCTGGCCTATGCAGTGAATGCAAGGGTTGCCAAAAATTTAGAGGCACTCCAATGCCCCTTGGAAGAGACTTGGAGGTCCGAGGGCTTCTTGAAAACAATGTTCCCTTTATTAGGAAGTGGGTCTCCCATTGTGTTTGCCTATGCAGTGAATGCAAGGGTTGCCAAAAATTTGGAGGCACTCCAATGCCCCTTGGAAGAGACGTGGAGGTCAGAGGGCCTCCTCAAAACAATGTTCCCATTATTACGAAGTGGGTCTCCCATTGTGTTTGCCTATGCAGTGAATGCAAGGGCTGACAAAAATTGGGATGCAATCCAATGCCCCTTGGAAGAGACGTGGAGGAGGGCCTCATGAAAAAATGTTCCCATTATTAGGAAATGGGTCTCCCATAGTGCTGGCCTATGCAGTGAATGCAAAGGTTGCCAAAAATTTGGAGGCACTCCAATGCCCCTTGGAAGAGACGTGGAGGTCAGAGGGCCTCCTCAAAACAATGTTCCCATTATTACGAAGTGGGTCTCCCATTGTGTTTGCCTATGCAGTGAATGCAAGGGCTGACAAAAATTGGGATGCAATCCAATGCCCCTTGGAAGAGACGTGGAGGAGGGCCTCATGAAAAAATGTTCCCATTATTAGGAAATGGGTCTCCCATAGTGCTGGCCTATGCAGTGAATGCAAGGGTTGCCAAAAATTTGGAGGCACTCCAATGCCCCTTGGAAGAGACGTGGAGGTCAGAGGGCCTCCTCAAAACAATGTTCCCATTATTACGAAGTGGGTCTCCCATTGTGTTTGCCTATGCAGTGAATGCAAGGGCTGACAAAAATTGGGAGGCAAGCCAATGCCCCTTGGAAGAGACGTGGAGGAGGGCCTCATAAAAAAATGTTCCCATTAGAAAGGAGCGGGCCTCCTATACTTGTAATGCCCATGCACTAAGTGTATGGGCTGACAAACATTTACCCCTGGGAGGTATACATGCACATACTGCATAAACACCCTTTAAAAAAATTATGTGGGTGTTGCATCATGGACTACAGTCACCCTGGTGATATGGTGGTGGAGGATGAGGAAAAGGAGGAGGACAAGAGCCAATAGCCAAAATCAGGAAGTGTATACCCATGTCTGGGTGTGAAAAGGTGCATGGGAATACACCTCTTAAGAAAAGACACTGGATTTGAGTTTGTTACGCTGCTATCATTCGGTGGTGATGAGAAGTCTGGCCCAATCCAACCCTTGTTCGTTTCTATAAGAGTCAGCCTGTCAGCATTTTCAGTTGACAGGCGGATGCGCTTATCAGTTATAATTCCAGCAGCGGCACTAAAAACCCGCTCTGATAAAACGCTAGTGGCAGGGCAGGCCAGGACCTCCAAGGCATAGAGAGCCAGTTCATTCCACGTATCCAGCTTGGATACCCAATAATTATAAGGCACAGAGGAATCATGGAGGATGGTACGGTCGGCAAGGTACTCCCTCAGCATCTTCCCAAACTTTGCACTCCTTGTGAGAGTACCCCGCCCCTCAGGGCTTGTGCGATGGGATGGGGCTGAGAAAATTCTCCCAGAACTTTGACAGTGTTCCCCTGCCTCTGCTGGATTGAAGTTGTGTCTCTCTCGCCTGTACTCCTTGGTTGTCCAACAAAGTGTGCCCTCTGCCGCCAGCATTTTCAGATGGGAATTTTTTTAATAGTTCCGCAACAAGGGCCTTCTGGTACAGCCCCATTTTTCTATACCTGTCCACCTCAGGAATAAGAGATATAAAGTTCTCCTTGTAGCGTTGGTATAGAAGTGTCACCAACCAGTAATGACTGTGTGACGCCTCTTACTCGTAAAGCCCGTGTTTACCCTGGATGATGGGGGACTCGGTGTCGGGTCCTATGATGGAGAGATGGGGTGCAGCCGTGGCCCGGACCCGACCCGTGCTCAGGGCCGTCACAGTTAAAAAGAGATGGTGCAGGCTTATCCGGGTTGAGTGGCTGGTTAACGACTACGCCACCTGTGGTGCCTGGTGAAGGGCCACCAGCGCCACCGCAGTCCGCTGAGGCATGATGTTATGGCGGCCAAAGTTATTACTACTCCCCACAGGCGGAGCAAGGCCTCAGGGCAAAGGGACAGGATGGAGGGGGGTAGTAGTAGAGGAGAACGGATGCCGCGTCCCGGGGTGTGGCGCAGAATGAAGAGTCCGGAGGCCATAGGGGTGAACTTCCAAGGCTTTACTCACTTTGCTGGCAAAGGAAGGTGACTCCCTGCTCCCCATGGAGTCCTGCACTCACCAGAGACGGAGGTCCGACAACCTCCGAGTAAGTCCAGCATTCAGACGGGACCCCACAGCAGAGTGTTCCTGAACTACAGACTGAATCCTTTCCTGTCTGTGTGTGTGCGAATAGGCCAGGTCTCCCTCTGAGCTCCTCTCAGAACAAGGGCACGGGTGGCAGCTCCGCTCCGTCCGATACCCGGTGGGATCCTCATCGCCTACTGGGCTTTCCCGACCAGGACATAGAGTAGCAAGGTCGGGTGTCGGGGGCCGGTACCCCTCTTGCAGCCGGATTCCCTCTGAATATATCAGCATGGCGAGGACAGGTGGCATACTCCGCTCCGTCTGCATCCTGCCTGGGATCCATTTGCTGTGGAGCCACACTCTTAAGCTCCGGGCCTTCTTGGTCCTGGTCATTGACCGGGTTGAGACATTCCCCGTCTGCAACCTACCCCTCGTCCCAAGGCCGGGGTACAAGGGCTGTGTCTCCTGACCCTGCAGGCCCACACAGGATCTGCGCTCCGGGAGGGAGGTCACAGTAACACACACAGTGTTTTACAGCACAAAGACCGCTTGACAGACAAAAGACCAAGACCAAAGATGGCTTTCTATTAAATATGAAATTTAAAGTGTAACTAACTTGTAAGTCCTCCACCCTCACCCACTAACTGGTTCCCCTAACTCTTGGTTCCCCAGCCTCCCTGTAACCAGGGGAGCAGCACCTAGTGCATATTAGCCCCCTCTGGTGGAGAAGTGTGGTGCTGGATGCAAAGGTTGGGTCACGACTATCACACTGGTCTTACCTCAGAGGAGGAACACTACACTCCATTAGAGAAGTGCAGCATCCCTGTGGCGGTCGAACCCTCAGGGGCGCCACAACTGTTACCCAAAATTTTGAGAATGCGAGGGTCATGGAAAAAGGCAGCATAACATAAACTCAGCCATGCATGCCAGACTACTAACAGGCAAGACTTCCGTGTTCTCACCAAGAGGATGACTAACCATGCTCTCCTCCTCCTCCTCCTCCTGCTATGCAGGTAGTACCGTCTATAGCGCATGAAACTAGCTCCTGTCCTTCCTCCTCCTCCTCCTTGTCAACCAATCCACATTGGGATGAGATGAGGCTGGGCTGTGTGTAATCACCCTGTATGGTTCCTTGCTCCATCTCATCGTGCTCCGCCTGAAATGCATCCTCTTTGATTGTGAGCAGAGAGAGTTTCAGAAGACAGAGAAGCGGGATGGTGATGCTAATTATAGCGTCATCGCCGCTCACCATCTTGGTGGAGTCCTCAAAGTTTTGGAGAATGGTACATATGTCTGACATCCATGTCTACTCCTGAGGTCTTATGTGTGGAGTCTGAACTGAATACCGACGGCCTTGTTGATGCTGGTACTCAACAACTGCCCTCTTCTGCTCACATATCCTTCCCAACATCTGCAGTGTAGAGTTCCAACGCGTGGGGACATCACATACTAGTCTGTGAGCCGGAAGCTACAAACGCTGCTGAAACACGGTAAGGGCGGCGGAAGCTGTAGGGGACTTTCTAAAATGGGTACACAGGTGGCGTACTTTGACAAGCAGATCCGGCAGCTCCGGGTAGGATTTGAGAAACCGCTGAACCACAAGGGCCAGGCATGGTACATGTGTGAGCTCTCCTCGCCTTAGAGCTGCCACCAGGTTCCGGCCATTGTCACACACGACCATGCCTGGCTGTAGGTTCAGCGGTGTGAGCCACAGATCTGCCTGCTCTTTCAGAGCTGTCCACAACTCATCAGCATTGTGCAGTTTGTCACCTAAGCATATTAGCTTCAACACTGCCTGTTGCCTCTTGGCCGAGGCAGTGCTGCAGTGCTTCCAGCTTGTGACTGATGGGGTCATTTCGGAGATGGAGGCTGAAGAGGAGGAGGAGGAGTCTGAGGAGGATGAGGTGCAGGAGCTGTAGACAGTGGGGGCAACCCTGATTGACCTAGGGCCCGCAATCTTTGATGTCGGGAGGACGTGTTCCGTCCCAAGGTCCGACTGGGTCCCGGATTCCAATATGTTAACCCAGTGTGCTGTCAGCGATATGTACTGTCCCTGCCCACAAGCACTTGTCCACGTGTCTGTGGTTAGGTGGACTTTCCCTGTAACTGCGTTGTTGAGGGCACGGCTGTTTTGGGACACGTGCTTGTGTAATGCAGGGACAGCACACTGGGAGAAATGGTGGTGGCTGGGGACCGAGTACCGAGGGACGGCCGCTGCCATCAGGTTGCGGAATTCTTCCGTCTCCACAAGCCTAAAAGGCAAAATTTCGAGCGCAAGCAGTCGTGAAATGTGAGAATTTAGTAGTGTGGCCTGTGGGGTGTTGGCTGCGTATTTACGCTTGTGTTCCAAGGACTGGGGTATGGACAACTGAACGCTACGCTGGGACAAGAACATGGACGTGCTTCCTGATGCTGCTACTTGAGAGTGTGCAGCGACAGGTGCAGGGCAGGAGGCATCTTCGCATGTACCATGGACAGGGGATTGGCTTGCATGCACAACAGCGGAAGAAGCAATGGTGCCACCCGCAGACACTGTTCCTGGACCTTCGGGTTCGGCCCACAAAGTCGGGTGCTTTGCTGCTATGTGCCTGATCATGCTGGTGGTGGTCAGGCTGGTCTTTTTGCCACCCCTGCTGATGCTGGCCTGGCAGGTGGTGCAAATGGCCTTTTCGGAGTTATTGGCAGAGTCTTTAAAAAACAACCAGACTCGGGAAGACCTAACAGTTGTACTGGCAACTTCCTTCGTGTTGGTGTTACGGTGAACGGTTGCCTGCCTTCTGTCTGCGGCCACCACACTGCTTCTTCATGCCTGTTGGGGTGCTCTTCCTCCATCCCCCTGTGTTCTGCTGTCCTCGATCTGCATGTCCTCCTGCCAGGTTGGGTCAGTTACTATATCATCCACCACCTCGTCTTCCACTTCCGCACCCTCGTCCTCCTCCTGACTTCCTGGCAATTGTGTCTCATCATCATCCACCTCTTGTGACACTTTCCCACCGTCGCCTTCGTGTGACCGCGGCTGCTCAAATATTTGGGCATCGCTACACGCGATCTCCTCTTGCCCCGCTTCAAGTGGACCGGGTGAGAGGCCCGAATCTATAAATGGAAAAGTGAACAGCTCTTCGGAGTGTCCAAGTGTGGGATCAGTTGTCTCCGGGTACTCGGCATGGTGGGAGGAAGGAGGATCAGGGTGAGGAATATGCGGTCCAGACTCAGGGCTACTGAGACTTGACAGTGTGGAAGACAGGGTGGTGGTGGTGGTGGTGATGGCTAAGTGACTGGAAGCATTATCCGCTATCCAACCAACAAACTTTTGACACTACTCTGGGCTCAATAGTGGTGTTTTACAGTCCCCTAGGAATTGGGACAGGAAGGTCGGGCGAGAAGATGTGGGTGTGTGTTGTGGCACAATTTCAGCTTGCCCATGGCCTTGTCCTCGGCCTCAGCATGCACCATCACCATCACGTCCAGTTCCCCGTCCCTTGCCTCGTGCCTTGCCCATTTTAAATGGAGGACAATATCTTCCACGCTCACTACAAATGATTGAATTTGGAGCGAACTTATATGTGATCCGTGCGACAGAAAACACAGTTTTAAATACCTGGCCTGTAGGTAACTATTTTGAACAGCAAACTGGTGTGAATTGCTTCACTGACACACTGAAACAAATTTTTAATGGAGGCCCGAAATGGCAGTATTTTCTGAAAACGTATATGTGATCCGTGTGACGAAGAAAACAGAGTTTTAAATACTTGGCCTGTAGGTAACTATTTTGAACAGCAAACTGGTGTCAAAAACGTCGCTGACACAGTGCCAAAAAATTTGAATGGAGGCCGGAAATGGCAGTATTTTCTGAAAACGTATATGTGATCCGTGTGACGGAGAAAACGCAGTTTTGAATAGCTGGATTTCTAGCGCTATAATATGGAAAGGACCTGGCTGTATTCTGCAGTGCCAACAAGCAAATGGCACAGAAAAATGGTGTTCTCTAGATTGCTTTTTAAGCAAATAATGAGGATTAAGATCCTAAAAAAAGTATTCCTGGCCCCTGAGACCTGGGCCTTTGTCTAGAAATATCTAACAGCAGCAGAAGGCAGAATTGGAATGGAGCCTCGTGTGCTATGTTACGGGTCCGGGTGGTGGAACCTCTGTTCTTCGGTGCAAGGAGCGACCAGAGGGGCGTGACTAAGTGCCTACTCGGCCTGACCCAGGTCACACAGTGGCTTAGTCGACTCCGTGAACCAGGGAGGGACCGGGCAACTGAACCAGGTGCCACTCTGGGACCAACCTTGTGTGAGAGCAGGCGACTCCCACGGGTCAGATGGCAGGAGCTGACCGGTACAGCGGATGAGCACGGCAGGCAGGCTGGCGGGTGGTCCAGGTAGATAAGCAGGCAGGTACAGCTGATAGCCAGACAGGCGCTCCGGGTAGGCAAGCAGGTGGGCACGACAGGCTACTTGGCTGGTGCTTCGGGTAGGCAAGCTGGCAGGCACGACAGGTTACTTGGCAGGTGCTCTGGGATGGCAGACTGGCGGACATGGCAGGTAACTGGCAGGTGCTCCAGGTAGACAGGCTGGCGGTCACGGCAGGTAACTGGCAGGTAACTGGCGGGTGCTCCAGGTAGACTGGCTGGCGGGCACGGCAGGAAACTGGCAGGTAACTGGCAGGTGCTCCAGGTAGGCAGGCTGGCAGGCATGGCAGGTAACTGGCAGACTGGCGGGCAGAACTATTAGACAGACTGGCGGGCAGAACTGTTAGACAGACTAGCAGGCTGGACTGTAGACAGACTGGCGGGCTGGACTGTTAGACAGACTGGCGGGCAGGACTGACAGGCAGCGGGACCTGAGGGCTGAAGCAAGTGTTAGCACACGGAACAACAACCTTGCACAGACACCTCCATTTTGGAGGAGGTGCCTTATATACGAGAAGTCCTTCAGCCATTGGCCGGGGACTTTTTAGGACGGCGCTCGCGGCCCTTTTAAGAGGGAGGGGGCATGTGCGCGTGCACCCTAAGCACAGTGCCACAGCAGCAGGGGAGCAGTAAGATGCCGGACCAGGACTGCGGCAGTGAGGGGAACGGCGTCTCTGCCCGGCAGGAGGCAGAGACGCCGATGCTACATGCTATATGCACTGCAGTCTGCTATATACACTGCCTGCCTATATACCCTGCCTGAATGATATCTCTGCAGATGGATTAATCCTCAGAAGGACTATTTGTTAAGATGGATATGTGTAATGCACGGTTTTTCTCCCTACACTACCTAATACACAAGCAAATCTCTCCCTAGCTCAGCAGCACCTCTCCCTACTCTGCCTGATTCCGGAGTGACTGTGACGAGCACGGCGGCGCCAGGTCTGATATAGACCTGATGACACTGTGCGGCCAGCCAATCACTGTAATGCCACAGCCACCATGGCTGCGGCATTACAATGAGTGGCAGGCAATCCCTGCATGTTGATTGGCGCTCTAAAGAGCACCAAACATGCAGGGAGGGGACCCGAGCATCCGCCCGAGCATCTCGCAAGTACTCGGCGAGCTCCAAGCATCTTGAGTACTGAGATGCTCGGGTGAGTACCGAGTACTTGCGAGTATGCTCGCTCATCACTATTTCCTACTGCCTGCTACAAATAAGCACCAGGCCATTTTAACCACTATTTTGGGGTATCAGCCTGCGTTCTGTCTTTATTAGTCTACGAAAAAAAATCTTTGATTGCCCTGCAAAAAGCAGTAGTCCAAACATTTCCTACTGCCTGCTACAAACAAGCACCAGGCCATTTTAACCACTATTTTGGGGGGTCAGCCTGCCTCCTGTCCGTATTCGTCTACGTAAAATATCTTTGATTGCCCTGCACAAAACAGTAGTCCAAACATTTCCTACCGCCTGCTACAAACAAGCACCAAGCCATTTTAACCACTATTTTGGAAGCCACCATCCCAAGGGCCACCAATCACAAATAGTAGTTAGCCTGGAGTAGGAATACTGTCCTGGTTTGTCCACTGCACAATCTACGTAGGGTTTATAAAAATTAGCCCTATGTACTGAGTCATGGTTGATGCAGGAAGCCACCATTCCAAGGGCCTCCAATCACAAATACACTGTGTTCCAAATTATTATGCAAATAATATTTTCTCAGATTTTCCCAAATTACCTATATGAATTGCAATCATTGTAATTTTCCAGTCAAATAACTATTAGAGTACAATTGAAAGGTTTTTGTACAAACTGCCTATGATAACAGTATATTTTTAAAAAAATAAAAAACTCAAACTGCACTCAAAATGCATGTTCCAAATTATTATGCACAGCAGAGTTTTCAACCTTTTCATTTTAATAAAGAACAAAAAAATGGTCATTTTTGAAATTATAAGCATTAGCAGGTTATTACAAACTGAAATCAAACAGTTTTCAACTCAAAACTTTATTCTAGGTGATGTTACATTTGCACATAGGACCCCTTGTTCGAAAGGAGCTTCTGAACTCTCTCGTCCATTGAATTTGTCAGATTTTGGATGGTTTCTGCTTTAATTGTTTTGCATGAGGACAGAATACCCTCCCAGAGCTGTTGCTTAGATGTGAACTGCCTCCTGCCATCATAGACACTCCTTTTGATGATGCTCCAGAGGTTCTCAATGGGGTTGAGGTCAGGGGAGCATGGGTGCCACACCATAAGTTTGTCCCCTTTTATGCCCATAGCAGCCAGAGATGCAGATGTGTTATGTGCAGCATGAGACGGGGCATTATCATGCATGAAAATGATCTTGCTGCGGAATGCACGGTTCTTCTTCTTGAACCATGGAAGGAAGTGCTGTTTGAGAAACTCAACATACATTATGGAGTTCATCTTTACCCCTTCAGGGATCCTAAAAGGGCCGACAATCTCTCTCCCCATAGTTCCAGCCCAAAATATTACTCCACCTCCTCTTTGTTAGCGCCGTAGCCGTTTTTGCATGCGGTGTCCATCAACCAGCCATCCTCCACTCCATCCATCTGGACCATCGAGATCATTTTCATGCATGATAATGCCCCGCCTCATGCTGCACATAACACATCTGCATCTCTGGCTGCTATGGGCATAAAAGGGGACAAACTTATGGTGTGGCACCCATGCTCCCCTGACCTCAACCCCATTGAGAACCTCTGGAGCATCATCAAAAGGAGTGTCTATGATGGCAGGAGGCAGTTCACATCTAAGCAACAGCTCTGGGAGGGTATTCTGTCCTCATGCAAAACAATTAAAGCAGAAACCATCCAAAATCTGACAAATTCAATGGACGAGAGAGTTCAGAAGCTCCTTTCGAACAAGGGGTCCTATGTGCAAATGTAACATCACCTAGAATAAAGTTTTGAGTTGAAAACTGTTTGATTTTAGTTTGTAATAACCTGCTAATGCTTATAATTTCAAAAATGACCATTTTTTTGTTCTTTATTAAAATGAAAAGGTTGAAAACTCTGCTGTGCATAATAATTTGGAACATGCATTTTGAGTGCAGTCTGAGTTTTTTATTTTTTTTAAAATATACTGTTATCATAAACAGTTTGTACAAAAACCTTTCAATTGTACTCTAATAGTTATTTGACTGGAAAATTACAATGACTGCAATTCATATAGGTAATTTGGGAAAATCTGAGAAAATATTATTTGCATAATAATTTGGAACACAGTGTAGTAGTTAGGCTGGAGTAGGAATACTGTCCTGGTTTGTCCACTGCACAATCTGCGTAGGGTTTGTAAAAATTAGCCCTATAGGCTGAGTCATGGTTGACGCAGGAAGGAAACGGGTTCTTATAGGAAGGGGGTGACGTTAACAGCAGTAGCATGAATCTGCATTTTTGGTGAATTTAGGTTGGCTTGCTCTCATCTGGAGGGATTACAAACTGTGGAGATATCCAGTCCTTGTTGAATTTAACCAGAGTAAGTCTGTCTGCATTTTCCATGGAGAGGCGTGTGCGCCTATCAGTGATGATTTCCCCAGCGGAACTGAAAACACACTCAGACACCACACGAGCAGCCGGGCAGGCCAACACCTCCAAGGCATATAAGGAGAGGTTGGGCCAAGTGTTCAGCTTAGACACCCAATAATTAAAGGGAACTGAAGCGTCAGAAAGAACGCACGTATGGTCACTTAAGTACCCCTTGACCATGTTCTGCAACTTATCCCTCCTTGGCATTGTTACAGGCACAGATAGCCTTTACTGTTGTGCTGGTCTATTGAAAATTGCCCAATTTGTGCACATTTTCTCCCCACCTCTGTTAGAGCTGGTGTTCTTGTCTCTCCCCATTATCCCTTGGTGTTGAAAAGAACCGGTATCTCTGCCACTACCATTGTCTGAGGGTGAGGTTTTCAGCAACTGATCTACAACGGCCCTCTTAAACAATTCAATTGTAAAACTCTTTGTTGACTCCAAAAGGAGAGAAGGAAATTTCTCCTTGTACTGTGGATCCAGAAAGGTGGCCATCCAGTATAGGTCGCTCTTATCACCTGCACCTTAAAAACATCTCCAGAATCCAACATTTTCTCACTTTTGAAACTGGACTACTGCAACTCTCTTCTGATCGGTCTCCCTCTTACCAAACTTTCTTCACTTCAATCCATCCTGAAAGCGGCAGCCAGGGTCGTATTTCTGTCCAGCCGCTTCACCGATGCCTCCATCTTGTGTCAGTCATTACACTGGTTGCCCATTTGCTATAGGGTCCAATATAAACTCATCACTCTCACCCACAAAGCTCTCCATAGTTCTACACCGCCTTATATCTCCTCTCTCATCTCTGTCTATCGCCCTACATGTGCCCTCCGTTCTACAAATGACCTAAGACTAACATCCCCCATAATCCGAACCTCGCACCTCTGTCTCCAAGACTTCTCTCGTGCTGCACCAGTTCTCTGGAATTCTGTACCCTAGACGATCTGACTGATGCCTAGCCACCACGTCTTCAAGCACGCTTTAAAAACCCATCTCTTTAAACAAGCCGACCACCTCAAATACTCAGTAAACTAACTTTCCCTGTTCCCTCCTTCTAAATATTATTCTGAATCTGCACCCTACTATTCAACTGTCTCCACACCCTCCATTCACATGATAACTACACTCGATACTTGATTATTGCACTTAAACATACTGGCTCATGCAGTATTATATGAAAATCCCTACTTATTATAATTGTCTGACTTGAAACAACAAGCACTTTTCACCTATTGTGTCCACCCATTGCCTTGTGTTTGTAAGCTTACGAGCAGGGACTTCACTCCTAATGTAACTGTTTAAACTGAATTTATTGTATATACATGTCTCCGCTTAATTTTAAAGTGCTGCAGAATATGTTGGCACTATATAAATAAAAATTATTATTATTATTATTACTGTTGGATAAAATGTGTATCACGCGAGGGTCTTGCCACAGACACTTACAAATGAACGGTGCCATGTGGGCCAAGCTGCAAAAAGGCAAATGTTCTGTGTCCCCAACAGTAGAAACAGTACCCATCCTCTCCTCACGCTGACTCGCCTCCTCCTCCAACTCCTCCTCTCCAGCCCATCCAGGCTGGACAGAAATGAAGCTTGGGTTGGGTAGCTTTACAAGTCCCCTTGGTAGCACAGAAAAACAAGTCCTCTCCCTCCTCATCTTCCTCTTCATAACCCAATGTTGCCTCAGAATATTGGCTAGGCTGGGTAGTATCACCCATTGGGAAATCTGGCTCCATACCAATGACGCGCCCCCTGGGCCTGTGCTGCTGCTGCTGTGCAGGGGGAATACCCGGAGCCGGATCGCTGGGGGTTGTAGTTCTCCGTGGCGGTGACCCGGTCCGTGCCCAGGGCGGTCAAACCAGTGGCAGTCTAAATGTTGTAATAAGTGTCCGACTACGCCACCCGTGGATTGCAGTCAGTGGGGACCGCCGCTGCGCTGCAGACCGCTGAGGCTGATGTTGTTTGCGCAGCCGAGTATGGGATGACTCCCCATGGGAGAAGTATTGCCTCAGGGCAGCTAATGTGGAAGATGATGGGAGTGATGGTCTGAGGGTCCCAGTGCTAATGGTGCAGGAGCGGCAAGGAATCACAGAGACGTGAGGTACAGTTCAGGGTCTTTACTGATGGTACAAGGCAGACCCTCCCAGGAGTACTGGCTAGTATAAGGGGCCTGGTCAGTCTGCGAGCAAGCAGGAGTTCCCCTGGCCAGGTGGAGTTGTAGGCCTCCCCGTTTATCTGCACTCTTCCTGGCTACCTTGCTGTCAGCGGTTACAAGTAGCCCACATCCCTGAGTATACCGTGTGGTGCTCACCCGTATGGCTGGTGACTTGGGGCCTTCTGTTAGCCTCCGCTCCTGGATGGCGGCGCTGGTCCCTTCTCTGTGACTGAGCCTCCGGGCTTCTATGGCCAGAGGACCTGGAATCCCCTGCCGGCTGGTTTCTGCTGCTGGGTGTATATCAGTCCCCACAGCCTCGGACTCCTGTGTCCGGCTTTAGTATCTTCGTCCAGGGCGAACTCTGCTCAGCTCCAGCCCCTGGACTTCTGCTACTGCTCCTACAGAGCTTCTGTTCTTGCTTTCCCTGTGTCTGGAACTGTCTGTAGCTCCACTCTGACTGCTCTAATCCCGCCCCAGACCCAGTTTTTAAGGGCAAATTCCTCCCCTCCCAGGTCTGGGCGGACCGTGTTGCATGCTTAGGGATCCTGACCAGAGAAACCTCCCACTTGCTCTCAGACATAATATCTCTATTACTGTGGCAACCAGACCCCTGGGGTGTCACACCAACATGCTGGGCACTCAAAGCTTCCTCTTTGAGATTATGCAGTGATTGTTTCAAGAGACACAGCAGCGGGATGGTTACACTGATAACAGCCAGATCACTGCTCACAAGGTTGGTGCAGCACTCAAAGTTCTCAAGAACCTCACAAATGTCAGCGATCCACACCCACTCGACAGTTGTTATGTGTTGTGGCTGACTCTCAGTCTGACCGGCATGCTGAAGCTGGTATTCAGCTACTGCCATCTGCTGTCCACTAATCGTCGCCAACATATGATAAGTGGAGTTCCACCGCATGGGCAGGTCTCAAATGAGTCGGTGACTTGGCAAATTCAAGCGCTTTTGCAGCGCTGTAAAAGCAGCAAAAGCAGTAGCAGAATGGTGGAAATGGGCGCTAATACGGTGCACCTTCTCAAGTAGGTACGGCAAGTCACTGAAAGTTTTCAGAAATTTCTAAACAACTAGGTTCAGCACGTGAGCCATGCATGGCACGTGTACCAGCTTGTCGATCTTTAAAGCCGCCACCAGGTTACGCCCATTATCGCAGACGACCAGACCAGTTCAGAGGTGCAGCGGGGAGAGCCACTGATTGGTCTGTTGTTTTAAAGCTTGCCACAGCTCTGTTGTAGTGTGTGCTTTCTGACCTAAACAGATCAGCTTCAGCAGAGCGTCTTGCCACTTTGCCGATGCGCTGCTGCAAAGGTTCCAGCTTGGCAGTGATGTGGAGGGTAATTCAGCAGAGGATGAGGAGCAGAAGAGGGGGAGAGGAAGTGGAATATGAAGAGGTGGAAACCCTGACAGAAGTTGGGCACTCTATTCTTAGCATGGGTGAGATGTGTGATGTTCCAGTTTGCACCTTTGTTCCACCCTCCACCAGGTTCTCCCAGTGTGCCATGACAGAAATGTATCGTCCCTGTACACAACAATTTGTCCAGGTGTCTGTTATTAGGTGGACCTTCCAGGTTACGGCGTTGGTGAGAGCACGGTTCAGATTGTTTAACACATGCTTGTGTAATGCAGGGACGGCACACGGGGCAAAATAGTGGCGGCTGGGAACACTGTATAGTGGGGCAGCCACAGCCAAGAGATCACGGAAGACTGTGTTCCCACTAGCCTAAACGGCAACATCTCCACAGCTAGCAATTTGGCAATGTGCGAGTTTAGTATTTGTGCCTGTGGGTGTGTGGTTGGGTATTTACTCTTTCTTTCCAAGCTCTCAGGCTCGGACAATTGGACGCTTTGCTGGCACAATGAACGGGATGTGGTTTATGTTTGTTTTGTGTGAGCAATCGCAGCTTGTGGGCAGGAGGTATGAGCGCCTGCTTCTTGAACAGCAGATTTTGAAGGACATAATAATATAATAATAATAATAATAGTTTATTTTTATAGCGCCAACATATTCCGCAGCACTTTACAAATTTTAGGGGGGACTTATACAGACAATACAGAATAAGCATATCTCATATCGAACGGAGTGAGGGCCCTGCTCGCGAGCTTACAGTCTATGAGGAAGTGGGGGAGACACAAAAGGTAAAAAGTACATATATTGTATAATGCAGCCTTGATATACTGAATAGGATAAATAATAATACATGGACTGGTCGCCAGCCAGTATGTGTGCAGTCCTGACAGAGGCTTTTATGTGCATGGTTGGTTTGAACCCGAAGTTGAAGAAGATTTTAATATGGGGGAAAGCTGGGATGGACAGAGTGTGTTTAGGTGATACGCCAGTCTAAAGAAATGTGTTTTTAGGGTTTGCTTGAAACTGTGGGTATTGGGAATTAATCGAACTGTCCTGGGTAGTGCATTCCAGAGAATTGGCGCAGCACGCGAGAAATCTTGGAGACGGGAGTGGGAAGTTCGGATTATGGAGGATTTTAGTTTCAAGTCATTTGCAGAACGGAGGGCACGTGTAGGGTGGTAGACTGAGACAAGGGAGGAGATGTAGGGGGGTACTGAAGCATGGAGCGCTTTGTGGGTAAGCGTGATAAGTTTAAAACGAACTCTATATTGGATGGGCAACCAATGCAATGACTGGCACAGGGAAGAGGCATCTGAGTAGCGGTTGGCGAGGAATATGATCCTGGCTGCTGCGTTCAGGACGGATTGGAGAGGGGAGAGTTTAGTAAGAGGGAGACCGATTAGTAGAGCGTTGCAATAGTCAAGACGAGAATGAATAAGAGCGACAGTAAGAGTTTTTGCTGAGTCAAAGGTGAGAAAAGTCCTGATTCTTGAGATGTTTTTGAGGTGTAGATGACATGAACGAGCGAGTGATTTGATGTGAGGAGTGAAAGAAAGATCTGAATCAAAAATGACCCCAAGACAGCGGGCTTGTTGCTGGGGAGTAATGGTTGAGCCACAAACGGAAATGGCAATATCGGGCACAGGTAGGTTAGTGGAGGGAGGAAAGACGAGTAGTTCAGTTTTTGACAGATTCAGTTTTAGGTAGAGGGAGGACATAATGTTAGACACAGCAGAAAGACAATCACTGGTCTTTTGTAGTAATGCAGGGGTGACGTCCGGAGCAGAGGTGTATAATTGGGTATCATCAGCATAGAGATGGTGCTGAAAACCGAATCTACTGATTGTTTGTCCAATAGGAGCGGTGTATAAGGAGAAAAGAAGGGGGCCTAGGACTGATCCTTGAGGAACCCCGACAGTAAGAGGAAGTAGGGAGGAGGAGGAGCCGGCAAAAGACACAGAGAAGGAGCGGTCAGAGAGATAAGAGGAGAACCAGGAGAGAACCGTGTCCTTGAGGCCAATAGTGCGGAGCATAGTGAGGAGGAGCTGATGATCCACAGTGTCGAATGCTGCAGAGAGATCCAGGAGAATCAGCAGGGAGTAGTGACCATTAGATTTAGCTGTTAGTAGATCATTAGAGACTTTAGTGAGGGCAGTTTCAGTAGAATGTAAAGAGCGGAAACCAGATTGTAAAGGGTCAAGAAGAGAGTTGTCTGAGAGATAGCGGATTAGACGGGAGTGGACCAGGCGTTCCAGGAGTTTAGAGATAAAGGGAAGATTGGAAACAGGTCTGTAGTTGGCCGTGCAGTTCTGGTCGAGGGATGGTTTTTTAAGTAATGGTTGTATGCTGGCGTGTTTAAAAGAAGAGGGAAAGATACCAGATGAGAGGGAAAGGTTGAAAATTTTAGTTAGGTGAGAGGTGACAGCTGGAGCAAGGGACTGAAGGAGATGTGAGGGAATAGGGTCGCTGGTGCAGGTGGTAGGGCGAGAAGATGCAAGGAGCCTGATCACTTCATCTTCCGTGACTGGTTCGAAGTCAGAAAATGAGCAAGATACAATGTGGCGGGGGGGGAGCATGCATAACATTTGGGGATTGGGAGAAAATTTCCTGTCGGATATGGTCAATTTTTTCTTTGAAATAGTTAGCCAGATCGTCAGCGCTGAGGTCGGTGGTCGGGGCCTGTGCTGTTTGATTGAGGAGAGAATGAAACGTGTCAAAGAGTCGTTTAGGATTATTGGAAAGTGAGATGATGAGGTTGTTAAAGTAGGTTTGTTTGGAGAGGTGAAGGGCAGAGTTATATGTTTTCAGCATAAATTTATAGTGGAGGAAATCTTCAGGCAGATTTGATTTTCTCCACAGCCGTTCAGCGCACCTGGAGTACCTCTGGAGAAGACGTGTTTGAGGCGTGTGCCAGGGTTGTCGCCGTCTATGCCGAATTGTTCTTTGTGTAGGAGGTGCGGCTTCATCCAGGGCGCATAGCATTATTTTGTTATAATGCTTCAATGCAGAGTCGGGACATGAGAGGGAGGAGATTGGGGCCAATGATGATTGCAACCTTTTTATAAATTTCTGGGTGTTAATGGCGCGTAAATTTCTATAAGTGTGGACGGTGGGAGTGTCTTGAGTAGAGTCACAGTTCTTGACAGAGAATGAAAGAAGATTATGGTCAGAGAGTGGAAGGGGAGAGTTAGTAAAGTCATGTACTGAGCAAAGCCGGGAGAAGATCAGGTCCAATGTGTTCCCGTCCTCATGTGTAGGAGAATTAGCAAGCTGTGAAAGGCCGAAGGAGGAGGTTAATGATAAAACATGCGTGGCAGATGGGGAAAGAGGATCGCCAATTGGGATGTTAAAGTCTCCCATGATTATCGTGGGGATGTCGCAGGATAGAAAATTTGTAAGCCAGGCAGCAAAGTGATCCAGGAATTGACGGGGGGGACCTGGGGGGCGATAGACAACCGCCATTCGCAGGGAGAAGGGCCGGTAGAGTCTGACTGTGTGGGCCTCAAAGGACGGGAAGATAAGGGAGGGTACAGGGGGGATAACCTGAAAAGTACATTTTGTTGAAAGAAGCAGACCAACACCTCCACCTGATCTGTTGTCAGGTCGCGGGGTATGAGAGAAATGTAGGCCACCATAGGAGAGAGCTGCAGCGGCGGTGGTGTCCGACTGCTGGATCCAGGTTTCAGTGAGAGCCAGAAGGTTGAGGGAATTAGAGAGGAAAAAGTCATGGATGTAAGAGAATTTATTACAAGCTGAGCGTGCATTCCAAAGGGCACAGTTGAATGAGACAGAAGATATGCAGGGAATATTAATGAGATTAGCAGGGTTTCTGAATGTAACAGGGAAAGAGTTAGTGTTATTATTACTGGAGGGTCCTGGGTTGGGAGAAATATCACCTGCGACTAATAGAAGGAAGATACAGAGAGTGAGCAGATGATTGAGTGATTTGTGAGAGCGTTTCCTGCGTTGTATGGTGGGAATGAATGGATCTGCGTGGTATAACATTGTGAAGAGAGCATGACAACTGTACATAGGAGAAGAGAGGAGTGAGGGATTAATATGGATGAAGTGTGCCGCATTTGTGGGAGAACGGTGAATGTGGATGATTGTAGCAACCAGAAAATAAATGGCACAGATACAAATGGTGAATACTGTTTGCCAAAAAGATGACCTGTAAGCAAGTTTGTTGGTTTGTCTTGCATGTCTTACCTGTCTCCTGCCCTGCCCAACTGCCATTTTCTAACTGCCAGGGCACTTTGCTAAATTATGGCACTTCGATAAAGTATGCATAAATGCTATATGCATTAATGCCCCCGTATAAATGCTGCCCCTTAACTAAGTCTCAATATATAGGGACGTATCTGCTTAGATCTGCACAGATTTAACTCATTAACAATCAATCACTAGCTTAAAAGACAACAGGAGACCATAAAGTGCAGGGAAAAAAAACAAAAAAAAAACACAGACTAGTAAACTCGGCATGGATCATAAACTCTTAAAGTAAGTGTGATGACCTTTAAGTATCATGGAATAAAAAAGCTAGAGGAGTGAAAAAATATATACCAGAAATTGATAGGCTGCAGAGCATTGCATGGAGATATAATGCAGTTTTCAGGACAGATCACACAAGCAGTGAAAAATATATACCAGAAATTGATAGGCTGCAGAGCATTGCATGGAGATATAATGCAGTTTTCAGGACAGATCACACAAGCAGTGAAAAATATATACCAGAAATTGATAGGCTGCAGAGCATTGCATGGAGATATAATGCAGTTTTCAGGACAGATCACACAAGCAGTGAAAAATATATACCAGAAATTGATAGGCTGCAGAACATTGCATGGAGATATAATGCAGTTTTCAGGACAGATCACACAAGCAGTGAAAAATATATACCAGAAATTGATAGGCTGCAGAGCATTGCATGGAGATATAATGCAGTTTTCAGGACAGATCACACAAGCAGTGAAAAATATATACCTGTAAGAAGAGAAGAAAGATGAATATTAGCAATGCCATTTTCTAACTGCCAGGGCACTTTGCTAAATTATGGCACTTCGATAAAGTATGCATAAATGCTATATGCATAAATGCCCCCGCATAGGCGACATGGCCTAAGTCTCCACCGAACCCAAAAGCACTACAGATACTGCCTGGTGATGAGCTCATGCAGCCTTTATCTATCCCTCATCCCCTCAAAATGGCTGGACCATCAATGGAAATAAGCCCTTGTCCTTTGTGTCACCCCCACCTCATTGTAGATCGTAAGCTCTTATGAGCAGGGTCATCATTATTTTTGCTTTAATTATTGTATTATCTTTAGCTATGTTACTTATGACTGTTGAATATGAACCTCTGAATTGTAAAGCGCTGCGGAATAGGTTGGTGCTAAAGAGTATTATTATTATTATTGGTTTGACCCGCAGATGCAGATTTGGTACCCTGGTGTTCCGCCCACCTACTGGGGTGCTTGGCTGCCATGTGGTTTCTCATACTGGTGGTGCAGCTGAACGCCCCCTAGCCCTGACTTGGCACACAGCGGGGATGCTCTTGGGAACAGTTGACCCAGTTCTCACTCTGGGCAAACCACGACCCCTTGGTGCCTGTGTTGATGCTACATATCCATCTTCCTCTGTGTTGCTGTCATGGCTATGTGTGTAAACGGTCCTGGTCGGATCAGTGGACTCATCATCGACCACCTCATCTTCTATCTCATCCTCCTTCCCAGTTGACATTGTAGGCTGACCTGATGGCAACTGTGTCTCATCATCAGCCTCCACCTCTGGAGACAGTAAATGACTTTCCTCCAAGTGGCTTTCTTCTGGCCGTAAGTCCTCAAATACTTGAGCATCAACTCACGCCATCTTCTCTTGTCCCTCTTCAATGCTGCACGGTGATAGGCCAGAGCCAACCAAAGGATACGTACCAAACAGATCCTCGGAGTGACCAAGTTTGGGGTCATATGTCTCCTGTGACTGATAATGGTGGGAGGAAGGAGAACCAGGTTCAGGATTGGAAAGGCCAGCCTTCTGTGTATCCACAGTAGACTGTGTGGTCGTTGAAGATTTGTTGCTGCTAGACAAATGTGTAGAGGCCTTGTTTGATATCCAAGACAGAATCTGCTCTCATTCTTCTGGCTTCCACACATGTTAACGTTCCAGACCGGGAACTTTTTCCAGGAACATAGTGGATGCATCAAGCTTCTTCTGACCTGACACAGACTGAGTGCCTTCTCGCGCACCACTGACAACACCACGTCGATGTCCATTAACAACAGGCTTTTTTGGCATTTTGGGTTTTGTTGACAGATTTTCAGATGTTGATGGCACAAGCCAAGATAGCTGCCAAAATAGTGAGTCAACCATGACACAGCCCATAGGGCTAATTTTTAATTTTTACAAATCCTATGCACATTGTGCAGTGGACAAACCAGGACAGTATTCCTACTCCAGCCTAACTACTATTTGTGATTGGAAGCCCTTGGGATGGTGGCTTCCTGCATCAACCATGACTCACCCCATAGGGCTAATTTTCACAAACCCTTTGCACATTGTGCAGTGGACAAATCTGGAATGTACAGTAGTCCTACCAAACTAATATTTGTCATTGGAGGCCCTTGTCACAGGTTGTGCCACATTGTGACTGAGAGAGGGGATACATATTCATTAGAAATTTACACTGACTATTAATGACCGACTGATGGCCCTCTGAAAACTTAAATTGAGGGCCACAACTACTACAGTACTCCATCGTAGATAATGTTTGTCAAGGGAGGCCCTTATCATGGAATCTTCCTGCACCTATGACACAGCCCTCAGCCCCAGGAGTAATTTTTGGAAATACGATGCATATTCTGCACTGGACCAAGTAGTAAAGTATCAAGAAGTCTTCTCTTGGTATATAATCTGGGGAATATTAATAATCAAAATCTCTAAGCCATTTGGAGAAGCTTTTCCAACCTATCCTGGAGGGGGGGGCACCATATATCCTTTGTCCATTGACTTGCACAAGTGATATATTTGAGCTCATCATCCAGTTGACTAGTGCAGCTTTATTTTTCCGTTTCACAGAATTCAGCCATACCTGAGGATCGCAGGCCGCACTCATTGCTACCTTCTAGTACTCCATGTCTCTTGGCCATTTTCTCTGTCTGTAGTCTCTGCCCTTAAATTAGTTAAATAATAGTGAAGGCCCTACAATATGAATAAGTAAGGGTACTTTCAAATGTACACAAGAGGCACCTCCAAAATTTCTAGAGGAGGGCACTTCAAAATGTATGTTACAGGGCCACACGAGGGCTCTCGCAAAACTCAGCTTTCCTGCCTACTGCAGGCCCTCTGAACATTTGAATTTAGGGCCGCAGTATCACATGTTGGTGGAGGAGGAGGAGGGTCAAGTCCAACGCTACAATGGGCACATTGTAAACTGCTATGGAATATGTATCCCACTATCTGAGTGTCAATGATGGAGGGACCGCCCAAATGTCTGAGTAACAGCTGTCCCTCCAAAACGCATGTTACAGAGCCACCTGAGGCCTCTCAGGTCAAAGATCAACATACCTACTGGTGCGTTCTAGCTGTGCTTGTAAAGTGCTGGGGAATAGCAAACTAAAAATGATGTATGACAGAGGGACCTACAAAATGTACAAGTCAGGGCCCTCCCAATTGTAAAAGGCGATTGTAAAAAAGCCACAACAGTATGTGTGAACAAAGGCTAAAAGGGATATTTTTGGGGTTTCTCTGGTTTATTTAGCCTTATATACAAGTGATTATGCAGGAAAGGTTTCTTAACCTTTTTGGCCTGTTAAATGCAATTTAGGTAAGGTTTGGTAGTTGTTCTTGTGTGTCTGTAAAAGTGGCGTAACACTGTGACAAACTTATTCCCAGAAACCATATGTGAGTCAGAAATGCATGCAGGCAAATACTCCAGGCTCTTCCCATTCTGTTTCATCACTTTGCCATCCATTTCAGCCTTTTCCTCAGGCCCCCAGACCCCTTTGTAGGGTCCAGCAGAAAATTACTCGCATTTCCCATTGACTTACATTGTACTCGCTATTCGGAACGAATACGCGATTATTACAAAGTACTCGTTACGAGTATAGCGATTACGAATATTACGGTACTCGCTCATCACTAGTGTGTGCACATGTTCAAATTGTTTTTAAATCTTGGAAGTTCAATTGGATGGTATCTTGCAAAGAGCGCTTGCTGCTCGAATTGCGTCGAAAGATGCCTGCATTCTCTTTTTTGTGAACACACAATTTTAATCTTTGCTTCATGTACCTTGGAAACTAAAATGCACTTTTTTAGACTTTATCTGTGAGCTGGATTTTTCTGCTTTGTCTATTGGATATTGTGCCCTGCCCAGGTGTTATCCATGCTCCAGAAGTATGGAACTACAGGTGGTGAGCTGGATTTACTTCTCTGATTTTTGTTTTAGGGACCACATCATATTTGAAGTGATTTTGAGGGGTCTATATGACAGAAAATACCCAAAAGTGACACCATTCTAAAAACTGCACCCCTCAAAGTGCTCAAAACCACATTCAAGACGTTTATTAACCCTTCAGGTACTTCACAGGAACTGAAGCAATGTGGAAGGTAAAAATTAACATGTAACCTTTTTTCCTCTAAAATTTTACTTTAGATCCCAATTTTTTTTATTTTCACAAGGGTAAGAGGAAAAAAATGGACACCAAAAGTTATTGAACAATTTCACTGATACCCCATGTGTGGAGGAAAAACACTGTTTGGGCCCAAGGCAGGGCTCGGAAGTAAAGGAGCATCATTTGACTTTTTAAACCCAAAATTGGCTGTAATAGAGAGCGGATGCCATGTTGCGCTTGGGGAGTCCCTGATGTGCCCAGACAGTGGAAAGTCCCAACAAGTGACCCCATTTACTAAACTAGACACCTCAAGTAACGTATCTAGATGTGTGGTAAGCACCTTGAACCCTCCAGGTGTTTCACATAAGTTTATAACATAGAGCGGACACCATGTCTCGTTTGGAGAGCTCCTGATGTGCCTAAACAGGGGAAAACCCCCCACAAGTGATCCCATTTTGGAAACTAGACTCCTCATGGAACTTATCTTGATGTGTGGTGAACATCTTGAACCCCCAGGTGCTTCACAGAAGTTTATAATGTAGAGCCGTGAAAATAAAAAATCACATTTTTTCCACAAAAATTATATTTTAGTCCCAAATTTTTTATTTTCAGAAGGGTAGCATGAGAAAATAGACCCTAAAAATTGTTGTGAAGTTTCCCCAGAGTATGTAATACCCCATGTGTGGAGGAAAACCACTGTTTGGGCGCACGGTAGGGCTCGGAAGGGAAGGAGAATCATTTGACTTTTTAAGCCCAACATTGGCTGTAATCGAGAGCGGACGCCATGTTGTGTTTGGGGAGTCCCTGATGTGCCCAAACATTGGAAACTCCCGACAAGTGACCCAATTTACTAAACTAGACACCTCAAGGAACGTATCCAGATGTGTGGTGAGCACCTTGAACCCTCCAGGTGCTTCACAGAAGTTTTTAACATAGAGCCAAGAAAAGAAAAAAATCTAATTTTTCCCACAAAAATTTTCTTTTACCCTCAAATTTTTTATTTTCACAAGAATAACAGGAGAAAATGGACCCCAAAAATGTATTGTGCAATTTCTCCTGATTGCGCTAATACCCCATGTGTTGGGGGAAACTACTTTTGGGGCACAGTGCAAAGCTTAGAAGGGAAGAAGCACCATATTGGAGTTCAGATTTTGCTGCAATAGTTTGAGGGTGTCATGTCACATTAGCAGAGACCGTGAGGTGTCAGAACAGCAGAACCCCCCATAAATGACATCATTTTACAAACTACACCTCTGAATTAATTCATCTAGGGGTGCAGTGATCATATTGAAACTATATGTGCCTCACAGAAATTTATACCATTTGACGGTGAAGAAAGAATAACTAAATTTCTTCCACTAAAATGTTGTTTTAGCCCCAAATTTTTAATTTTTAGAAGGGCTAATAGGAAAAAATGGACCTCTCAGTTTGTTCTGCAATTTCTCCTCAGTGCATCAATACCCTACATGTAATCAGGAACTACTTTTGAGGCACAGTGCAAAGCTCAGAAGGGAAGGAGCGTCATATTATAGTGCAGATTTTACTGTTATGGTTTGAGGGTGCCATGTCCCACAGGGAGAGCCCTTTAGGTGCCAGAACAGCAGAATCCCCCAGAAGGGACCCCATTTTACAAACTACACCTCTCAATGAATTAATCTAAGGGTGCAATGATCATATTGACACCACAGATAGGTCACAGAATTTTATAAGAATGGGCAGTGAAGAAAAAATAATTAAATTTTTAACAATAAAATTTTGTTTTAGCTCCAGATTTTACATTTTCACATGGGGATAAGGGTAAAAATGGCATCAAAATTTGTCCCACAATTTCCGCTGAACATAGAAATACCCCATATGAGGCTGTACAGTACTGCTTAGCCACACAGTGAAACTCGGGAGGGGCGGAGCATTATATGCCTCCTAGAGCGCAGATTTTCCTAGAATAGTTTGCGGACTCCATATACAGAGCCCCTAAGTGCTAAAAGAGCAGAATCCACCCTCAAGTGACCCTATTTTGGAAATTATACCCCTGCCAAACATGAGGAAGCTAACTACGGTTTAGGCACACTGGGGTTCAGAAGGGAGGGGGGCATTTGGATTTGGGAGAGATGCAGATCAAGCAATGAGTCCCACCACAGTATCTTCTTCGTGCACTGAAGTCTGGTGAGAAGACCTCTGGGACAAGTCGTGTGTGAAGATATGCCAGGTGAATGTATATCCCAAGGGTCAACCAGAGAAAACCGCTATCCTAGACGATCAAAGCAACCCATCACTTGCAAGGTCAGAGCTCTTTGATCTGTTCAGCTTAAATGGAGATGCTTACCCTTACACCTTCGGCACCTGTAGTGGTGTTACCTAGGTCTCTGGTAGAAGAGCCAACAGACCTATAGTAGCTTCTCTTGAGAACAATGTGGAGATACCCTTACCTGCACTCGTCGAGTTCAACCAGATATCATCCAATAGGGAGGTGATCCCAATGCCAGAGGCTGCTTTTCATCACCCTCAGCTAAAGACTATAGCCAACAAGATACCAGCCCTTGACAACAGTGCACCTTAAAGAGGAAACCAGAGATGGATAAATATTTCATAAACTTCATGCAGAATGTCTTTGACAGCGATCATACAGAGCCTGCACCACCACTAAAGGATAAGAATTCTGGTACGTTCCATCCTTTGATGTCTATCACCTTTGCAAACCTAACCAAATTTGAGTGGTGTTTGACTATAGTGCTTAGCATGAAGGCAACAGTCTTATAAGAGTACTGATTTGCTTCAGACAAGAACTTGCTGCCGCAACGTTCGACATCCAGCAAATGTTTCATTGTTTTATCATGAGGGAAAACAGTAGAAACTTCCTCAGGTTCCTATGGCACAAGGACATTGACACCCGCTACGAGGTCATAGATTACCAGATGAAGGTACATGTCTTCGTCATCAGCCCCTCACCTACTGTGGCAATCTATGGACTGAGATGGACAGCCCAATAAGGTGAGAGAGAGTATGGATCTGATGAATGTCTATTTATGGAAAAGAACTTCTATGTGGATGATGAACTTAACTCATGGACAAGTGAAGAGTCAATTGATCTGCTCTCTACTATGACTCGCCCCCTGGGCCGTGGGGCACTCGGATCCGGGCAATAGGGGGAACGATGGGAGTAGTAGTGGCAACCCGGTTCCGTGGCTCAGGGTGGTCAGGCCAGTGGTAGTCCGTTACGTGTTGTTGATTATGTCCGACTACGCCACCCGTGGATTTGCGGTCATTAGGAACCGCCGCTGCAAGGCAGACCGCTGGGGCTGATGATATGTGCAGCTGGGATGGTGTGACTCCCCATGGGAAGAGTGCGGCCCCAGGGCAGTGTAGTGGATGGTGGGAGTGATGGTAGTGAGAGTCCCGGTGCTGATAGTGCTGGAGGAGCAAGGAGCACACAGACAACAAGTTGCAGTCCAGGGTCTTTACTGAAACAGGTAAACTGACCCATAAACAGTCCCAGCTAGGAGGGGACCTGGATGTCTGAGAGCAATGGGGAAATTGGCCCTGGTCAGGGTGAGGGTGTAGGCCTACCGTGCTTTCTGCGCTCCTTCTGGCTATCTCCTCGTTATAGGGTAACAGCCCACGTTTCCGAGCTTTCCGTGTATTCTCGCCTGTATGGCCTGCGACGTGGGTTCCTTTCTGCTCCCAGCCTTGTACGGCTTTACTGGTCCCTTCGGTTGTGGCAGGGCCTCCAGGCTTCTTAGGCCAAGGAATATACAGTCCCTTGCGGACTGGTTCTCTGCTGGGGGATGTGGAATCCTTCCAGCCTCAGACACCAAAGTCTGGTAAATGAAGTCCTCTTTCTGCCAAGACAGGCTCTCTTTGCCTCTTGTCTCTGGCTTGTGGCTCTCCTCCTGCCACACTTCCTCTTAGGTGCAGTGCAACTGTCTGTCCCTGTTCTGCTCTGGGACAAGTCTCAATGCTGAGACAGGCCATCCAGTTCTCTCTAACCCTGTCCCCAGTACTAGCTTTTATAGGGGCAGCCAGCTCCCCCTACTGGCCTGAGACAGGAGGCATTGCATGCTAATGCTCCCCTGACTAGAGAACCTCCCCCCTGCTCTCAGACACAGCTTTAATTACACTTGTGGCATCCAGGTCAGGGTGACACAACTAGATCACAGGAAATATTGTCTGCAGCAAACCTCAATTTACAACAGCCAAGAAGTAATGAAAACATTTCCATCAGAGAACCATGCAATGAGCTTAAAGAACCTTAATCTGGGTTCAGATGTTCTTCCCATGCAATGCAGCCTTGGTCTGCTGTGGGACATTCAAAAGAACATGTTTACATTCCAAGTGTCAGCCTGAAATAAACTCTTCACCAAACGAGGAGTCTTTTCTGTTGTAAACAGCATCTAAGATCCCCTTGGGGTTATAACACCCATCACCTTTGAAGGCAAGATACTGCTGAGGCAGTTTACTGCTGAGAACATGGATTGGGACACTCCTCTACCGTCCCCGAAACAACAAAGTGTCATGCGTCTGGGTTCAAACCCTTGAGCCTGTGTTTTTTGGTCGGCTCCTCTGTCCGCTGAGCCACAGTAGATATACCTTTTCTCCGGGTTTTTTGTTTATGTTATCCTTGCTTCAGTCTTTTTAGGGTAACAGATGCTTTCATTTACTCATTTGTCTGCCCTATCACCTTTCGGCTGTGGCTTCATATACTTTCCCCCTGCTGGTATTTCCTGCTGGTAATAGTCTCATTTGGATTTCAAGCCATACTGCTGTAGTTTAAGCCAGGCAGTGAAAGACCAGCTAGGGTTTACCTCTCTGCTGTTTATCTTCTTTACCCTGAAACTATCTTCTGTTTCTTTTTAGGAAGTAGGCGGCATATTCTGTAGCTGTGCATACTTAATCCTTTATTTTGTATTTCGTGATTTGTTTTACTCACTCTGGGATCTCTTTCTATTTCAGTGCATTTTCCCTTGTGTAGGTAATTTACACTCTGCTCTGCCCTCCATTTCTTTAGGAGGAACTTGAATCACTCAATAGCCTTACAGGCAGCATAGGTCTGGGTTGCCATAGTCTAGTCTGTGATTAGGGCAGGAATCACGCAGGAACCACTAGTGACTGTGGGGTCAGGATCTCTAGTCTGTACAGGAACAGGCAGGGTCAGTTGCAGTTTTCAGTGTGCTACCTATTTTCCCGAGTGAGTTGCTGTACTATCATAAAACAAAGGTAGGAGACATAGAAAAGTCTTAGAACATCTCCAAGTCCCACATTGTTGTTCCTTAAAGTCCCCTTCAGCTGCCATCAGACGAGAAGTCCACATTTTTTCTTATGCATCTACAGAGGCCATAGCTGCAGTAGCCTATTTGATGACCTCAGAAGCTGACAACAAGGTTCACTGCGGATTCATCCTGGGTAAGGCCAAACTAACCCTGAAACCCACACACTCTGTACAAAGGATCAAATTTTGTGCTGCTGTACTGGCAGTGGAAATTGCCAAAGTGAATTCTGAGCAGTGGAATCATATCTACACTGGTCTGGGTCCAGCTGAATGTGGAACAGAAGTTTTGGATGCAGCTAGCCTTTGCGACAACACATGGCTGTCCTCTCCAAGCTTCCTACACAAGGATCTTTTGTTTTATTGATGCCAGCAGTGCATTTGAGTCTGTGGAACCGGGTTCTGATGGAGAGATAAAGCCAGCCATCGCTACATGCTGCACATTGCTTTGGCGCTGCTTAAGCTGGTCATCAGTCATGCAGGCTCGTACTCACCTGACGTACATCACCAAGTGCTTCATGAGTGAAGGCGTCACATAAATAAGGACATTTGTTCTGAACACAGCTCACGACGGGGAGCAGTCCTCTAGTTATGTTTCAACAAGGAACTTTCACCATTTGGATTTTTGGATTGGTGGAAGTGTTTCCAATGGAGCTTGGACTTATCTACTGTTGTGGACTACAGGCCACCAACTACAAATTGGACTTTATAACTGTTCAAGTTTTATTGTTGCATGCTTGTGTGTTTCTTTTTTGTCTTTCAGGTTCCAATCAGTGGCAAACATCATTGAAAGACATTACCTCATAATTGGATCATTGTGAAAACTAAAGATTTCAGACAGGGAGTGTCATATCCCACGACTTGGGAATCATACAGTATTATATTGTATTGTTGCTTTTGCATTGCTATGTAATAAGGCTTGCCTTCTAGAAGTTTGTCCTCCCTCTCTCCCTGTCTGCCTTCCTAGCTTTGATGTCAGTAACCCCTCCCTTCCTACTCATTCTCTGCATGTCAGCCATCTTAAGAAGCTCATGTCTTGCATTGCTGGTTCAGAATGATCTTTTTTACCTACTGCAGCTGTTGCAGCTACTGCTACTGTAATTGTGCATAACTACAAGAATTTTGCTTGAAAATATAGATTCTTCTGGAATCGTCATACATGCCTACTGAAGTCAAGTCCATCTGATAAAATCTCTTCATGTGAGTACTGGTACATAGAGATATCCATAGAAATTGAGTCTCAAGCGCCCTACACTTGCAGCCTAGTTATGAAGTCAGAATAATACGCAAAAAAATGTATGCACAAAATGATTTACAATAAAACCACATCCACAATAAATAACTCATGTTATAAATGGAAACTAACACTTTGGAGTGCAAAGTGTTTTTACATAAGTTTCAAAACTCTGGAAAGAAATGTGCATGTGAAGAAAATGGTACACCTAAATTTGCTTTAGTAAATGCTCCTATATACTTGTTATCAAAAAGCCCTAGTTGATGTCAGACACCATCAAAAATTGACAGGACATTCAGAGACTGACAGACAGATATATAATGCAACATATAAGAACACCAATAGTAAAAAAATATATATTATAACAAAGTATAATTTTTCATCTAGAATTTTTTTTGTGAGATTTCAGCAAAAAGAAAAAACTAGAGAGTCAAAGGGCCCGTTGTCCAGTCTTCTGTACCTTCATCACATCTGCGGGGCTTCTCGCTGCGGAGTTCATTACATATGTGTAGGGACCTTGCGGCTGGAAGTTATGGCTTTGTGTTCACTCTAGGCCAGGAATTCCTGCCGTAATTAGGCCTCGACTTAGTGATAATTCAAAGGTGTAGGTATGGTGTGACAGAGGACCTGTCAAGGTGAGCAATGAGGTGAGTATACTTTTTTTTTTTTATTTTTTAAACTTTTGCCGGCCCTCTACTGTTCAGCAAGATGGTGACCACAGCTGGCAACCACTTTTCTGAATTTGCAGAGACAATTACAAAAATCCCTATTCTCCAGATTTTTGTGAAATTTCAGTATAATTCAATTCCTCTCGAATAAATTCACCCATTTCTACTTATCGCACCTAAAAACAATATTATATTTGCCAGATACTCAGACTGATTAGACCAAGATCTTGATACAATGGAGGGAGGCTCAGCAAATTGTTCACAATAATGAGAATGGGTAGCCTTGGCCATTCTCATACTATTTAGCAGAATATAAAAGTACCAGACCGTCCTCCTTTAGGTCATTCTCCTCATGTCAGACAATAAGAATGGTCAAGGTTATCTTTTTCGATATTTTTACACTGTTACCCCTGTACTTAATTTTCCTGCACAGCAGAGCACAGCGAAGAGACTTTATTCTAGGATATTATTCTCTTGCTTCAGTAAATAATTTTAGATTTCCCCCTGGATAATCTAAAATTGTTCCCAGGTCTCAAATTGGGGTGAATTAACATTAAATCACGGCAACCCTGGCCTCCAGATACCACCCTAATTACACGTTACATTGATAAACCTTTAAAAAATAATAAATGGAATCTAAAAAAAATGAATAGAACGCAATATATTTTTTCATTTACCTATTTTTTTGCCTAATTAATTTTTGAATAATAAAAATCCACATTTACAAAGCACGGTGCCCTCTCCAAGTCACTGAGATTTGGAAATCCTTGAAGGGCATTTTTTCTATCTCAGAACCAAATAATTTACATGGGGCATACCGAGTGTCCCTGCCCAGCAGTGCCAGGTGTGCATGTATATTATTTTTCACAATCCGCCTCTCCTAGGGGAACACAATAAACAATAATAAGGTAATTAAGAAGTTGCATGCGCTGCAGATCAGGGCAGGCTCGTGTGTTTGAAGCCATGGCTGGGAATTTGAAGGACAGCTCTGTGAGCAGGTGATGTGTGCTGTTATATCCCACCATGCCAACACAATGCTTGTTGCTAAGGTCTTGGAGACAAGAAGATCAACTGAAGGTAAATAATGAGCAACATAAATGACACTAACAATATAGAACAGGTCTCTGAATGGTGGCAAATATAACATTCACAGTGCCTATGTAAGGGAAATAATTCAACCTGCTTTCAATTATAGTGTGAATTAATTTCCATGATGCGGCCAAAAAAAATAACCATGGTGCCCAATATTCACCATAGTCATATTAATCACCGAATTACAAACTTCAAAGTTCATGGTTATTTTGTTCTCCATGCTGTGCCATGTTTATTTACCTAAGGCCTTGTTCACTCGTTCAGTATTTGGTCAGTATTTTAAATCAGTATTTATAAGCCAAAACGCCAAAACCAGGAGTGGGTGAAAAATGCAGAAGCGGTTTCTATTATACTTTCCCTTTGATTGTTCCACTCCTGGTTTTGGTTTACAAATACTGATTAGTGATGAGCGAACGTGCTCGCCACTGCTCGGTACTCGCCCGAGCATCACTGTGCTTGACAAGCTCGGCGAGTATTTCCGGGTTGCTCGGGCGGGAACTGGGGTCCCCTCCCTGCATGTTTGGCCTCTTTAGAGAGCCAATGAACATGCAGGGATTGCCTGACATGCACTGTAATGCCGTAGCCATGTTTGTTGTGGGCATTACAGTGATTGGCTGGCCGCACAGCATCATCAGGTCTATATAAGACTTGGCGCCGCTATGCTCGTCACAGTCTACCCCCGAATCAGGCATAGTAGGAAGAGGAGAGATTTTCCTGTTTATAGTTAGTATAGGTATTCCACAACATATATATATATCCAACTGAACTAACAGTCCTTATGAGGACTAATCCAGCTGCATATATTCAGTGGTGATAGCAGGAGTTAGGCAGGCAGTCAGTGTATGTGGCAGACTGCAGTGCATATAGCAAGGGGGTCCATTGAACGTGCTGTTAGTATAGGTATTCCACAACATATACAGTACAGACCAAAAGTTTGGACACACCTTCTCATTTAAAGATTTTTCTGTATTTTCATGACTATGAAAATTGTACATTCACACTGAAGGCATCAAAACTATGAATTAACACATGTGGAATTATTTACTTAACAAAAAAATGTGAAACAACTGAAAATATGTCTTATATTCTAGGTTCTTCAAAGTAGCCACCTTTTGCTTTGATGACAGCTTTGCACACTCTTGGCATTCTCTTGATGAGCTTCAAGAGGTAGTCACCAGAAATGGTTTTCACTTCACTGGTGTGCCCTGTCAGGTTTAATAAGTGGGATTTCTTGCCTTATAAATGGGGTTGGGACCATCAGTTGTGTTGTTCAGAAGTCTGGTGGATACACAGCTGATAGTCCTACTAAATAGACTGTTAGAATTTGTATTATGGCAAGAAAAAAGCAGCTAAGTAAAGAAAAACGAGTGGCCATCATTACTTTAAGAAATGAAGGTCAGTCAGTCCGAAAAATTGGGAAAAATTTGAATGTGTCCCCAAGTGCAGTTGCAAATATCCATCAAGCGATACAAAGAAACTGGCTCACATGAGGACCGCCCCAGGAAAGGAAGACCAAGAGTCACCTCTGCATCTGAGGATAAGTTTATCCAAGTCACCTGCCTCAGAAATCGCAGGTTAACAGCAGCTCAGATTAGAGACCAGGTCAATGCCACACAGAGTTCTAGCAGCAGACACATCTCTTCAACAACTGTTAAGAGGAGACTTTGTGCAGCAGGCCTTCATGGTAAAATAGCTGCTAGGAAACCACTGCTAAGGACAGGCAACAAGCAGAAGAGACTTGTTTGGGCTAAAGAACACAAGCAATGGACATTAGACCAGTGGAAATCTGTGCTTTGGTCTGATGAGTCCAAATTTGAGATCTTTGGTTCCAACCACCGTGTCTTTGTGCGAGGCAGAAAAGGTGAACGGATGGACTCTACATGCCTGGTTCCCACCATGAAGCATGGAGGAGGAGGTGTGATGGTGTGGGGGTGCTTTGCTGGTGACACTGTTGGGGATTTATTCAAAATTGAAGGCATACTGAACCAGCATGGCTACCACAGCATCTTGCACTGGCATGCTATTCCATCTGGTTTGCGTTTAGTTGGACCATCATTTATTTTTCAGCAGGACAATGACTCCAAACACACCTCCAGGCTGTGTAAGGGCTATTTGACCAAGAAGGAGAATGATGGGATGCTACGCCAGATGACTTGGCCTCCACAGTCACCAGACCTGAACCCAATCGAGATGGTTTGGGGTGAGCTGGACCGCAGAGTGAAGGCAAAAGGGCCAACAAGTGCTAAGCATCTCTGGGAACTCCTTCAAGATTGTTGGAAGACCGTTTCTGGTGACTACCTCTTGAAGTTCATCAAGAGAATGCCAAGAGTGTGCAAAGCAGTCATCAAAGCAAAAGGTGGCTACTTTGAAGAACCTAGAATATAAGACATATTTTCAGTTGTTTCACACTTTTTTGTTAAGTATATAATTCCACGTGTTAATTCATAGTTTTGATGCCTTCAGTGTGAATGTACAATTTTCATAGTCATGAAAATACAGAAAAATCTTTAAATGAGAATGTGTGTCCAAACTTTTGGTCTGTACTGTGTATATATATATATATATATATATATATATATATATATATATATATATATATATAGTGCATTGTGAAAGTATTTGGTCCCCTTGAACTTTTCTACCTTTTGCCACATTTTTGGCTTCAAACATAAAGATATAAAATTCTAATTTTTTTGGGAAGAATCAACAAGTGGGACACAATCGTGAAGTGGAACGAAATTTCTTGCCCATTCTTCCTTGCAAAACAGCTCTAGCACATTGAGGTTGGATGGAGGGCGTTTGTGAACAGCAGGTTTCAGCTCTTTCCACAGATTCTCGATTGGATTCAGGTCTGGACTTTGACTTGGCCATTCTAACACCTGGATACGTTTATTTTTGAACCATTCCATTGTAGATTTTGCTTTATGGAATCCTTGCCTGAGCATCTTGTACTGTCAGTTGGCTTCTAGTCACTGATGTGCCAGGTCCTGTCTATGTTTCCTGCCTTGCGGTATCAGTTCCCGTGTCTGAACTGAGTCCTGTCTGTGTTCTTTAGCCAGCTGCCTTTCCTGGAGGCTGTATTTCCAGGCCCGTGTGAACACGCTCTTTGCCTGTTCCTTCTGCCCTCTAGGGGCCGTATACCTAGATCTGTTGTCTGTGTCTTTTCCCAGTGTCTGTTCCTGCCCTAACCATCTTCCAGCCTGTTTCCCGTTTCTCTCTACGCCCATATCTTCCCTTTTTCTGCAGAGTCTGAACTCGTACCTAACTCCTGCTCGTTGTCACTGTACTTCCGTTTGTGAGTTTGTGGTCCACTCGCTACTTCACTGCAAGTACCCTGTGGGTATCTGGTTCTGCCTTTCCCTTCCTGTCTGTTCCATGTGAACAGAGCCCTGTCCCCTCTTCCCTGCCTTGTTCTCCGCTCCGGCGGTTCTTGTCTGCTCTGACCCTTTGCTCACTGCTCCGGCAGTCTCGCTCTGCTCTCACCCTTTGCTCACTGCTCTGGCAGTCTCGCTCTGCTCTGACCCTTTGCTCACTGCTCCGGCAGTCTCGCTCTGCTCTGACCCTTTGCTCACTGCTCCGGCAGTCTCGCTCTGCTCTGACCCTTTGCTCACTGCTCTGGCAGTCTTGCTCTGCTCTGACCCTTTGCTCACTGCTCCGGCAGTCTCGCTCCGCTCTGACCCTTTGCTCGCTGCTCCGGCAGTCTCGTCCTGCTCTACTCTCGCTCACCGCTCCAGGCGGTCTCGTCTTGCTCTGCTCTTGCTCGCCGCTCCGGGCGGCCTCACTCTGCTGTGTTTGTCCACCGCATCTGCGGTTCTGTTCCTGAGTCCCAGTCTGTACTGGGTCCTATCCACTCTGTGCTCCAACCTGTCGTACCTGCCAGTACCTCCCTGCCTGCATACCAGTTGTGCTTACCAACATCCACCTGCCTGCATGCCGGCCGTACCTGCCAGTACCTCCCTGTTTGCATACCAGTCGTGCTTGCCAGCATCCACCCTTCTGCATACCTGCCGTGTCTGCTTGTACCCACCAGTCTGAGTGCCAGCCTAACCTGCCTGTTCCTGTATTCCCCGGTGTGGGTCAACAGCCGTGTCTGGGGTCTGACCTGGAGTAGCACCTGGTCCCTCTGCTCGGTCCCTCCGAGGTGCACTGGCGTCGTATGCCGTCGTGCGACCTTGGTCGGATCGGGTGGATACTTAGTTACGCCCCTCCAGGCATTCACTCTCCGGTACGGTCCAGTGGAATCACTATATATACACGCACACGCCAGTCAGTCCAGGCGTGTGCGTTACAATATCGTTTTGCATTGTGGCCAAAAAGTTTGATTTTGGCTTCATCTGACAAGAGCACCTTATTCCACATATTTGGTGTGTCTCCCAGGTGGCTTGTGCCAAACTTCAAACAAGACTTTTTATGGATATCTTTGAGAAATGGTTTTCTTCTTGCCACTCTTCCATAAAGGCCAGATTTGTGCAGTGTACGACTGATTGTTGACCTATGGACATGACTAGCCCAGGGGAATGGGGACGACTCGGTACCCGGGCCTTTTGCCTGACCTTGGGGATGTCGCGGTGGTCGGCTCCCGGGCCTGTACCCTGGGGTCAGCTTTTAAAAGGGTGGTTTGGTTGTTAATTTTATGTATGTTCGTGACGCCACCTGTGGTTTCTGGTGAGAATCACCAGCGCTGCGGCAGTACACTGAGGCCGGTGACAATGCAGCTCGATGGTATAGCTCCCCACAGGTGGAGCTAGGCCTCAGGGCACCGTACGGAGAGGGGGATGCAGGACAGGAGAGACCCAGCTGGGTCAGAGCAAGAACGGGGACGGACACGGTAGTCACTTCAGTACCTTTTACTGGTGGAAATTCAGGCACATCCCGGAGCACTGTAGGGTGAAGGGTGCATATCAGGATCCTCCCCAATGAGCGGGTGTAGGGCCTCCTGTTTCTTGCCTCTGCGTAGTAAGTTTCTGACCTGCCTAAAGCTAGACCTAACTTTATCTCTGTCCTGCACCGGCTGACGTTGTGGTAGGGCCTTCTCTTGGAGTGCACGGGGCCTATGTGTCTCCTGGCACTGTTACGTTTCAGCTCTCTGGTGATCTTGGGACCTGTAGTTCTCCAGGGATTCCGGTTATGCCTTACTGGGTCATAGAGATCCCGGTAAGCTCGGACCCGGTGTCCGGTAAAAGCTTCGGGGTGAGCTGGGTAAGCTCCTCTGCCCCCTATGTTACTAACTCTCCACTCGCCTTCGGCCTACTCGGGGCCCTCACTAGGCTATACACACTAGCGGCAGCTTGCCGCGCTTCACCGATCTTATGGCGCCGGCACACCTTAAGCTCTAACGGAGCTCCCTGAATCTAGCTAGCAGGAGCCTCGTGCTCCACTGCTGAACTATTAGCTGAGTTCTCTAAACTAGACTGAGCTCCACTGCAGACTAACCTCTCTCAGGCTTCTCTACTGCAAGAACTCTTCAGAGGAACTGCTGAATCACTCTAGCAGGCTAGGAACTGAACTGCCTAGCTCCACCTTCCCTATTTATATCCCTAACGGGCTCCCTCTGCTGGTCTGAGGTGGAAGGTGGAGATGTGTGAATGTTTATGGGGGCCTCTTGTGGAGGATTCCATCAATGCACTCTTCTAGGATCTGTGGTACCAAGCGCAGCTGGGAGCCACATTCCCCCCTAGCAAAGCTCAGCACTCCCGGGCTGAAGTACATTTTTTTAAAACAACAATAGTAAACATGAACAATGCAATAACTCTTCCCTTTATGGGAGGCACTTTTCTTAAACGTTGCATAATAACATAAACAAGTACAAAGCGTCCTCAGAATTCAAATCTCTTTTGGTGAGGTTCCCAGACAGGATGTCCATCTCACAGGGTAGAGTACTTGGTAGTTTGAGGGACCTGTCTCAAACCCTCAACGTAGGCCCTGGGGTGGCTGCAGGGCATGAAGATCCCGAGTCGGACCTCCAGTAGAGCCACTCCCGACAGGTTTTCCTTCTGAGGTCACCTAAAGGGGCACTCCAGGGAGCGCAATTATATACAATAAATAGTTTTTGGGCTGCACACAGTCCTTAGCCAGAGAGTTCTAAGATACCCATAGGGTAATGGAAAACAAATAAGCAAAGTGTCCATATCACTTGAACTGTTTAGTAATAAAGCAAAGCACAAAATAATATACATATGCATGACAAATACTGTACAATAATATACAATACCCCAGGGGTAACTATTTACATTTGTCAGAGTTTTAACTATTCACTATACTTGACAGGGGGTTGACCTCTCGTGCTACGTGTTGATCTGCGTAGTGCGGAGGTCTGTGAGGTATCAGTTACCCTGTCTGCTCTACGTGTGACTAAGTTGTAAAACTGCCTTAACCTCTCTCTGGAACTGGCAAGTCTACCATTGGCTGGGCCTTCCTGCTCTACTCCTGCCGGGGATCCTTCGTCCGGGGATTCTTCTTGAGCTGGCTCTTCTGCGGCACTAGGCTCTTCTGCCGCACTTACAGGTTCAATTTGCTGTGGAGGGTCTTCTGGCTGTTGGAAGAAGTGGAGTACTGGGATTATGACTGCTCCTCCAATTTGAGGCCAATCTGCCGGGAAATCTCCTAAGTCAGTATGGATTACTGCTTCTTCAGGTTCCTCCTGGATAATGAGAGGCACTTCTTCTTGGGGTTTTAGCAGATCTGGACACAACTTTAGGTGATCCCTGGATACTGTTGCAGTTGTCCTTCCTCCGTCTCTACTAATTACCAGGTCTTCTTATTATCAAATCTTGACTTCAGCACAGTGTAGGGTTCTTTCTCCCACTGGTCATCAAGTTTGTGGTTCCTTCGCTTCCTTTTCAATACTATTTCACCAGGTGTGAAAGGCTCTGCGGGCGCACTTTTGTTGTAGTGGGCCTCCTGCTTATCCCTCACCCGAGTGAGACTGTCCTCGACACAGGCTTGTACCCTTCTGTACTGATCTTGTCTGGTCGTGTCTCAGTTCTCAGTGGTCACATCCGCTTCTGGTTCTACTACACCAAGCTCCAGATCCATGGGCTACTTCCCAGGTCTTGCACGCATAAGGTATGCCAGAGTACAATTGGTGGAACTCACGGGTATGTGGTAGTACAGATCCACTAGGTCAGGTAGTAGGTCTGGCCACTGATTTCTCTCCTCAAGTGGTATTGTCTTCAGCAGGTCGATGATGATGTTGTTCATCTTTTCACAGAGACCGTTGGTTTGTGGGTGGTACGGTGTAGTTCTTATCTTTTTACACCCGTATAGATGGCAGAACTTCTTGAACAACTCAGCCTCAAAGGCTGGGCCTTGGTCCGTCAGCACCTGCTCAGGATAACCATGGGGTCTACAGAAATACGCTTGGAACGTCTTTGCTGCTGTCTCTGCCGTCAGGTCTTTGACGGGGGCGACCACCAGGAAACGTGAGTAGTGATCCACCATGGTCAGAGCATAAGAGTACCCTGACCTGCTGGGGGACAGCTTGATATGGTCCAGGGCTGCTGTAGTCTTTTCTTCTGAGGCCACAGGGTCCACAGTCCCGGCGCCACCGCTCAATGGAGCTGCGCATTCCTACCCAGTGGAATCGACACTTCAGCAGGGTCTCTAGCTTTTTCCAGCCAAAGTGCCCCGCCTGATCGTGGTAGGCCTCCAACACCATTTGGATGTCTGTCTTCGGGACCACTATCTGCCATACCATCTCATGGGTTTTTGGATTGACGTACCTCCGGCACAGCTTCTCACGGTAGATAAACAGCCGGCTTCTCTCATTCCACAGCTGCTTTGCTTGCAGAGACGCTTCTTTTTCCAGGGAGGAACCTTCTTGGGTTATCAGCTCCTTGATGCGGCTGACAACCGGGTTACTGTCCTGGGTCTCTTTCCAGCTGTGGTGAGGTAGAGGGTTTAACGTCTTTCCACGCTGCTTCCTGGAGGCTCGTTGCTCGTGGATCATCCCATTCCGGTGAAAGGCAGGTAGCTCAATCTCTTCCAGGTCATCCTCTTCTTCTTCTGTGTCTGACTGGTGAGGCATCCTGGACAGGGCATCGGCGTTGGCGTTCTTGCGGCCCGCCCGGTATTTAATTGTGAATTGATAGTTTGACAGCCGAGCCATCCATCGTTGTTCCAGTGCTCCTAGCTTAGCTGTTTCAAGATGGGTCAAGGGGTTGTTATCAGTGAAGGCAGTGAACTTGCTGGAGGCTAGGTAGTGCTTGAACCTCTCAGTGATGGCCCAGACCAAGGCCAGGAACTCCAACTTAAAGCTGCTGTAGTTCTCTGGGTTCCTCTCGGTCGGGCGGAGCTTCCTGCTTGCGTATGCGATTACCTTCTCTTGGCCATTCTGCTTCTGACTTAGGGCAGCGCCCAGGCCTTCATTGCTGGCATCTGTATACAGCAGGAACGGTTGGCTGTAATCAGGGTAGGCCAGGATCTCGTCGCCTGTCAGGATCTCCTTCATCTCCTGAAATGACTCGGCTTGCTCCTTACCCCAGTGGAATGGGGGATTTCTGCCTTTGGGGGACTGCCCTACCAGGAGGTCTTGCAGAGGGGCTGCTTTCTTAGTGTAGTCTTTTACGAACCTCCGGTAGTATCCTACTAGTCCCAGAAACTGACGCACCTCCTTGAGGTTCTTCGGCTCCGGCCACTTCTGGATGGCAGTAACCTTCTCCGGGTCTGGTGCTACCCCTTCCGGACTGACAATGTGCCCCAGGAACTGTACCTTTCTCTTGAGTAGGTGGCACTTTGAGGGCATCAGCTTCATCCCGTACTGGGACAGTGACTCAAATAACTCTGCCAGGTGCTTCAAGTGGTCCTCGTACGTCTTGGAGTACACTATCACATCGTCCAGGTAAAGTAACACAGTCTCAAAGTTGCGGTGTCCCAGGCAGCACTCCATCAATCTCTGGAACTTCCCGGGGGCATTGCAGAGTCCAAACGGCATACTGTTGAACTCGCAGAGTCCCATCGGGGTTGTAAAGGCCGTCTTCTCCCGATCCTCCTCAGCCACAGCTACTTGTCAGTACCCACTAGTGAGGTCAAGGGTGGAAAAGTAATTTGCAGACTTTAAGGCAGCCAGGGACTCCTCTATGCGTGGTAAAGGGTATGCATCTTTATGTGTAATGCGATTTACTTGTCGGTAATCTACACACATTCTCATGCTCCCGTCCTTCTTCCTAACTAGCACTAGGGGAGCTGCCCAGGGACTACAACTATCCCTTACTACCCCCGCCTTTCTCATGTCGTGCAGCATCTCCTTTGCCTTCTGGTAGTGAGCTGGTGGTATAGGCCTGTACCGTTCTTTGATGGGTGGATGGTCACCTGTGGGGATATGGTGTTGAACCCCCTTAATCCTCCCAAAGTCAAGTGGATGTTTACTGAACACCTGCGCGTATTCTTGAACCACCCAGTGTACACTCTGTTTCTGATGGGCAGGAGTGGTGTCTGTCCCAACATGGAGCTGTTGACACCAATCCTCCACCTGGGTTGCAGGGTCATTATCCTCCACTTCATCTGGTGAGGTTAAGGACTCCGCTTTATGAATGCAATTGTTATTTACAGCATGTAATTTGGCAACAGTGGCATAATGTGGTAATCTAACCTCATCTTCCCCAATGTTGAGAAGACGAACGGGCACCCTCCCATTGCGTACATCTACCACCACTCTGGCGGTTAAGAGCGTGGGTCTGTGCTCGGAGCAAAGGGGTTCTACTACCGCCTGGTAGCTCTGTCCTCTAAGACCTATGGCTGCTCTACACCAGATAAGCATTTCACTCATAGGGGGGGATCACAATGGGTATGGGGTCTGTTACCCGCACATTACCAATTTCACCTTCTGTTAACCTTACTTGCTGTTGGTACATCGGATCTCCTTCGGCAACGCCCTTCTCTGTCCTGGTCTGGCAGTGTCAGCTATGTGTTGGAGCAAGAACACAACCTCTCCCAAACAGTTACCAACAATGTTAGTGCCAAGTACCATATACGGATTGGTGTCATCAGGATTAGTCTCTACTACAATTAGCCCCTGGTCCTTCAGCTCCACTCTCCCCACCTTTACAGTCATATTCTTAACCCCTATTAGGTTAAGGGGGAGTCCATTTGAGGCATAAACAGAAAGATTTGGAGCTGGCGGACGTAGGTCGTCCATGGACCAGAACCTCTTGTAGAGGACGTCAGGCATTATGGTTACCTGAGATCCCGTGTCCAGCAGAGCGTACGTCGGGATGCCATTCAGCACAATGGACAGGAAAGGTCTTCCTCCGACGAACCTGTTGTACCAGTCTGATGGGCCTGGGGAGTTTACTCCTGGGTGTTGGCCCTCGGCCCCAGGGTTTTCTCGTTTAAAGGACAATTCTGGGCGGTGTGACCTGTCTTGCGGGATCGGTAGCAGGCAGAGTTCCTCTGTGGACGGCGCTGGTCACTGATCCTCGTAGAGGGTGGTGTTGTTCTCCTCCTTCGCATCCAGGGGACATCCTCAGGGCTATCGGCTAGCAGGATTTTCCCTCCTTCCTCGGGTTCCGTCCGCAGCTGCAGGGCACTCAGCACAGTGGTCAGGGTTTTGCTCAACTAACGCACTTCAGAGCGCAAGCTGTCCAGCTCTCTAGGGGACGTTGCTGGAACTTTGGCTTCAGCAGCCACCGGGGGAAAAGGTGGGTGTTGCAGGCACTGGGGTGGCTTCACCCTGGTAACATTGGATGGAATTTGTTTCCAGGGGCTGCAGTCCTTTTAAAACCATGTCCTTAAGATTGTCAAAGGTGGTATCTGGATGATCCAGGGACCACCAACGCACAGTCCTGCTCTCCTCAGGAGACTTCAGTCCCCGGACACACTGTTCCTTCAGCATTTTGTTCTCATTTTCGATGCTGGTTGGACTAACCTGTTTCAGAGCTCGCAGGGCCCCTTGTAGACGCAAGGCATAGTCCCGAACATTGTCCTCCGGCTGTTGAGAACAGTTGTAGAACCTCATCCTGAGGTCCGCCTCAGTATGATCCTCAAAAACAGTCTGTAGCTTTTTAAAGATTGCGGACACTGACTCCTGGTCTGCGGCCGGCCATGTTTCCACTTCCCGCTCCGCAGCACCAGTCAATTGTCCTAATACAACAGCGGCCCTCTGCTTGCCTGTCATAGAGTACATGTCCAAGATACCGCATATCTTCCATTTGAATCCAGACAGGGTATCTGGTTTGCCGTTGTACTGGGGAAGCCACTTTGCTCCAGGAATGTACGGTAGAGTTATGGGAATGACAGGAGTTACAGGCGCTGCTGGTGGAGCGGCTGCTTCGGCCTGCTCGGCGTTGGGTGCGGGTTGCACATCAGGGCCGTTAACCGGTATTCCGGCGTCGTGCTGTTCCTCGGACATTCTGGCGCCCCCCTAGCGAACCGTGGCCTACCTTCTTTTCTTTTTCTTTTCGGTAGGCCGCAGCTCTGCAGGTGACGGTCTTCTTCAGGACCTTGCGTCGCTTGCGTCCTACGTCAGAGCGTCCGGCGACGCTCCTTCCAGGACTTGGCGCTTCCTGGTTTGACGTTGAGGCGTGGGGCGTGTCCGGGGCTTCGCACGCTTTTACAGGTACGCCCCTCAGTTTCCCGCGGTTACGCCCTTCTTCTCACTCAGCGGCCCAACAATGGCGGCCATCTTCACCACAGTTTAACGTACACAGTTTTTAATTAAAGGTGCACAGTACCCGGTGGCAACGGGCATAACACTCCGTCGTTGCAGCGGGCACGGAATCTTGTTCGTGATGCCAGGGAAGATGACTAGCCCAGGGGAATTGGGACGACTCGGTACCCGGGCCTTTTGCCTGACCTTGGGGATGTCGCGGTGGTCGGCTCCCGGGCCCGTACCCTGGGGTCAGCTTTTAAAAGGGTGGTTTGGTTGTTAATTATATGTAAGTTCGTGACGCCACCTGTGGTTTCTGGTGAGAATCACCAGCGCTGCGGCAGTCCACTGAGGCCAGTGACAATGCAGCTCAATGGTATAACTCCCCACAGGTGGAGCTAGGCCTCAGGGCAGCGTACGGAGAGCGGGATGCAGGACAGGCGAGACCCAGCCGGGTCAGAGCAAGAACGGGGACGGACACGGTAGTCACTTCAGTACCTTTTACTGGTGGAAATTCAGGCACATCCCGGAGCACTGTAGGGTGAAGGGTGCATATCAGGATCCTCCCCAATGAGCGGGTGTAGGGCCTCCTGTTTCTTGCCTCTGCGTAGTAAGTTTCTGACCTGCCTAAAGCTAGGCCTAACTTTATCTCTGTCCTGCACCGGCTGACGTTGTGGTAGGGCCTTCTCTTGGAGTGCACGCTCCCAGCTTACGGGGCCTATGTGTCTCCTGGCACTGTTACGTATCAGCTCTCTGGTGATCCTGGGACCTGTAGTTCTCCAGGGATTCCGGTTATGCCTTACTGGGTCGTAGAGATCTCGGTAAGCTCGGACCCGGTGTCCGGTAAATTCTTCGGGGTGAGCTGGGTAAGCTCCTCTGCCCCCTATGTTACTAACTCTCCACTCACCTTCGGCCTACCCGGGGCCCTCACTAGGCTATACACACTAGCGGCAGCTTGCCGCGCTTTACCGATCTTATGGCGCCGGCACACCTTAAGCTCTAACGGAGCTCCCTGAATCTAGCTAGCAGGAGCCTCGTGCTCTACTGCTGAACTATTAGCTGAGTTCTCGAAACTAGACTGAGCTCCACTGCATACTAACCTCTCTCAGGCTTCTCTACTGCAGGAACTCTTCAGAGGAACTGCTGAATCACTCTAGCAGGCTAGGAACTGAACTGCCTAGCTCCACCTTCCCTATTTATATCCATAACGGGCTCCCTCTGCTGGTCTGAGGTGGAAGGTGGAGATGTGTGAATGTTTATGGGGGCCTCTTGTGGAGGATTCCATCAATGCACTCTTCTAGGATCTGTGGTACCAAGCGCAGCTGGGCGCCACAGACAGACTCTCCCACCTCAGCTGTAGATCTCTGCAGTTCATCCAGAGTGATCATGGGCCGTTTGGCTGCATCTCTGATCAGTCTTCTCCTTGTTCGAGATGAAAGAAAAGAGGGACGGCCGGGTCTTGGTAGATTTGCAGTGGTCTGATACTCCTTCCATTTCAATATCATCGCTTGCACAATGCTCCTTGAGATGTTTAAAACTTGGGAAATCTTTTTGTATCCAAATCCGGCTTTAAACTTCGCCACAACAGTATCTCGGACCTGTCTGGTGTGTTCCTTGGTCTTCATGATGCATTCTGCACTTGAAACAGAACCCTGAGACTATGACAGAGCAGGTGCATTTATACGGAGACTTGATTACACACAGGTGGATTCTATCTATCATTACCAGTCATTTAGGACAACATTGGATCATTCAGAGATCCTCACTGAACTTCTGGAGTGAGTTTGCTGCACTGAAAGTAAAGGGGCCGAATAATATTGCACGCCCCACTTTTCAGTTTTTAATTTGTTAAAAAAGGTTAAAATATCCAATAAATTTCGTTCCACTTCACGATTGTGTCCCACTTTTTGTTGATTCTTCCCAAAAAATTTGAATTTTATATCTTTATGTTTGAAGCCAGAAATGTGGCAAAAGGTAGAAAAGTTCAAGGGGGCCAAATACTTTCACAATGCACTGTATATATATCCATCTGAACTAACAGTCCTTCTGAGGACTAATCCAGCTGCATATAATCAGTGCTAGGCAGGCAGTGTATGTGGCAGACTGCAGTGTATGATACAGCACAAGAGGGTCCATTGAAAGTCCTGTCTGCTGCTGCTGTAATAATTACAGATATTTGTAGACATAGCCCTAGATATCAGGGGCCAGGGCAAATTTTTTTTTTTATCTTAATCCTGGTTATTTGCTTAAAAAGCAATCCAGAGTACACCATTTTTCTGCTCCATTTGCTTGTTCTCACTGCAGAATAAAGCAAGATCTGTTCCATATTTCAGTGATAAAAATCCAGAAATTTGAACTGAACATGGAAAATATTGGCTTCCTTTTCCATTCTGTTGCAGTGGGTCGATCAAGCTATTCACACTAGGTGTCTTTGAAGAATAGTATTAGTAAATTACAGGCCTGCTATTTAAAACCGCGATTCTCTGTCATACATATCAACTATAAGACTATTCCAAAATCAGACATTTCTTCCATTTTCATTCTGTTGCAGTGTGTCGGTCAAGCTATTCACATTAGGTGTCTGTGAAGAATAGTATTAGCAAATTACAGGCCTGCTACTTAAAACCGCGGTTCCCTGTCAGACATATCACCTATAAGACTGTTCCAAAATCAGACATTTCTTCCATTTTCATTCTGTTGCAGTGTGTCGGTCAAGCTATTCACACTAGGTGTCTGTAAAGAATAGTATTAGTAAATTATAGGCCTACTATTTAAAATTGTGGTTCTCTGTCAGACATATCACATATAACTGCATTCCAAAATCAGCCATTTCTCCTAAACGTGGAACATTTTGTCCTTCATTTAAAATGGGCAAAGTGCGTGGCAAGGGATGGGGAAGTGGACATGATGGTGATGGTGCATGCAGAGGCCGAGGACGTGGCCGTGGGCAAGCTGAAATTGTGCCACAACAAACACCCACATATTGTCGCTCAACCTTCCTGTCCCAATTAATAGGGGACCGCAGAACAACAATGTTGAACACAGAGCAGTGTCAAAAGGTTGTTGGTTGGATAGCAGATAATGCTTCCAGTCACTTTGCCACCACCACAACCACCCTGTCTTCCACACGGTCAAGTCTCAGTAGCTGTGAGTCTGGACCGCATATTCCTCACCCTGATCCTCCTTCTTCCCACCATGCCTAGTGCCCGGAGACAACTGATCCCACACTTGGACACTCAGAAGAGCTGTTTAATTTTCCATTTGTAGATTCGGGCCTCTCGCCCGGCCAGCTTCAAGCGAGTCAAGAGGAGAAAGTGTAGCGGATGCCCAAATATTACAGCAGCCACGGTCACACGAAGGCAACGTTGGGAAAGTGCAATTACTGTCGCAAGAGGTGGATGATGATGATGATGAGATACAATTGTCAGAAAGTCAGGAGGAGAACCAGGGTGCGGAAGTGGAAGACAAGGTGGTGGATGATATAGTAACTGACCCAACCTGGCAGAGGGACATACAGAGTGAGGACAGCAGCACACAGGGGGATGGAGGCGTAGCACCTCAACAGGCAGGAAGAAGCAGTGTGGTGGCCGCAGACACAAGGCGGGAAAGCATTCCTCATAACGCCAACACGACGGAAGTTGCCAGTACAACTGTTAGATCTTCCCGAGTCTGGTTGTTTTTTAAAGACTCTGCAGATAACCTCAAAAAGGCCATTTGCAACACCTGCCAGGCCAGCATCACCAGGGGTAGCAAAACTAGCAGCCGGACCACCACCAGCATGATCAGGCACATGGCAGGAAAGCACTCGACTGAGTGGGCCAAACCACAGGGTCCAGCAACAGTGTCTGCGAGTGACACCACTGCTTGTTCCGCTGTTGTGGGTGCATGCCAATCCCCTGTCCATGGCGCATGCCAAGATGTCTCCCTCCCTGCGCCTAATGTTGAACACTCTCAACTAGCACCATCAGCAAGCACATCCACGTCCTTGTCCCAGCGCAGAATTCAGTTGTCCCTACCCCAGTATTTGGAACGCAAGTGCAAATACTCAGCCAACGCCCCACAGGCCACACTACTAAATTCACACATTTTGCGAATGCTTGTGCTTGAAATGTTGCCTTTTAAGCTCATGGAGACGGAAGCATTCCGCAACCTGATGGCGACGGCCGTCCCTCTGTACTTGATCCCCAGTCGCCACTATTTCTCCTGGTGTGCCGTCCTCGCATTAAACGAGCACGTGTCCCACAACATTAGACATGCCCTCAACAACGCAGTTACTGGGAAAGTCCACCTAACCACGGACATGTGCACAAGTGCTGGTGGGCAGGGACGATACATCTCGCTGATGGCACACTGGGTTAATATAGTGGAAGCTGAGACCCAGTCGTACCTTGGGACGGAGCACGTCCTCCCGACGCCAAGGTTTGCGGGCCCTGGGTCAATCAGGGTTTCCCCCACATTCTACAGCTCCTGCACCTGCTCCTCTTCAGCCTCCATCTCCGAAATGACCACATCAGTCACAAGCTGGAAGCACTGCAGCACTGCCTCGGCCATGCGGCAACAGGCTGTGCAGAAGGTAATATGCTTAAGTGACAAACCGCACAATGCTGAAGAGTTGCGGACAGCTCTGAAAGAGCAGGCAGATCTGTAGCTGACACTGTTGACCCTACAGCCAAGCATGGTCATGTGTGACAATGGTCGGAACCGGGTGACGGCTCTGAGGCGAGGCGAGCTCAGGCATGTACCATGCCTGGTCCATATACTTAACCTCGTGGTTCAGTGGTTTCTCAAAACCTACCCGGATCTGCCAGATCTGTTTGTCAAAGTACGCCGTCTGTGTGCCCATTTTAGAAAGTCAGCTACAGCTTCCGCCACCCTTGCCGTGCTTCAGCAGCATTTGCAGCTTCCAGCTCACCGACTGATCTGTGATGTCCCCATGCTTTGGAACTCTACATTGCAGATGTTGGGAAGGATTTGTGAGCAGAAGAGGGCAGTTATTGACTACCAGCATCAATAAGGCCGTCAGTATTCAGTTCAGACTCCACACATAAGACCTCAGGAGTGGACATGGACATCAGACATATGTACCATCCTCCAAAACTTTGAGGACTCCACCAAGATAGTGAGCGGTGATTATGCCATAATTAGCATCACCATCCCTCTTCTCTGTCTTCTGAAATGCTCTCTGCTTACAATTAAAGAGGACACATTGCAGGCGGAACACGATGAGATGGAGCAAGGAATCATACAGGGTGATTACACAGAGCCCAGCCTCATCTCATCCCAACGTGGATTGGGTGACAATGAGGAAGAGGAGGAGGAGGAAGAACAGGAGCTAGTTTCATGCGCTATAATTGGTAGCACCTGCACAACTGTCTTACCATCTGTTCAGCGTGGATGGGCTGAGGACAGGGAGGAGGAGGAGAGCATGGTCAGTCGTCCTCTTGGTGAGGACACGGAAGTCTTGCCTATTAGCAGTCTGGCACGCATGGCTGAGTTTATGTTATGCTACCTTTCCCATGACCCTCACGTTGTCCAAATTTTGGTTGACAGTCATTACTGGTTGGTGACACTTCTAGACCCACGCTACAAGGAAAACTTTCTGTCTCTTATTCCCACGCTGGACAGGCCTAATAATAAAAGGGGGCAGTACCAGAAAGCCCTTGTTGCGTAATTATTAAAAAAATTCCCATCTGAAAATGCTGGCGGCAGAGGTCACAGTTCGTTGGACAACTAAGGAGTACAGGCGAGAGAGACACAAATGCAATCCAGCAGAGGCAGGGGAACACTGTCAAAGTTCTGGCACAGTTTTCTCAGACCCTCGCATCGTACAGGCCCTGAGGCGCGGGGGATTCCTCTGTGCCTTATAATTATTGGGTATCAAGCTGGACTCGTGGCTTGAACTGGCTCTCTACGCCTTGGTGGTCCTGGCCTGCCCTACTTCTAGCATTTTGTCAGAGCAGATTTTTAGTGCCGCTGGTGGAATTATAACCAATAGGGCATCCGCCTGTCAACTGAAAATGCTGACAGGCTGACTCTTATAAAAATGAACAAGGGCTGAATTGGGCCAGACTTCTCAACACCACCGAATGATAGCAGCGTAACATAAACTCAAATACAGTGTCATTTTTTGGGGGAGGTCTAACTCTATTCCCACGCACCTCTGTCTTCACACCCAGACATGGGTATATGCTTCCTGATTTTAACTATTTGCTCTTGTCCTCCTTCTTCTCTGCATCCTCATCCTCCACAACCATATCGCCAGCATATGTACTATATCAACATATATACATCTCTTGCAAGAGACATTGGATTTCTCCCAAATTTTTGGCAGTCGTTGCTTCACTGCATAGGCAAACAGTATGGGAGACCCACTTCCTAATAAAGGGAAATTTTTTTTCAGGAGGCCCTCTGACCTATTCGTCTCTTGCAAGGGGCATTGGAGTTCCTCCAAATTTTTGGCAGCCGTTGCTTCACTGCATAGGCAAACAGTATGGGAGACCCACTTTTTAATAATGGAAACATTGTTTTCAGGAGGCCCTCCGACCTCTACGTCTTTTGCAAGGGGCATTGGAATTCCTCCAAATTTCTGATAGGCATTGCAGTCACTGCATAGGCAAACAGTATGGGAGACCCTCTCCTTTCTAATGGGAATATGTCATTACTGAGGTCCACCTCTATGTGTCTTTAAATTGTTAGTGGGGTTTTTCCTAAATTTTGACAGCTGTTTGACTCACTGAATACCCTTTAACTGTATAGCAGACCCTCTCTTTTCTAATGGGAACATGTCATTACTGTGGCCAAGCTTTCTGTGTCTTTAAATTGTTAGTAGGGTTTTTCCTAAATTTTGGCAGCCCTTGCAGTCACAGCATGGGCATTACCACTATAGGAGACTTGCACCTTTATAATGGGAACATTTTTTTTACTGAGACCCTGCTCTATGTCTCTTCAAAGTGGCATTGGGTTGCATTCAAATTTTTGGCAGCCCTTGCAGTCACTGCATATGCAATAACATATAGGAGACCCACTCGTTAATAATGGGAACAACAAAGCATAGCCGGCTGATGGTTCTCTAACAATAGCAAGGGCCGACTGCTAGCCCTTTAACAATAGTAAGGGCCGCCTGATGGCCCTATAAAAATAGGCTTTGTGACTTTCAGAGTCCCTCCTTCATAAATGAAACACAATTTGTCTGATGATATCTCACACACCACATGGCCAGATAAGGTTGTAAAATGTTAAAATGAAATTTCCTGGTGAATGCATTTGTCTTGGTTGAAAGCAATGCAAAACTGCAAAAATGCATCAAAAACTCTATGTGTGAACCTAGCCCAAGGTGTGGAGGAGCATTTTTGTTTTTGTGTATTTATTTCGCTTTATATACAAATCATTACCCTGGAAAGGATGTTCCTTAACATATTTCCCAGGAAAATTGATTTTGGTTTCGCTTTTGTACGTTTTATTGTGAGTCGGTAAAAGTGGCGTAATACCTCTGACAACATTGTTGACAACATTGACCTGGGAGTCAGAAATGCTTCCAGGGGTCTTCCCCATGCTGTTCCCGTGTCATTTGAGCACTGTTCCCATCAATTTGGGCAACGTTTAGGCCCTTTGCAGACCGCCGGAAAAATGCTCGAGTTTCCCATAGACTTACAATGGGCTCGTTACTCAGACCGAGCACTCAAGCATTCCAATTTGCTTGACTCGAACAACGAGTACCCGAGCATTTTAGTGCTTGCTCATCACTAATACTGATGTAAAATACTGACCAAATACTGAACGCGGCTTAATGTGCAGCATTAATGCACGTATTAATGTCACAGATAGCACACACAACGATATCACAGGAAAATCACGGGGTTAACACACATGGTCCATGCTCATAGTGATGTCACGGTGGTAGTATAATGCACACAGTGATGTCACTTAGATCTTACATTACTGGCATAGTGTACAAAGTAATGTGACAGAACAAGAATAATGCAAAGAGAAGTACTACTGTATAGTAAAAAATCCACATAGCACAGTAAAGGCTTTGTAGGAAAACTTGAAAAAACAGCTCAATCAATTTCATTGATCATTAATTAAAATACATAACAGTAAAACAAGCATAATGCATACAAAAATGTCACCCTCCCTACATTTGCACAGTGCAAAAAAAGACAAAAATATGTCAAAATGCAGAAATTAGCACAATTGTGTCATAGTACATAGATAATGAATATACTGATGTTATACCATGCCACACTAAAGAAAGGTGATGCCACACTAGACAGAATTGATGCCAAACTAGAGCGTTACTAGACATATCAGGGGTGCAACAAGCAACATGGATGTAACGCTGATGGCTGTGGACCCATTGCGCCATGGACTGGGCTTACCTTGGAGGGCAGTGACTAAGTGTCTACCAGGTCTTCACTAGGGCCTCTCATGGTGAGGATAGTCTAGGTTGCTGGTAAACACCTGGTACCACTCCAGGGCAGTCCCTGGAACTGCAACAACTGACCGGAGGGTCAGAGGCGCATGTAAGAAGTACAGGAGGGCAAAGACAAAGACGAGGTCAGTCAAGCCGAGGTCAGGGCAGGCAGGAAAGGTTCGATACATGTAGCTGAAGTCAGCAGCAGAGAGATTAGAAAGGACAGTGAACAAAACGGGTTGTTAACGGGAGTCAAATATATGGAGGAATGCATAAACTAGGTGCTAGCAGGCTAGGAACCAACGTTTGGGCAAAGAGTGATGGGAGGAGTTATCTAATATAGAAACTGCTGGTATAGGATAGGCCAGGGAATCTAATCTCTGCAGGATACAGCAGGGTTAAATTCCTGCAGAGACCGGCCACGCCCCCCTAAAGCCAAATGGAAGCCACATTCATATGCAGTAGTGCTGAGGAGTGCTGCAAGATGCTAAACTCAGTGAGCTGGTCTGACGAAAGGAGAAGCAGTGACCACAGTGAGTAGGGCGGTGCTGAGGGTGAATGTGAGATACCACCGCAACAATGGAGCTTGATAACTGAACTCGGAATATAGCCTATTCATTTTTCCACATCCACTATGATCATTTATAATCATCAATAACTGAATTTTACCTCTGAGTGGAGAAGGGCTGCTTAGTTTTTGGGTCTTATAGCAAGTCTCCTGTCTGATACTCTGCTAAATATGCCAAAATGTCACCAATTTTTCTTATACGCAGATATGCAGCAGATTTTGCTGCAAATCTGTCTAGTTGTAAACTGCTATTTATGTCTGTTTCTCTGAAAAATTGATTAAGAATAGCACAAAAAATGGTGCCGTTTATTTGTGCATTTCGGTAGGACCCAGGTTAAAGGCAAAAACCCAGTGTTAACATTACCCAGATATCCCTTCTGGTAAGGCCAAGTTCAGATAACCATATTTCATGTTCCATATATGGACTCAAAATTACAGCCTCATACTGTATATGTATTTAGTCAAGAAATCTTTCGATTGTGGACAACATACGAACTGTGAATGACAGTGGATGTGAGGGGGCCTTCACTAGCTCTCATGTACTAGCACTAGCTTTATTCCTGGATTTATGTCCAGTTTTATATTTAAGAAATAAATAGTAACAAAAATCCTTGCAAAAGTGTATATATCCTTGAAAAACTGCCTGTCTAATAGTATGCAGGCCTCCTGTGTGCCGGAATAACTGCTTTGACCAGTTGAAGCATAGACCCAACAAGACTTCTAAAAGAGTTCTGTAATATTTGGCACCAACAACTTTAGTAGCAGATACTGTGGGCTGTAGCGATCACAAGCCCATCCCCACCGATAGAGAAATCGACAGGTAATTGCAGATGACTGCTTTATTTTTTTATTTTTACATCATGCTGGACCCTTTGCTAATGATGAAATGGGCTGGGCAACACATTTTAAGTCCTGTTAATTGCAAGTTGAGGATCCTATGGATTGAACTTGTTTGTCCAGCACATTCCACAAAACCTCAATTGGATTGAGATTTGGAGACTTTGGAGGCCAAGTCATTGTCTTGAATTAAAACATTCCTGAATTTTTTTTTGCAGTTTCACAGGGCACATCATCATCCACTGCCATTCCAAAATAATTTTTCCATAAGCAGTTGTACTTGGTTTAAATGTTTAAGTAAGTGGTGCATGCCAAAGTAACATACACATGAAATGTCCAAACTCAAGGTCTTTTGGCGTAGCATTGTCCAGAGAATCACACTGCCTTTGCTGGCTTGCCTTCTTCCTATTGTACATGCTAATGCAACATGGGGTGACATGGTGGCTCAGTGGTTAGCACTGTGGCTTTCCAGTGTTGGAGTCCTGTGTTTAAATCCCACCAAAGACATCTGCAAAGAGTTTCCATGTTCTCACCATGTTTGTGTGGGTTTCCTCACACACTCTAAAGATAGAGAATTTATATTGTGAGTACCTACTGAGATAGTGATGATGATCTCTGTAAAGCACTGTAGAATATTTTGACATTATATAAGCAAAAAATATGAAATCTCTTCCAGAGGTAAGTGAGCACCAGACTGTCCATGTGATAGTGAAGAAAACACAATTCACAGTTTTCTATTGCTTTATTGACCATCTCTCATGTTCAGGTACCTATTGTAGGTGTTTTCTGCAGTGGATTGGGGTTAGAAAGTATACTTTGGACAGTCTGTGGTTAAGCACTGCATGTTTTGATACCTTTCTACCATGGCCAGCATTAACGATTTTTCAGGTGCTCTTTCATGAGAAAAGATGGACAATCCTTCACTTCTCAGGCATAATGAGCTTTGGGCACCTGTGATCCTATTGGTAGTTCACCAGTTGTTTGCTTGCTATCTTACCCACTGATAGGTGCTAATTTCAGTAGATAATCAAAATTATTCACTATCAATAGTTTTTATGTAATAGCTGATCCATATACTGTGTATGCTCTCAGTTTTAGAGTTTTAGTATTCACACACTTCAATGTAATTTGTAACAGAGGCTTAAGCTTGATGAATTAAACCTATTCAGTTATATTTTACTAATGTTCTATATATCAGGACTAGTGATGTTTGACAGGATATCCCTGCATGTGTCACAGCTGTCTAACAGATGTGACACATGCAGCCGCGGCGGGTGTTACTGAAATGCCGAGCACACCGAAACTACTCGGCAAGTACCTGAGTGTGCTCGTTTAAAGGGTTAAACAAGCACGCTCGCTCATCACTAATCAGGACCAAGCTAAGGTTGGACAAAAAATTGTGGCCCAGTTTCCAAAGGTGATGGGATCATGCTCTGTTTCAGTAGGTCAGAGTGAATGTTGACATTCATAGTTCCCTCAATGAACTGTAGCTCCCCACAGCTGGCAGCACTCATGCAGCCCCAAACCATAACACTCCCACCACCATGCTTGACTGTAGGCAAGAAACACTTGTCTTTGTACTCCTCACCTGGTTTCCGCCATACCGCTGGCTTGTGCACGCGTCTTCTTGTGCAAAGTGGCTTCGGAGATAAGTGGCAGTTATTTCAGAGGCCATGGACTAACACCCGTCTTCTTCTCTTTTCACACAGGTACATGCTCTGCTCCTGCACATTCATCTGCTTGCTGTATATATCGCTATCTAATGCTCTGCTTCCCTGATTCAACTTACTGGTACATGCTCTGCTTCTGCAAATTCCTCTGCTTGCTGTATATGTCGCCATCTAATGCTCTGCTTCCCTGATTCAACTTACTGGTACAATTCTCCGCTTGATATTTCTACTTTATCTGTCCCATTCCATTCAATACTCCCACATGTCTGTCCTTTCCCAACTGTAGATTTTATCTGATGTTTAGAGGTGACAGAGTCCTAGCTCTGTCTTTGATCACCCAGCCAACTCCTGGTGAGGTGAACAGCTGCTAATTTAGCCACAAGCAGCTCCCACAATGCCCCTCACCTGATGGTTTAGTGTGCTCTATATATTTAGAAGCTCCTTAAGGGGTGCACGTGTGCTGGGTTGTGCACGCGACTTCTTGTGCAAAGTGGCTTCGGCGCTAAGTGGCAGTTATTTCAGAGGCAGTTAGTCAGGGCAGGAGTCAGGTAACCAACACTTTGACCACTTACTCTCTTTTAACTATGTTTCTGTTAGCTCTCACTTTTTGCCCTATAGTCCTCCACTTTCTAGTAACCCCTCAAATCCCTACACCTAGTAAGGAACTGTTCATCTCTCCCTCCATCCTCCCCATCCATCTCACCTCCTCCTCAGAATTATTCCTCAACATTCAATCCTGGATCTCCAAACACAGACAGCCACCTCATGCTCTCTCTTGCTCCCACCTGCTAACACTTTCTCTGCTCCTCCTCACTGCTGGAGATATCTCTCCAAATCCTGGTCCTCCTCGACATATCCCCACAGTTACTTCTACCTCCTATCCACGACCTTCCACAAACTGTCGCACCCCTTCTAACCTCATACCCATCCAACTAATCCCCACTTCCTCAGTTGCACTAACAGGAGCTCTATGGAACGCTCGCTCCGTCTGCAACAAATTTTCCTACATCCACGACCTTTTCATTACTAACAAACTTTCCTTTCTCGCCATCACTGAAACCTGGCTCACCCCCTCTGACACAGCCTCCCCAGCTGCACTTTTGTATGGCGGATTCCACCTTTCCCATACACCCCGCCCCAACGGCAAACATGGTGAAGGCGTAGGTTTTCTCCTGTCAGATACCTGCGCTTTCACCCAAATCCCACTGCCACCCTCAGTTACACTCCCCTCTTTTGAGGTGCACTGTGTGCGCATCTATTCCCCCTCTGACCTCCAACTGGCCATCATTTACCGACCCCCAGGGCTAGCCACCGCTTTCTTAGACCACTTCACCACCTGGCTGCTTCATTTCCTTTCCACTGACATCCCCACTATCATAATGGGTGACTTCAATGACGCACCCCCTGGGCCGTGGGGTACTCGGTGCCGGGCCGGTCATTGCTTGGGGAGATATCACAGTGGCAGTGACCCGGTCCGTGACCCAGGGCGGTCAGTAAAAAGGTTTTTTTTATAGGGGATTTATGTACAAAGTTTGTGACGCCACCTGTGGTATGCGGCTAAAGGGAGCCGCCGCTGCGGAGCAGGTCCTCTGGAGCTGATGCTAGTGCAGCAAAGCTGGTGTGGCTCTCCACAGGTAGAGCTTAGCTCCAGTGCAGTGTAGATGTTATAGGTGATGCTGGGCGTTGTAGTGCAGGGGTGATGGCGTGGATAATAATCACAGAGACAGTGGGGTGCAGTCTTCCGAGTTTACTCACAGTTATTAAGTTTCTCAGGTTACAGGTTCCGGACTACAACCTCCCACGTCATGCTGCGTTCACCAGGCAGGGGTTCAGCAATCCCTTAGGTAGTTAAAGAGTGCCTGACAGGACCCCTTTCTATGTGACTTCCTCAGTCATCTTCCTGCGCTGGCTCTCGCCCTCCTACCCTGCGCCTCACAATCAGTGTCCCAATCCGGTAGCCTCAGGTCTTGTCGGGCGACCTGCAGTCCCCTGGACCCTCTGTGGCCCCCTTTTCGGCGATATAATTGTGGTTGTGGCCACTGCACCTTGCAAGTACAGGAGCCTCCGGTTCCTAGCTGAGCCTTGTAGTTCTCCACTAGTTTAGGGGCCGGTCCCCTCTGCGGCTCGAACCCAGCACCACCTGGCAGATTCGGGCGTACGGGTGGCCTCCAGCACTTCCCGTACCCCTGGGATCTCTTCTGTTCCTGGAGCCTTTCTCCTGCTCCCTCTCCTCCTCCTTCAGTCCTGGGCCTCTCCTCAGGCCCGCTCTGGAGCAGAGCTCGTGCAGAGCCCCTGCTCCCCTCACTTTCCTCCTCCAACTGAACACTCTGACTGGACTGACTTCCCTTTCAAGATGTCTTCCCTTTTTATACAACTCCCTTTCATGCTCCCCTAACTGCTTCCTCCACCCACACCCACCACATGGTTCCCCCTCACTTGGTTCCCCTCCACTCCAGCCAGGGACCAGGGACTGTGCTCTGCCTTAGGAGCAATCTCGCCTTGCCCTACTGAAGTGGACGTGTTGGATGCAGGTGTTAGGGTCCCGGGCAGCACTCTATCTTTACCCGAGAGTGGGATAACACACCTCTGGGTGAGATGCAGCACCTCTATGGCGACTGAACCCTCAGGGGCGCCACATCAACATCCCCATTCACACTTCCCACTCGTCTGTCTCTAAGTTACTATCCCTCACTTCCTCCTTCGGCCTTGCTCAATGGTCTTCTGCAGCTACTCATAAAGATGGCCACACACTGGACCTCATCTTCACCCGCCTCTGTTCCCTATCTAACCTCTCTAACTCACCTCTCCCTCTCTCTGACCATAACCTCCTCACATTCTCTACCTTCTCCTCTCCAGGTGCACAATCTCCACTCCACAAACTTACACACGCTCGCAGAAACCTCAAACACCTTGACCTACACTCACTCTCTGAATCCTTCCTCCCTCTTACAGACATAAATTCCTTACACAATGCAGATGTTGCTGCCGCTTTACACCACAATAGCTGCAGCTCTCGACTCGATCGCCCCTCTCACACATACCAAAGCTCGCACAATCAACAAGCAACCCTGGCACACCAAACTTACTAAAGAACTGCGACGGGCCTCCAGGGTTGCGGAGCGGAGATGGAAAAGGTCTCACTCCATCGAGCACTTCATCGCATTCAATCAATCCCTCACTATTTTCAAGTCCACACTCACTACAGCAAAACAAACCTACTTCTCATCTCTCATATCCTCCCTGTCTCACAACTCTAAACCGCTATTTAACACTTTCAATTCTCTCCTTCATCCCCTAGCACCTCCTCCCTCTTCTCTCATCTCAGCCGAAGACTTTGCCTCATTCTTCAAGCAGAAGATTGACACCATCAGACAAAGCTTTTGCCTAAAATCTGCACAACCCCTCCTCATATCTACTCAACCTTCCTCCTCCAAACCCCACATCTCCACCATTACAGAAGGTCAAGTCTCCTCTTTACTCTCCAAATCACACCTCGCCAACTGTGAACTTGACCCAATCCCATCCCACCTCATCCCTAACCTTACCACAGTCTTCATCCCAACCCTAACCCACCCTTCAACCTGTCACTAACAACCGGTGTCTTCCCCTCATGTTTCAAACATGCCTCAATCACACCCATCCTCAAAAAGCCCTCCCTTGACCAATCCTCTCTGACTAGCTACCGCCCCATATCACTTCTCCCCTATGCCTCAAAACTACTAGAACAACATGTCCACCTTGAACTGTCCTCCCACCTCTCCTCCTGTTCCCTCTTCGACCGCCTACAATCTGGCTTCCGACCGCATCACTCGACTGAAACTGCCCTGACCAAAGTCACCAACGACCTACTAACCGCCAAATCCAAGCGACACTACTCCATTCTCCTCCTTCTGGACCTGTCATCTGCCTTCGACACAGTCGACCATTCCCTCTTAATACAGATTCTCTCATCTCTTGGCATCACGGACTTGGCCCTATCTTGGATCTCCTCATACTTAACAGACAGGACATTCAGCGCCTCCCACTCACGCACCACCTCCTCATCTCGCCCCCTATCAGTCGGTGTCCCCCAAGGTTCAGTTCTAGGACCTCTGCTCTTCTCCATCTACACCTTTGGCCTGGGCCAGCTCATAGAGTCTCACGGCTTTCAGTATCACCTCTATGCTGATGACACACAGATCTACCTCTCTGGACCCGATGTCTCCTCCCTACTAACCAAAATCCGACAATGTCTGTCCGCCATCTCATCCTTCTTCTCTGCCAGATTTCTAAAACTCAACATGGATAAAACAGAGTTCATCATCTTTCCACCCTCTCATTCATATCCCCCATCTGACCTATCCATCAACGTCAATGGCTGTTCACTCTCCCCAGTCCCACAAGCTCGCTGCCTTGGGGTAACCCTGGACTATGATCTCTCCTTCAAACCACATATCCAAGCCCTTTCCACTTCCTGCCGACTCCAACTCAAAAATATCTCCCGGATCCGTGCATTCCTCAGCAAAGACTCTGCAAAAACACTAGTGCATGCCCTCATCATCTCCCGCCTTGACTACTGCAACCTCCTGCTCTGTGGCCTCCCTTCCAACACTCTTGCGCCCCTCCAATCTATCCTAAACTCCGCTGCTCGACTAACCCCCCTGTCCCCCCGCTATTCCCTGGCCTCTCCCCTCTGTCAATCCCTTCACTGGCTCCCCATTGCCCAGAGACTCAAGTTCAAAACCCTAACCATGGCATACAAAGCCATCCACAACCTGTCTCCTCCATACATCTGTGATCTAGCCTCCCGGTACTTACCTGCACGCAACCTCCGATCCTCACAAGATCTTCTTCTCTACTCCCCTCTTATCTCCTCTTCCCACAATCGCATACAAGATTTCTCCCGCGCATCACCCCTACTCTGGAACTCTCTACCCCAACACATCAGACTCTCGCCTACCATGGAAGCCTTCAAAAGAAACCTGAAGACCTACCTCTTCCGACAAGCCTACAACCTGCAGTAACCACCGCTCCACCACATTACTGCATGACGTCCTCTACCCCCACCTACTGTACCCTCACCCATCCCTTGTAGACTGTGAGCCCTCACGGGCAGGGTCCTCTCTCCTCCTGTACCAGTCGCTGACTCGTTTTGTTAAGATTATGTAAATGTTTTTGCTATGTATATCCCTATCACATGTAAAGCGCCATGGAATAAATGGCTCTATAATAATAAATAATACACATTTGACACCATCTGAACCAAATAAGTTCATCTTGGTCTCATCAAATCACAGGACATGGTTCCAGTAATTCATGTCCTTAGTCTGCTTGTCTTCAGCAAACTGTTTGCTGGCTTTCTTGTGCATCATCTTTAGATGAGTCTTCCTTCTGGCATGACAGCCATGCCGACCAATCTGATGCAGTGTGCAGAGTATGGTCTGAGCACTGACAGGCAGACCCCCCACCCCTGTAACCTCTGCAGCAATGTGTATGGTCTGAGCACTGAGAGGCTGACCCCCACCCCTGTAACCTCTGCAGCAATGTGTATGGTCTGAGCACTGACTGGCTGACCGCCCACCCCTGTAACCTCTGCAGCAATATGTATGGTCTGAGCACTGAGAGGCTGATCCCCCCCTGTAACCTCTGCAGCAATGTGTATGGTCTGAGCACTGAGAGACTGAACCCCCCCTGTAACCTCTGCAGCAATGTGTATGGTCTGAGCACTGACTGGCTGACTGCCCACTCCTGTGACCTCTGTAGCAATGTGTATGGTCTGAGCACTGACTGGCTGACTGCCCACCCCTGTGACCTCTGTAGCAATGTGTATGGTCTGAGCACTTGCTGGCTGACCGCCCACCCCTGTGACCTCTATAGCAATTTGTATGGTCTGAGCACTGACTGGCTGACTGCCCACCCCTGTCACCTCTGTAGCAATGTGTATGGTCTGAGCACTGACTGGCTGACCGCCCACCCCTGTGACTTCTGTAGCAATTTGTATGGTCTGAGCACTGACTGGCTGACTGCCCACCCCTGTGACCTCTGTGGCAATGTGTATGGTCTGAGCACTGACTGGCTGACCACCCACCCCCATGACCACTGTAGCAATGCTGGCAGCAGTCATACATCTATTTTGACAACCTCTGGATATGACGCTGAGCACGTGCACTCAACTTCTTTGGTTGACCATGACGAGGCCAGTTCTGAGTGGAACCTGTTTTGTAAAACCGCTGTATGGTCTTGGTCAACGTGCTGCAGCTCAGTTTCAGGGCGTTGGCAATCTTCTTATAGCCTAGGCCATCTTCATGTAGAGCAACAGTTCTTTAGATCCTCAGGGAGTTCTTTGTCATGAGTTACCACATTGAACTTCCAGTATGAGAGAGTGTGAGAGCGATAACACCAAATTTACCACACCTGCTCCCCATTCACACCTGAGACCTTGTAACACTAATGGGTCACATGACACTGTGGAGGGAAAATGTGTAATTGGGCACAATTTGACCATTTTCACTTAGGGGTGTACTCGCTTTTGTTGCCAGTAGTTTTGACATGAATCGCTGTATGTTGAGTTATTTAGAGGGCACACCAAATGTACACTGTTACACAAGCCGTACACTGACTACTTTACATTGTATCAAAGTGTCATATCTTCAGTGTTGTCCCATGAAAAGATATAATAAAATATTTACAAAAATGTGAAGGGTTTACTCACTTTTGTGATATACTATATTATCCTCCTCCTTCATTTGTAGTATGTTAATGTTGTTTTTATTTTACTTAGTTTACTGTAAAGCACAATATGTATCTGTAATCATTATAACCAGCTTGTGGTCATCTATTATACCTTGTCTATCCCCATATCGCCTAACCTTAGTCCCCTGATCCCATACTCTCTAGTAAGTGAATAATATATATCTTACTGTACGATTGGTTACCATAGATACAGTTACACAGTACTAGTTACTTTCATGAAAGATCCATGTGTTTCTATTAGATATTCCCCTACCCCAGTTGTTAAAATGTAACAATACATAACATAGCTACAGAAAACATTCCCTGTGTTAGCGTTTTATTATGGTTTACTAGGGAAGCAAAAATCTTAAAGGTGGATCTTAATGTGTACCATTAATATTTTTCTTAATCAACACACTAAGCGGCCACCATAATATAAGAGGAGGATCCACTGAGTGATAGAATAATGAGCCCCATGAGAACTAATCTGGTTGAAAGTAGTCATAGATGACATGAACATAGCAATGGAGGTTGTTAAGGTAATGGCCACTAGTGGCCCAAGGCCCTTGGGGGTGTGGGGTATTGATCATGAGGAGAGGGCATCCAAAGAGTCTGGACTCACCCTACTTCCTCAAGAGATCTTGACATCTTTTTTTTTATTAAGGACAAGTCAAGTGGCAAGGCCATTCTTGGCTTTCTGCAGTGGCTTAGATATATTCGATTACTTCTGCGTCGTTAACACAAGGATATAATTGAATATAGAAGTAGCAGTGCAGGAAGTAATTTTCAGCTTCATGTGTTGCCACTCTCGCCTTCTATATGACGAAGCTCATCCAATGATATGACATCATTACGACGCCGCCATCATTCTGCAGGAGTGTGGAGAGAAGACAGCACCCCTCGTGAGATTGTTTGGTGGAACATGAGGGCTTTTATATTATATTCTGGGTGCACAATGGGAGCTGGGTTGCCGACTTGACTTTTTATTTTTCCTGGACAGTTTATCAAGAAATCACGGACAAACAATATTTTTTACAGACATCTTGAAAAACCATAATAAATCATTATGATTACACTGTATGTGATATTTGCCTACAGCCCATAATTCTGATGTGAAGACATCAGCTGCATTCACTGTAAACTGTAACATGATGATAATTACAGACAAAATAATCTGTATACATTTCTTCAGCTTAAAAAAAATCAGACTCCTTCAATTTTTTTTACGGACAGGGCAAAAAAGTGCCCTATTTTTACAGACTGTCCTGGAATTTCTGGACAGTTGGCAGCCCAGAATGGCAGCTAATATTATATTCAGGGGCACAGTGTTGGCTTAATTCTTATTAAGCCCAACAGAAGTTTAAGTGATAAAAAATGGGGATATATATTTCACTGTTTAAATCGTCTGTATTGTGCTTGTATGCATTATTGTGTTTATAGCTGAAGAAGGATTCGGTAGGAATCCAAAATGCCTATTTTACAAAAATAAATAGTATACAAATACACTCAATCTACTGAAGTGAATTCTGCTGAAAACACCTGAACACTGGGTCCATTTTGTCATCACAATATCGTCCTTTGTTACATCGTATTTTGTTTTCTTTTATTATCTACAGCGTCGTCCTTTATTACATTGTTTTCTCACTTATTATGCATGGCACTGTCCTTTTTTGCATACATTGTGTTCCTGTATTATAATATTCAGTAACTGATTCCTCTATATCTGGCTTGCATGTGTTTCACGGATCTGGAATGTTGTATGAATTAATTTTGACATGTGATGGATTTGGTCATATGTACTGTTTGTGAATGATACGCCATAGGTTGTGCATTGCATAAATGGGCAATGCACAAACATTTTTTACCTTTTTAGTTTGTCCCCCTCCAAAATTGCCAAGTATAGTATAGTACAGTAAGCTAAATCACAATGAAGGCATAGTCTCATGCATTAAATGATGGGTAGGTGTCAAAACAAAATCTATGCAACATTTTATTTGCCTACCTAAGCAGCCTGATATATTAAATTGCACGCATCATTATCATAATCGCCTGGAGCCCCTAAAATATAAAATTAGGAGTTTGTCACTGGTTGTCACACCTGGCTTGCAATGCTTAGATCCAAATATATCTGTCAGATAAGAAGATATTAGTATTATAAATAATAAATAGTGGTTGGTTGGTTGAGTACAGATTATCTAGTGTGGCACATGAGCTACAACTTAAGGCCACCATACACATTGGAATAAAGTTAGTCCAACCCACTAATGGTGACCGGGTTGGCCAACAACTAACCTGACAGATAATATCGAAGGAAAGAAGGATAAGTCGATTTAATATTCAAATGTCTTATTCTTTGGCCAGAGGTGTGCCCCAACTCTCTAGTGAAGACACATGAACATTTGGCAGAGCCAAGAAGAAGTCGGGAGACATAGCTGAACAGTATGAGCACCCTTATGCCACTAGTTCATGGGCAATATATCTAACACCCCATAGATGCTGCCCTGTGGATGTGGCGCCCCTGAGGGTTCAGTCGCCACAGAGGTACTGCACCTCACCCAGAGGTGTGGTGTCTCCTTCTCTCAGGTAAAGAGGGAGTGCTGCCCGGAACCCCAACACCTGCATCCAATACTACACTGCTCCAGGCCAGCTGGAAGGGCAAGACACAATGTATGTTTCTGCTGAGCCCTGACCCTGGCTGGAGTGGGGGGAACCCAAAGGTAGGGGGAACCAGTAGTGGGTGTGGGTGGAGGAAGTAGTTAGGGGGAGCACTTTGGTAGGAGTATAAAATAGGGAAGCCATCTTAGGGTGGTGGAACAGTTCAGACAAGAAGAGTAGTGAGGGGACAGTTCAGAAGAACAGTCTGGGAGCAGAGTCTCAGTAGGAGCTCTGCTCCACAAGTGGGGCCTGGTGTCCGAGGCCCAGGAGGGGAGCAAGGAATAGGCTCCATTCTAAGAAGGGATCCTAGGGGGTACGGCGAGTGCAGGAAGGCACCCGTACGCCCTGCATCTGCCAGAAGACAGAGGGATCGTAGGCCGCAGGAAGGGGACCGGCCCCTGGCCTAGTCGTGTACTTCAAGTCCCGGCTGGACCGGAGGCTTCTGGCTTATATAGTCGGTTGCCGAAGCAGCATTCTAATCCCCAGGAGGGTCAAGCAGGTCCGGGATCCGACGCACAGGAGATGTTAGAACCCTCCTGTTAGTTTTTGCTATCTTGTGTTTTGCGGTCACGTGACCATCTGCCTATATATTCCAGCTCTGCCCTTCTGGCTTTGCTGGACTTCAGTGTTGTTTGACTGTCTTTCTAGCCAGGTGCTTCGGTGCCTATCTCTGTCAGTTCGCTTGGTCCTCTGGGACCTCTAGCACTTTTTGTCAGTTTGTCTTTTGTGCATGGCAGCAATTTCTGTTTAGAAGGTGTCCCATTTTTGTCCCAGTCCTTAGTTCATTTAGGGACCCCTCCCTTAATTCTATAGTTCTTCGTTCAGACTAGCCGAGGACTAAGGCGGGTCTGTTCACAAGGAACAGGCAGCCGGCTACATCATAGGGATTCAGCTTAGTCTTACTGTAGGGACAGCTTTCTCCTATCTTTCCTTAGTACTTGTTGCAGATCATAACAGTAAGTCCAGCCCAAAAAACTAAAAGGAAAAAATTCGGGGATCAGTATGGTTTCCATCCAGGATTTGGCCCAACGCCTGCAGGGATTGTCTCTGGAGGTGGCCGAGCTTCAGCAACACGTGAGTAGCTGTCCTGGAGCGCATTTTGTCAAACCCAAGGTAGGACTGCCTGATGTTTTTTATGGTAAACAGCAAGATTTTTTTTCCTTTAAAAATGCTTGTTTGTTATATTTTCGTTTGAGACCAAGATCCTCTGGGAATGAATCACAGCGCATTGGTTTTATTATGTCACTTTTGCGCAAAGAACCACAGGGGTGGGCCTTTTCTCTCCAACCTAATGATCCGGGTTTAAGTTCTGTTGAGGAATTTTTTTCTGCTATGGGGCTATTATATGACGATCCTGATCGAATCTCATCTGCTGAATCAGAACTTAGACGTTTGAATCAGGGGTCAGATGATGTTGAAAATTATTGCACACACTTCAGGAGATGGGCTTCAGAAGTTAAATGGAATGATTCTGCGCTGAGATGTTTATTTCTTGCTGGTCTGAGTGAAAGGGTTAAGGATTTGCTAATTGCATTCCCTGCACCTGAGACTCTGCAGGAAGCTATACAGTTAGCTGTTCATGTGGACAGGAGACTGAGGTCCAGGGTTAATGATGTAAAAACTCCTGTAACTTCAGGTCCTAGTTCCCAGAAAATCTGCTCTGACAGCGGAGAACCAATGGAGGTTGGGGCGATGTCACTCCGCTCTCAGGAAAGAGATCGGAGATTCGCCGAGGGTTTGTGTCTTTATTGTGGTAAAGCTGACCATTTGATTAAGTATTGTGAGCGTCGTTTAAGTAAAGAAAAAAAAAAGGTCAGTAATGCCCGTATAGCTTGTTTACGCTCTGCAGGAGTGTTTCTTTCTGGGAGTAATACTCTGCAGGGAGATTTGATTGAATTTCAGGTATTTGTGGATTGTGGTTCAACACTTAATGTGATTGATAAAGGGTTTTTGGAAAACCTTAAATTGAAATACAAACCATTGTCATCACCTATTTCTGTGGTTGCAATTGATAACACTCCTTTGAAATGTATTACTCACAAGACTGCTGCATTTCCTCTCACTATCAATGGAGGTCACCACGAAATTTTGGACTTGGTTGTTTTGGATAATTTGCCCTCTCCAGTTGTTCTAGGATTGCCTTGGTTAAGACTGCACAATCCTTTATTGGACTGGTCTGCTAATGTGATTAAGTCTTGGAGTCCGAAGTGCTATGATAAATGTTGTAATGGTCGCATTGCGGCTGTGGAAAAAGGGGAATTACCGGTACCTATTCAGGATTTTTGGAGGGTTTTTTCAGAGGAGGAGTCGCAAGTTTTACCTCCTCATAGGGATTATGATTGCGCCATTGAGTTTGTCCCGGGTGCTACTCTTCCCAAAAGTCGCTTGTTTAATCTGACTATGCCTGAAAGAAAGGCCTTGGAGGAGTACATGCAGAATAGCCTGGCTGCTGGTCACATTAGACCTTCTAAGTCACCTGTGGCAGTTAGATTCTTCTTTGTTAAAAAAAAGGACGGGGGTTTACGTCCATGTCTGGATTTTCGCGAAATTAATAAGATTACCGTACGCAATTCCTACCCTTTGCCATTAATTCCTGACTTGTTTAACCAGTTAGTGGGAGCCAAGTGGTTCTCCAAAATTGATCTCCGGGGGGCATACAATTTGTTACGTGTGAAGGAGGGTGATGAATGGAAAACTGCTTTTAACACTCCGGTAGGTCATTTTGAGAATCTGGTGATACCTTTTGGTCTTACTAATGCACCTGCATTTTTTCAGAACCCTATTAATGACATCCTGAGACCTTTGATTGGTAAGAATGTGGTTCTGTATTTGGATGACATTTTGATTTATTCACCAGATCTCGAGTCCCATTGGCAGAGTGTACGTGAAGTTTTGCAGTTATTAAGTGATAATTCACTCTTTGCTAAGCTGGAGAAATGTGAGTTCGCTGTGCAGAAAATTAGTTTTTTGGGTTACATTGTCTCCAGCGAGGGCTTTGAGATGGACCCTGTGAAGGTTCAGGCTGTGCAGGAATGGCCTAGGCCTATTGGTTTGAAATCCATACAGAGATTTTAGGGTTTTGCCAATTATTACAGGAAATTCATTAAGAATTTTTCTGTAATTGTTAAACCTCTAACCGATCTCACCAGGAAAGGTACGAATACGGCCCAGTGGACTACTGATGTTAGAACTCTCCTGTTAGTTTTTTTTTAGTTTGCTGGTCATATGACTATTTTTGCCTATTTAATCCGGCTCTGCCCTCCTGGTCTTGCTGGACTTCATTGTATTTACTACTCTTGAGCTAGCTTGGTGCTCTGTTGCCGTTCTCTGTTAGTTTTGCTAGGTCTTCTGACCTCTATGCTTTTTGTTGTGTGTTTGTCTTTTACTGCTACTATTTCTGCTAGGAGGTGTCCAACTTATCCCAGTCCCTAGTTCTTGTAGGGATCCCTCCCTCACATCTATAGGTCTTCGTTCAGACTAGCCGAGGACTTTAGCGGGTCTGATCGCAGGATCAGGTTCCCCGTTACATCGTAGGGATCTAGTTTAGTTCTATTGTAGGGACAGTTCTCCTGTCTTTCCTTAGTCCCTGTAGCAGATCATAACAACTGAGGCCATTGAAGCGTTTGAGTATCTCAAAGAGAGGTTCAGTTCTGCCCCTATCCTTATGCAGCCTGATGAGACCAAGCCTTTTTTGGTCGAGGTCGATGCTTCATCAGTGGGGGTCGGAGCAGTTTTGTCTCAGGAGAACAAGGGTGGAGTACATCCTTGTGCCTTCTTTTCGAAAAAATTTTTGGAAACCAAACTGAATTATGATGTTGGAAATCGGGAGTTGCTGGCTATTAAACTTGCGTTTGAACACTGGCGTCATTTTTTGGAAGGCGCTAGATTTCCTATTCAGGTTTTCACAGATCATAAGAATTTGATCTATCTGGATGCTGCCAAGCGCTTGAATGCCCGTCAAGCTAGGTGGGCACTTTTTTTTTCTCGGTTTCATTTTTCTGTTACCTATATCCCTGGTACTAAGAATGTTAAAGCCGATGCTTTATTTCGCAGCTTCTCTCCTACGGTCGGTGCCGAGTAGGAGGAGAGCATTTTGCAGAAAGGAGTTGTGGTGGCGGCTTTGGACTCCGTTTTGGAGAATGGGATTCTGAATGCTCAAGATGATGCTCCATCTAACACTCCCCATGGGAGGTTGTTCGTGCCTAGAGCCTTTAGGAGAGATTTGTTTGTAGAGTGACATGAGTCTCGGTTGGCAGGTCATCCAGGAGTTTCGGAGACTAAGAGACTTTTCAGTCACAGTTTTTGGTGGCCTGGATGGCAGAAGGAAGTCATCAAGTGGGTGCGTCAGTGTACTGTGTGTGCTAGGTCAAAGGCTTCACATACTCCTGCTGCGGGGTTGCTTTGCCCTCTGGAGGTTCCTAGTGCGCCTTGGACGCATCTCACTATGGATTTTATTTCTGATCTTCCTGTGTCCGAGGGTTTTACTGTCATCTGGGAGGTCGTGGACCTTTTTAGTAAGATGTGTCATTTGGTTCCATTCATTAAGTTGCCCTGCGCCAAGACACTCGCTAAGGCGTTTGCTAAGGAAATTGTCAAGCTCCATGGCGTTCCACGGATATTGTTTCTGATAGAGGACCTCAGTTTGTGGCTCGCTTTTGGCGTGCTTTTTGTGACAGGTTGGGAGTCTATTTGTCATTTTCATCTGGTTATCACCCGGAGTCAAATGGACAGACTGAAAGAAAGAACCAGGATGTTGAACAGTTTTTGCGTTGTTTTGTGGCAGACAATTAAGAGGTGTGGTCTGAGTTTCTGCCTCTCGCAGAATTTGCTCTTAACAATCATACATCCTCCTCTGCTGGGTGTTCTCCTTTTTCTGTTGTACTGGGAGGCATCCGTCTTTTGGTTCATTCTCCAAATTGGGGTCGGCGGTGCCGGAGGAGGAGAATTTTTCCGGTGATTCGGAGAGAGTTTGGACTAATGTATGTTGTAACCTTCAAGAAGCTAACAAAAAGTCCAAGAAGTATTTTGACAGGAAACATAAATAGGTTTTGTTTACTGTGGGTGACATGCTTTGGTTGTCCTTGAAGAACCTGCGGTTGAGGATTCCCTCTAAAAAACTGGGTGCTAAGTTTGTGGGTCCATTTAAAGTGCTTCAGGTTGTTAACCAGTCTGCTGTTAGGTTGGATGTCCCTACTTCCTGGAAGATTAATCCTGTGTTTCATGTTTCCTTGTTGAAAAAGGCTGACGTATCTGATAGGGACGCCACTGTCACAGTTCCTCCTGTGGTGGAAGACGGCGAATTTGAATTTCGCGTATCTTGAATTCTAGATGGCATAGAGGGAGATTACAGTATCTTGTCTCCTGGAAGGGTTTCGGTCCCGAAGACAACTCCTGGGTAAGGACGGATGATGTCTCTGCTCCTAGGCTTGTTAAAGCTTTCCACAGGAGGTTTCCTGATAGGCCTGGGCCTGGAGGATCCGGAGGATCCTCATAAAAGAGGGGGTACTGTTAGAACCCTCCTGTTAGTTTTTGCTATCTTGTGTTTTGCGGTCACATGACCATCTGCCTATATATTCCAGCTCCCCCTTCTGGCTTTGCTGGACTTCAGTATTGTTTGACTGTCTTTCTAGCCAGGTGCTTCGGTGCCTATCTCTGTCAGTTCGCTTGGTCCTCTGGGACATCTAGTACTTTTTGTCAGTTTGTCTTTTGTGCTCTGCAACAACTTCTGTTTAGGAGGTTTCCCGTTTTTGTCCCAGTCCTTAGTTCATTTAGGGACCCCTCCCTTAATTCTATAGGTCTTCGTTCAGACTAGCCGAGGACTAAGGCGGGTCTGTTCACAAGGAACAGGCAGCCCGCTACATCGTAGGGATTCAGCTTTGTCTTACTGTAGGGACAGCTTTCTCCTATCTTTCCTTAGTACTTGTTGCAGATCATAACAGGAGGGACTTCAGAGCACCCGAGCGGGATTGAGAGTGGGCAGCGCAGGGCAGGAAGGAGAAAGACCCAGCGTGAAGTCGGTCTAGCTAGGAACACGTGAAAGTGGGGTTCTGCAAGGTACCCCTGATCTACCTGAGGAAGTGCTGAACCCCTACCTGGTGAACGCAGCGCGACGTGGGAGGCTGACACCTGTACAGTGCACCAGTGGAACCCTCATAAGAACTGTGAGTCAATACTTGGATGACTGCACCGCACTGCCTCCGTCCATTCTTTGATCTGCGCCATCGTTCCCTCCCTGCATTACAACGCCTAGCGCAACCCACACCACCTTACACTGCCCTGGAGCTTGCTCTACCTGTGGAGAGCCACACCATCCCTGCTGCCGCAACACCAGCTCCAGAGGAGTGCTCCGCAGCGGCGGCTCCCTCTAGCCGCATTCCACAGGTGGCGTCACGAAAAATCCCAAAAACCCTATATACAAATATTCCTTCCTTTTGCACTGACTGCCCTGGGTCACGGACCGGGCCAGCCACCGTGATATCCCCCGGCAACCAGAGGCCCGGCTGCCGAGTACCCCACGGCCCCGGGGGGCGCGTCATGGACATCCCCTTTGCTACACTAGATATTTGTATAAATCGGATAAATCACAGAAAACAACTATATATATTTGAATAACTGAGAAAAACCTTTGCCCAACACTGTAAAAGTTTTCATTTTTAGCCTGTGTTACACTTTATAATTTCAGTCTACTGCCAAACTAATAAGGATGATTATTGAAATAATAGCATAATATACAAATAGCGAGCTACCAACCCATGTCTCTATAATATGGAAACTGTCATGACTATACTGAACATACAATGAAAGATGACATTTTTTATTTCTCTATATTAGATTCTTTAGTATTAGCACTATACAGAATAGATACCTTTGTCTAGTTAACATAATGAAAGTAATTTATTAAACTGATGACAGATAAAGAAGAAAAAACTCCAGTGAGCTAAACTGTGATATTCAAACTGGTTTGAGTGAATCGCAGAGTATTGCCTGGTCCATATTTTTTGCTAAAACTTAGCATTCTTCCTTGGTTTGTACAATTGCTTCAGGTAACTAGGCATTAAGCTCTTGTGGGTATAATAAAAATATACAGCACGCTATTCAGCAATAAGCTTATGCACGTCCATGTTGGAACATAGGTAATACCGAGGTGCATCCTCCTCTTCTGTATGTTTGTGACAGCTGAAGAAAAGCGGTTCCTCAGCGGCAGATAAATTAAATGTTAAATTGGAAATGTCCTCAGTTGTAGAAAAGATGTATCCAGCACTCATCTTAAGGTTCAATAAAAAATTACCATTTATTACATTCATTTAAAATCAATGGTGCAAAAAATGTAAAAAAAATACACATGTAGACTGCTACGCTCTTCAAACCCTAGTCCATGGGTTCTTAATCATAACATACATAATCATACATGTTTGTAACGTTTATTTTTAATGAATCTAACCAATATCTATTTTTTATAGAACTTTGGTAAGAGCGCTGGATACATCTTTGTTACATTCTTTGTGACCATTTTGTGTGTGCACCTCCTGGCTCATCAGACCATGGATTTTGTCTCCATAGAAGGGTGAGCTGAAAGTGCATTTTTTTCCATTGTTCATTTTGTGGCACCCTGCTATTACAGGTACCACAGGACCCAAAAGGGTGCATGGACAGACTTCTCCACAAGAGGCCCTCACTACAAACAGACACCTCCACCCTTCCACCTCAGACCACCAGAGGAAGCCCTGTTAGGGATATATATACTGGAGGGTGGAGTTAGGCTGTCAGTCTCAGTCTGAGAGAGTGTGCTGACACTGAGAGCAGTGAAGACGCAGTACGTCTGCTGCTGTACTGAGGGCCCCGAGTGTGGCAAGGAGAGAGGAGTTGAAAGGGCAGAGGAGCATCACAGGCTCACCCCAAGACACAATCCGGACACCGGGTCTGCACCTACAGGGTTCTCTACACCCAATAGGGACAACCGGCATACCAGGAGGCTTCCAGACCCCTGCTCATCCTGAAGCTACCATCAATAACAGGACTAGGAACCACGAAGTCCCCAGAGTCCAGGGATAGTGGTTGCCAGGGAAAAGTCCTACTACCAAGCGATCAGGTGAGAGAGCAACACAACATAGAGGCTAGGCCAAGTTCCAGGTGGGCCAGAAGCTTAGAGAGGTGAATAAACGGATCAGGAGGCCTTATATCCGCTCACTGGGGAGAGTCCTGAAGGGCACCATTCCTAGCAAGTACCCTGGACCATACCTGCCGTTACACCAGTAAAGGTACTGAAGCGAATAGGTCCCAGGAGGAGAGCAGAACTGTACGGTGGTGGGCCTTAGATCATCCAAATGCCCCCTTTGACACCCTGAAGGACATGGCTATTAAGGGCCTTCAGCCCCTGGAAACATCAGATACTGCTATCCAGCGTTACCAAGGTGGGGTCAGGGTGGGGCCACCCCAATGGCCACAGCACTCACTGCCCCTTCATTAGCGGCTGAGACAAAAGTGCAAACAGCGCCCCCTAGCGAGCTGGACAGCCTGCGCTCTGAAGTGCGTCAGCTAAGTAAAACCCTGACCACTGTCCTGAGTGCCCTGCAGCTACAGACGGGGCCCGAGCCGGATAGAAGGATCCTACTCGCCGACAGTCCGGAGGATGTCCCCTGGATGAGGAGAAGAAGGAGGACAATGCCACCCGGTGGGAGGACCAACGACAGACGTCGCCCTCCAGGAGAACTCATCTGCTACCGTTGCCACAAGACAGGCCACACCGCGCGGATCTGTCCTTTAAACGGGCAAACTCTGGGGGCAAGGGCCGACATCCAGGAGTAGATCAACCAGGCCCATCAAGCTGGTACGACCGGTTTGTAGGAGGAAGGCCTTTCCTGTCCATCGTGCTGGACAGCATAGCAACACCTGCACTACTGGACACCGGCTCACAGGTAACCATTATACCTGATGTCCTCTATAAAAGGTACTGGTCCATAGATGAACTCCACCCGCCAGCCCCAAATCTCTCTGTGTATGCCTCCAATGGCCTTCCTCTTAACCTGGTAGGGGTTAAAGACGTGACAGTGAAGGTGGGGAGAGTGGAACTAAAGGACCAAGGACTGATTGTCATAGAATCTAACCCTGGTGATACAAATCCATATATGATACTTGGTACAAATGTTGTTGATAACTGTTTGGGAGAAGTGCTGTTTTCACTCCAACAGATTGCTGACACTGCCAAACCAGGGCAGAGGAAGGTGCTCCAGAAGGAAATTTGCACCCTCCAGTACCAGCAACAGGTAAAGCTAACAGGTGGTGAGATTGGTAATGTACGGGTGACAGACCCGATACCCATTGTGATTCCCCCAATGAGTAAAATGCTGATTTGGTGTAGGGCAGCAATAGATCTCAAGGGACAGAACTACCAGGCGATAGTAGAGCCCATCAACTCAGAGCACAGACCTACACTCCTAGCTGCTAGAGGGGTAGTTGATGTACGCAATGGAAGGGTACCCGTACGCCTCCTAAATTGTGGGGAGGAGGAAGTTAAATTGCCACGATACGTCACTGTTGCCAGACTGTATACAATGAATAATGATGCCATACACACAGTGGAATCCTTGACCCCACCGGATACAGTGGAGTACAATGACTCCGAAGATCAGCTGGAGGAATGGAGTCAACAGCTCCATGTTGGGACTGACGCCACTCCTGTCCATCAGAAACACGGTGTTTACAGAGTGGTTCAGGAATATGAGCAAGTGTTTAGTAAACACCCACTTGATTTTGGAAGGGTTAAAGGGGTACACCAAATACCCACTGGTAACCATCCACCCATTAAGGAGCGTTCCAGACCCATACCACCAGCACATTACCAAAAAGCCAAAGAAATGTTGCATGACATGAAAAATGCAGGGGTAGTAAGGGATAGCTGTAGCCCCTGGGCAGCTCCCCTGGTCCTGGTCAGAAAGAAGGACGGTAGCATGAGGATGTGTGTATATTACAGAAAAATTAATCGGATAACACATAAAGATGCATATCCTTTGCCCCGTATAGAGGAATCCCTGGCTGCACTAAAATCTGCCAATTATTTCTCTACCTTGGATCTCACTAGCGGGTACTGGCAAGTCTCTGTTGCTGAAGAAGACCGGGAGAAGACAGCCTTCACCACCCCGATGGGATTATGCGAATTCAACAGCATGCCATTTGGACTCTGCAACGCACCCGGAACGTTCCAGAGGTTGATGGAGTGTTGCTTGGGACACCGGAACTTTGAGACAGTGCTGCTATACCTGGATGACGTTATCGTGTACTTGAGGACGTATGAAGACCTGGTGGAGGTATTTGAGGCATTGTCCCAGTATGGGATGAAACTAAAACCTTCCAAGTGCCACCTGTTCAAACAGAAGGTTCAGTACCTGGGACACGTGGTCAGCTCAGAGGGAGTAGCACCAGACCCGGAGAAGGTCACTGCCATCCAGAAGTGGCCTGAACCAAGGAACATCAAAGAAGTACGTCAATTTCTGGGACTGGTCGGGTACTACAGGAGGTTCATTAAGGACTATACCAAAAAGGCAGCACCTTTACAAGACTTCCTGGTAGGACAGTCCAAAAGAGGTAAAAATCCCCCATTCCAGTGGGGCAAGGAGCAGACTGAGTCCTTTGCATTAATGAAGGAAGTCCTAACCGGTGAGGAAATCCTGGCTTACCCCGACTACAGCCAACCTTTCCTGTTGTACACCGATGCCAGCAACGAGGGACTGGGAGCTGTGTTGTCCCCGAAGCAAAACGGCAGAGAAAAGGTAATTGCCTATGCCAGTAGGAAGCTTCTCCCTACTGAGAGGAACCCGGAGAATTACAGTTCCTTCAAGCTGGAGTTCCTGGCCTTGGTCTGGGCTATCACTGAAATATTCAAGCATTACCTAGCCTCAACTAAATTCACAGCCTTTACCGACAATAACCCCTTGACACACCTCGAGACAGCCAGGTTGGGAGCCATGGAACAGCGTTGGGTGGCCAGATTGTCGAATTACCAGTTCACAATCAAGTACCGGGCAGGTCACAAGAACACCAATGCTTGATGCCCTGTCAAGAATGCCCCACCAGTCGGACACCGAGGATGAAGTGGATGACCTAGAGGAAATTGAATTACCAGCTTTCCACAGGAATGGAATGGTCCACGAGCAACACGCCTCCAGAAGACATCATGGTAAGACGCTAAACCCTTTACCTCATCACAGCTGGAAGGAGACCCAGGACAGTGACCCGGTTGTCAGCCTCATCAAAGGACTGATAACCCAAGAAGGTTCTCACCTGGAGAAGGATGCTCCTCCACAAGCCAAACACCTGTGGAATGAGAGAAGCCGGCTGTTCATCTACAGAGAAAAGCTGTGCAGAAGGTATGTCAACCCCAGAACCCATGAAATGGTGCGGCAGATTGTTGTACCCAGGACGGATATCCAGATGGTGTTAGAGGCCTACCATGACCAAGCAGGTCACTTTGGCTGGAAGAAGCTGGAAACCCTGCTGAAGGACCGATTCTATTGGGTTGGAATGCGGAGTTCCATAGAAAGGTGGTGCTGGAATTGTGGGCCCTGTAGCCTCAGAAGGAAACACTACGGCAGCCAGAAAGCACCCTTGCAGTCCATCAAAACTACCCAACCTCTGGAGATTGTCGCTCTGGATCACGTCAAACTGTCGCCCAGCAGATCAGGCTATTCCTATGCCCTGACCATGGTGGATCACTCTTCCCGGTTCCTGGTGGTAGCCCCTGTCAAGGATCTGACAGCAGAAACTGCAGCAAGAACGTTCCAAGCCTACTTCTGCAGACCCCATGGATATCCGGACAAGGTGCTAACAGATCAAGGCCCTGCTTTTGAAGCTGAGCTATTCAAGGAATTCTGTCACCTGTACGGATGCAAGAAGATCCGGACTACGCCATATCATCCGCAAACCAACGGTATGTGCGAGAAAATGAATAACATCATTATAGATCTGTTAAAAACCCTGCCTTTGGAAGAGAGGAACCAGTGTCCAGACAGGCTACCTGACCTAGTGGACCTGTATAACCACATACCCGTGAGTTCTACTAATTGTACTCCAGCGTACCTCATGAGAGCAAGACCAGGAAAATTGCCCATGGACCTGGAGTTCGGAGTTGTAGAACCTGCTGCAGATACGTCCACTGAAGACTGGGACACAAGTCGACAAGAGCAGTACAGGAAAGTACAGTCCTGTGTCGAAGACAGTCTAAACAAGGTGAGGGAAAGACAAGAAGATCAGTATAACAAGAAAGCACCAGCAGAACCCTTGGCACCCGGAGAGATAGTGCTAAAGCGGAATTGAAGAGGTCACAAGCTCGATGACCAGTGGGAAAGAGAGCCCTACACAGTGTTAAATTCCAAATTCGACAACACCAAAACCTGCCTGATCAGCAAGGATGGAGGTAAGACAATCGCAACAGTCTCAAGAGACCACTTGAAATTGTGCCCAGGTCTACTGAAGACACCGGAGGAAGAAGCACATCTTGTAATGCCGGAGAAACCCAAGGAAGATGTACTTCATACAGCTCTAGGAGACTTCCCTACGGACTGGCCTCAACTTGATGGAGCAGTTATTATACCAGTAATACACTTCTGTCAACCACAAGAAGAACCTGTGAATGCCCTAGAAGAACCTGCTCAGGAACAGGAAGAGTCCCCAGTAAGAGGAGGATCACCTGTTGAAGCAGAGCATGTAAACAGTGTACTTGCCAGTACCATAGAGAGATTGAGGCAGTTTTATAATCTACCAGCACGTAGATCTGATAGGTTAACAGAGAGTGCATGCACAGACACCAGTATCACCCCAGTGCTACGAAGGTCCACACGCAGCACACAAGGCCAAATCCCTGCCAGGTATAGGGAATAAATACAAAATGCCTATATTGTAAATAGTTACCCAGTTGGGTATTGCCTACTGTTGTTTATTGTGTGAACTGAAAATAATGTGTTCCTTTAGTTACCCGTAAGGGTATAAAGACTGTAGGTTATGGACGGTGAATAACCGAAAAACTTTCCGTTGTACATAGTTGCACTTATTAAAGTGCCCCCTTATTTGTTTCATATTAAAAAGACCACTGAACAAAAACCCGTTTGGCATGGCCGAAGACGTGGTCCAAGACCTGGATCACTTATGCCCTGTAGTCACGCCCAGGGCCTACGTTGAGGGTTTTCAGGCGGGTCCCTCATGCTACTCTTGTTACACCTTCATCAGTGAAATGGACACCTGGTGACGGGACTTACCGTAACATTGTTATTGTTATTACTCTTGTTACTTGTTGTTACCTGTTTAAAATGCTTCAGTCCAGGAGTACTGAGTTGTACTAGGGGGGAATGTGGCACCCTGCTATTACAGGTACCACAGGACCCAAAAGGGTGCATGGACGGACTTCTCCACAAGAGGCCCTCACTACAAACAGACACCTCCACCCTTCCACCTCAGACCACCAGAGGGAGCCCTGTTAGGGATATATATACTGGAGGGTGGAGTTAGGCAGTCAGTCTCAGTCTGAGAGAGTGTGCTGACACTGAGAGCAGTGAAGACGCAGTACGTCTGCTCCTGTACTGAGGGCCCCGAGTGTGGCCGAGGCAAGGAGAGAGGAGTTGAGGGGACAGAGGAGCATCACAGGCTCACCCCAAGACACAATCCGGACACCGGGTCCGTGCCTACAGGGTTCTCTGCACCCAGTAGGGACAACCGGCATACCAGGAGGCTTCCAGACCCCTGGTCATCCTGAAGCTACCATCAATAACAGGACTAGGAACCACGAAGGCCCCAGCGTCCAGGGAAAGTGGTTGCCAAGGAAAAGTCCTACTACCAAGCGATCAGGTGAGAGAGCAACACAACATAGAAGCTAGGCCAAGTTCCAGGCGGGCCAGAAGCTTAGAGAGTCAAAGAAATGGATCAGGAGGCCTTATACCCGCTCACTAGGGAGAGTCCTGAAGTGTACCCTTCCTAGCAAGTACCCTGGACCATACCTGCCGTTACACCAGTAAAGGTACTGAAGCGAATCCCCTGTGTGCGTGTCCGTCATTCCCCCTGACCCGACCGGGCAATCTCTCACCTGCATCCCATCCATCAACCCTGCCACGGGGGCCCGCTCCACCTGTGGGTAGCAGAAACAACCCAGCTGCCATCCCATCACCCCAGGAGGTCTGCAGCAGCGCTGGTAACTATTACCAGAAACCACAGGTGGCGTCACGAGACAAACTGTTAACAAAACCCCTTTTAAAGAGTGGCCCAGAGGACGGGCCCGGGAGCCGACTGCCGTGATATCCTACAAAGAAGGTAAAGGCCCGGGTACTGAGTCTCCCCCATATATCCCCCTGGGCGAGTCAATTGCTTGCAAGGATTGAGGGAACAATAATAATGGACCAGGACTAGAGATGAACAAATTATTTAAAATTTAAATTGTTTGCCAAATTCTTCCAGAAATTAGATTCACAGCAAATCGTATGCACTTGAATTGCCCTGAAAAAACATATGTAGCATTAGCCATCAGATAGGATGATTTGCAGATTCCCCTCCCTCTCTATGTGGAAAAGATTGGTCAAGTCCCTAGTCTTATTTAATCAGATTGTGTATAGAGGCAGAGGGTGTCCAGAGATATTTGACAAAGTGTGAGGAACTACCCCTTACAATGTGCACTTCTCAGTCCTTTATTCATGAGTTATCATTATCTTTTCTCTTTTGACAGCAGAGGGCGGTCACACCAAATATTGATGTGATTCACTTTTGCATTTTGATTTATTAAAAAAAATAAACAATACTTCTAAATTTTTTAAGTGAATCTGTCTGCAGGTATGTAATCTGAGGACAGAATGACGTAGGGGCTGAGACAATGATTTCGGGGATGTGTCACTTATTAGGCTGTGTGCATTTGTTTCCATACAGTGAATGTTTTATCACCAGGAGATTATCACTGCCCACACTAGCTCCCTAGCGCCAAGTGGTCAACCACGCCCCCTCCTCTAATAAGCAGCTCACTGTCAAAATACAATGTACACATAAAGCTGTGGTGTGGGTGGGGTCAGCTTTTTGAGCTCTGCTACATGCTACATTTAAAACCTCTGATTCTATCACAACTTCTGCACCCAGTAATATAAGTGATACATTACTGGAATCAGCGACTCTTTTCACACGTCTAAAACTATTACATAGTACTGTATGTATGTGACAATGAAAACTGAACAACTTATTGTAAAAACATGCTAATATTCAATTTTCCCTTTACTTAATTTCCCTCCATTGACAATTGTTACAATTTTGTACTTCGTATATTGTTCAATGCAAAAAAATAAAATAAAATCAATGTATCAGGTTGAAAAGAATTAGAAATATAATTTTTAGACCTTCCAGTATGTTCAGCTTTGCAACAATATGACATCTGCAATGGGACCAGAGCATGTGCCTAAAGGCGCCCGCTAGTAGCGTAATGGCTGAAGGCATAAGCACACAAAACAATGTGCATTGATATGTAAATTATATATATTTATATGTTAATTAGAAATAAAGGGTGTTGAAGAATGAAAGGGGTGTGGCTACTTGATGGGCGGAGTCGAAAGTGACACAATTCTGGCAACTAGACCTAGTTTTGGTGCTGGATAGGAGAAATGTATTTTCAAACAGCTGTATATATGGATATGATAGATGTGTCACAAACTGTATGAATCAATATGAAGAGATGTCTCGGGTCGGTTTTACTCTTACTAAACAATAGAGAAATTCTGAGAAAAAAAAGAGCCAATCGTTATTTTTGGAACATTGTTTTTTTGTGTTTTTTTTTATTTTTATTTGTTTACCTTCCTCCCCAAAGTATACGGAGTATTTAGAGATAATAGCTTACGCTTCATCTCTTATCAAATCTGACAATCCATTAATACTGACCTTCTGCTATTTTCTAAACCCATTTAAATAATTTTCTTCATATAGCCATACATCTTTGCTCGGTTGTAGTGTACCCCCTGACGGTACCAGTTGACTACACAACCATTAAGCCATGTCAACATCATATACTATTAATCATGCTCCAGATGCTGGAACCAATTTAAGATAACAAAGTACAGGGATTTGCTGAGTCTGTGTCTCTCAGACAAAGGGTCTTATTTTGAAAGTACAGAGTGTTATAAATGCACAATAGATTACCCTATCTAATAGTGTTAACAGTGGCTACTCATTAAAATGCCATATTTATGCGCAGCAAACATATGACAATGAAAAAATAAAAAAATGTAAAAGATCCAGATGTTCTGAAATAAAGATTTTTCAGATTTGCTTTTAGAATCATTAGAATTTGCTAGTCTAGGATATTTATATGTCTTCAATGATTTTTTTTTTAATACATATAAGAGTGCAGTCCGACGGCCGTGTTACTCAAGCGAAGGTCATATCACAATCCTCGGACTGGCTGGCAGCTCTCCTGACCTGAGCGTGACAGCTGCATAGAAATACACGCAGTCACGCTCAGGTCAGGAGAGCTGCTTGCCAGTCCGCGATGTGAACTTCGTGCGAGTAATACAGCTGTCTGACTGCGCCCTAAGACATAGTGCAGTGCCTTTAAAGGGGTTGTGCGGTATTAAGCTGCAAGTCTGCAGTCACTCTGTGACTGCAGACTTGTGAATCTTCACATTGCGAGCACTGTGTACTGTGAGGATTCTCCGGTGCTGGGGACAAGCAGTCACAGTGACCGCAAGTATCTGACTAGACTGTTTCTGGCCTTGCCCAATATACTTGCATTGAATTAAGCCACGCCCATCTAATCAGAATATTGTCGGGAGTGTACATATTGCATACTTGCGGTCACTTGACCAGAGCGCAGTGAGGATTCACAAGTCTGCAGACTTGTAGTTTAAGACTGGACAACCCCTTTAAGGACCAGATTAAGTCTTTTGCTGCAGGATTAAAGACCCTTTATATTTTAGACCTTTTTACACTTACGTACCAGCATGGAAAGCTTATGTTACATGCACGCCGCTAGGTTCAGACTGGTTTCATGAATTCCTTGGAATCCTGGGAGAACCGTTACTCAGGGCGACCATAGGCTGCAGCTTCTCTCAGGCACACGATAGATTCAGTTTCTGACCAGACACATCTGACAAGAGTCTTTTTCAACAGTTTAACAGTGGAATTTAATATGAAGCACGGCCAGTGCAATTCAGGGATATTACAGCAGCAATCTTCATAACAGTACAGTCTGAGTTTCTTGAGCAACCAGCTCCAGTAACAATACAGTATTTTCTTCACAAGGCACAGTATTACAGTCTCTTCAGTAGCATAATTCAGCATAGATTAGATCTCTTATCAGCACACTTCTATGCATAAACAACCACAGGCTTTTCCTTCACAAGTACACAATAGTACACAGCATGCTTTATTCTGCATGGAGATGGAGGGGGGAGGGTTTGATGAGAGAGATGATCCCTGTGACACAATTCCTTCCAGTCCTTATCTTCGGGTCCGATAATACTCTGCACTGTTAGTTCAGGGAGTTTATCTGACCTGTGTTTAGTTTCTCTCCTGATCTGAATCCTGTTCTGTTGCCTTCTGTCAGATCCAGATAGCACACCACCACCTTTCTCTTCTGCTTCAGCCAGACTAAAATAACCAGTTCCCCACAATCCCCCTGGGGCTCTGCTAAGACACTCCCTGTCTCCTGTGACTGTGTTAACCCCCTACGTTGCTGGATGCTTCTGAAGCACAACACTCCCTGTCTCCTGTGACTGTGTTATTTGTAACAGTTGCTGGATGCTTTGGAAGCAACAGCACTACCTCTGCATGTCACACATACAACCTCATACTTACCAACAATTACATAGTTACATAGTGAATATGGTTGCAAAAACACCAATTTCCATCAAATTCAACTGAGGGATGAGAAAGGGTAAAAGGAAGGGGTATATGTAGAACCAAAATGTATTATCTGGTTGCATTAAATACAAGGAAATTATAAATCTCCCCTCCATTTCACCTATTAATACCCCATCACTTGTAGGGTCTAGTAATACATCTACCTATAAAAATCTCTGCACACAACCTATACTGTCATATTCTTCCTCTTTCGTTGACAGGTATGTTAATCCACTAAATTATTGTGACATATTCTGTTGCACACCAAATTCTTAAGATATTCTTCACTAGAAGTATTTTGGCTTCACGAGTCCCTGAAAAGGAGTCAACTGCAAGTGCTCAAATCCACCACAGTGCCACCGTGCCACAGTACACATGCAAAGGAAGACATGGGTGGTCCTCCAGAGCATGAGACACCCTTTGTAGATGCTTTCTGCTCTGACAAATAGGTGGAGGTCCTTGATAGAGGGATATGAAAGGGTGAATTTTCTACAAGTGAGGAAAGGATTATGGATTCATTCTCTTACCTTCCTCGTACCCTGCACAGTCATACTGAAGTAAGTTTTTTCTACTTACTGTACCAGGAGAAACAATACCTCCTAGCCCTCTGTCGAAAAACTCCCACTCAGCCAACCAGTATGTGCATCTTTTCTTTTTGCTTTCCTTGTAGTATGGATTGTTAAAGTATTGGACGCTGACTTATAGTGTAACTACTTTTCATAGGTGGCACTAGAGAGACAGCTTCTTCCTCCTGAACGAGAAGTAATTTGCAAGTAATTTAAGAGGCAGACAAGCCTAAAACAGTAGGTACAATACATTGCATTAAAGAAGACCTGTCACTTGCTAAAAAAATAGTTAAATAATAAATACCTTTCTAAAAATGTATGAGCTCTCCTGATTCTGCACCTTTTATCCATTTTGCACTGCATCATTCTATTGCAAAGATATTCACATTTATTGATTATGGAGTGCAATATGTCAAATCTGTGAATGCAGTGCAACAAGGCGTTTCTTCAGAGTTTTCTCTTGGGATGTGTGCTTTTACCCCTTCATATCAAACGCTGCCAATCTTAGTTCAGCAGCTGATCTAGCAGTCCTTGGGAGGAAGGAGTGAAAGCATACACCCCAGAGATGATTTAGTAGCATTGCGCGGTTGGTCTGCTGGCAGAAATTTCACATACTGCTCTCCAAAAGCAACAAAGATGACCATCTCTGCTATGGAGTGATGCAGTGTAAAAAGGAAAAGAGCAGCAGAAATGGGGGAGCACAAGAATTTTACAAGGTATTTAAGTCAATCTTTTTGAGCAAGTGACAGGTTTTCTTGCCAATGATCAGGAACAAGCGATCGAAGGAACGCTCATTTTCCAATTATTGGCCTGTTTAAACAGGCTGCCAATCACTCAATGAATGAGTAAATGCTTGTTCGGTGAAATTTTAACCCCTTCACGACCGATTTTCCGGTTTTGCGCTTTTGTTTTTTCCTCCCCTTATTCCAAGACCCATAACTTTTTTAATTTTTCCGTCCCCATAGCTGTATGAGGGCTTGTTTTGCGGGACGATTGAACTTTTGAATTCCACCATTCCTTTTTATCATGTGATGCACTGGAAAGCGGGAAAAAAATTCCAAGTGCGTTGAAATTGCAAAAAAAGTGCAATTCCACAATTGTTTTTTTTATTATTTTCATAGAATCATAGAATCATAGAATGGTAGAGTTGGAAGGGACCTCCTGGGTCATCTGGTCCAACCCCCTGCTCAAAGCAGGATTCACTAAATCATCTCAGACAGATGTCTGTCCAGCCTCTGTTTGAAGACGTCCATTGAAGGGGAACTCACCACCTCTCGTGGCAGCCTGTTCCACTCATTAATCACCCTAACTGTCAAAAAGTTTTTTCTAATATCTAATCTGTGTCTCCTCCCATTTAGTTTCATCCCATTGCTTCTAGTCTTTCCTTGTGCAAATGAGAATAAAGATGATCCTTCTACAATGTGACAGCCCTTGACATATTTGTAGACAGCTATTAAGTCTCCTCTGAGTCTTCTTTTTTGCAAGCTAAACATTCCCAAATCCTGCAACCGTTCCTCATAGGACATGGTTTGCAGACCAGTCACCATTCTGGTCGCTCTTCTCTGAACTTGCTCCAGTTTGTCTATGTCTTTTTTAAAATGTGGTGCCCAAAACTGTACACAGTATTCCAGATGAGGTCTGACCAAAGAGGAGTAAAGACCAATAATGACTTCACGTGATCTAGACTGTATGCTTCTGTTAATACATCCCAGAATTGTATTTGCCTTTTTTGCTGCTGCATCACACTGTTGACTCATGTTCAGTCTATGATCTATTAGTATATCTAAGTCTTTTTCACATGTACTGTTGCTTAGCTCTATTCCTCCCATTCTGTATATGCTTTTTTCATTTTTATTGCCCAGATGTAGTACTTTGCATTTTTCCCTGTTAAAAACCATTCTGTTGGTTGCTGCCCACTGCTCCAGTTTATTTAGGTCTTTTTGAATCCTCTCTCTCTCTTCTCTAGTATTAGCTATCCCTCCTAGCTTTGTGTCATCAGCAAATTTAATCAGTTTACCCTCAATTCCTTCATCTAAATCATTGATAAAGATGTTGAACAATACAGGTCCCAGGACGGAGCCCTGTGGTACCCCACTTGAGACATTCATCCAGCTGGATGTGAAGCCATTTACAATCACCCTTTGAGTCCGATCACTAAGCCAGTTATGAATCCACCTAACAGTTGCCTGGTCCATTGCATACTTGGTCATTTTTTCAATAAGGATGGTGTGAGATACTTTGTCAAATGCTTTGCTGAAGTCAAGATATACTATATCTACAGCATTTCCCTGATCCACCCAGTTAGTGATTCTGTCATAGAAGGAAATTAAGTTAGTCTGACATGACTTGTTAGTTATAAACCCATGCTGACTCTGGTTAATCACTTCATTCTTATCCAGGTACTTACATACATGTTGTTTAATAATTTGTTCAAAGATCTTTCCTGGTATAGAAGTCAGACTCACCGGCCTATAGTTCCCTGGGTCCACCTTCTTCCTCTTTTTGAAGATAGGAACAACATTTGCTCTTCTCCAGTCTTCTGGGACTTCTCCTGTTCTCCAAGAATTTTCAAAGATTATGGAGAGTGGTTCTAAAATTTCTTCTACGATCTCCTTCAGTACTCTGGGGTGTAATTCATCTGGACCTGGAGACTTGAACTCATTTATGTTAGCTAAATATTCCCTCACAATCTTTCTGTTTACAGATAACTTGGATTCTTCTATTCCTTTAAAAGGACAGTGAAGATCAGTTGATGTTACATTTTCTTTCTGAGAGAAAACAGATGCAAAATAGGAATTAAAAAGTTTGGCCTTCTCAACATCCTCTCTTACCATTTCTCCATTTTCATCCTGTAAAAATCCTATAGCATCTTTGACTTTTCTTTTACTTTTGACATACCCCCAAAATCCTTTTTTATTGCTTTTGACATCTCTTGCAAGCCTTAATTCATTGTCAGCTTTAGCTAACCTGATACATGCCCTGCAGGATCTGCAGACTGCATTATAATCTTCTTTAGATATGCCTCCCTCTTTCCATTTAATAAACATTTCTTTCTTTCTTTTTAGCATGTGTTTAAGTTCTGTGTTCATCCATCCTGGTTTCCTTAAATGCTTCCCATTCTTCCTACTTTTCGGGATTGTTAACGATTGTGCTTTGAGAATCTCATTTTTAAAAATTTCCCATCCTTCCTGGACATTTTTGTCCTTAAGGACATCCAGCCATTGGATCCCTCCTATTCTCTTTCTGAGTCTCTTAAAATCTGCCTTTCTAAAATCTAACCTTGAAGTTTGAGTCTTCACATGTCTTCCTCCTCTAGTTATCCAAAATTCTATAATAGCATGATCGCTGCCTCCTAGGGTCCCAGCCACTTTTACCTCCTCAACCATTTCCTCCTTGTTTATAAGGATTAGATCCAAAGTAGCAGATCCCCTTGTTTTCTCCCCTACCTTTTGGAAGATAAAGTTGTCAGCAAGAGAGGATAAGAATTTGCTTGACCTGTTAGTTTTACTTGAGAGAGATTCCCAACAAATGTCTGGATAGTTGAAATCTCCCATGACCACTACGTCATATTTTTTTGAGAACTTGGTCATTTGATACATAAAGAGTTCATCCATATCTTCAGCTTGCCCAGGTGGCCTGTAGTAAATGCCTACAATGGTGTCCTTTCCGTTGTTCTCTCCTTGTATTCTTACCCAAACAGTTTCCACAGAACTCCCAGTCTCTGAAGCTTCAATCTCTGTGCAGATATACGCTTTTCTAACATACAATGCGACACCTCCTCCTCGTTTATCAAGTCTGTTTCTTGCAAATAAGTTGTATCCTTTTAGCCTTTTATTCCAATCATGTGTATCGTCCCACCAAGTTTCAGTGATTCCAATGACATCATATTTCTTTTCCTGCGTTAGTAGTTCTAATTCTCCTTGTTTGTTGCCCATGCTTTGTGCATTTGTATAAAAACATTTTAGTTTGTGATTGGTTTCTCTTCCTCCCATATTTTTATTATTTAAATTGTTTTGTCTTTGTTCTTCCTTTCCACTTCCAGTAGCAGAGATCTCAATAGTATTTGTCAGCTGTATGGCTTTTTCTGGCCTTTTGCTTCCCTTCCCACATTGTTCTAGTTTAAAGCTCTCCTGATGAGTGCAGCAAGGCAATTTCCAAATACATGTTTTCCAGTCTTCGTAAGGTGCACCCCATCTCTAGCAAGTAGTCCATCGTATAGGTAATTCATTCCGTGATCCAGAAATCCAAATCCTTGTTGACGGCACCATCGACGTAGCCAGTTGTTCACCTGTAGAATCTTATTCCACCTCATTGTTCCATGGCCATCCACTGGGAGGATGGATGAGAAGACCACCTGCGCTCCCAATTCTTTCACTTTCTTGCCCAAGTCTTCAAAGTCACTGCAGATGGTTTCCAGGTCCTTTCTTGCGGTGTCATTTGTCCCCACATGTATTAGCAGGAATGGGTAGTGATCTGTAGGTCTGAAGAGTCTTGATATCCTGTCAGACACATCTTTAATTTTTGCTCCTGGAAGACAGCACATTTCTCTTGAGGTTATGTCTGGTCTGCAGATAGCAGCCTCTGTTCCTCTTAACAGGGAATCCCCCATGACCACCACTCTCCGTTTTTTCTTCACAACATTCTTCTTTCTCCATCCAGGAGGATTCTGAGGGCTTACAAGGTTATTCATTGCTGGCAAAGTCTTATCTTGCTGTATTTCTTCATGGTTCTCCTGCGAGAGAGCCTGGTACTGGTTCCTGAGCAGTATAGGTGCTGACTGCCTCTCTATCCTCCTGCTTCTCTGGGTCACATGCTTCCATTCCTCTGTTTCCTCAGGTGCAGTTCGAATTTCTTCTCTTTCTGAATCATGAAGAGATAATTCTGCTCTGTCTAAGAACTCTTCACCTTCCTTAATGATTTTCAAGGTAGTTAACCTCTCTTCTAGATTTCGCAACTTTTCCTCCAACAGGGACACAAGCTTGCATTTCTGGCATGTGAAGTTTGGCTTTTCCACTGGCAAGTCTGTGAACATGTAGCAGGATATGCAGCTCACCAAATGGCTCCTGGACTCTTCCATGTTCTTACTGTTAATGTTCTGAAAACAGTGAAAAAAGCTTCAAAAAAAAAAAGCTTCAAAATGCGCGCGCCGGTAGGCGCGCGGTTTACCGATGTCCTCTTTTCAGCTCCAACAGCCAAAATCCAGTGTTCTTTGAGCTCACGGAGACTCTTCACTTACCCCAAAATGCAGTGGGAATGTGCAAATTATCTCCTCAGGACTCCTCCCCTGGTTTACCGATGTCCTCTTTTCAGCTCCAACAGCCAAAATCCAGTGTTCTTTGAGCTCACGGAGACTCTTCACTTACCCCAAAATGCAGTGGGAATATGCAAATTATCTCCTCAGGACTCCTCCCCTGGTTTACCGATGTCCTCTTTTCAGCTCCAACAGCCAAAATCCAGTGTTCTTTGAGCTCACGGAGACTCTTCACTTACCCCAAAATGCAGTGGGAATATGCAAATTATCTCCTCAGGACTCCTCCCCTGGTTTACCGATGTCCTCTTTTCAGCTCCAACAGCCAAAATCCAGTGTTCTTTGAGCTCACGGAGACTCTTCACTTACCCCAAAATGCAGTGGGAATATGCAAATTATCTCCTCAGGACTCCTCCCCTGGTTTACCGATGTCCTCTTTTCAGCTCCAACAGCCAAAATCCAGTGTTCTTTGAGCTCACGGAGACTCTTCACTTACCCCAAAATGCAGTGGGAATATGCAAATTATCTCCTCAGGACTCCTCCCCTGGTTTACCGATGTCCTCTTTTCAGCTCCAACAGCCAAAATCCAGTGTTCTTTGAGCTCACGGAGACTCTTCACTTACCCCAAAATGCAGTGGGAATATGCAAATTATCTCCTCAGGACTCCTCCCCTGGTTTACCGATGTCCTCTTTTCAGCTCCAACAGCCAAAATCCAGTGTTCTTTGAGCTCACGGAGACTCTTCACTTACCCCAAAATGCAGTGGGAATATGCAAATTATCTCCTCAGGACTCCTCCCCTGGTTTACCGATGTCCTCTTTTCAGCTCCAACAGCCAAAATCCAGTGTTCTTTGAGCTCACGGAGACTCTTCACTTACCCCAAAATGCAGTGGGAATATGCAAATTATCTCCTCAGGACTCCTCCCCTGGTTTACCGATGTCCTCTTTTCAGCTCCAACAGCCAAAATCCAGTGTTCTTTGAGCTCACGGAGACTCTTCACTTACCCCAAAATGCAGTGGGAATATGCAAATTATCTCCTCAGGACTCCTCCCCTGGTTTACCGATGTCCTCTTTTCAGCTCCAACAGCCAAAATCCAGTGTTCTTTGAGCTCACGGAGACTCTTCACTTACCCCAAAATGCAGTGGGAATATGCAAATTATCTCCTCAGGACTCCTCCCCTGGTTTACCGATGTCCTCTTTTCAGCTCCAACAGCCAAAATCCAGTGTTCTTTGAGCTCACGGAGACTCTTCACTTACCCCAAAATGCAGTGGGAATATGCAAATTATCTCCTCAGGACTCCTCCCCTGGTTTACCGATGTCCTCTTTTCAGCTCCAACAGCCAAAATCCAGTGTTCTTTGAGCTCACGGAGACTCTTCACTTACCCCAAAATGCAGTGGGAATATGCAAATTATCTCCTCAGGACTCCTCCCCTGGTTTACCGATGTCCTCTTTTCAGCTCCAACAGCCAAAATCCAGTGTTCTTTGAGCTCACGGAGACTCTTCACTTACCCCAAAATGCAGTGGGAATATGCAAATTATCTCCTCAGGACTCCTCCCCTGGTTTACCGATGTCCTCTTTTCAGCTCCAACAGCCAAAATCCAGTGTTCTTTGAGCTCACGGAGACTCTTCACTTACCCCAAAATGCAGTGGGAATATGCAAATTATCTCCTCAGGACTCCTCCCCTGGTTTACCGATGTCCTCTTTTCAGCTCCAACAGCCAAAATCCAGTGTTCTTTGAGCTCACGGAGACTCTTCACTTACCCCAAAATGCAGTGGGAATATGCAAATTATCTCCTCAGGACTCCTCCCCTGGTTTACCGATGTCCTCTTTTCAGCTCCAACAGCCAAAATCCAGTGTTCTTTGAGCTCACGGAGACTCTTCACTTACCCCAAAATGCAGTGGGAATATGCAAATTATCTCCTCAGGACTCCTCCCCTGGTTTACCGATGTCCTCTTTTCAGCTCCAACAGCCATTTATTTACCATGTTCACTATATTATCTATCTATCTGTCTATCTATCTATCTATCTATCTATCTATAGATATATTTTCCATTTTAGTATGAGTAAGCAGATACCAAACATGTATACATTTTTTTTTTGTGGAAATTTGAAAGAAAATAAAATTTTGCTTATTTTCCGAAACCAGTAGCATTTTCATTTTTCACAATATGGGGCTGTGTGAGGGCTTATTTTTTGTGCCCTGAGCTGATGTTTTTATTGATACTATTTTGTAGTAGATACAATGCATTTTATTGCATTGTAGTGACAGACAAAAAAAAGGAATTCTGGCGTTTTGCTTTTTTTTCTCGTTATGCTGTTTACCGATTGGATGAATTTATTATATATTTTTGTAGATCAGACATTTCTGAATGTAGCAATACCAAATATGCATATCTTTTTTTTTGACTGTTTTATTTTTAATGGGGCCAAAGGGGTTGATTTGAACTTTTGTGTGTTTACATATATTTTTCATATCTTTAAGAACAATTTTTCTCACTTTTTACTAACTTCAATAGTCCGAGACTTGAAGCTGCAATCATTTGATCGCTTGTACTACACATTGCAGTGCTTCAACACTGCTATGTATACCAGAGATCACAATTTTTTATGAATGTCGGCCACGGCATGGGAGTCTACTGCAGACCCCTGAATGTCATGACAACCCATCGCCGCCCCGTGACAGGGGTGCCGATGGGCAGGATGTATAGCGTACTTCTTGCCGGCGCTTGTTAAATCCTGCTGTCAGTGATTGACAGTAAGATTTAACAGGTCAACAGCTGCAGGTGGAGCACTGCTCCACCTACGGCTGGTAAAAGCATATAATGTCTGATTAACTCATGTGCGGGGAAATTTGTGGGCTCGGCATGCTTGCATACATCAAAGGCAGTGACACGACCTTTGACGTAAATATATGTCAAAGGTCGTGAAGAGATTACAGTGGTGTAGAAATCATCTTTCTCGGCAGCACATTATCCTATGTGCGATTGGTCAATGGCCACGATTGGTCAGTTCATTTAATGACTGCGATCGTTTAGTCTAAATGCAGCATTCCAAATGTAAAGTGTGCTTTTAAGCTGCTTGGTCAAGAGCAACCAACTGATCAGTTACATAACTCCTTCAAAAGAATGGTTTTATGTAACCAAGAATGTTCTCTCTGTCACGGGCTTACCACGACAGAGAGGAGCCAGAAGACCATAGCACCTGATTTCCTCTACTCCTGCACTGATTAGAAGCCTTTCACCTTCATATTAAACGGTGCAAGTTTCTGCTAGCAGTGCAAGGGTTAATCTGTTCAGTTAAGAGTCTCTGAAGCTTTCCTGGGAGATGCTCTCAGCTGCTCAGTGTTGGCCACTCCCTTCTGCTATATATAATTGCATCTGGCATACAGGCATTGCCAGAGTTAGTTCATACTGCCTGGTTCTGGAGCTGGAGGTTTGGTTGTTTTAGGGGGCGTTTGGAGTGTTGATCTAAAGATTGTTATTTGGTGTTTGTCTATGTGCACATCCTCATCCTCTCCTATTTTGTTGTTCCTTCCTTTTACTTCCTGGTGTTCCACTCTGATGTTTGTGAGTGCATATTTGTATGGTTGCTATTTTCATTTATCTTTTTATGCCTGTATGTCTTCCCTTGTTAGTCTGGTTTGTCGAATCCTATACACTAAAACTCCCCACTTCCCATGGTGGGGGAGGGGACAGATAAGCCACGTGGCCCCAGCATCTTCACCATCAGAAGTAATCCGGGAAGCAGGGATAGCTAGGGTGCCCCTAGCTTTAGGGAAAGGGATGGAGCCCCTAGCCCTGGGATATCTTGCTACTGTGCCATGACACTCCTTTTCAGTCAATCAGTTGAAAGAAACTGAAAAATATAAAAAAAATATAAGTTAACTTATAGCATCAGTGACTGACAAGGTTACAATGGGCTCACCAAAGACAATACAGTAAATGTATAGGCAATAACATCAGCTCAGTGGTAGAGGTTGAGCACACACATGCACCCATTACCTCCAAACTGGCCTGAAACCAAACTCAGTGCACAACTGGTTTCCTACAGCGGACAATCCTCATCAATAACAGATATTATTCTCCCACGTTAATAATGTTGGGACATCTTTAGACCTAGAAATGGTTTCTTCTTTTGCCTCATTTGTCTGTTGATCAATTTTTAGACTACAGTATACTAGGTGGATATCAGATCTTGGAGCTGGCAGGTTTTTTTTGCCAATGCAGCTGGAAATCAGGTACATGAGTGAAGCAAACATCTGGTAAAGAGTAAATCCATACCACTGGTTTATAATGGTATATTGTCTCTGCAAACACTCCCTTATATAATGAACATAATGGAACAGTGATGTGAGATGAAGGTTCACTTATTAATTACCAGTTCATAGCTTGTATCACCCCAGCTACAGGAAGAAAGAAGATTACATTCATTTAGAGCTTCACGTTCCATATCATCATTTCATGTTTGTGAGGAAGGAAGCATTAGGGTGCAATTGGAGCAGGCTTTTACTTTTTTAATGATAATGACTAATACCAGTCACTATGCTGACAGAGAAAGAATGGGATTCACATTATTAGCTGGGAAAACAACGGTAATATTTAATTAGCCTTTTGAAACAGCTAATCTAGGAATCTGCACGTGTCAGCTCATCTTTAGTCTGAGGGACTGTGTGTTTGTCTGCCAAAATCAACATACTTGCTCGGGGATTTGTTCCATTGGGGATTTGCAGTCCATAGATAGAAAAGAAGACATATTGTATTTTCCCATTTAACTTTCAAAATATTCATTTCTTGACAGATTTTGCTAATATCAGATAGTTGTCATCATTTTGATTTTGGTGCATTCTACTTTAGAGATACAAGGTAGCGAGTAAAAGCTGTGTGTAATTGCAAATCATAGTTCATTTTAACTTATTTTCCTCTTCGCTGATGAAGTTGTAAATCAGCGGCAAAATAGATCTCAGTTCAGGGAAACCATGAAAGAGTCCTCATTAGCGCAGCAGTAAGTATCATAATTCAGTAATTTCCCAAGTGAAAAGAAATACTGAAAAGGGTTTTCCCACCACAGACAAATCTGTACCTAGAACAAAGTGGTGCAGCGCTCAGTAAAGCACACAGCGCTAATCTCATCCATGCAATATAGAAGTGCCCCCAAACCGGGACTCTTCAGTTATTGCTTAACTATTCCTCTGATCTTGGCTGATACCCCAGAGCTGAAGAGTAACTGTATAGGAGCTACAATACTCATTCAATATGGCTGTATAGCTATTTTCTGCATCTGAGAAAACCTTAAAAGCTCACTATTCCCTTGTTCTAGATGTCTGAGGAGATCTCAGCACTTTAAAGCCCCACTGATGAGACATAAAAGGACTGTAAGCTCACATTAAAGGAACTGAGTCATCAGAAAAAAAAACAAGTGTTTAAATCAAGGTTTGATGTTAAATCCATTTTTTTTTTCATAGACTGATTTTTACACCGACCACTAAGCCTAATACTAAATTCATAGTTCCTGTTCTGTAGAGCAGCCACATGGATATAGGCAGCAATAGGCTTCTCTGACTCACTTATTTCTACAGAATAGCTGTCTAGGCTTGCTCTGATCTCCGCCAAGTCATTGTGAAGGGAGGGTGAGAAGATGAGCTATGACTATCATCTACTGTAACCAAAAGGGAGGTGAAATAGTCTGGGTGGGTAGTTGGTTCAATATAACAAGAATTTCCTAAAGACCAGAAATCCCTTCTTGTAGACCATTCCTTTCTAGCAGGCCAAACCATAAAAAAAATGACTTTTATTTCTTACAGATTTAAAATCTTATCATGGTGATTATTTACACATCTGACAAAATTATAAGCCAGTAATGTTTGGCGTATGTATCTGTTGCAATGAAGAGGAATCGAAGATATTGAGGCGTAGACTCTGCAGAGAAAAGTCATGGCTGAGACAGGTCATTATAAAGGTCAGGGGCAGGTGGAGAATAAAGGAAAGACAGTGACTCCAGAGTAAACACCTTTTGAAAGATGCAGAGTAAAAAATTACGCGCAGTATTTGATTACTGTAGGGTCTGTAGAGTGATGATTACAGTCTTTTTTATCCAATAACAAACCCTTATCATTGTTGGGGTTTTACTGGAATGTGTAGTTTCACATTAAGCAATTTAATATGGTAGATATACAGTATACAGATCTGTGCAAAACCTGGGTTTGCCACCCACTCAAATGTGTCCCTGTCGTCCTTTATTACATAAAATTTCCTCCCTTTAAATTATCTTATATACAGTGTTGTCCCTTATTATTATTAGCAATGTTGTCCCTTATTATATTCAGTGTCCTTCCTTAATCCTGTGTACTGTATTGTCCTTTATTTTTACATACAGCAACTGAATCCTCTGTGTGTGGTTTGTATTTTTTTAGTAGGTATGGATGAAGTATGTGTTCATTTTGGAGTGTGACGAATAACGTCATATACAACGTGAGTCAAATGGTGTAAGTTGGGCAATGTATATATAGGCATTGTGCGAGAAAAATGTATTCAGCAAGTAATGAGTGCCGCTTTTCTTCCGAGAAGATGGTGGGCACACAATTTTCCTGATATGTTTAGTGTGGCGCCCTGCTGCGCACGGGTGCCACAGAACCCAGTAGGGTGCATGGAAGGACTTCTCCACAAGAGGCCCTCACACATTCACACACCACCACCCTACCACCTCAGTCCACCAGAGGGAGCCCCAATAGGGATATATAAACTGGAGGGTGGAGTTAGGCAGGAGAGTCTCAGTCTCAGAGTTTGTTCAGAGAGTGTGCTCAGAGAGAGAGCAGCACTCAGGCTGCTGTGTGAGGCAAGTTCAGGCCTACAGCGCGCACTGTAGCCTAGTGAGGGCCCTGAGTGTGGCCGAAGGCAAGAGGAGAGAAGAAGCAACGAGGGGGCAGAGGAGCGTACCAGGCTCACCCCGAACTATACACCAGACACCGGGTCCGCACCTACAGGGTCCCTTTATACCCAGTAGGGACCACCGGATACCTGGAGGACTACAAGTCCCAGGTTGACCAACGCTGACTACCGTACCAGGGCTAGGAGTCACGGAGGCCCCAGCGTCCTGGGAGAGTGATCTCCAAGAGAAGGCCCTACCACCAGGTCAGCAGGTGCAAGTGAGAGAGAGACAGTAATTAAGCAAGGCCTAGCTCCAGACAGGTCAGAAGCTTAGCAAGTGAAAGCAATGGATCAGGAGGTCCTATACCCGCTCACTGGGGAGAGTCCAGAAGTGCACCCTTCCTGCCGAGTACCCTGGACCATACCTGCATCTACACCAGTAAAGGTACCGAAGCGAACCCCCGTGTGAGTGTCTGTCATTTCTCCCTGAACCGTCCTGGCCGTCAATCACCTGTACCACCATCCCTTTCCCCACGCTGCCCTGAGGCCCGCTCCACCTGTGGGGAGCCGTTCCATCATAAGCTGCCCTAACATCTGCCTCAGAGGACTGTTGCAGCGCTGGTAGACCTTACCAGGCACCACAGGTGGCGTCACGAACTATTCCAAAAACCCCATATAAACCCAAAAAACCCTTTTCTTTTTGGTTGACCGCCCTGGGCCACGGACCGGGCCAGCCACCGTGATATCCCCCACTGGCATCCATAGGCCTGGCTGCCAAGTACCCCACTGCCCCGGGGGTGCGTCAACTTCTGGCGTCACGAACTGGATCCCGTGCCTGTTGCCACCGGGTACTGTGCGCCTTAAAAGACTGTAATACTTACTGTGGTGAAGATTTCCCGCCATCTCCGAGGTTTCCCGCCATTATCCGCCATTTTCCTGTCGCCGCACGGGAAGAAGAGGGGCGTAACCGCGGGAATCGGAGAGGCGTAACTGCTGGAAGTGCGCGAAGCCCAGGACACGCCCCACCCTTGACGTCGAACCAGCAAGCGTCAGGTCCTGGAAGGAGTCCAGTGGATGCTCTGACGTCAGACGCGAGCGACGCAAGGTCCTGGAAGAAGACCGTCGCCCACTGAGCTGCGGCCTACCTGATAAAAAAAAAATAAAGAAGGTAGGCTACGGTTTACTAGGAGGTCGCAACCATAGCCGACAACCAGCAAGCCGCCGGAGCACCTGTTAACGCTCCTAATGCCCAACTTGTGCCCGGCGCTGCACAGGCCGGAGCGGCCGCCCCACCAGCAGGGGTCGTGACTCCGTTGATACCCATGGCCCTGCCGTATATCCCTGGAGCAAAATGGCTTCCCAAGTATGATGGCAAACCAGACACCCTGTCTGGGTTCAAGAGAAAAATATGCGGTGTACTGGACATGTATTCTATGACTGGTAAGCAGAGAGCCGCTGTTGTGCTGGGACAATTATCTGGTGCCGCAGAGTGGGAAGTTGAAACCTGGCCAGCCGCAGACCAGGAATCAGTATCCATTATCTTTAAGAGACTGCAAACTGTCTTTGAAAACCACACTGAGACAGATCTCCGGATGAGGTTCTACCACTGTGTCCAGAAACCTGAGGACAGTATCCGGGACTACGCCTGGCGCTTACAGGAAGCCCTGCGGGCCCTAAAACAGGTTAGTCCAGCCAGCATACAGGATGAGAATAAAATGCTTACGGAACAGTTCATCCTGGGGTTGAGGTCTCAGGAGGAGAGCAGAAATGTACGGTGGTGGGCTTTAGATCATCCAGACGCCACCTTTGACACCCTCAAGGACATGGCTATTAAGGGTCTACAGCCCCTGGAAACATCAGGGACTGCTATCCAGCGTTACCAGGGTGGGGCCACCCCAGTGGCCGCAGCACCCACTGCTCCTTCATTAACGGCTGAAACAAAGACGCAAACAGTACCCCCTAGCGAGCTGGACAGCCTGCGCTCTGAAGTGCGCCAGCTAAGTTAAACCCTGGCCACTGTCCTGAGCACCCTGCAGCTACAGACCGAGCCCGAGCCAGAAAGAAGGATCCTACTCGCCGATAGCCCTGAGGATGTCCCCTGGATGAGGAGAAGAAGGAGGACAACGCCACCCCGTGGGAGGACAATGCCACCCCGTGGGAGGACTAACGACCAACGTCGCCCTCCAGGAGAATTCATCTGCTACCGCTACCACAAGGCAGGCCACACCGCGCGGAACTGTCCTTTAAACGGGCAAACCCTGGGGCTGAGGGCCGACACCCAGGAGTAAATCAACCACGCCCATCAAGCTGGTACCATCGGTTTGTAGGAGGAAGGCCTTTCCTGTCCATCATGCTGGACGGTATAGCCACACCTGCATTACTGGACACCGGCTCACAGGTAACCATCATACCTGATGTCCTCTACAAAAGGTACTGGTCCGTAGATGAACTTCAGCCGCTAGCCACGAACCTCTCTGTGTATGCCTCTAACGGCCTTCCTCTTAACCTAGTAGGGGTTAAGGACGTGACAGTGAAGGTGGGGAGAGCGGAACTAAAGGACCAAGGACTGATTGTAGTGGAATCTAACCCTGGTGATACAGACTTGTATATGATACTTGGTACAAATATTGTTGGTAACTGTTTGGGAGAAGTGTTGTTTTTACTCCAACAGATTGCTGACACTGCCAAACCAGGGCAGAGGATGGTGCTCCAGAGAGAGATTCGAGCCCTCCTGTACCAGCAACAAGTAAAGCTAACAGGTGGTGAGATTGGTAATGTACGGGTGACAGACCCAATACCCATTGTGATTCCCCCAATGAGTGAGATGCTGATTTGGTGTAGGGCAGCATTAGGTCTCAAGGGACATAACTACCAGACGGTAGTGGAGCCCATTAGCTCGGAGCACAGACCTACACTCTTAACTGCTAGAGGGGTAGTTGATGTACGCAATGGGAGGGTACCCATACGACGCCTAAATTGTGGGGAGGAGGAAGTTAAATTACCAAGATACGCCACTGTTGCCAGATTGTATACTGTGAATGATGACGCCATACACACAGTAGAGTCTTTAACCTCATCAGACACAGTGGAGGGTAATGACTCAGAAACCCAGGTGGGGGATTGGTGTCAACAACTCCTTGTTGGGACTGACACCACTCCTGTCCATCAAAAACAAGGTGTACACAGGGTGGTCCAGGAATACGAGCAGGTATTCAGCAAACACCCACTTCATTTTGGGAGGATTAAAGGGGTACAACACCATATACCCACAGGCGACCATCCACCCATCAAAGAACGTTACAGGCCCATACCACAAGCACACTACCAGAAAGCGAAGGAAATGTTGCATGACATGAAGAAAGCAGGGGTAATAAGAGACAGCTGTAGCCCCTGAGCAGCACCCCTGGTCCTGGTCAGGAAAAAGGATGGAAGCATGAGGATGTGTGTAGATTACAGACAGGTAGACCGCATAACACATAAAGATGCATACCCTTTGTGCCGTATAAAGGCATCCCTGGCTGCACTAAAGTCTGCAAATTACTTCTCTACCCTTGACCTCACTAGTGGGTACTGGCAAGTAGCAGTTGCTGAGGAGGACCGGGAGAAGATGGCCTTCACTACCCCGATGGGACTCTGCGAGTTCAACAGTATGCCGTTCGGACTCTGCAACACCCCTGGAACATTCCAAAGATTGATGGAGTGCTGCTTGGGACACCGGAACTTCGAGACAGTGCTACTGTACTTGGATGACGTTATCGTGTACTCGAGGACATATGAGGACCATCTGAAGCACCTGGCGGAGGTATTTGAAGCATTGTCCCGGTATGGGATGAAACTAAAGCCTTCTAAATGCCACTTGCTCAAGCAGAAGGTTCAGTACCTGGGGCACGTAGTCAGCTAGGAGGGAGTAGCACCAGACCCGGAGAAGGTCACCGCCATCCAGAAATGGCCGGAACCGAAGAATCTCAAGGAGGTTCGTCAGTTCCTGGGACTGGTCGGGTACTACAGGAGGTTCATAAAGTACTATACCAAAAATATAGCACCTCTACAAGACCTCCTGGTAGGACAGTCCAACAGAGGCAAAACCCCCCCCTTCCAGAGGGGTAAAGAGCAGGCTGAGTCCTTTGCAGTGATGAAAGAGATCCTGACTGGTAAAGAAATCCTGGCCTACCCTTTCCTGCTATACACTGATGCCAGCAACGAGGGACTGGGAGCTGTGTTAAGTCAGAAGCAGTATGGCAAAGAGAAGGTGATTGCCTATGCCAGCAGGAAACTTCGTCCTACCGAGAGGAATCCAGAAAACTATAGCTCCTTCAAGTTGGAGTTCCTGGCCTTGGTCTGGGCCATCACTGAACGATTCCAGCACTACCTAGCCTCCACTAAGTTTACGGCCTATAATGACAACAACCCCTTGACACATCTAGAGACAGCCAAGTTGGGAGCCATGGAACAACGTTGGATGGCCCGACTGTCAAACTATCAGTTCACGATCAAGTACCGGGCAGGCCACAAGAACGCCAACGCCGATGCCATATCCAGAATGCCTCACCAGTCGGACACTGAAGAAGAAGTGGATGACCTGGAGGAGGTTGAGCTCCCTGCCTTCCACAGAAATGGGATGGTCCACGAGCAGCGCACCTCCAGGAGGTATCGTGGTAAGACACTAAACCCTTTACCTCATCACAGTTGGAAGGAGACCCAGGACAGCGACCCGGTTGTCAGCTGTATCAAAGAACTGATAACCCAGGAAGGTTCCTCCCTGGAGAAGGACGCTCCTCCACAAGCCAAGCAACTGTGGAATGAGAGAAGCCGGCTGTTCATCTACAGAGAGAAGCTGTGCCGAAGGTATGTCAACCCTAGGACCCATGAGATGGTATGGCAGATCGTAGTGCCCAGGACAGAAATCCAGATGGTGTTGGAGGTCTACCACGATCAAGCAGGGCACTTTGGCTGGAAGAAGCTGGAAACCCTCCTGAAGAGTCGGGTTTATTGGGTTGGAATGCAGAGCTCCATAAAGAGGTGGTGCCGGGATTGTGGACCCTGTAGCCTCAGAAGAAAAGACTACAGCAGCCAGAAAGCACCCTTGCAGTCCATCAAGACAACCCAGCCCCTGGAGATCGTCGCTCTGGATCACGTCAAGCTGTCGCCCAGCAGGTCAGGCTACTCCTATGCCCTGACCATGGTGGATCACTACTCCTGGTTGCTTTTGGTAGCCCCCGTCAAGGATCTGACGGCAGAAACTGCAGCAAGGACGTTTCAAGCATACTTATGCAGTCCCCATGGATACTCGGATAAGGTGCTGACGGATCAAGGCCCTGCCTTTGAAGTCGAGCTGTTCAAAGAGTTTTGCCATCTGTATGGGTGTAAGAAGATTCGGACTACGCCATACCACCCTCAAACCAATGGTCTATGTGAAAAGGTGAACAATATCGTCATAGACCTGCTGAAGACCTTAGCTCTAGAAGAAAGGAATCAGTGGCCAGACAAACTACCTGATCTGGTAGATCTGTACAATCACATACCTGTGAGCTCCACCAATTGTACTCCAGCGTACCTCATGAGAGCAAGACCCGGAAAGTTGACCATGGACCTGGAGCTTGGAGTGGTAGAGCCAGAAGCAGATATGTCCACTGAAGACTGGGATACGACTCGACAGGAGCAGTATAAGAGAGTTCAGGCCTGTGTCGAAGACAGTCTAAATAGGGTGAGAGATAAGCAGGAAGCACAGTACAACAAGAGTGCACCTGCAGAACCCTTAACACCTGGAGAAGTTGTGCTGAAGCGAAAGAGAAGAAACCACAAGCTTGACGACCAGTGGGAAAGAGAGCCTTACACTGTGTTGGATTCCAGGTTCGACAATAGAAAAACCTGTCTAATCAGTAAAGATGGAGGTAAGACAGCTGTAACAGTCTCAAGAGACCACTTGAAGTTGTGCCCAGGTCTATTGAAGCCACGGGAAGAAGTACCTCTTATATTGACTGAAGAACCCAAAGAAGATGTACTCCATACTGTATTAGGAGATTTCCGGGCGGATTTGCCTCAACTGGATGGAGCCGTAATAATACCTATGATGCACTTCTACCAACAGCCAGAAGACCCTCCACTGCAAGTAAGACCTGTAAGTGCCCCAGAAAAGCCTGCTCAGGAAGAATCCCCAGAAGAAGGATCACCGTTAGAAGCAGAGCCAGAAGGCCCAGTAAACAGTGTACTTGCCAGTCACATCGAGAAGTTAAGACAGTTCTACTATTTGCCCACACGTAGATCTGACAGGGTAGCAGACAGTGCAAACACAGACATCAACAACACCCCAGTACTACGTAGGTCAACACGCAGCACACAAGGACAAATCCCTGCCCGGTTTAGGGAATAAGCGTGAAGTGCCTAAATTGTAAATTGTAAATAGTTACCCAGTAGGGTATTGCATATTGTTTAAAATTATTATGTAAACTGAAAATATACGTGCATTTAGTTACCCGTCAGGGTACAAAGACTCGCAGGCTGAGGACTGTGAGCAGCCAAAAACTTTATTTGTAAATAGTTGCACTCATCAAAAGTGCCCCCTTATAAGACCACAGAACAAAAACACGTTTGGCGTGGCCGAAGACGTTGAGGGTTTTTAGGCGGGTCCCTCATGTTCTTTCTTCGGTGAAATGGACACCAGGTTACGGGACTTACTGTAACTTAATTAATGTTATTATAATTGTTATTATTGTTGTAACCTGTTACAAAAATGCTTCAGTCCAGGAGTACTGAATTGTACTAGGGGGGAATGTGGCGCCCTGCTGCGCACGGGTGCCACAGAATCCAGTAGGGTGCATGGATGGACTTCTCCACAAGAGGCCCTCACACATTCACACACCTCCACCCTACCACCTCAGTCCACCAGAGGGAGCCCCAATAGGGATATATAAACTGGATGGTGGAGTTAGGCAGGAGAGACTCAGTCTCAGTCTCAGAGTTTGTTCAGAGAGTGCGCTCAGAGAGAGAGCAGCACTCAGGCTGCTGTGTGAGGCAAGTTCAGGCCTATAGCGCGCACTGAAGCCTAGTGAGGGCCCTGAGTGTGGCCGAAGGCGAGAGGTGAGAAGAAGCAACGAGGGGGCAGAGGAGCGTACCAGGCTCACCCCGAACTATACACCGGACACCGGGTCCGCGCCTACAGGGTCCCTTTATACCCAGTAGGGACCACCGGATACCTGGAGGACTACAAGTCCCAGGTTGACCAACGCTGACTACCATACCAGGGCTAGGAGTCACGGAGGCCCCAGCGTCCCGGGAGAGTGATCTCCAAGAGAAGGCCCTACCACCAGGTCAGCAGGTGCAAGTGAGAGAGAGACAGTAATTAAGCCAGGCCTAGCTCCAGGCAGGTCAGAAGCTTAGCAAGTGAAAGCAATGGATCAGGAGGCCCTATACCTTCTCACTGGGGAGAGTCCAGAAGTGCACCCTTCGTACCGAGTACCCTGGACCATACCTGCATCTGCACCAGTAAATGTACCGAAGCGAACCCCCGTGTGAGTGTCTGTCATTTCTCCCTGAACCCTCCTGGCCGTCTCTCACCTGTACCACCATCCCTTTCCCCACGCTGCCCTGAGGCCCGCTCCACCTGTGGGGAGCCGTTCCATCATAAGCTGCCCTAACATCTGCCTCAGAGGACTGTCGCAGCGCTGGTAGACCTTACCAGGCACCACAGGTGGCGTCACGAACTATTCCAAAAACCCCATATAAACCCAAAAAACCCTTTTCTTTTTGGTTGACCGCCCTGGGCCACGGACCGGGCCAGCCACCGTGATATCCCCCACCGGCATCCATAGGCCCGGCTGCCGAGTACCCCACTGCCCCGGGGGCGCGTCATTTAGCGCACTATAGTACCTTGTACCGGCCCTGATATGAGCAGTTGTGGTCTGTATATTTTACAGAAGTCTTCCAGCCTTATGTTATCGCAGATAAAAAAATAAATCTTGTTATGATATACATATCAATTCTGTGCGGCTCACCTTACACATTCTTACACAATCTCAAGGCTTTCCTCCAATGTGTAGCTGCTACTGAACCAGTGGGATGATACAAGAACATGTAATATGAACTGCATAATGTCCAAGACCAACATCAGCGATACCGTACTCTGAGCCAAGGCTATCTTTTCAATTACTCTCTGTAGCAGTGAAGGAAATTCCCCAAGCTCTTGTTGTAAAGAACACAACAATATTTATCAATTTGGAGACATATGTAATTCTTTTTTTAGCTTGTTTCCAAATTTACCAGCACCTGTAAGTCATACACAGCATACACTGGACATCAATAATATAAAACTAACAAAATATTGGATCTCAACATTTCAAATGTGTTTGTCTTTACTGTACTTGATCGTATGTAGGTTAGGAAACATGCAGTATACCATGGTACCTTACATTTATTAAACCTCTGTAACATTTCTACGTTTGAGATAGGCACGGGAAGCGGTTTAAGTAAAATGTCCAGGCTGATTTATTAAGACTCCATAAACCATGCAACAAGCAAAGGAATTAAACGGCATTTCAGGACAGGGAAAAACAAAGTTATAGTCTAGTACACTCAGGCTGAATAGCATCCAGTATACCAACTTAGTTTGGAGACATCATACAGGAGGCCTTCTTATTTCCACTCACTGTGCAATAATGATACAGCTGGACTTCCTTATATCTGTCATACCATGCCCTGTATTGGGGATATGTGAGCAGTCAGTCCCACCCATCTCTCTAACTGCTCATAAGCCCGGTCCTTGCCATGCCCTATTAACACTCCGCACCATACGAGCTTGCATCAGGGCTTACATCACTGAGAACAACCAACTCCATGATACATATCTCCCATCAATGATGTGTCTGGCGGTCATCTTACACCCTTTAAAAGAAGAAGTTATGTGGGCCTGAAAAGGGTTATCCCACTCCTACATTTCTTATCAATCTATCATGATCTGTGATAAATGTAAGACTGATTTGGCTCAGATCACTAGGACCCTTACTGTTTGATATTGACATGTGGACCATCACTCCGTTCACAATCTATGGGAACAGTAGTCACATATTCTCACTACTGATTCTATAGATGTGAATGAAGCAATGGTCAAATATGTTCAATATCACTTCATTCATACAAGATTGTTGCAGTTTTATTAGTAATTTTTGGATACTTAGGCTTCATTGATTAACGTTATTTTAGGTTGGCTAATTGCAGCTCCATATATTTTTTTATTTTATTACAGTTTAATTTATTGTATTTATTCCCTTGCCTAACTATTAGCTAGCGGTAAAGTTTCTTTTTGCAGAGAGAGTAAAACTTGCATAGAGATTCTCATAGGCCACCCATTACTCCTTGGTGAAAGAATAGGCAAGTAGCATCTTCCAAAATGCTGAAAGCCAACAGTTCAGTGCCATCTATTGCAATGTTGACCTTACAATAAGCATTGCCACATGAATAAGGATATGATGCCATATCAGGATCTTCTCCAAAAGGACAGAGTTTGCAGACATTTTTTATTAATTCACTGACCCCATAACTAGACAGCTTGACGCTGTCCAGGAGGAGAAATTTAACCTGTAGACCTCCCTTGAAAAGGTCTTTTCCTTTTTAAGAAGGTCAAGGTTTGGTTCAGTATCCTAAGTCATGTGGGAAGACTTGTTATAGGGTCAACATTGATTTATTTAGTGGCTTTCTCCAAACGGCACTAGAGAGACAGAATTATTACCTCTCGTAAAAGGCTTTTTACTTTCCTAAATATCTAAGAATGCATTTACACAGGCCAATCGGCAACAAGCAGCCTTAGAAATTCTCATTTCCCTATAATATTCTGAACAGGCTGCCCGATAATTTAGCAAAATGCTCGTCTGTTGGGTGAAATAATTTTGAGACTTGCTTAAAAATCATCTTTTTCATAATTACATTGTCCTGTATAAAAGGAGAATAGTGTCATTCCGTGCACATGAAAGTGCTGATGTACTGTCTATCCAAGTTATTATACAACCACTGGTAGAACAGTATAAACACACCCTGATAGATTATCTTGTGCTGATCCCATAGGTGCCAATGCCTATGACGCGCCCCTGGGCCTGTGTCGCGCTGCGTTGCGCACGCGGGAGCTTACCCGGAGCCGGATCTCTTGAGGGTTGTAGTCTCGTGGCGGCGACCCGGTCCGCGCCCAGGGAGTCAAACTGAGCGGCGATGTACTAGCAGTAGATGGTTGGTGACTACGCCACCCGTTGAATGCAGCTATGGAGCTGCCGCTGCAGGGCAGACCGCTGAGGCCGGTGGAAGGATGGTGCAGCGTGGATGGTATAACCCCCAACGGGAGGGGTATGGCCTCAGGGCAGCCGACGTGGATGATGGGGGTAGCAGGAACCACTCAGAGACGGTGCGGTGTAGTTCAGGGTCTTTACTGGTGACAAAGATAGACCCTCCCGGAGTACTTGCTAGTGATAGGGGCCTGGTCAGTCCTTGAGCAGATGGGATCTCCCCTGGCCAGGCGGAGTTGTAGGCCTTCCCAACTAACTGTACTCTTCTGGCTACCTTGCTAGAGGCGGGTAAAAGTAGCCCACGTCCCTGAGTGTACCGTGTGGTGCTCACCCATATGGCCGGTGACTCGGGGCCTTCTAATGGCTTCCGCTCCACGATGGCGGTGCTGGTCCCACGCGTGTCACCGTGCCTTCCGGCTTCTGGGCCAGAGGACCTGAAATCCTCTGCCGGACGGTTTCTGCTGCTGGGTAGGAGTTAGTCCCCACAGCCTCGGACTCCGGGTCCGGTAAGAAATCTTCTCAGTCAGGGCGAGCTCTGTAGCTGCCAGCTCCTGACTCGTTGTAACACTGCTCCCCACAGAGCTCCTGATGTTTCTTGCTATGCTGCTTCTCTTCTCTACTCTTGTTCTGTCTTCTTTCTCCCTAACTCTGCCTCAGCCCCGGGTTTATATAGGGGAAGTCCTTCCCCTCCCAAGACTGGGCAGGAGGTGTGGCATGCACAGGATCCCTGACCAAAGGACCTCCCACCTGCTCTCAGACGTAATATCTCTATCACTGTGGCAACCAGACCCCTGGGGTGTCACATTCCCCCCTAGTGAAATTTAGTACTCCGGGACTAAACATATTTTTTTAGAAAAACATAACAAGGTATAACAATAACAATACAATAAGAAAAACACATAAGATGGTTACGGCGTGTCCGCAACCGGGTGCAGTTTTGAAAAGCAAGGTGTCCATTTCACCAAAACAGGGAGACGTAACCAGGTAGGGGCCTGTCCTGCCCCGAGTCCTTAACAGTCTTTAGTCCATCCTGGGTTACGCTCCAACTATGTACAAGGATTCCCGGTAAATCCACCAAGGACTCCTAAAAGAACTAGAAACACAAGATTATACACAAGCAACTATAAACAAGTAAACATTATAAGATAGCTTAAACATTTAGATCCTCCAACGTGCGGGTAGCTGGCCTCTAGTGGCCCTAGTGGACCTACGGAGCTGACTGTCTGGCCCTGAACTACAGGGTGTAGGAGCTGCCAAGGGTAAACTGGGCAGCTGTCCATGGGCCCTCTGGCTCACTAGGGGTATGGCATGCTCACTATAAGCAGAGGGTTGATTTTCCGGGTCTGCTTGTGTAGAGTCTTCTGCCTCCTGGACCGGCTGTTCTTCCAGCTCTACCGGTTGCTCCGTAGGTTCTTGGGATGATGGTTGGAGGAAGGTGAGTACGGGTACCACAACTGCACCATTGACTTGAGTCCAAGACCGAGGGAAGTCCCCGAGCACGGTACTAACCATATCTTCCCTTTCCTCTACGGGTCGATGGTCTTCTTGTTCCTCTTCAGGGTTCCTCAGTTGTTCGGGACACTTCTTCAGGTGGTCCCGGGATACAATGGCTGTGGTTTCCCCTCCGTCTTTACTGATGGTACAGACCTTCGGGTTTTCGTGGCTTGAGGGCAGTACGGTGTACGGGTCCTTCTCCCACTGGTCGTCCAACTTGTGGAGCCGTCTCTTCCTCTTCAAGACCTGCTCTCCGGGTACCAGGGGAACAGCGGGAGCATACTGGTTGTAAGTTTTCTCTTGTCTTTCCCTAGCCTGACAGAGACTTCGCTCCACGCTCTCCTGTACTCTCCGGTACTGCTGCTGCCTCTCTGTGTCCCAGTCTGTTTCTGGTGAAGTGTCCTCGGGTGTCAGGACTCCCATTTCCAGGTCAACAGGTAACTTACCAGGTCTTGCCCTCATTAGGTAAGCCGGGGTACAGTTGGTGGAACCTACCGGGATGTGGTTGTATAGGTCCACCAGATCGGGCAACTTTTCAGGCCACAGACTGCGTTCTTCCAGGGGCAATGTTTTTAGAAGATCCATTACCACCTGGTTCATTTTTTCACAAAGTCCATTAGTCTGCGGATGGTAGGGTGTCGTCCTTATCTTCCGGCAGCCATACAGATTGCAGAATTCCTGGAAGACCTCCGCTTCAAAGGCAGGTCCCTGGTCCGTCAGCACTTGGTCCGGGTACCCGTGTGGACGGCGAAAGTGCTGCTGGAAGGCTCTAGCTGCTGTTTGAGCCGTTAAGTCCTTGACGGGGACGACAACCAGAAACCGGGAGTAATGATCCACGATGGTTAACGCGTAGACGTAGCCACTTCTGCTTGGGGTCAGTTTTACATGATCCAAGGCTACCAGTTCCAACGGTTGCCGGGTGACGATGGACTGCAGGGGAGTCTTCTGGCTGGCGCGGTCCTTCCTTCTCAGGTTGCACGGGCCACAGTCTCTGCACCACTTCTCAATGGTTCCCCTCATGCCTACCCAGTGGAATCGCTCGCGCAGCAGGAACTCCAGCTTCTTCCACCCGAAGTGTCCAGCTCCGTCGTGGTATGCCTCCATCACCATGGCTACGTCTCTTCGTGGCACCACTACTTGCCAGAGTAATTCATGCGTCCGGGAGTTAACCATTCTGCGGCACAACTTCCCTTTGTAAAGGAACAGTCGACTCTTCTCTGCCCATAGTTGTTTGGCTTCCTCCGGAGCGTCTGGTTCAAGGCGAGCCTCCGGCCGAGTCAGCATCTCCTTCACCAGTCGGACGGCAGGGTCGCTGTCTTGCGTTTCCGCCCAGTTGTAGTGAGGTAAGGGGTTCAACGTAGCAGCCTGCTTACTCCTTACCCGGTGGGAATACTGGATAGTCCCATGACGGTGGAACGCAGGGAGTTCAATTTCTTCCAGTCCCTCCGGATCTTCTCCTTCGTCCGGCAGGTTGGGCATCCTGGACAGGGCGTCCGCGTTAGTATTGGAGCGCCCTGCCCGGTATTTGATTATGAACTCGTAGTTGGACAGACGGGCCATCCACCTCTGCTCCAGGGCACCGAGTCTTGCCGTGTCCAGGTGTGTCAACGGGTTGTTATCCGTGTACACGGTGAACCGGGAAGAAGCAAGGTAATGCTTAAAGCGCTCAGTGACTGCCCATACCACGGCCAGGAACTCTAGCTTAAATGAGCTATAATTCTCGGGGTTCCTTTCGGTGGGTCGCAGTTTTCGGCTGGCGTAGGCGATTACTCGTTCTTTCCCCTGCTGGATCTGGGACAGTACGGCTCCTAGCCCGATGTTACTGGCGTCGGTGTAGAGGATGAAGGGCTGGCTATAATCCGGGTACGCCAAGATTTCATCCCCCGTGAGGGCCATCTTCAGCTGGCGGAAGGACTCTTCTTCTAGCTCTTCCCATTTGAAGGGCGGCTTCTGGTTCTTGGCCTTCCGGGACTGGCCTATCAGGAGGTCCTGCATAGGCGCTGCCTTTTTGGTGAAACCGGGAATAAACCTTCGGTAGTAGCCTACCAACCCGAGGAACTGCCGCACTTCTTTTACGCTGGAGGGGCTTGGCCATCCCTTAATTGCGGTGATCTTATCGGGGTCGGGAGCCACTCCGTCAGCGCTCACCACGTGTCCCAGGTACTGCACCTTTGGTTTCAGGAGGTGACACTTGGAGGGTTTCACCTTTAGGCCGTAACTCGCCAGAGCTTCGAACACCTCCGCCAGGTGTTTCAGGTGGTCCTCATAAGTTTTGGAGTATACGATGACATCGTCCAGGTACAACAGGACCGTCTCGAAGTTTCTGTGGCCCAGACAGCACTCCATTAATCGTTGGAAGGTTCCTGGGGCGTTGCAGAGTCCGAACGGCATGCAGGTGAACTCACTAAGTCCCATCGGGGTGGTGAATGCGGTCTTCTCCCGGTCCGCCTCTGCTACAGGAACCTGCCAGTACCCGCTAGTGAGATCCAAGGTAGAGAAGAAGTTAGCAGATCTTAAAGCAGCCAATGACTCCTCTATCCTTGGTAAGGGGTACGCATCCTTGTGTGTGATACGGTTGATTTTCCGGTAATCTACACACATCCTCATGGTGTTGTCTTTCTTTTTGACTAAAACTAGCGGGGCTGCCCAGGGGCTACAGCTATCCCGGATTACCCCAGCCTCCTTCATGTCTCTAAGCATCCCCTTGGCGTGTTGGTAATGTGCAGGGGGTACGGGTCGATACCTCTCTTTTATGGGAGGATGATCTCCCGTGGGGATGCGGTGTTCTACCCCCTTGACTCGCCCGAAGTCTAACGGGTGTTTACTAAACACTCTCTCATACTCTTGAACCACCCAGTAGACTCCCTGTTTCTGGTGGGAGGGAGTGGAGTCAGTTCCCAAGTGTAGTTGCTGACACCAATCCTCCATTACTTTCTTAGAGCCGTTACCTTCCTCCGGGTGAGATGGAGGCAAGGGTTCCACAGACTGTATAGAGTTTTGGTTGATGGTATATAATTTTGCTAGCGTGGCATACCGGGGCAGGTACACTTCCCTCTCCCTGATATTGATTATGCGAACGGGCACCCTCCCATGGCGTACATTGACCACCCCCCGTGCTGTCAAAATGGTGGGCCTACTGTCTGAGTAAACTGGTTCTACCATTGCCTGGTAATCTCTGCCTCTCAGACCAATAGCTGCCCGGCACCAAATCATCATTTCGCTTTTTGGGGGCATGGCAATAGGGAAAGGGTCACACATTCTTACGCTACCAATCTCACCGCCGGAGAGTTCCACCTGTTGCCGTCGCATCAGTGCCCGGATCTCTTTCTGGAGCACTCGCTGCTCGCCGGAGCTGGCGTTCTTGGCAACCTGCTGTAGAAGGAAAATCACCTCTGCAAGACAATTCTCAATTACATTAGTTCCTAGAGTTATTTTTGGGTGGCTCTCATGTTTGTCAATGTCTACAATGATCAGTCCCTGTGCTGCCAGTTCGACTCTACCGATTTTGATGGTCACCTCTTTAAATCCGATCTGTGGCACGGGCTGGCCATTGCTGGCGATGATACTCAAGTCGTCGTCAGGGTAGCGGGTAATATCCGAGTCATTCCAGTACTGCTTAAAGAGCACGTACGGGATAGTGGTGACCTGTGACCCGGTGTCCAGTAGGGCACTCATGGGAATGCCATCCAGTACCACAGGCAAGACTGGATGTCCTCCCACATATCTGTCGCGCCAGTTCGATGGGCCTGGTGATCTTTTTCCTGGGGGTTGGCCCTCTACCCCAGGTTGTGCCCGTTTAAAGAACAGTACCTTTCCATATGTCCGGGTTGATTGCAGCGGCGGCAGATGGGTCGTCCGTCCTCGCTGTATCGGTCACTGGGTCTTCCTCTGGCCGGTGGGGTCCTCCTTGGTCGACGCCACGGGATGTCCTCCGGTCCGGATGCCAGCTGGATCTTCCCTGGGGTGGAAACCTGTAAAGACTGCACAGTTCGGGTTAGCGCAGCAACGCTCTTAGCTAGCTCTTGGACCTGATGGCGTAGGTCTGGAGCCGGGTCATTGTCCAAAGCCTGCGCATCAGCTCCCACAGGCCCTGCCGACAAGGGCGCCGCCTCCTGGTGGTAAGTGATAGCTGGGCGCCTGTGGGTCACAACGCCACCCGGTGCCGGTTCTCGGAGCACCCGGATGGCTCTGTCCTTGAACTGTGCAAAGTCCAGATGGGGATCCTGTAAGGCCATTGCCCGCAACTGGGTTCGGTGGGCATTGCAATATAAACCCTCTATAAATTGTTCAGTCAACAGCCTGTCCTCGTTTCCCACCCCATCAGGGTCGGTCTGCTTTATGGCCCTCAGGGCCTCTTGTAGGTTTAGTGCATAGTCCCTTATACTCTCATGCGCTCGCTGCTTGCACCCGTAGAATCTAAGCTTAATCTCGGCTGAGGTGCGGGTATCAAAGGTGTCCCTCAGCCGGGTTAGTATCCCTGCGACAGTCTTCCTCCCAGGTGGCCAGGATTTTACTTCCCTTTTGGCTGCCCCGGTTAGTTGGGCCACCAGGATGCTCACTTTTTGCTCTTCTGTGAGGGGGTACACCTGGAAGAGGCTATCCAGCTTTTCTCTAAAGTCATGCAGGGTATGTGACTCCCCTGAGTACTGGGGTAGCCAAGCTGCTCCCGGGATATAGGGCATGGTGAAGGGCATAACTGCAGCAGCGGTGGCGCTGGCGGGGGTTGAGGCAGTGAAGCTCTCCTCCATATCCGACATCTTCCTCCCCCCTAGTGGACCGTGGCCTACCTTGCGATGATCCTGTTCCGTAGGCCGCGGCTCCGCAGTGGATCGTCAGGGTTGAGGACCTTCCGTCGCGCTCCGGTGACGTCGGCGTCTGCTGGGCTCCTTCCAGGACCTTACGCAACGTCCGGACGTGAGGCGGGGCTTCAGTTCTCGCGCGCTTTCGGAGTCCACGCCCCTCTTCTTCCCGCGCGGCGTCCTCAAGATGGCGTCCAATGGCGGGAAAACTCCACGGATGGCGGGAAGAAGGTCGAAGATGGCGCCGGATGGCGGGAAAACTTCGCGGATGGCGGGAAGAAGGTAGAAGATGGCGCCGGATGGCGGGAAACCTCCACGGATAGCGGGAATCTTCACCACTGGTAAGTTTGAACAGTCTTTGCTTTTCAGGCACGCAGTACCCGGTGGTTGCGGGCACGAAATCCTGCCGACTACGCCAAAGTTGACGCGCCCCTGGGCCTGTGTCGCACTGCGTTGCGCACGCGGGAGCTTACCCGGAGCCGGATCTCTTGAGGGTTGTAGTCTCGTGGCGGCGACCCGGTCCGCGCCCAGGGAGTCAAACTGAGCGGCGATGTACTAGCAGTAGATGGTTGGTGACTACGCCACCCGTTGAATGCAGCTATGGAGCTGCCGCTGCAGGGCAGACCGCTGAGGCCGGTGGAAGGATGGTGCAGCGTGGATGGTATAACCCCCAACGGGAGGGGTATGGCCTCAGGGCAGCCGACGTGGATGATGGGGGTAGCAGGAACCACTCAGAGACGGTGCGGTGTAGTTCAGGGTCTTTACTGGTGACAAAGATAGACCCTCCCGGAGTACTTGCTAGTGATAGGGGCCTGGTCAGTCCTTGAGCAGATGGGATCTCCCCTGGCCAGGCGGAGTTGTAGGCCTTCCCAACTAACTGTACTCTTCTGGCTACCTTGCTAGAGGCGGGTAAAAGTAGCCCACGTCCCTGAGTGTACCGTGTGGTGCTCACCCATATGGCCGGTGACTCGGGGCCTTCTAATGGCTTCCGCTCCACGATGGCGGTGCTGGTCCCACGCGTGTCACCGTGCCTTCCGGCTTCTGGGCCAGAGGACCTGAAATCCTCTGCCGGACGGTTTCTGCTGCTGGGTAGGAGTTAGTCCCCACAGCCTCGGACTCCGGGTCCGGTAAGAAATCTTCTCAGTCAGGGCGAGCTCTGTAGCTGCCAGCCCCTGACTCGTTGTAACACTGCTCCCCACAGAGCTCCTGATGTTTCTTGCTATGCTGCTTCTCTTCTCTACTCTTGTTCTGTCTTCTTTCTCCCTAACTCTGCCTCAGCCCCGGGTTTATATAGGGGAAGTCCTTCCCCTCCCAAGACTGGGCAGGAGGTGTGGCATGCACAGGATCCCTGACCAAAGGACCTCCCACCTGCTCTCAGACGTAATATCTCTATCACTGTGGCAACCAGACCCCTGGGGTGTCACACCTACATCCCACATAATTCTGTATTATGGTATTATGTTATTTGGATGATCGTGTGCTTCTATCTCTCTAAAAATGGTTCTCCACCTTTGGATCACTTTTTTACTGAAATGCATGTATTTGGAGATATACATCATTTTTGCTATTTAGCTTAATTAAAAATGTTGCTATATTTTGCTTTTAGCATCTCTTTGTGTCCCTCAGCATTAAGACTTGTGGACATAAATCAAAAGATACAAGAATTAGAACTCTCCTATTGGACTGTCAGAATGAGCTCAGTGAAGGACTTTTGGTTAACCCATTATGTAGCCAGCAATAGTCAACACTACACAGAGACCATAGAAGACAAACAAGGCAACATTTTTAAATTAAAAAGTTATACCAATTATTTTTATTCAAAAATACATGCATTTACATAAGAAGTAAAAATTGTCCTCAACCCCTTTAGGAATAAAGGATTTGGCTTGAAGTTAAACATGTTTTTTTTTCTTACGAATTCATATAAAATTCATGGAAATAATAAATCTCCATTTTTGTAAAACTTGTGGCATGCAGGGGCACAGTATGGGCTATACTTGCCATATTATGCACATGTACATCACAGTTATGAGGTGCTGGTTGGTGTTTTTACTTAAATACGCTCAATGGCGAAAATTCATCAAGACTGGGGTTTTATCCCACAATTTTGATGTAGAGTGTGATGGCGTAAGATGCTCCAAATTCATTAAGAGATGCATTTTGCGCATCATGTGGCTGAACATGCACCAGTGTCAGAATATTTACTCCAGTCATGGACTGTAGTATATCTCATTTACAACTTACACCACTTTTGTGGCATAAATTACAATAAATCTGTTTGGGTGCACTAGGACACAACCTTTCCGCTAAGTAATCCCCACTTTCCAAAAAGTGTAGGAGCTGGTGTAAAAATGCCAAAACTTGCAAAATTTTGGGGCAACTATGTGTTGGACATAAATTTGTTACCTTTTATCATCAATTTTTTGGGGGAAAATGCATGCTGAAATCGGCCCCAAAATCTCTCTTTGAATAAGTCCTGTGATTCCAAATTCAATTGACCGGTCACTAGAGGGGGAGCGGTAATTTGTTTTTGGCTTTAAATTAGAGTTGAGCAAAATGATTTGCAGGAACCTTGTCTGGCCTCCATGTCTGGCCTCCATGTCTGGCTTCCATGGCAGTGAGAACTTCTTCGGTTGGAGCTTCAATGGCAGAAAATTTATTGGAAGAGAAAGAACCTTATTTGTCTGTAGATGCCAGATAATCGCTTCTTAAGGCTTGTGCAGACAGCCATAGAGTCTCTCATCCAAGAGAATCAGATCAATTATGCAAATGACACTCTGGCCAGAGTTTGATCAGAGTGTGATAATAATTTGATCTAATTTTATTAGATAAGGAGAAGATGGATTTATCTATCTTCTCCATGTTGCAGTCCGTGGAAATTGGACTGCACTCAGATGTCATACAAGTGCAGTCCACGGACTCACTAACTTTCATGGCCAAGTGCAATCCGAATATCGAATCTAATTCGGGCACACAGCGATTTTTTTCTTGGACTGCACTGATCCGAGGAAAAAAATTACATAGCATAGCATTGGTCCAGGTGCGACCCAGTGTTTTGTCGGATCACACTTGGACTGAAAGTTCGGTCGTCTGCACCTGCCCTTATGAGTAGTAACTTTATTCCAGGGTATTTCATATTAAGACTGGTGTATGAAACACCATTCTTAATATTTTCTCCTAGGTCTCTTTAGTTGGTGTATTACTGTATTTAATACTTCTATCCATCTACTGTATGTAGTTATATCATAGATTAAATATATGTCATATATTATTTTTAAACAAGCTAAAATATCTGTTAAGATCTTTCAACCCATTAAACCCCTATTACGCCACTGCAATAAAAAATATTGATTGCGGATTCTTTATAAGAAAAATTCTGTGTTTTTTTCACACTCCTCATCAGAGCAGAGCCTTGAAAAGTGCCTTAGATTTGAAGGTCACTCAGCCTGCTACTCATCACAAATGCAATTTCTTTTCTCTGCTCATTGAGCAGAATGACCCTACATATACAGGTAGCTTGCCCTTCCCCCTCCCGTAGATCACACTGCTAGCTGCTGAGGACTCTTGCCGTTCTCTAATATTCTCCGTATCTCTAGTCGTTATCACGCTCTTTTTTGCTCCATTTTTGTATTATTTTGTTTTGATTCCTTGTTGTTGCTTGTGTTGTTTTTTTTAAACCAAAGCTGTCATTTAGCGTGAGAACAAGTGCGGCCATGTGTTCATTTCTCTGCATTCATTTTGGATTTAGTCCCAGCGCTAATGAACACCCTTTCAATGTGCTAAGGAGCTAATGCCAAAATCAGTTAGAGTGAAAACAATAGGAGAGTGGCACGGTGCGAGTGTGCGTGTGTTCATAAGGGGACAGGAAGGCAGAGGCACAGCAGGGTTGGAGAAAATGCAACCTCTTCCACCCGGCCTCTTCCTCCCGTCATTATAATGCAATGGCGGAACAGCTGGAGGCACAACTTTATATTGTACAAGCTATTTTTTCCTTTCTGGAGCTAAATAGCTACAAAGCTTTCCTTGTATATATTAGGTAGCAGAGACTGTTTTCTTTGTCATGTACTTCTTTTAACCCTGCCAGTGCTATTACCACTTATAGTCAATCAAATCACGTTGTCTGAAGCTGCCGTTAATTTCATTGATGAAGCATTTATTGATACCGCAAAGCTCAACTGGACATTTCCTATTATAAAATAGACACTAAGTCTCCTGGAGGTCAGACTTTGTTCACACAAGTGCAGTTTTGTAGCTTCACAATGACATCTGCAGTCAACAAGTTTCTACGAGACATAATGGGTGACCTATTAAGACTGGTTTATCATAATCTAGTTTTAGGCTGCATGTCCACTATGCGTTTCTCAAGCATTTTTGCCACGGAATTTCCGCAGCGAAAACACTTAAAAAACGCTTGGTAATACGTGCCCCATGGTCCCCAATGATAATCCGCATGTGCTGTGCACATGCTGCGTAAATTTCCGCTGCGGATTATCTTTGCGGAAAAATACGCAGCATGTCCATTAATTTTGCAGACACGCAGCGTAATTGCCGCCATTGACTTGCATTGAAACACATATTATCCGTGTCAGCACATTTGCACATATGGATATTATGCGATTCTATGTGCGGATGGTACCCGGGTCTGGAGAAGAGGAGACTCTCCTCCAGACCCGGGTACCATAGAGCCTGTTAAAAAAAAGAATTTAAAATAAAAAATAAAGATTATACTTTCCTTCCGATGTCCCCCGGTGTTTTCTCCGCTCCGTCTGGTCTGTTGTATGGGTCGCGGTGGTGTGAGGACCTGCCATGACGTCATTTAGTCATGTGACAGGTCATTCGACCGCTGACGTCGGCTAGGGTAAAATGGAGAGTAAAAAGTGGTAACCAGCGACCTATTTAATGGCACACTGCAGTTTCATAATTTGTAGACAATTTAAATCGTATAAATGGCACAAAAATTATCACCTTATGGGGGTAGATGCCTACCTTGCTGGCGTTTTACACTGGCAGTGCAAACGGAAAAAGCCTTGACTTTTTCACAGGGGGAATGTAAAAATTATCCTTGTTTGTAGAGTTTTAAGAGCTTTGTTCTTTGCCAAATGAAGTGACAATAGCCTTTTCACAAGCTGTTTAAAAATTATCCCTTTATTTAGGGAGACAAAACATACATTGTTTTGAGAGGGAATAAGAAATTGCTTTAGCAGATCTAAAAAAAATTTTTTTTTTTCTTTCCAACAGCTTCGCTATTCACAAAATGATTAAACAATTAAAAAGACTTTTTATCAAGCCGTTAAAAAATTATCCTTTTTTTAAGAAGCAGGAACAAGCTAGCTATTTTAACGTGAAGAAGCAATGGCTTGTCACCAAGCCTTTCCATAAATTAGCCATATATTTAGAGCTGTTTCATGTTTGCGTACCCTCAAGAGAGTAGGGTTTGCACCAGCAGTACCCACAGTGTGCACCCAGCCAGGAGATGTGTGGCTGGTGTGGCTGTAAAGTGGCAGCCATAGAAACAGTGCAGAATTAGGATGGGGCAGGCAAGGTGATGTCTGGTAGGACAGAGCCAGCAATGGAAACCTAAGAAACAGCAGTAAGGTCTAGCACTATAAAACACAATGGGCAGCAAGGCGATATGAGTGTGGGGAAGTTCTGCAGTTGCAGTGGCAGATGTGGCATGGAAGAGAATTTGGACAGGACAGGAGATGTGTGGCAGTGTAGGGCCAGCAACTGCAGCCCTGGTAGCAGTGGTACTATAAAACACAATGGGCAGTCAGGAGGTGGATGGCTCCTTTTTTCACAATCCTGATCATGGTGCTACTGGGAAAATTCAAACCAGATGCAGTCACAGTAAAATTGAATTTCATCAAAAATTCTAAAGAAGGTGAGTTTGTTGTATCCAAAAATTGATGCATGTAATACAATGTTGTTGACAAACATTTGCATTTTGTGCCCAAACCTGGCAAGGACTGCTTTTAAGTGCAATAAATAATGGTGGTTTGGTATCCTCATCCTCCATTGAGCCATTGAGCCTGAGTGCATGCAATTCTTTTGCAAAAGGTAATGCAATGCAGGTGGTCTGGCATTAATTGTGGCAAACTTGGACAAGTAGGAGTACAATTTCCATATAATTGGATGACTGAACACGTCTTGGACACACAAAATGAGAACTGACGATACAATGGAGGTAGAGGAGGAAGTGTATGGAAAGCAGTAGGTGAGGAGGATGATGGGGCTGATGCCAGCGATATGGCACTATTTTTGGGTGCAGACTGGTTACACTGTTCTACAGCCAAATTGGTTTTGAGACGAAAACAGTTGAACTCAACTAATTTTGCAGTGCTGAAAATGAATATGATGGTTAAATTTGCTGACTGGCTCTAATTTTCAAGATCCAGAGGAGATTGTAATTACTTATGAAAAACTTGTTTCTATATGTTTTTTTCAGATATCCCTCATTCTTGAATTATCAAAGTAGATATAGCCCAACACTCACTCACACCCCTGACAGGCTGAGAGGCTCTTTCACTACTCCAGTGAAGCAGAGCCTTGTCGGCCTGGTAGAGCTGTCACCAGTCTCTATTTGATATAACAGACTTATATCGGGCTAGAAACCAGCCCGGTAGAGTGTTCGTTGGACCGAACAACAGACATAAGGTTTGGGGGTCGAGATAAAAGAACAGCCCAAGGGTAAATTATGTATTTAATCTCCATAAGGGCTCACTAAACAACCTACTATATACATCAGGATTATACATATACAGTGGTCAGAGTTACAAATACAAAAGCATGATACAACAAGTATAAGCAGATCATAAAGTCAATTACCAGATAGTTGGAATGTCTGACTTTCGGGGTGTTATAGCAGAAGATGGAGTCCCTCAAGTTTAAAGGCCCCATCTATGCTATATAAGTCTGACAGTTATTTTAGGTAAAAACAACAGCTATGAATGTTCCTTCTTGTATCAATAGCGTGTCCTTGGGAGAAGATAAAGTGATTCTCCCTGGCCAGATGTTTCTTCTTGTAGCAATAATGTGTTCTTGCAGAAAGATGAAATGACCTTGCTAACTAGATAAGTCTAATTAAATATTTTAAAGCATACAGAAACTAGCTTTTTTCGCTTGTTCAGCTAAACTGTATAATCGAACCATATATGGCAAATCCGTTTCCTGCCTTTAGGGTGTATATTAGCCCTGTGTTTTGTAATAAAGTTTTTAGAGTATGTTTAGACACAAACATCCTGTCCTGTGTCTTCATTCTCTCCGAGCTCGTAATCCAAAGGATAGAAGACCCAAAATTCAGTGACGACAGCTGGCGCCTCGAACAGGGACCTTGAGTTAATCTACCCAGGGGTGCTCGACCGGTCCGAGACGTGGGACGAGTGAAGCTCTCTGTTGATGATATATACAGCGCTGAGGTAAGAATAACTGTTATATTCTACCTAATTATATCACTGCATAGAAGAGACTCCCTCACCCCCGAGCGGTCGGCTCCCCAGGTAATTCAACAGATTGTTGTCTGGCTCAGGTCCCTTTGAACCTTTAGAATCCTTCAGATAAATTGACAGTCCTGCCTTCTATCCTTTGGAGAATTTAAGAATGAAAGTATGGATCCGATGATTGTGTTGTGGATGTGTCCCGGGATTGATGTTTTTGGTCTGTTTTTCTGGTTGGCGTATAAGTCCTAGAGAGGCTAGTAGTGGAATGGTTCAGAAACCTTTGTGGCCCATTGTCTAAGTGACCATTGTCTAAGTGACTGAGGAGTCTCTTCTAGGTGAGGAGAACCGAAAAAATGGGGAACCAAAATGCCAAGGAAGGCATTATAGCCAAAGACTTAGTGGTATGCAGAGAAGGGAAACAGGCACTGATTGGAATTGACAAAATATTGTGTAAAGCGGGAATGAATGAGAATGGAGAGATGAATGGAGAGAAATGGAAATCCTTCTTTAACTCCTATCATGGATGGTTGAAAGATAAGGGTCTGTTAGGGACAGTAGATGTATGGATGAATGCATGTGCTTATTTTGAAGGAAGGATTGAAGAATTAGGAGACGGACGTTACAGACTGACAAAAACTGGAATGACAGATTTTCCTCCCTGTCCACTCCCGACGTCACCCCCACCCCAGTACCAGAATTCCCAGGAACCTAAATGTTGGGTTTGCCCCAGATGTGGACAGCAGAATCCCTTGACAGTAGACATCTGTGTGGCATGTGGAGGACCGAGACCCCACCCAGCTAGACAATTCCCAATGAGGACGGTAGTTGTGCCAGGAGCACCGGGAACAGCAGCAGCAGCAGCAGGGGGGGATGCAGTGGTTCCAGGTCAGGAAGCTCGTACAATGTTAATGTATAGACCATGGAGTCCTTCAGAGCAGTTGGCACTGATCTCCCAGCTGCCAGACCCATCCCAGTCCCCTATGGGTTTCGCTAGAATGATCACCACCATACAGGATACGTACCATGCCACTAGAATAGATCTGCAGGGGGTAATTAAGGGAAAATTGGCAGATGAAGCCCGCTATGATAGGTTGATAGATGAGACAAAAAAACAGTATGCCAATAGGACCGGACCCGTAGATGCAGAATCTAATGATGCAGAAGCTGGAGTCCTATTCGCAGCAGCGTTGGTAAAAGCATGTCAAGACAGGCAAGCAGAAAAGCAAGTTACACTAGAAGATAGAGTGCAAGGGAAGGAGGAAGATCCTAAGGATTATTTCTATGCACTAAAGAAAACTTGGTCAGAAATGGGGTTCAACCCCGGGAATAAGACTAGTGAGAGGGTATTAGCAAGTGCTTTCATGAATGGACTAAAGAAAAAGATTGCAGAGAAGGTAAAAGCAAGTAGACCGGACTGGAGATCAGTGAAGGCAGAAGATTTAGCTAGAATAGCTCAGGGGGCACAACATGACATAGCGCAGGCAAAAAGAGCTGCCAGAATACATATAGTAGAGACGACCCCCAGAAACAACAGAGGCAGAGGACGGACTGAAGGAGGAGGACAGAAACTGTGTTACGGATGTAAAAAGCCAGGACATTTTAGAAAGAACTGTAGGACCAACCCGTATCCAAATGCTCAGAGTACGGGTCCTCCAGCCGACCAAACAACGCCCCCATAGGATGAGGGTAGCTTGCACATGAACCCCCTCATCTCCTTACCCCTAACTCCCAGTTGTATAGTGCAGGTGAACCTACCAGGGGGACATGAAATTGATTTCCAAGTAGATACGGGGGCCGACAATTCAGTAATTACGCAAGGTGATTGGCCATATACTGACACTGATTTTTCACATCATGTCATTGCCACCCCCTTCAATTCCCCGTCTGTCCTGCTTCCTGTCACTAAAAGAATTCCCCTGCAAATTCAAGGAGCTACTGTACATAGCCAGCTCATGGTATCGCCCCGAGGCCAATGTAACCTTTTGGGAAATGATGTGTTGTCCCAATTACAAGCACATATTGAGTATCATCCCGATGGCACTGTCACCATGACCCCAGGTTTAAAACCAAGTACCCTTTGCAAAATTATGTCACTAGATATTGCCAGCATAGAAGAGACAAATGAGTTTCCCCCGATATTGGAGCAGGCTGTACCACATGATTTTTGGGCCTCAGACAAAACAGATGTTGGTAGGTTAAGAGTTCAACCAGTAATGGTGAAATTAAAACCAGGAGCCATCTTGCCTCAACAGAGGCAGTATCCCCTTAGCTCGGCTCAGGAGAATGCCATAGCCCAGCAGGTCCAAAAATTACTACAGAGAGGAGTCCTAGTCAAAACCCAGTCCCCTTGCAACACTCCCCTGTTCCCAGTAAAGAAAAAGAGTGTGCCAGGACAACCAGCCGCATATAGAACGGTCCAAGACCTCCGGTTGGTTAACAAAGCCACAGAACTTCTAACACCAGTTGTGCCCAACCCGCATACTCTTCTGTCACAGATACCTTCTAACTCTCTTTGTTTTTCAGTGATCGATTTGGCAAATGCATTTTTCAGTGTACCATTACATCCTGACTGCCAGTACCTGTTTGCTTTCACATTCCAGGGTAGTCAATATACATGGACAGTGTTGCCACAGGGTGCCCAGAATTCACCCACAATGTACACTGCAAGTCTGCAGGAAATACTGGAGGGATGGTCTGAACCACATATCGTTGTTTTGCAATATGTTGATGACCTGCTCATTTGTGCCCCCTCCAGGAAACAATGTCATAGTGCAACTATATCGCTTATGTTGTTTCTCTATCACGCTGGCTGCAAGGCATCGAAAGATAAGCTTTAGTTTTGTAAATCTTCAGTCACCTTTTTGGGACAATGCATTACACCAGGAGCTCGTCATTTAACAAATGCACGCAAACAAGCAGTACAGGCATTCACCGTCCCCATTAATGTTGCAGCCCTCAGAACTTTTCTTGGACTTGTTTCCTATTGCAGACAGTGGATTCATGCCGTCTCTGTTTTAATGCAGCCCCTCTATGACTGTCTTACCCCAACACCTTTTGTACTAACATCAGAGGCAATAGACTGTTTTTATTCTCTCAAGAACCGTATTTTGGCCGCTCCAGCTTTGGGTACCCCTAATTATGAGCTCCCATTTACTCTGTACCTTCATGAACAAGCTGGACATGCAGCAGGAGTTTAAACTCAAACACACGGTGATAATCAGAGACCTGTTGCCTACTTTAGTGGCAGATTGGATGCGGTAGCCAGAGGTGCACCATCCTGCGTACGTGCTCTGCATGCTGTTGGACTATTACTCCATAAATCCGCAGACATTGTTCTTGACCACCCGCTCACCGTTCTAACACCTCATGATGTCTACACTATATTGAATCAAGTGCAACCCGCTCACCTCTCAGCAGCACGTCATCTCAGGTTACAATGTGCACTGTTAATGCCTCCCAATGTTTCTTTACAGACGTGTACTACCCTAAATCCAGCAACTTTGTTACCTCTCTCGGATCTAAAGGAGGAGTCAAGTACTGTGCTTTTTAAGGAAGATCCAAGAGAGGAAGTTCCTCATGACTGTGTACAAATGATGGCACAAGAAACGTCAGGTTTACCTACTGTATTTGAACATGAATTACAAAATGCAGATTTTGAATTTTTTGTAGATGGATCCCGTCATCAGGACGATTCAGGTACCTTCCATACTGGATATGCAGTTGTCTCCCTCAATGCAGTAATCAAGGCAGAACCAATGCTCCCACACCAGTCGGCTCAAGAAGCTGAACTTAGGGCCCTAACCGAGGCCTGTAAACTAGCGGAAGGTAGTATTGTTAACATTTACACAGATTCTAGGTACGCATTCGGTATATCGCATGATTTTGGTCCAATATGGAAGTCAAGAGGTTTCCTAACGGCAGCAGGACACCCCATTAAGAATGCTGATGCGGTCCAGCAGTTAATTGATGCGCTACAACTACCCAAACAAGTAGCTGTCATAAAGGTAAGAGCACATACCAGACGCACCGACCAGGTAAGCAGAGGAAACGCGATGGCAGATGCAGCGGCAAAAACAGCAGCCTGTAAGCCGCAACAAGGGTCAACAGTACGTCAGTTAAGTGCCCCTAAAAACCCCTTTGTGTCGGAGGACATCTTATCCCAAATGCAGGCTCAGGCTCAAAAGGAGGAGGTTGATAAGTGGTTAAAGGAAGGTGCATGCCTGAATGAAGCAAATGGGGTATGGGGGAAAGGGACACGACAATGCCTGCCTTCCAAGGGCACTGTACCCAGCAGCTGCCCAGATACTACATGGGCCGACACACCAATCTAAAACGGGTGTGATGAGTGTGATGCAGAAACATTGGGTGGCACCAGGATTCTCCACCTGTATTGAAAACCTGGTACAAGGGTGCATGATATGTGCTACACATAATCAGGGTAGAGTAGTTAAAACACCACCCAAACACCCACCCCGGCCCCTCTATCCATTCCAGAGACTGCAAATTGATTATATTCAGCTGCCAAAGTCAGGATCATGGGAATATGTGTTGGTCTGTATTGATTTGTTCTCAGGATGGCCAGAGGCTTTCCCGATTGCCAAAGCCACGGCTGCGGCAACCGCAAAGAAACTGCTTGCGGAGGTGGTCTGCAGGTATGGGGTACCAGAGGTAATTGAGAGTGACAGAGGTACACACTTCACAGGTGAAATAATGAATGAAGTCATGTCAGCTCTAGGAATTCAACAAGCATTCCATACCCCATATCACCCACAAAGTAGTGGTAAAGTGGAAAGACTGAATGGGACATTGAAATTAAAAATTCAGAAAGCCATGGCTGAGACAGGAAAACCATGGCCGGACTGTTTACCACTTGCTCTGTTTTCAGTAAGATACACGCCTAATAGAAAGACTGGACTCTCTCCATATGAGATATTGTTTGGCAACGTACCCAGCCTAGGGTGTTTCTATCCGCAAGCATTAGAAATGAACAACCATGTGCTAAGTTCCTATGTGAGGTCTTTACACAAAAAGATTAAGCAAGTACATGATAATGTCTTCAGTTCTCTTCCAGATCCAGATCAAGACTCTAGCAGCCATACACTGCAACCTGGAGACTGGGTGGTTATAAAAAGACACGTGAGGAAAAGCCTAGATCCACGGTTTGACGGACCCTTTCAAGTTCTGCTGACCACAAGTACAGCCGTTAAGCTAGAGGGAAAAGAGACCTGGATCCACGCATCCCATTGCAAAAAGATACTAGGAGAACCAGCGGACAAAGAATGATGACATTGTTTATACTTACCTGCATACTTGCGACCACAGGTGCATGGACTAGGTTAGGCACCATGGATGGAGACGACAATAGATTCATTAGACACCATCTTGCTCTAATCGATGGACTTAAGGAGCAAAACCAGACCATTGCTAATTGTTGGATATGTACACATGCCCCTGTGACGTCCACTAGCATACCCTTTCTCGCTGTCCCGGTCTCATGGGAAGAGATAAACTTTTGAGTGAACTTTTCAGATACTTTGGCCAATAATTCCACACAGAGATTTTCCTTTCTAAATCCCGCAAATTGGTTTAAAGGCATTGGTGGGTGGTTGGCTGGTATAGTACAAGCTATTTTACAGGTTTTGCTAATGTGTCTTGCGGTTTATTTGGTTTTTAAGCTTTTTTAATGTGTATTCAGCGTTGTACTAAAAGAAAACATAGAAATTCGTATTGATAAATGAAGGAACAAAAGGATGGAATGTTATAGCAGAAGATGGAGTCCCTCAAGTTTAAAGGCCCCATCTATGCTATATAAGTCTGACAGTTATTTTAGGTGAAAACAACAGCTATGAATGTTCCTTCTTGTATCAATAGCGTGTCCTTGGGAGAAGATAAAGTGATTCTCCCTGGCCAGATGTTTCTTCTTGTAGCAATAATGTGTTCTTGCAGAAAGATGAAATGACCTTGCTAACTAGATAAATCTAATTAAATATTTGAAAGCATACAGAAACTAGCTTTTTTCGCTTTTTCAGCTAAACTGTATAATCGAACCATATATGGCAAATCCGTTTCCTGCCTTTAGGGTGTATATTAGCCCTGTGTTTTGTAATAAAGTTTTTAGAGTATGTTTAGACACAAACATCCTGTCCTGTGTCTTCATTCTCTCCGAGCTCGTAATCCAAAGGATAGAAGACCCAAAATTCAGTGACGACAGGGGGATGGGCGGCCAAATGGGGAGGTTGTGGGCCCTCACTTGGTTGGTGGACTTCTCCTCCCACATGTCTTGATGTCACGAGCTCCCCAGGAGAAAGACAGTGGGAAGAGAGCTGCGAGAGTTTTCAAACTCTCTGGGTCACTCCCAGGGCTTGACCTAACTCTCCACCCCCTGGTCTAAGCTTGCTACCATCTTCCGAAACCAAAATGGGCTACAATTCCTTACTGGATGCTCCTAGGGTGCCGGTTCTGGAGTCATCGGATCTAGCTGGGCCCCTGCCACGCGTGGAGACCTAACATGGGGTCCTGGTGCTTTCCAAAAGGCTTGGGTGTGTATCTCCTCGTCTCTACATGCTAGATTGGGTTGGATGCAGTCTGGGGTTCGATATCTCCCCCTGAGCTAGAAAATCCATTTTGTGAAGAGCTGGGACATATTGTTCTTTCACAACTCGGTATTGAAATATAATACCTTAACAAAAGACCACATGTTAGGGATCACTACAGGGGGTCCTTCCTGTCAGAACAGCTCACAGCGCAGAGAGACACTCCTACTGAAGCCCCCCTCCCTCTTCTCTTACAGCTGCAGGTCGGATTACACTGTGCCTGGAGATCTCTATAAGACCTGACAACCAGGGCACATGTGATTATTCTAGAATATTCTTCACACCTCTCGGTGTTCCCCCACACGCCCATCCACAGCTTCCCCTTGTCGGGATAAGCCATCGGAATTGCCATGCTTGCAGCCCTTTCTGTGGTAGTACTGCTAGCAGCAACCTCCCATTCGTTCCGGACATGGTGTGTAACCAGCTGAGAGGATTGTGGTTTGTTTCCACGGTGAATTGGCGTCCGTACAAGTATAGCTGCAGACGCTGCAGGGCCCACACAATTGCCAGACATTCCTTCTCCATCGTGGAATAGGCCACCTCCCTCGGCAGGAGCTTACAGCTCAGGTACAAAACGACCCCGTTCATGGCCCGTAGTGTCGATCTGGCTGAGCACCGCACCAAGGCCAAAGTCGCTGGTGTTGGTCTGCACTATAAATGGTCGCGTGAAGTCGGCTGCCTGTAGTACCGGGGAACTAGAAAGGGTGGTCTTCAGCGCCCGGAAGGCTGTCTGACAGTAGTTTGTCCAATCGACTGTGGAGGGCAGCTTCTTCTTAGTGAAATCCATCAGGGTCTTTGCCAGGCTACTATAGTGAGGGACGAACCTTCTATAGTACCCGGCAGTGCCCAGGAAGGACATCACCTGTTTCTTGGTCCTGGGGGTGGGCCAGGATGCGATGGCATCCACCTTCCCGGGCTCTGGCTTCAGAGCTCCCCTTCCTACCCGGTGTCCCAGGTAGTGGATCTCACTCATACCCAGCTGGCACTTTTCCGGCTTAATGGTCAAGCCTACCTGTTGAATCCGCCCGAGCACCTGCGCCAGATGCTCTAGGTGATTCTCCCAGGTGGGACTGAAGATGGCAATGTCATCCAGGTACGCGGCCGCGTACCCTTTGAGTCCCTTGAGCAGTGGGTTGACCATCTGCTGAAAAGTGGCAGGGACATTCTTCACCGTGGACTCGTACAGTCCGAATGGGCAATAAAGGCAGAGCGTTCCAGTGCCTCGGGGGTCAGGGGAATCTGCCAATATTCACGGAAGCTTGTTGCTGAACAAATCCCGGAAGGGGTGTGGGGTTGCCCACAGCTGGGACCGTTGGTCCGACAACAGCTGGTGGCAAACCTCCACATCCTCAATGATCCCACCGGGTCTGGCCTGGGCGAGCATGTCCGGGAGGGTCTCCGCCTCGCCATCCTCTGGCAGGTTGCACATGGGGAGGGCGCAGGCCTACTGCTCATGATATGCCTTCATCATGTTCACGTGGAAGGCCTTCCGCCTTCCCCGGGCGTGGTCCCTGGTGACTAGGTACGTCACAACATTGAGCTGCTGGTGCACGACATATGGGCCTTCCCAGGCTACCTGAAGCTTGAACTGGGGTACGGGGACCAGTACCCACACCTTTTGACCCACCTGGTAGGTCCTCTCACAAGCATTCTGGTCGTACCATAGCTTCTGGTCTGCCTGGGCTCGTGTCATATTGTCGTGCACCAGCTGTGCCAAGGCCTGCATTTTGTCACGGAAGCGCATGACATATTCGATGACTGACACTCCAGGGGTGGTTAAGTCACCTTCCCAGACCTCTTTCATCAGAGCCAGAGGGCCCTGTGCACGCCAGCTGTACAGGAGCTCAAAGGGGGAGAACCCCGTTGAGGCCCGTGGAACCTCCCGGTAGGCAAATAGCAGGTGTGGGAGGTACCGCTCACAGTCGTGCCTGTGGGAGTCGACCAACATCTTAAGCATCTGCTTCAGGGTGCCATTGAACCGTTCGCACAGGCCATTGGTCTGTGGATGGTACTGGCTGGTCACCAGATGTTGCACCTGTATTTGCTTACAGAGGGACTCCATCAGCTGCAATATGAACTGGGTTCCCCGGTCGGTGAGCATTTCCTGGTGTCACACGAACGGCTGTAGGCAGCCACCTCGGCCCCCATCCTTGCCAAGTAGAAATTCTGGGCTAGCCTGGCCTTGATCTTATGGATCCCTAGATGTCATCGGAATCTCATGCGCCATCTGCAACAACTCCGCCCTGAACAGATAGGATACCACTAACTGTCGGTCCCTGGGCCACACCTCCGTTGAACCTCGCTGGACCATTACCTGGTACAGCCGTCCTTGGTCCCAGACCACCCACTCAAGGTCTGAGTCCGAGGTACGCTATGCTGCCTGCTCCTTAAGAGCTTTCAGGCTGTCATCAGTCTCTAACACCGCCTGTAATCCCTGACTTGATGTGGCTAGAATAGACGAAACTGCCTTATCTTCTGTCAGTTCCCCAGGACCTGTTTCCTGCCCTCCGTCTGATCCGGCAGCCACTTGGTCAGAAGGGGAGAAGCCGTCGGACTCCCGAGGGGCCCCTGGGGCCCGGGTGCCATCACTGCGCGTGACAGTGGCCACGGGTGCTGTGACCGTGGGTATATCCCGCTTCTCCTCCGCTTCTGACCAAGCCTCCGGTCTAAGCGGACTACTCTAGGCACTCTGACATCCCAGTTGTGGGGGGAACCCTGCCATGCGGCCTTACCTGAGAGCCCTACTACTCCTGGGACTGCCCCGCCCTTCATAGCATGCTCCTCCTCCGCAGCTGTTTGCCCCCTGTCGGTCACCTCTGTGACACCCTCACTGGATGAACTGTTCCAGCCGGCCAGCTGGCCACACTCTAAGGCTTTATCACAGCCAACTTGATCAATCCCCCCCCCCCCCAGGGGAGAGGGACACAGTACATCTCCCACCCCCACATCTCCATCAGTAGGCATGTTAATAACATTGGAATCAATAAGGGTGGACATGATGCTGTCTGGGGAGTCAGGCCTTGGGGGTTCAGTGGCCACAAAGTGGGACACTAGCCACCCCAAGTCTCTTCCAAATAAAATACTCGCGGGAATGTTCAGAGTTACCCCCACCTCCAGCACTCCCCTCCCGGCACTCCAGTCCAAATACACCTTGGCGACTGGCAGCGCCGGCTCGACGCCTCCAATCCCAGAGATGGCGAGAGTTTTTCCAGGTATCAGATCCTGGGACGACACCAGTTCAAGCCGCAGAGTCATCTCAGCGCCGGTGTCTCGTAGTCCCACAGCCCTGGCCCGGCCTATGGTGACAGTTTAAAGGTTGTCAAGGGACCTCCCACCACCCACACACAAAAAAGTGGCCGGTTTCTGGGACAGGGACGGGCCCTTCTGGCGCTGGGGACACATGGCTTTGAAGTGGCCCGCCTGTCGGCAAAGATGACACAGTCGGGGTTCCCCTACCGGCGGAGAGAGGAAAGCATGGGTAGGTGGCCCCTTGGGCTTGGGGCAGGGACAGCTGGCACCGCGTTCGTCTTACTCCCTCTCCAACCGGCAAGTTTCTTGGTCTCTGAAGTCCTGTTGTTGGAGTACTCGTTGGCAAGTGTCGCTGTTTCAGAGGCCCCCTTTGGCTTTCGGTCATGGAAGGACTGTTGGAGGTCCTCCGGGCAGTTCCACAGAAACTGCTCAGTCACGATGAGCTCCTTCAGCTGCTGGACGGTGGTGAGCTCCAGTCCTGTGGTCCATTGGTCAACGGCTCTCAGTAGGGCACACATGTGATCGACCCAGCTGTCTGCAGCGCCAGACTCTGGAGCTTCTTCCGGTACTTTTCAGGGGTCAGGTTGTACTGCCAGACCAGAGCCTGCTTGATATCCTCATAGCTCAGGGTGGTCTCACTGGACAGGTACCCAAAGATTTCCAGGGCCTTACCTGGAAAGGCGAGGGGTTAAGAACCGGACCCACTAGTCTTCATGCAGATGGTACTGATGGCAGGTTTTTTCAAATGCCAGCAAGAAAGTGTCCAAGTCCCCTCCTTTGTCCAGCAGGGGGAATTCTTCCATCCTTAGCTTCGGGACTCAGATCTCAGAGGACTCAGGACTGCCTGGGGCCGGCAGCCAGAGATGGAGCTGAAGCATATTTTCCTGGTGCTCCCGCTGACGTTCTGCTGCGCTTGTTGCCTCGCGACGTGCTGCTGCTACCTTGAGACGTTCCGCTGCACCTGTGAAGGTCTCATAGGTGGCCTTGTCTCCAGCCATGTGACTGGCCAGGGCAGCTTGCACAAGGTCATCCAACCGGCCGGCCTGGGTTGAATGTCAGATTGTGGGCGGTCCCCTGCAGGGCTGACCGCCGGCAACTCTCTCCTTGGGGTGCCTGGGCGGGACTCCCCTCCTTCTGGAGCGACATCAATTTCCACCTCCTCCCTATCATCTGGAGCATTGGACATGTCATTGGTTTTGCTCTTGGTACTACTGGCCATCCTTGCACACTACGGTCACTGACAACGAACTGCAATCTGATGCATCCACACACCTCACAGTATTTGCACTCTGACTTTCTAGTGCTGAGCTGGTCTTAAGACTAGAGATGAGCGTTGTTCTACTCGAACTGTTCGCCAATCTCAAATTCGAGCTGTTTTGGGCGGTGTTCGAGCCGTTCGGCGAACACGAACGATTTGAGAAAAATTCAACTGTTCGAGGTTATGCTCGATAACTGTTCGTGCACCAAAATCATAACTGGATTTTTTCTCAGTAATGATGAAAATTAATGTTAATACGCAGTTTGAGTGTACAGCGGGGTGGGGGGAGAGGCAGGGGATGGATCTCTGCAGGAATAATGAAGATCTCCATTTTTTTTTCTCTTTCCCGCATTTGCAGTGGGGAGGTGCAGTCTGTCAGCCTATCAGCAGCGCACACACGGAGCGAACTGCTGTTTTTCACACAAGCAAGGGCATGTGTCATTGGCAGTGTATGTCACATGTCCTTGCCCTATAAGACCAAGCCATTTTCCCCGTCGCCACCATTTTCTCACCGCTGTTGCTGTGTGCGCTATACCTTGTTAATTTCAAGCCAATTTTCGCACAAATCTACAGATAGCTTGGGAGTAGGGAATAGTTGTGATTGCACTCCTTTTAAGGACTAGGTTACAGCATTTCCTACGACTTTTATCAGGCAAGTCTGTGCTCATAAATAGATAGATTGTGGGAGTAAAGACTAATTGTAATTGCAGTCCTTTTCTGGACTAGGTTACATCAGTTCCTATCAGTTTTTGCCAGGCAGGTCTGTGCCAGTGCTGTGCAAGTTTTTTTCACAGCATTTGGCTGAATCTAGCAAAGCTAATCCTTTTTGGCCTATTGCAGAGTGTGTTAGTCAGTGGAGTAGCCTATCTGTGTTGCAAGATATACCACCTGTGTATAGAATACCAATTTTTTTACTGCACCTAGTGAAGTAAAATCTTTTGGGCATAGCATCATTCCATTAGTCCATCTATACTGACCTCCATCAGGTTGCAAATTGAATATAATTTTTTTCTGCATCTAGCTCTGAAAAAATATTTGGGCTTCTAGCAGTGTGTGGGACTTGTTCTATTAGTCCATCTATACTGACCTCCATCAGGTTGCAAACTGAATATAATTTTTTTCTGCATCTAGCTCTGAAAAAATATTTGGCCTTCTAGCAGTGTGTGGGAATTTCTCTATTAGTCCATCTATACTGACCTCCATCAGGTTGCAAACTGAATATATTTTTTTTCTGCATCTACCTCTGAAAAAATATTGGGCTTCTAGCTGTGTGTGGGACTTGTTCTATTAATCCATCTATACAGACCTCCATCAGGTTGCAAACTGAATATATTTTTTTTCTGCATTACCTCTGAAAAAATATTGGGCTTCTAGCTGTGTGTGGGACTTGTTCTATTAATCCATCTATACAGACCTCCATCAGGTTGCAAACTGAATATAATTTTTTTCTGCATCTAGCTCTGAAAAAATAGTTGGCCTTCTAGCAGTGTGTGGGACTTTCTCTATTAGTCCATCTATACTGACCTCCATCAGGTTGCAAATTAAAAATATTTTTTTTCTGCATCTACCTCTGAAAAAATATTTGGGCTTCTAGCTGTGTGTGGGACTTGTTCTATTAGTCCATCTATACTGACCTCCATCAGGTTGCAAACTGAATATAATTTTTTTCTGCATCTAGCTCTGAAAAAATATTTGGCCTTCTAGCAGTGTGTGGGACTTTCTCTATTAGTCCATCTATACTGACCTCCATCAGGTTGCAAATTAAAAATAATTTTTATCTGAATCTAGCTCTGAAAAAATATTTGGCCTTCTAGCAGTGTGTGGGACTTTCTCTATTAGTCCATCTATACTGACCTCCATCAGGTTGCAAATTAAAAATAATTTTTATCTGCATCTACCTCTGAAAAAATATTTGGGCTTCTAGCTGTGTGTGGGACTTGTTCTATTAGTCCATCTATACTGACCTCCATCAGGTTGCAAACTGAATATAATTTTTTTCTGCATCTAGCTCTGAAAAAATATTTGGCCTTCTAGCAGTGTGTGGGACTTTCTCTATTAGTCCATCTATACTGACCTCCATCAGGTTGCAAGCTGAATATATTTTTTTCTGCATCTACCTCTGAAAAAATATTTGGCCTTCTAGTAGTGTGTCGGACTTTCTCTATTAGTCCATCTATACTGACCTCCATCAGGTTGCAAATTAAAAATAATTTTTTTTCTGCATCTACCTCTGAAAAAATATTGGGCTTCTAGCTGTGGGTGGGACTTGTTCTATTAATTCATCTATACAGACCTCCATCAGGTTGCAAACTGAATATAATTTTTTTCTGCATCTACCTCTGAAAAAATATTTGGGCTTCTAGCTGTGTGTGGGACTTGTTCTATTAGTCCATCTATACTGACCTCCATCAGGTTGCAAACTGAATATAATTTTTTTCTGCATCTAGCTCTGAAAAAATATTTGGCCTTCTAGCAGTGTGTGGGACTTGTTCTATTAGTCCACCTATACTGACCTCCATCAGGTTGCAAATTCAAAATAATTTTTTGTCTGCATCTAGCTCTGAAAAAATATTTGGCCTTCTAGCAGTGTGTGGGACTTTCTCTATTAGTCCATCTATACTGACCTCCATCAGGTTGCAAACTGAATATATTTTTTTTCTGTATCTACCTCTGAAAAAATATTTGGGCTTCTAGCTGTGTGTGGGACTTGTTCTATTAGTCCATCTATACTGACCTCCATCAGGTTGCAAATCGAATATAATTTTTTTCTCCATCTAACCGAGCCAATAGTTTTGGCCTAATACCACAGTTTGGCCACTCAGCTCTGCTCGGTTCCCATCCATTGTTTTTTTGTGCAAACAACTCCAGAGTTGTGAATTAGTCAACCACCAAAATGAGTGGAAAAAGGCCTGCTGCTGGTGGAAAGGGGAATAGGCGTGTTGGGAAGGGGAAAAAAGGTTGTGTCCGTGGGGTAGGTGTTAAAGCAACAGTAACATCTGCAGAAGAAAGACCATCTTCCAGCCAAACTAAAATGTCTACTTCTTTTAGCGGACAATGTGATAAGATCCCTTTCTTACGGCCACGCCAATCGCTACAAATTCCAGATGAGGCACAAAAACAGCAGGTGCTTCAACGGATATCAAGTGCTCCTTTAAGTGGGCTCTCCTCCACATCAACTTCAACATCACAAATACTCCAGTCCTCAAAGGTGTCACCCCAATCGCACTTGCTTCCTCACAGCTCCCAAATCTCCAGCTGCCCGTCTGAGTATGAGGTAGAACAGATGGTTGAGTCTGCAGAGCTGTTTACTCATACTATAGCCTGGGAATCAGAGGTCGACTCCAGCGCTTCTGTGAATCCAGACGAGGAAATGATCTGCACTGATGCCCAGAATCTTTATGAGTCGGATCCAGGACCAGACGCAGAAGGTTCTGACCATAATGTAGACCCTCATTCCCAAACTGTAACTCCTGTTGGTGGAAACAATGAGGAAGACGATGATAAGACTCAAATACCTGATTGGAGCGACAACTTTAGTTTTTTGTCAGGGCAGGAACAGGTTGGCTCTGAGGACGACGGGTGTGATAACGCACAGGGTGATGATGATGAGGTTGGAGATCCCACTTACTGTCAACCCACAGTCAGCCAAGAGATGAGGTCAGCAGAGGAGGTGGAGGAAGATGCTAGTGACGACGAGGTCAGGTTGCGCCTTCCTGGACAGAGACGTAGTACTGGAAGCACGTCAACAACTGCATCCTCAAACACAACTCTGCCTCTCACCACAAGTCGTGGTGGCTCTTCAGGTCGCATGGGTGCTAAGCCTTGCATAGCCTGGGCATTTTTTCAGATCGATAAAGATGACCCAACTCGTGTTATCTGTAACATTTGTCAGCAAAAGCTAAGTAGAGGCCAAAAAATACATAGTTTGAGTACTTCATGCATGAACCGGCACATGGACATGAAGCATAAGTTGCAGTGGGAAGCTCAGTGTGCTACAATGCGGCCTAGCCGACCGGGCCAACCACCGTCTGCCATATCTTGTGCATCCGCGGCCTCTTCATCCTCTGTGACTGGGGGGACAGCAGTCACACCTGTTTTGGGGCGCAGACCTGCCACCTCTTTACCCGCAACAGCCAGCGTGATTGGCAGGTCATCATTTTCTTTGGAGGTGGTGTTGAGCGCTGTCCGACATCGATAGCACCACCTTTGGATCAAGGCAACCTAACATGTCCGCCTGCATCTTCCTCACAGACCGGCAGTTTGCCCGGGACACCCTTATCAACCCCTTCTAAGCACAATAGCCAGCCCTCGGTCCCTCAGATGTGGACAAGTAAAAGACCATTTCCTCCTAGCCATGAGAAAGCTAAGAGGTTGAATTTCACCATCTGCAAGCTCTTGGCTACAGAAATGCTGCCTTTCCGCCTGGTGGACACAGAGGATTTTCGAGACCTTATGTCCGTCGCAGTGCCCCAGTACCAGATGCCCAGTCGGCACTACTTCTCAAAGAAAGGTGTGCCTGAGCTCCACCAGCATGTCGCACACAACATCACCGCTTCTTTGAGAAACTCTGTGTGTGACAGGGTGCATTTCACCACAGACACTTGGACGAGTAGGCATGGACAGGGGCGTTACATGTCGCTGACTGGGCACTGGGTAACTATGGTGACAGCAGGACAAGGGGCTGCTGTCCAAGTCTTGCCGTCCCCACGAGTTGTGCGTCAATCCTCTTTATGTCAAAGTTCCTCCACTGCTTCTGCCTCCTCAACCTCCTCTCGGTCTTCCACCTGCACCCAAAGCCTGTCTGGTCATGCCACAAGCTTTCTAACTGCGCAGAAGGGATCCTGCACACCTCCTTACTATGCTGGCAGTAGGGCTCAACGTCATCAGGCGGTTTTTACTTTGAAATGTCTGGGAAATGTGAGTCACACAGCTGAGGAGTTGTGGTCAGCTCTGGAGAACCAATTTCATGAATGGTTGTCTCCACTGGACCTGAAACCAGGGAAGGCCGTGTGCGACAATGCTGCAAACCTGGGTGCGGCCCTTCGCCGGGGCAATGTCACACACGTGCCTTGTATGGCTCACGTGTTGAACCTGGTTGTCCATCAATTTTTAGCCCACTATCCCAGACTAGATGGCCTTCTGCAGAGGGCACGGTCGCTGTGTGCTCACTTCCGCCGTTCGCATCCCGCAGCTCAGCGACTTACATCTCTACAGAAGTCGTTGGGCCTGCCACTTCACCGGCTAAAATGCGATGTGCCTACCCGGTGGAATTCAACTCTGCACATGTTGCAGCGACTGTGGCAGCACCGACAAGCCCTGGTGCAATACGTTCTGACGTATAGCCTGGGCCAACGAGATCCAGAGGTGGGGCAAATCACGCTGGAGGAGTGGTCTCAGATCAGGGACCTATGCACCCTTCTGCACAGTTTTGAAATGGCGACGAAGATGTTTAGTGCTGACGATGCCATTATCAGCATGACTATTCCGGTGATTTACATGCTGGAGCACATGTTAAACAGAATTCGGAGTCAGGTGGTGGCACAAGAGGAGGTGGAGGAAGTAGAGGAGGAGGAGTTGTATGCGGAAGGGCTAACATCTGCAAGGTCCAGACGGTCGGCAGCACCAAGGCGGCAGGCATGTGAGGGTGGGGGAGATGGTTTTACCAGGGCGCATGGTAGCAGCCAAACTAGTGAGGAAGGTGCAGGAGCCCAGGAAGAAGTGGAGGACGAACTGATGGAAGACTCATCAGATGAGGGAGACCTTGATCACATTTCTGTTGTGCGAGGTTGGGGGGAGAGGACAGAGGAAGGAAGCATGATTGTTACCTCGCCACCAACACAACAGGGACTTGGTGCTCCTGGATGCGCAACACACATGAGTGCCTTCTTGCTGCACTACCTGCAACATGACCCTCGAATTGTGAGAATTAGAAATAATCCTGACTACTGGGTTGCCACACTGTTAGATCCCCGGTACAAAAGTAAATTTGCCGAAATTATTCCTGCCATAGAAAGGGATGCACCCATGCAGGAGTATCAGCAGAGACTGTTGCAGAATCTTACATGTGCTTTTCCACAAAACACCAGTGGTGCACGTAGTGAATCTCACAGTTCCAACTTGCCAACCGTGGGACCGTCAAGTGTTCAGCACTCAAACCGTAACAGAACTACAGTATCTGCTGGTAACATCAATTTTGCGGAATCATTTCACCACTTTTTTAGCCCATCCTTTGCAAGGCCACAGGAGACAAGAAGTCTGACACATAGTCAACGCCTAGAGACGATGGTACAGGAGTATCTCCAAGTAAACATTGAAGCCATGACTGTGTCACTGGACCCTTGCTCTCTTTGGGCTTCCAATCTGGATAAATGGCCGGAGCTAGCCACTTACGCCTTGGAGATCTTGTCATGCCCCGCAGCCAGCGTTCTGTCTGAACGTGTGTTCAGCGCTGCTGGTGGTGTGCTGACAGATAAGCGCACGCGGCTCTCCACTGATAATGTAGACAGACTCACGTTCATAAAGATGAACAAATCATGGATCCGAAACGACTTTTCTACCCCTGTGTCATCCTGGGGAGAGTAAAAGCTTGATGATTGGTTAAAATCACCCTACCAACCGTTTTAAGCTTTCAAATTACTAATCATGTTTATCTGTATCTTGGCTGGAAAATAATTTGGGCTTTGTAGCAGTGTGCAGCACTGATTCTATTAGGCCATCTATAATAAGCTCCACCAGATTTAAAATTACTAATCATGTTTATCTGTATCTTGGCTGGAAAATAATTTGGGCTTTGTAGCAGTGTGCAGCACTGATCCTATTAGGCCATCTATACTAAGCTCCACCTGATTTAAAATTAATAATAATTTTTAGCTGCATCTAGCCCGGAAAATAATTTTGGGGCTCCGAGATGAGCAAGACACATAAGTGCCTTCTTGCTGCACTACCTGCAACATGACCCTCATATTGTCAGAATTCGAAGTAATCATGACTACTGGGTTGCCACACTCTTAGATCCCCCAAACTTTTCGATCAACCTTTTCATTTTAATAAAGACCAAAAAAATGGTCATTTTTGAAATTATAAGCATTAGCAGGTTATTAGAAACTGAAATCAAACAGTTTTCAACTCAAAACTTTATTCTAGGTGATGTTACATTTTCACATAGGACCCCTTGTTCGAAAGGAGCTTCTGAACTCTCTCTTCCATTGAATTTGTCAGGTTTTGGATGGTTTCTGCTTCAATTGTTTTGCATGAGGACAGAATACCCTCCCAGAGGTGTTGCTTAGATGTGAACTGCCTCCCGCCATCATAGACACTCCTTTTGATGATGCTCCAGAGGTTCTGAATGGGGTAGAGGTCAGGGGAGCATGGGGGTCACACCATAAGTTTGTCCCCTTTTATGCCCATATCAGCCAGAGATGCAGATGTTTTATGTGCAGCATGAGATGGTGCATTATCATGCAAAAAAATGATCTTGCTGTGAAATACACGGTTCTTCTTCTTGAACCATGGCAGGAAGTGCTGTTTGAGAAAATCCACATACATTATGGAGTTCATCTTTAGCGCCTTCAGGGATCCTAAAGGGGCCGACAATCTCTCTCCCCATGATTCCAGCCCAAAACATTACTCCACCTCCTCCTTGTTGGCGCTGTAGCCGTGTTTGCGTGGGGTGTCCATCAACCAGCCATCCTCCACTCCATCCATCTGGACCATCGAGCGCTGCACGGCACTCATCCGTGAACAAAACAGTTTTGAAATCAGTCTTCATGTAATGTTTAGCCCACTGGAGCCGTTTCTGCTTGTGTGAAGTGGATAGAGGAGGTCGACAGGATGGCGTATGCACAGCTGCAAACCTCTGAAGGACCCTGCATCTTGTTGTTCGGGGGACGTTGGAGGCACCAGCAGCTTCAAAAACTTGTCTGCTGCTATGACAAGGCTTTTTTGCCGCTGCTCTTTTAACCTGATGTAATTGCCTATAGGAAAGAGTCCTCAATTTGCCCTTATCAGCACGCACACGTGTGTACTGTGAATCAGCTACATACTTCTTTATTGCCAAGACACTTCATCCTGATCATCGCACAATGTTGATTGTAGTCATGCCTTGACCTAAACACTCCACAATTTGTTGCTTCTCAGCAGCCGACACATCCTTTTTCTTTCCCATTTTGGCAGAAAATGTAGGCTGCTTAATAATGTGAGACAGCCTTCTTAAGTAGTCTTGCCTTTCATTGGACACACCTGCCAAACTAATTAGCACAGGTGTCTGCAATTGCTTACAGTGATATAAAGAGCCCTGACACACATCACCATCAATGAGTTTAACTGACAAACAAACAAATTCTTCCCTTATCACTCCTAAACACTTTTTGCATAATAATTTGGAACACAGTGTACATGTGCTTTTCCACAAAACACCAGTGGTTCACGTAGTGAATCTTACAGTTCTATCTTGCCAACCGTGGTCTGTATAGAGTTGTTCAATAAAGGGCCCAAAATTAAGATAACATAGATGGGAGAGGTCTCTATGAATTGGAATTCCTAAGTATTTGATACCCTGTGAGGGCCAGGCAAAGGGAAAGTTGGACTGGATGGAATCCTATATGGATTTGGGGAGGGAGACATCGAGGGCCTCAGACTTCGCTGCATTGATTTTAAAATTTGACCATGTAACAAAGTGATTTATTTCAGCCATAACAGCATGGATGGATATATGTGATTGAGTGATATATACTAGGACATCATCAGCAAATAGAGAGCACTTGTACTCGGTGCCTCCCACCTCAATCCACCTAATATTGGGGTTATGGCGAATTGATGAGAGCAGGTGCTCCGTCACTAGGATGTATAAGAGAGGGGACAGAGGACATCCCTGCCTTGTCCCATTGGTGATTGTGAAAGGTGATGAAAATGTTCTGATGCACCCCCTGGGCCTTGGGACACCTGGAGCCGGACCCTTTTTGGTGGATGCTGGTGGTTGTAGTCTTCGTGGCGGCGACCCGGTTCCGTGGCTCAGGGTGGTCAAACCAGTGGCGGAACTATTTATGTGGTTTTGATGTTTAAATGTCCAACTACGCCACCCGTGGATTGCGGTCAGAGTGAACCGCCGCTGCAGGGCAGACCGCTGAGGCTGGTGTTGTGGGTGCAGCAGAGCGTAGCATAACTCCCCACGGGAGGAGTATAGCCTCAGGGCAGTGTATGCGGAGGATGGGGGTGATGGTGCAGGGCAGCAGCAGTAACGACACGGAGTCAGTGATGCAGTCCAGGGCCTTTACTCACAGTTTTTATTATCCAGACCACGTCTGCAGGTAACGGCTGCCCACGTCGTACTGTGCTCACCAGGTGAGGGGCTCAGACAACTCCCAGATAACTTTGGAGCGCTTCACAGGACCCCCTTTGTGTGTCCTTTGTCTGGCCTTTCTTACCAACCCTTCTGTCCGGCTGCCTCGGGCCTCCTCTTGGTAAACTTGGTGCCAGTTTCCCTGACCCTATGTGGTGCCTTCCTAGCGGGTGTAGCGAGGGGCTGCGCCACATAAAATGTCAGAGCCTCCGGTTTCTAGCTGAGGGTCGTTTCCTGCCTCCACTAGTTTCGGGGACCGGTCTCCCCCTTTGGCCTGACCCCTCCACGCAGGTCGATTCGGGCGTGCGGTGGCGACTCGCCCGTCCGCACCCCTGGGATCCCTTCATTCCTCGTTCCTGGAGCCTTCTCCGCTCCTCTTCCTTCCTTCTCCCTCTTCCAGGCCTGGGCCTCTGTTACTAGGCCCGCCTCCGGAGCAGAGCTCATGCAGAGCCCCTGCTCCCTGCCACTTCTGCTCAGACTTCTCTGCACTGAACTAAGATGGTGCCCACCTTTTATACTCCCTTCTCAATGCACCCAGGAACTGCTTCCTCCCTGCTCCTGCACTACAGGGTTCCCCTTCCTCAGTGTTCCCTCCCCCCACTCCAGCCAGGGACAGGGACTGTCGTGCCCATGTCAGAGGCATATTGGTCGCCCTGCCCCACGGCAATGTGGTGTAATGCATGCAGGTGTCGGGTCCTGATCCACACTCCATCCTTACCTGAGAGTGAGATATCACACCTCTGGGTGAGGTGCAATACCTCTGTAGCAACCGAGCCCTCAGGGTGCTACAGTTCCATTTATCTTCAGCATAGGTGACGTATTGTGATACAGGGCCGTGATTTTGGCTATAAAAGGGTCCCCTAGACCCCTACCCCAAGCTTTTTAAGAGAATCATATATGGCGTGCCAGGAGACTCTATGGAATGCTTTCTCAGCATCCAACGATAGTATCTAATTACAAATTTTTAACTGCATCTAGCCCAGGAAATACTTTGTGCCTAGTAGCAGTGTCTGCTAGTCAGCGGATTATCCCGGCTGTTAAGCAAGCTACACCACCTGTAGTTTGGACACTTAATTTTTTCAAAGGAAATGCTTCGGGACCACGGGATACTCAGTGAAGAGCATCAGGAGGCACCCCAAGGCATAGGGGCTGGGACTGGCAGTAGGATGCCTTGCGGTGGACAGCCGAGCTCGATCCTTATAAAAGCTTTTTAACTGCAGCAGCTTTAGTGGACGCTACTGGAGCTGGAATTACGCGGCTGCTGGCATGAGACTTGCCCTCCAATAGATCCTTGTAAATGGATTTAAAGTGTATTCATTCAAATTAGAGAGACAATTTAAATTAAAAAGCTTAGAGCTGCCTCCACCACAGGGGGGCTCTCTCGACCCACCAGCGGACAGGCACCAGTATTGGGAGAGGGGGGCTGGCCGTCAGGGTTCACCGCGGCTCTGGCACAAACCCGGCGACACGGAGGTGGCACGGGCAGGAGCGGACTGAACGTGTCGGCTTCTCACTTTTTGGATTTTAGAAGGGCATGACATGCCTATATTTGTGTCTCCCCCTCCTTTTACTCCTCCACCTCTTTTCTTTTCGCATGACTATATGTACTTGTCACTTTTCCATGTGTTAGTTGTGTCTTCTGAGCAGTTTGTCAGCTTTTGGACACCTTTGAAGGTGTTTTCTATGTGTTTCTATGTGTTTTTGTTTGCCTGCCATTGGTTTTAACGGTGTTCGAAGGTGTTCGACGAACAGTTCGACGAACAGTTCGGCGAACACACGGGTGTTCGACGAACCGAACCGAACTCGAACACTACGGGGGTGGCTCAACACTACTTAAGACTCCAGCAGCAGAAGCTACTACTGACAGTCTTTAGTGTCTGTGAGTATGCATTCCACACTCACACACACTATTATCTCGATCCCACACTGCTTGCCACCAATGTGAAGAAACGGCACCATGGGGGCCCCGCAGAATCCCGCTGTTGCTGCTTCTTACAGTTGATCCACATCCTCCACCAGCCTGACGTCACACTACGTCAGACTGAGCACGTGATAGGGATCTACCCTTTGCACCAACGTGACATTCCGCACCCCTCTTAAGGACACGTAAGGTCAGATTGGTACAGTTCTACACCATCACCTCCTGTCCACGCGAGTACAGAAAGGCACCAGGGAGTGAGAAAAGGTGGTCCACTCAGACACTGACGTGGTCCCACACTCACTCACACCCCTGACAGACTGAGAGGCTTTTTCACTACTCCAGTGAAGCAGAGCCTTGTTGGCCTGGTAGAGCTGCCACCAGTCTCTATTTGATATAACAGACTTATATCAGGCTAGAAACCAGCCCGGTAGCGTGTTTGTTGGACCGAACAACAGACATAAGGTTTGGGGGTCGATATAAAAGAACAGCCCAAGATTAAATTATATATTTAATCGCCATAAGGGCTCACTAAACAATCTACTATATACATCAGGGTTATACATATACCGTGGTCAGAGTTACAAATACTGTTAGAACCCTCCTGTTTGTTTTTTTCCATCTTGTGTTTTGCGGTCACATGACCACCTGCCTTTATATTCCACCTCCGCCCTCCTGGCTGTGCTGGACTCCAGTGTTTGTCTGTTTCTCTAGCCAGGTGCTTCGGTGCCTTTCTCTGTCAGTTCTCTTGGTCCTTCTGGGACCTCTAGTACCTTTTTGTCAGTTTGTCTTTTTGTGTTCTGCAACAACTTCTCTGTTTAGGAGGTGTCCCATTTTTGTCCCAGTCCTTAGTTCTTTTAGGGACACCTGCCCTTATTCTATAGGTCTTCATTCAGACTAGCCGAGGATTTAGGCGGGTCTGTTCTCTAGGAACAGTCAGCCCGCTACATCGTAGGGATTCAGCTTAGTCTTACTATAGGGACAGCTTTCCCTTATCTTTCCTTAGTACATGTTGCAGATCATAACAGTAAGTCCAGCCCAAAAATCTAAAAGGAAAGAAATTCGGGGATCAGTATGGTTTCCGTCCAGGATTTGGCTCAACGCTTGCAGGGATTGTCTCTGGAGGTGGCCGAGCTCCAGCAACACGTGAGTAGCTGTTCTGGAGCGCATTTTGTGGAACCCAAGGTAGGACTGCCTGATGTTTTTTATGGCAAACAGCAAGATTTTTTTTCCTTTAAAAATGCTTGTTTGTTATATTTTCGTTTGAGACCAAGGTCCTCTGGGAATGAATCACAGCGCATTGGTTTTATTATGTCACTTTTGCGCAATGAACCACAGGGGTGGGCCTTTTCTCTCCAACCTAATGATTCATGTTTAAGGTCTGTAGAAGAATTTTTTTCTGCTATGGGGCTATTATATGACGATCCTGATCGAATCTCATTTGCTGAGGCAGATCTCAGGCGTTTGAATCAGGGGTCAGGTGATGTTGAAAATTATTGCACACACTTTAGAAGATGGGCTTCTGAAGTCAAATGGAATGATCCTGCTCTGAAATGTCTATTTCTTGCTGGTCTGAGTGAAAGGGTTAAGGATTTGCTAATTGCATTCCCTGCACCTGAGACTCTGCAGGATGCCATGTAATTAGCTGTTCATGTGGACAGGAGGCTGAGGTCCAGGGTGAATGAGGTAATGACTCCTGTAATGCCAGGTCCTAGTCCCCAGAAAATCTGCTCTGACGGCGGAGAACCGATGGAGGTTGGGGCGATGTCACTCCGCTCTCAGGAAAGAGACCGGAGGTTCGCCGAGGGATTGTGTCTTTATTGTTGTAAAGCTGACCATTTGATTAAGTTTTGTGAGCTTCGTTTAAGTAAAGGAAAAAAAAAGGTCAGATATGCCCATATAGCTTGTTTACGCTCTGCAGGAGTATTTCTTTCAGGGAGTACTACTTTGCAGGAAAATTTGATTGAATTTCAGGTATTTGTGGATTGTGGATCAACACTTAATGTGATTGATAAAGGGTTTTTGGGAAAACTTAAATTGAAATCCAAACCTTTGTCATCACCTATTTCTGTGATTGCAATTGATAACACTCCCTTGAAATGTATTACTCACAAGGTTCCTGCATTTCCCCTCACTATCAATGGAGTTCACCAAGAAATTTTGGACTTGGTTGTATTAGATAATTTACCCTCTCCGGTCGTCCTAGGTTTGCCTTGGTTAAAACTGCACAATTCTTTACTGGACTGGTCTACTAATGTGATTAAGTCTTGGAGTCCGAAGTGCTATGATAAATGTTGTAATGGTCGCATTGTGGCTGTGGAAAAAGGGGAATTACCGGTACCTATTCAAGATTTTTGGAGGGTTTTTTCAGAGGAGGAGTAGCAAGTTTTACCTCCTCATAGGAATTATGATTGCGCCATTGAGTTTGTTAATGGAGCTACTCTTCCCAAGAGTCACTTGTTTAATCTGACTATCCCTGAAATAAAGGCCTTGGATGAGTACATACAGACTTGCCTGGCTGCTGGTCACATTAGACCTTCTAAGTCACCTGTGGCAGTTGGATTTTTCTTTGTTAAAAAAAAGGACGGGGGTTTACGTCCATGTCTGGATTTTCGTGAAATTAATAAGATTACCGTACGCAATTCCTACCCTTTGCCATTAATTCCTGACTTGTTTTACCAGTTAGTGGGGGCCAAGTGGTTCTCTAAAATTGATCTCCGGGGGGCATACAAGTTGTTACGAGTGAAGGAGGGTGATGAATGGAAAACTGCTTTTAACACTCCGGTAGGTCATTTTGAGAATCTGGTGATGCCTTTTGGTCTTACCAATGCACCTGCATTTTTTCAGAACCTTATTAATGACATCCTGAGACCTTTGATTGGTAAGAATGTGGTTGTGTATTTGGATCACATTTTGATTTATTCACCAGATCTCGAGTCCCATTGGCAGAGTGTACGTGAAGTTTTGCAGTTGTTGAGTGATAATTCACTCTTTACTAAGCTGGAGAAATGTGAGTTCGCTGTGCAGAAAATTAGTTTTTTGGGCTACATTGTCTCCAGCGAGGGCTTTGAGATGGACCCAGTGAAGGTTCAGGCTGTGTAGGAATGGCCTAGGCCTGTTGGTTTGAAATCTATACAGAGATTTTTGGGTTTTGCCAATTATTACAGGAAATGCATTAAGAATTTTTCTGTAATTGTTAAGCCTCTAACCGATCTCACCAGGAAAGGTGCGAATACGGTCCAGTGGACTACTGAGGCCATTGAAGCGTTTGAGTATCTCAAAGAGAGGTTCAGTTCTGCCCCTATCCTTATGCAGCCTGATGAGATCAAGCCTTTTTTGGTCGAGGTCGATGCTTCATCGGTGGGGGTCGGAGCAGTTTTGTCTCAGGAGAACAGGGATGGAGTACATCCTTGTGCCTTCTTTTCGAAAAAAAATTCGGAAACCGAACTGAATTATGATGTTGGAAATCGGAAGTTGCTGGCTATTAAACTCGCGTTTGAACATTGGTGTCATTTTTTGGAAGGCGCTAGATTTCCTATTCAGGTTTTCACAGATCATAAGAATTTGATCTATCTGGATGCTGCCAAGCGCTTGAATGCCCGTCAAGCTAGGTGGGCACTTTTTTTTCTCGGTTTCATTTTTCTGTTACCTATATTCCTGGTACTAAGAATGTTAAAGCCGATGCTTTATCTCGCAGCTTCTCTCCTACGGTCGATGCCGAGGAGGAGGAGAGCATTTTACAAAAAGGAGTTGTGGTGGCGGCATTGGACTCCGTTTTGGAGAATGGGATCCTGAAAGCTCAAGATGATGCTCCGTCTAACACTCCCCATGGGAGGTTGTTCGTACCTAGAACCTTTAGGAGAGATTTGTTTTTAGAGTGCCATGAGTCTCGGTGGGCAGGTCATCCAGGAATTTCGGTGACTAAGAGACTTATCAGTCACAGTTTTTGGTGGCCTGGATGGCAGAAAGAAGTCATCAAGTGGGTGCGTCAATGTACGGTGTGTGCTAGGTCAAGGGCTTCACATCCTCTTGCTGCGGGGTTGCTTTGCCCTCTGGAGGTTCCTAGTGCGTCCTCTCTCTCCTCCACAGCCGGGGCACTTAGCAATGATGTCATTTGCAGACTTGCCGGGGTGCTAACATCAAGCTGCTGGCCTCTGATTGCCTGGTGACTGGTATTGGTATTACGCTGCAGAGAGTTGGATTCTGTACCGCAATACATTTCAATTGAATGTGTGTCCCTGGACGCACATTCAGTTGAAGAGAAGCATTGACTCGTTGGACACGATTGTCTCAAGGGCCCTCGGACCCTCGGGCCGTGTGTTTGAGACCCCTGATCTACAGGAATGGAGGCTCTTCATCAATTTGTCCAAAACAAGCCTAAAAGCCATATTGTTGCATAATGGCAGTGCTCTACTTTCAATTCCAGTTTGATATGCAGTCCACATGAAAGAAACCTACAGGTGCATCTCACTAAATTAGAATATCATGGAAAAGTTAATTTATTTCAGTTCTTCAATACAAAAAGTGAAACTCATATATTATATAGAGTCATTACAAACAGAGTGATCTATTTCAAGTGTTTATTCTGGTTAATGTTGATGATTATGGCTTACAGCCAATGAAAACACAAGTCATTATCTCAGTAAATTAAAATAATTAACAAAAAACACCTGCAAAGGATTACTAAGCATTTAAAAAGGTCCCTTAGTCTGTTTCAGTAGGCTCCACAATCAAGGGGAAGACTGCTGACTTGACAGATGTTCAGAAGGCAGTCATTGACACGCTCTACAAGGTCCCAGAGTTCCAATTTGCATTTGGAAATCAAGGTCCCAGAGTCTGGAGAAAGAATGGAGAGGCGCACAATCCAAGCTGCTTGAGGTCTAGTCAGTGATGGTTTGGGGAGCCATGTCATCTGCTGGTGTAAATCCACTGTGTTTTATCAAGACCAAAGTCAGCGCAGCCGTCTACCAGGAAATTTTAGAGTACTTCATGCTTACCTTTGCCAACAAGCTTTTAAGAGATGGAAATTTCATTCTACAGCAGGACTTGGCACCTGTCCACACTACCAAAAGTGCCAATACCTGGCTTAAAAACAACATTATTACTGTGCTTGATTGTCCAGCAAACTTGCCTGACCTTAACCCCATGGAGAATCTATGGGGTATTGTCAAGAGGAAGATGAAAGACACTAGACCCAACAATGCAGACAAGCTGAAGGCTGCTATCAAAGCAACCTGGGCTTCCGTTACACCTCAGCAGTGCCACAGGCTGATCGCCTCCATGCCATGCCGCATTGATGCAGTAATTGATGCAAAAGGAGCCCCAACCAAGTATTAAGTGCATTCACTGAACATACATTTCAGTAGGCCAACATTTCAGATTTTAAAAACATTTTTCAAGCTGTTGTTATAAAGTATTCTAATTTACTGAGATACTGACTTTTGTGTTTTCATTGGCTGTAAGCCATAATCATCAACATTAACAGGAATAAACACTTGAAATAGATCACTCTGTTTGTAATGACTCTATATAATATGAGTTTCACTTTTTGTATTGAAGAACTGAAATAAATTAACTTTTTGATGATATTCTAATTTAGTGAAATGCACCTATATGACAACAAGAAACTGTTGTTGAGGCGCCTGAACTATGACCAACATTTGTGGCCCCTCTGCCATGACTTAAAGGTGTCTGCCCTCTTACTTGTTCCCCAGGGTGGATACACAAAGAACTGCTACTTTCTGTGTGAGTGGGATAGACATGCAACAGAATATCATTACAATAAGAGACTAGCCTCTCCGACATTCTCTTCAGCCAGGGAGTAAAAATGTCCTACATCCAGCACTTGTTGACCCACATAAGATTTTGTTACCACCACTGCATATCAAGTTGGGCCTAATGAGGAACTTTGTAAAGGCAATGAATAAAAATGCAAAAGTATTCAAGTATCTCCTTGATAAAATTCCAAGGTTGAGTGAAGCAAAGATAAAGGAAGGAGTCTTTATTGGGCCTCAGATTCATAAGCTTCTTCAAGATTTGGAGTTTCTCCTTTTGTTGCTGAGCAGGGAAAAGGCTGCATGGGTAGCATTCATTTGGGGAATCTCAAGCGCAGATAGCTATGAAGAATTGGTGGAAAATCTCATCAAAACATAGAAGGATCTTGGCTATATTATATCCTTAAAAATTCATTTCTTACATTCGCATCTAGCTTTTTTCCACCAAACTGCGGAGCAGTGAGCGACAAGCACTGTGAGAGATTTCACCAAAATATTGCTGCTATGGAGAAAATATATCAAGGAAAATGGAATTCATCAATGCTTGCAGATTACTGTTGGACAATTGTAAGAGATGATCCCATGCAGTAGTACAAGAGACAAGCAAAAAAGAGTTGTCACTGAAAGATGAGCAAATTATGTAGTGCCATTTCTGTAACTGTTTATACAGTAATTCGCAATAGTGTTTAGACAGGTTTTAGTTATTTGAATTGTTGCCAAGTTTCCTCTAAATAAATATCTGAAAATTGGCATAACAAAATATTCTCCATCTTTATATTTGCAAAAATAATAATGTCTCAAAGTTCTGAAACTTTTATTTTAATTATAGGTAGCAGTAAAAGTAAAACTCTTTGATATCATAGATACAAGAGCCACCTAAGAATTTTCATTGTCAGATTTGAATTCAGAAGGTCAAAATCATTAAGAAATGGCTCATTGCATAACTGAACCTGACAGCTTTTGTAAATATGTAGAACAGTGTTATCAGAAAGTCGATAACACTGTTCTACATATTTGCAAAGGAAAGAACTTGATAATTTTGCTGGTCAGTTTGCTTTCCTCACATGATCAGATCATTCAGTTTCATGTGCTGATGGAGAAATGTAGTTAATAGTTATTGTGTGCCAGGATATACCCAACTTATCTCCGAAGAGACCAGCCAGCACATGCAAAAGATTGGTCTTCGGGCAATGTGAAAAAGAATTCCCACCCATAAGAAGCCTGCATATTGGACTCCCTACCACTATGACCACCAGCACAACTTTCAGGCACTGTTGATCCTCCTACATCAACAACAGTTGCAATACCACCTACTCCAGAGCTGAATCCATCTGCTGACAACATGCAGATTTTGCCCCAAAAGATGTTTTAGCCACATATTGCTACTGCTGTGTTTTTCTGAAGCCAATAATCTCCTCTGATGATATCATATACTCAGCACTCCTTTCTGGGTGACAGGTCTTATCCACAACAGAATCATCACCATTGTCAACCCAGATTAGTTTGGCAATTGCATTGGTGTGAAAAATGGCCTGAGCTTCCACCCTCCCCACTCCCGCCCGCCTGATTCCTACCTCAAGATTTGCCCTTGCACAGAGGACTAATGTAATTTCCAGTTCCCCTACCACAATGGCTCATAGCGCCAGCAACACGGTTTAGCATTAAAATAGTATTCTCCATCTTCTCTGGCCCCATGTCATCTGAGAATATGAAGCTGCAACAATGATGTCCTGTCAGGCTGACTAATCAAAAGGAGAGTTGTGGATGAGGTCATGTAGAAGGCGATTCCCAGGGCTTCTGTTCAACGGTCACAGACTACTGACGAGGCCAATAGACTACTGTAAATTGATTTGCACAAACTACTCTAAGTACCTCATGCTTTTACATGTGTGTCAATAGTAGAGTACATACATTTGTCAATTCCAGAGTGCTGTTGCATAGTTTTTGTATATATGCCCATTAACACGTTAGGATTGTTGGCCTTGTTATACATTTTCTGAATGGAGTTTTGCCATTGCCCCCCTGGGCTGTGCACCCTTATCCACCCATCTTTTCCAGGCAGATTTTGATTAGAGCTAAGATAGATTCTATTTTGTCTCTTTTTCATTTTGAGATCTAGTTAGGCACATAAAGATGAAGACATTTTAACTAAGTACTTCACTTTTTTTTGACACGTGTTGCAATAGTGGAATTCATGCATTTCTTAATTGCAGAATGCTGTTTGTCAAAAACCACAACCTGGGAGATCGCATAGATCCACCCGCTGTTATGTTTTTGTCACAAACAGCTCTCTGCTGCCCCCTACAATCCAGACAATTATGCAATTGACCAACGATTAACGGAGGGGGCCGCAGGGTGTTTCCACTAATAGGCCAGTAATTGGTAAACAGTGAGCATACGGTATATACACTTCTGATTCTAATGCATGAAATATGTGTATATTCACACGGTCACTGCTTACTCCACGATAACCCAAGACTACTCACTGCCACCACCAATTGTTTTTATACAGGCTGACTGGACACCTGATTTCTGGTAGTGTATGGCTTTGGTGCGTAGTTTACAAAACAAAAGGAACAGAATTATTAAACTTTATATTTAATCCAGAACGATAAGCAGTGTTTATAAAAAGATATATACAAAAGATTTTACAAAGGGGACAAATTACATAAAATTACATAAAATAAACAGGATTAACAAAAGAACTTACTACGCCGATCACAGAGATGATTCCTTTAAGTGAAGGAGAGCACTTTAATTGGAGACGTTCAGTGAACAGGATTCATGCATACACCGATGTGTATCTCTCTACAGGAATGCAGATCATAATCTGCCTTGACCTTTTATCAGCACCTAAGTTACATCCACACACCTCCCCTTGATGACCTCACGTTGGCCGGTTTGTGGGATGTTCTCAGCGCTTCAGGATTTTATGAACTCCCCAACATTAACAATATCTTCACTCCTGACGATTGCAGAAGTTGAGATCGCCACCATATTTTTTTTATCAAGATTTTACCTTTCCATGGATGGTACACATGACATGGCAGGTGTCAGTTATCTGTCATTGATTTGGGGCATATAGGCCGGTGTTAGTTATGAGAAAACATGCATATTTTTCCCCAGTTAGCCCTGAAGCAGAAAATGTATGTCCCATCAATATTGAATCTAAACAAACTCCAATATTCATAACTCTCTACTGGTGCCCTAGTGGCTACCAAAGATGTTTTGATGAATGAAGCTCATTTTGGAGGAACAATAGCTATCTCTAACAGGTGCTAGATATTTGCTTTCCTTCGTTTCAAAACTTAAGAGGTCTTTCCTGTCCAATTATCTGTCCAATCTATAAATCTCAGTCTTTCACAATAGACATCCTGCTTGGCACTGCACGGGTCCACTGCTTCAAAAGGAGCTTCCTTCATTTTAATTAGGATTCCTCACTACAAAATATGTTAACTGTGGGATCCTATTATCAAAAGAGGTTTGTAGATTGTAAGCTCTTTCTCCCACAGCAATTCTGTGTGAGAGGAGGGGGATTTGAATGCCCCTTCACTGGAGTGGGTTAATATTTTCTATGGCACCTCCCCCTTTTTGAGGTTGCATGGGGATTTGATTTACAGATGGCCCCCCAAGCACACCTTTCGGCTCACTCTTCCTGGATCCCGCAGTACCTTCTACTTCTGAGATTCAGAGATGGGCTTCTCCGAGGGGTCACTCAGTGCCACTAGACAGGTCTGAGACTCCTGGCTAGGGGTAGCCAAAAGTGATGCTAAGGATCCAACCTTACAGGAACCCTTCTCTGGGGCAGTAACTTGTCCAGTTATCCCGCAGGCTGATGAGGGTCCAGAAGGTAGTGCGTTACCTGCGTTCTGAGCTCTCTGGCTGTGGGTGACAGTGGCTAGGCAGGCTGTCTCCCCAGGGGATAACAACATTTTCCTATTTGTCTGAGAGACTGCTGACCCAACTTTCACACAATCCTGACAGACTGTGAATACTAAGTTCCAATCACACTGTCAGGTTGTGGGACACTCCTTCCCACCATCTTGACAGACTCGTGATACAATTTTTTCACCCCTTGACAGTCTATGGCTGACGGAAGGTAGAACACAACTTCCCCTCACCCTGACCGGTTGTGGGACATATTGTCCCACCCCCCGGACAGGCTGGGAATAAGACTTTCCCTGCCCCCCTTGTTACCTCAGGAGCTGTACTAAGTATGGGACAGCTACCACCGGCCATGTCACCGTCCGTCGTGACTAGAGATGAGCGTTGTTCTACTCGAACTGTTCGCCAATCTCAAATTTGAGCTGTTTTGGGCGGTGTTCGAGCCGTTCGGCGAACACGAACAATTTGAGAAAAATTCGGCTGTTCGAGGTTATGTTCGATAACTGTTCGTGCACCAAAATCATAACTGGATTTTTTCTCAGTAATGATGAAAATTAATGTTAATACGCAGTTTGAGTGTACAGCGGGGTGGGGGGAGGGGCATGGGATGGATCTCTGCAGGAACAATGAAGATCTCCATTTTTTTTTCTCTTTCCCGCATTTACAGTGGGGAGGTGCAATCTGTCAGCCTATCAGCAGCGCACACACGGAGCGAAGTGCTTTTTTTCACACAAGCAAGGGCATGTGTCATTGGCAGTGTATGTCACATGTCCTTGCCCTATAAGACCAAGCCATTTTCCCCGTCGCCACCATTTTCTCACTGCTGCAGCTGCGTGTTAGACGGCACCGCTGTTGCTGTGTGCGCTATACCTTGTTAATTTCAAGCCAATTTTCGCACAAATCTACAGATAGCTTGGGAGTAGGGAATAGTTGTGATTGCAGTCCTTTTAAGGACTAGGTTACAGCATTTCCTACGACTTTTATCAGGGAGGTCTGTGATCTTAAATAGATCGGTTGTGGGAGTAAAGACTAATTGTAATTGCAGCCCTTTTCAGGACTAGGTTACATGAGTTCCTATCAGTTTTTGCCAGGCAGGTCTGTGCCAGTGCTGTGCAAGTTTTTTTCACAGCATTTGGCTGAATCTAGCAAAGCTAATCCTTTTTGGCCTATTGCAGAGTGTGTTAGTCAGTGGAGTAGCCTATCTGTGTTGCAAGATATACCACCTGTGTATAGAATACCAATTTTTTTACTGCACCTAGTGAAGTAAAATCTTTTGGGCATAGCATCATTCTATTAGTCCATCTATACTGACCTCCATCAGGTTGCAAACTGAATATATTTTTTTCTGCATCTACCTCTGAAAAAATATTGGGCTTCTAGCTGTGTGTGGGTCTTGTTCTATTAATCCATCTATACTGACCTCCATCAGGATGCAAACTGAATATATTTTTTTCTGCATCTACCTCTGAAAAAATATTTGGCCTTCTAGTAGTGTGTCGGACTTTCTCTATTAGTCCATCTATACTGACCTCCATCAGGTTGCAAATTAAAACTAATTTTTATCTGCATCTACAGTACCTCTGAAAAAATATTTGGGCTTCTAGCAGTGTGTGGGACTTGTTCTATTAGTCCATCTATACTGACCTCCATCAGGTTGCAAACTGAATATAGTTTTTTCTGCATCTACCTCTGAAAAAATATTGGGCTTCTAGCTGTATGTGGGTCTTGTTCTATTAATCCATCTATACTGACCTCCATCAGGTTGCAAACTGAATATATTTTTTTCTGCATCTACCTCTGAAAAAATATTTGGCCTTCTAGTAGTGTGTCGGACTTTCTCTATTAGTCCATCTATACTGACCTCCATCAGGTTGCAAACTGAATATAATTTTTTTCTGCATCTAGCTCTGAAAAAATATTTGGCCTTCTAGTAGTGTGTCGGACTTTCTCTATTAGTCCATCTATACTGACCTCCATCAGGTTGCAAATTAAAACTAATTTTTATATGCATCTACAGTACCTCTGAAAAAATATTTGGGCTTCTAGCAGTGTGTGGGACTTGTTCTATTAGTCCATCTATACTGACCTCCATCAGGTAGCAAACTGAATATATTTTTTTCTGCATCTACCTCTGAAAAAATATTGGGCTTCTAGCTGTGTGTGGGTCTTGTTCTATTAATCCATCTATACTGACCTCCATCAGGTTGCAAACTGAATATATTTTTTTCTGCATCTACCTCTGAAAAAATATTTGGCCTTCTAGTAGTGTGTCGGACTTTCTCTATTAGTCCATCTATACTGACCTCCATCAGGTTGCAAATTAAAACTAATTTTTATCTGCATCTACAGTACCTCTGAAAAAATATTTGGGCTTCTAGCAGTGTGTGGGACTTGTTCTATTAGTCCATCTATACTGACCTCCATCAGGTTGCAAACTGAATATAGTTTTTTCTGCATCTATCTCTGAAAAAATATTGGGCTTCTAGCTGTGTGTGGGTCTTGTTCTATTAATCCATCTATACTGACCTCCATCAGGTTGCAAACTGAATATATTTTTTTCTGCATCTACCTCTGAAAAAATATTTGGCCTTCTAGTAGTGTGTCGGACTTTCTCTATTAGTCCATCTATACTGACCTCCATCAGGTTGCAAATTAAAACTAATTTTTATCTGCATCTACAGTACCTCTGAAAAAATATTTGGGCTTCTAGCAGTGTGTGGGACTTGTTCTATTAGTCCATCTATACTGACCTCCATCAGGTTGCAAACTGAATATAGTTTTTTCTGCATCTATCTCTGAAAAAATATTGGGCTTCTAGCTGTGTGTGGGTCTTGTTCTATTAATCCATCTATACTGACCTCCATCAGGTTGCAAACTGAATATATTTTTTTCTGCATCTACCTCTGAAAAAATATTTGGCCTTCTAGTAGTGTGTCGGACTTTCTCTATTAGTCCATCTATACTGACCTCCATCAGGTTGCAAACTGAATATAATTTTTTTCTGCATCTAGCTCTGAAAAAATATTTGGCCTTCTAGTAGTGTGTCGGACTTTCTCTATTAGTCCATCTATACTGACCTCCATCAGGTTGCAAATTAAAACTAATTTTTATCTGCATCTACAGTACCTCTGAAAAAATATTTGGGCTTCTAGCAGTGTGTGGGACTTGTTCTATTAGTCCATCTATACTGACCTCCATCAGGTTGCAAACTGAATATATTTTTTTCTGCATCTACCTCTGAAAAAATATTGGGCTTCTAGCTGTGTGTGGGTCTTGTTCTATTAATCCATCTATACTGACCTCCATCAGGTTGCAAACTGAATATAATTTTTTTCTGCATCTAGCTCTGAAAAAATATTTGGCCTTCTAGTAGTGTGTCGGACTTTCTCTATTAGTCCATCTATACTGACCTCCATCAGGTTGCAAATTAAAACTAATTTTTATCTGCATCTACAGTACCTCTGAAAAAATATTTGGGCTTCTAGCTGTGTGTGGGACTTGTTGTATTAGTCCATCTATACTGACCTCCATCAGGTTGCAAACTGAATATATTTTTTTCTGCATCTACCTCTGAAAAAATATTTGGCCTTCTAGTAGTGTGTCGGACTTTCTCTATTAGTCCATCTATACTGACCTCCATCAGGTTGCAAATTAAAAATAATTTTTATCTGCATCTACAGTACCTCTGAAAAAATATTTGGGCTTCTAGCTGTGTGAGGGACTTGTTGTATTAGTCCATCTATACTGACCTCCATCAGGTTGCAAACTGAATATATTTTTTTCTGCATCTACCTCTGAAAAAATATTTGGGCTTCTAGTAGTGTGTCGGACTTTCTCTATTAGTCCATCTATACTGACCTCCATCAGGTTGCAAATTAAAACTAATTTTTATCTGCATCTACAGTACCTCTGAAAAAATATTTGGGCTTCTAGCAGTGTGTGGGACTTGTTCTATTAGTCCATCTATACTGACCTCCATCAGGTTGCAAACTGAATATAGTTTTTTCTGCAACTACCTCTGAAAAAATATTGGGCTTCTAGCTGTGTGTGGGTCTTGTTCTATTAATCCATCTATACTGACCTCCATCAGGTTGCAAACTGAATATATTTTTTTCTGCATCTACCTCTGAAAAAATATTGGGCTTCTAGCTGTGTGTGGGTCTTGTTCTATTAATCCATCTATACTGACCTCCATCAGGTTGCAAACTGAATATAATTTTTTTCTGCATCTAGCTCTGAAAAAATATTTGGCCTTCTAGTAGTGTGTCGGACTTTCTCTATTAGTCCATCTATACTGACCTCCATCAGGTTGCAAATTAAAACTAATTTTTATCTGCATCTACAGTACCTCTGAAAAAATATTTGGGCTTCTAGCTGTGTGTGGGACTTGTTGTATTAGTCCATCTATACTGACCTCCATCAGGTTGCAAACTGAATATATTTTTTTCTGCATCTACCTCTGAAAAAATATTTGGCCTTCTAGTAGTGTGTCGGACTTTCTCTATTAGTCCATCTATACTGACCTCCATCAGGTTGCAAATTAAAAATAATTTTTATCTGCATCTACAGTACCTCTGAAAAAATATTTGGGCTTCTAGCTGTGTGAGGGACTTGTTGTATTAGTCCATCTATACTGACCTCCATCAGGTTGCAAACTGAATATATTTTTTTCTGCATCTACCTCTGAAAAAATATTTGGGCTTCTAGTAGTGTGTCGGACTTTCTCTATTAGTCCATCTATACTGACCTCCATCAGGTTGCAAATTAAAACTAATTTTTATCTGCATCTACAGTACCTCTGAAAAAATATTTGGGCTTCTAGCAGTGTGTGGGACTTGTTCTATTAGTCCATCTATACTGACCTCCATCAGGTTGCAAACTGAATATAGTTTTTTCTGCATCTACCTCTGAAAAAATATTTGGCCTTCTAGTAGTGTGTCGGACTTTCTCTATTAGTCCATCTATACTGACCTCCATCAGGTTGCAAATTCAAAATAATTTTTTTCTGCATCTAACCCAGCCAATAGTTTTGGCCTAATACCACAGTTTGGCCACTCAGCTCTGCTCGGTTACCATCCATTGTTTTTTTGTGCAAACAACTCCAGAGTTGTGAATTAGTTAACCACCAAAATGAGTGGAAAAAGGCCTGCTGCTGGTGGAAAGGGGAATAGGCGTGTTGGGAAGGGGAAAAAAGGTTGTGTCCGTGGGGTAGGTGTTAAAGCAACAGTAACATCTGCAGAAGAAAGACCATCTTCCAGCCAAACTAAAATGTCTACTTCTTTTAGCGGACAATGTGATAAGATCCCTTTCTTACGGCCACGCCAATCGCTACAAATTCCAGATGAGGCACAAAAACAGCAGGTGCTTCAACGGATATCAAGTGCTCCTTTAAGTGGGCTCTCCTCCACATCAACTGCAACATCACAAATACTCCAGTCCTCAAAGGTGTCACCCAAATCGCACTTGCTTCCTCACAGCTCCCAAATCTCCAGCTGCCCGTCTGAGTATGAGGTAGAACAGATGGTTGAGTCTGCAGAGCTGTTTACTCATACTATAGCCTGGGAATCAGAGGTCGACTCCAGCGCTTCTGTGAATCCAGACGAGGAAATGATCTGCACTGATGCCCAGAATCTTTATGAGTCGGATCCAGGACCAGACGCAGAAGGTTCTGACCATAATGTAGACCCTCATTCCCAAACTGTAACTCCTGTTGGTGGAGACAATGAGGAAGACGATGATAAGACTCAAATACCTGATTGGAGCGACAACTTTAGTTTTTTGTCAGGGCAGGAACAGGTTGGCTCTGAGGACGACGGGTGTGAGAACGCACATGGTGATGATGATGAGGTCGGAGATCCCACTTACTGTCAACCCACAGTCAGCCAAGAGATGAGGTCAGCAGAGGAGGTGGAGGAAGATGCTAGTGACGACGAGGTCAGGTTGCGCCTTCCTGGACAGAGACGTAGTACTGGAAGCACGTCAACAACTGCATCCTCAAACACAACTCTGCCTCTCACCACAAGTCGTGGTGGCTCTTCAGGTCGCATGGGTGCTAAGCCTTGCATAGCCTGGGCATTTTTTCAGATCGATAAAGATGACCCAACTCGTGTTATCTGTAACATTTGTCAGCAAAAGCTAAGTAGAGGCCAAAAAATACATAGTTTGAGTACTTCATGCATGAACCGGCACATGGACATGAAGCATAAGTTGCAGTGGGAAGCTCAGTGTGCTACAATGCGGCCTAGCCGGCCGGGCCAACCACTGTCTGCCATATCTTGTGCATCCGCGGCCTCTTCATCCTCTGTGACTGGGGGGACAGCAGTCACACCTGTTTTGGGGCGCAGACCTGCCACCTCTTTACCCGCAACAGCCAGCGTGATTGGCAGGTCATCATTTTCTTTGGAGGTGGTAACACCAGCTGGTGTTGAGCGCTGTCCGACATCGATAGCACCACCTTTGGATGAAGGCAACCTATCATGTCCGCCTGCATCTTCCTCACAGACCGGCAGTTTGCCGGGGACACCCTTATCAACCCCGTCTAAGCACAATAGCCAGCCCTCGGTCCCTCAGATGTGGACAAGTAAAAGACCATTTCCTCCTAGCCATGAGAAAGCTAAGAGGTTGAATTTCACCATCTGCAAGCTCTTGGCTACAGAAATGCTGCCTTTCCGCCTGGTGGACACAGAGGATTTTCGAGACCTTATGTCCGTCGCAGTGCCCCAGTACCAGATGCCCAGTCGGCACTACTTCTCAAAGAAAGGTGTGCCTGCGCTCCACCAGCATGTCGCACGCAACATCACCGCTTCTTTGAGAAACTCTGTGTGTGACAGGGTGCATTTCACCACAGACACTTGGACGAGTAGGCATGGACAGGGGCGTTACATGTCGCTGACTGGGCACTGGGTAACTATGGTGACAGCAGGACAAGGGGCTGCTGTCCAAGTCTTGCCGTCCCCACGAGTTGTGCGTCAATCCTCTTTATGTCAAAGTTCCTCCACTGCTTCTGCCTCCTCAACCTCCTCTCGGTCTTCCACCTGCACCCAAAGCCTGTCTGGTCATGCCACAAGCTTTCTAACTGCGCAGAAGGGATCCTGCACACCTCCTTACTATGCTGGCAGTAGGGCTCAACGTCATCAGGCGGTTTTTACATTGAAATGTCTGGGAAATGTGAGTCACACAGCTGAGGAGTTGTGGTCAGCTCTGGAGAACCAATTTCATGAATGGTTGTCTCCACTGGACCTGAAACCAGGGAAGGCCGTGTGCGACAATGCTGCAAACCTGGGTGCGGCCCTTCGCCGGGGCAATGTCACACACGTGCCTTGTATGGCTCACGTGTTGAACCTGGTTGTCCATCAATTTTTAGCCCACTATCCCAGACTAGATGGCCTTCTGCAGAGGGCACGGTCGCTGTGTGCTCACTTCCGCCGTTCGCATCCCGCAGCTCAGCGACTTACATCTCTACAGAAGTCGTTGGGCCTGCCACTTCACCGGCTAAAATGCGATGTGCCTACCCGGTGGAATTCAACTCTGCACATGTTGCAGCGACTGTGGCAGCACCGACAAGCCCTGGTGCAATACGTTCTGACGTATAGCCTGGGCCAACGAGATTCAGAGGTGGGGCAAATCACGCTGGAGGAGTGGTCTCAGATCAGGGACCTATGCACCCTTCTGCACAGTTTTGAAATGGCGACGAAGATGTTTAGTGCTGACGATGCCATTATCAGCATGACTATTCCGGTGATTTACATGCTGGAGCACATGTTAAACAGAATTCGGAGTCAGGTGGTGGCACAAGAGGAGGTGGAGGAAGTAGAGGAGGAGGAGTTGTATGCGGAAGGGCTAACATCTGCAAGGTCCAGAAGGTCGGCAGCACCAAGGCGGCAGGCATGTGAGGGTGGGGGAGATGGTTTTACCAGGGCGCATGGTAGCAGCCAAACTAGTGAGGAAGGTGCAGGAGCCCAGGAAGAAGTGGAGGACGAACTGATGGAAGACTCATCAGATGAGGGAGACCTTGATCACATTTCTGTTGTGCGAGGTTGGGGGGAGAGGACAGAGGAAGGAAGCATGATTGTTACCTCGCCACCAACACAACAGGGACTTGGTGCTCCAGGATGCGCAACACACATGAGTGCCTTCTTGCTGCACTACCTGCAAAATGACCCTCGAATTGTGAGAATTAGAAATAATCCTGACTACTGGGTTGCCACACTGTTAGATCCCCGGTACAAAAGTAAATTTGCAGAAATTATTCCTGCCATAGAAAGGGATGCACGCATGCAGGAGTATCAGCAGAGACTGTTGCAGAATCTTACATGTGCTTTTCCACAAAATACCAGTGGTGCACGTAGTGAATCTCACAGTTCCAACTTGCCAACCGTGGGACCGTCAAGTGTTCAGCACTCAAACCGTAACAGAACCACAGTATCTGCTGGTAACATCAATTTTGCGGAATCATTTCACCACTTTTTTAGCCCATCCTTTGCAAGGCCACAGGAGACAAGAAGTCTGACACATAGTCAACGCCTAGAGACGATGGTACAGGAGTATCTCCAAGTAAACATTGAAGCCACGACTGTGTCACTGGACCCTTGCTCTTTTTGGGCTTCCAATCTGGATAAATGGCCGGAGCTAGCCACTTACGCCTTGGAGATCTTGTTATGCCCCGCAGCCAGCGTTCTGTCTGAACGTGTGTTCAGCGCTGCTGGTGGTGTGCTGACAGATAAGCGCACGCGGCTCTCCACTGATAATGTAGACAGACTCACGTTCATAAAGATGAACAAATCATGGATCCGAAACGACTTTTCTACCCCTGTGTCATCCTGGGGAGAGTAAAAGCTTGATGATTGGTTAAAATCACCCTACCAAACGTTTTAAGCTTTCAAATTACTAATCATGTTTATCTGTATCTTGACTGGAAAATAATTTGGGCTTTGTAGCAGTGTGCAGCACTGATCCTATTAGGCCATCTATAATAAGCTCCACCAGATTTAAAATTAAAAATAATTTTTAGCTGCATCTAGCCCGGAAAATAATTTTGGGGCTCCGAGATGCGCAAGACACATAAGTGCCTTCTTGCTGCACTACCTGCAGCATGACCCTCATATTGTCAGAATTCGAAGTAATCATGACTACTGGGTTGCCACACTCTTAGATCCCCCAAACTTTTCGATCAACCTTTTCATTTTAATAAAGACCAAAAAAATGGTCATTTTTGAAATTATAAGCATTAGCAGGTTGTTAGAAACTGAAATCAAACAGTTTTCAACTCAAAACTTTATTCTAGGTGATGTTACATTTTCACATAGGACCCCTTGTTCGAAAGGAGCTTCTGAACTCTCTCGTCCATTGAATTTGTCAGGTTTTGGATGGTTTCTGCTTCAATTGTTTTGCATGAGGACAGAATACCCTCCCAGAGCTGTTGCTTAGATGTGAACTGCCTCCCGCCATCATAGACACTCCTTTTAATGATGCTCCAAAGGTTCTGAATGGGGTAGAGGTCAGGGGAGCATGGGGGTCACACCATAAGTTTGTCCCCTTTTATGCCCATATCAGCCAGAGATGCAGATGTTTTATGTGCAGCATGAGATGGTGCATTATCATGCAGAAAAATGATCTTGCTGTGAAATACACGGTTCTTCTTCTTGAACCATGGCAGGAAGTGCTGTTTGAGAAAATCCACATACATTATGGAGTTCATCTTTAGCGCCTTCAGGGATCCTAAAGGGGTCGACAATCTCTCTCCCCATGATTCCAGCCCAAAACATTACTCCACCTCCTCCTTGTTGGCGCTGTAGCCGTGTTTGCGTGGGGTGTCCATCAACCAGCCATCCTCCACTCCATCCATCTGGACCATCGAGCGCTGCACGGCACTCATCCGTGAACAAAACAGTTTTGAAATCAGTCTTCATGTTATGTTTGGCCCACTGGAGCCGTTTCTGCTTGTGTGAAGTGGATAGAGGAGGTCGACAGGATGGCGTATGCACAGCTGCAAACCTCTGAAGGACCCTGCATCTTGTTGTTCGGGGGACGTTGGAGGCACAAGCAGCTTCAAAAACTTGTCTGCTGCTATGACAAGGCTTTTTTGCCGCTGCTCTTTCAACCTGACGTAATTGCCTGTAGGAAAGAGTCCTCAATTTGCCCTTATCAGCACGCACACGTGTGTACTGTGAATCAGCTACATACTTCTTGATTGCCAAGACACTTCATCCTGATCATCGCACAATGTTGATTGTAGTCATGCCTTGACCTAAACACTCCACAATTTGTTGCTTCTCAGCAGCCGACACATCCTTTTTCTTTCCCATTTTGGCAGAAAATGTAGGCTGCTTAATAATGTGAGAGAGCCTTCTTAAGTAGTCTTGCCTTTCATTGGACACACCTGCCAAACTAATTAGCACAGGTGTCTGCAATTGCTTACAGTGATATAAAGAGCCCTGACACACATCACCATCAATGAGTTTAACTGACAAACAAACAAATTCTTCCCTTATCACTCCTAAACACTTTTTGCATAATAATTTGGAACGCGGTGTACATGTGCTTTTCCACAAAACACCAGCGGTTCACGTAGTGAATCTTACAGTTCTAACTTGCCAACCGTGGTCTGTATGGAATTGTTCAATAAAGGGCCCAAAATTAAGATAACATAGATGGGAGAGGTCTCTATGAATAGGAATTCCTAAGTATTTGATACCCTGTGAGGGCCAGGCAAAGGGAAAGTTGGACTGGATGGAATCCTATATGGATTTGGGGAGGGAGACATCGAGGGCCTCAGACTTCGCTGCATTGATTTTAAAATTTTACCATGTAACAAAGTGATCTATTTCAGCCATAGCAGCATGGATGGATATATGTGATTGAGTGATATATACTAGGACATCATCAGCAAATAGAGAGCACTTGTACTCGGTGCCTCCCACCTCAATCCACCTAATATTGGGGTTATGGCGAATTGATGAGAGCAGGTGCTCCGTCACTAGGATGTATAAGAGAGGGGACAGAGGACATCCCTGCCTTGTCCCATTGGTGATTGTGAAAGGTGATGAAAATGTTCTGACGCACCCCCTGGGCCTTGGGACACCCGGAGCCGGACCCTTTTTGGTGGATGCTGGTGGTTGTAGTCTTCGTGGCGGCGACCCGGTTCCGTGGCTCAGGGCGGTCAAACCAGTGGCGGAACTATTTATGTGGTTTTGATGTTTAAATGTCCGACTACGCCACCCGTGGATTGCGGTCAGAGTGAACCGCCGCTACAGGGCAGACCGCTGAGGCTGGTGTTGTGGGTGCAGCAGAGCGTAGCATAACTCCCCACGGGAGGAGTATAGGCCCAGGGCAGTGTATGCGGAGGATGGGGGTGATGGTGCAGGGCAGCAGCAGTAACGACACGGAGTCAGTGATGCAGTCCAGGGCCTTTACTCACAGTTCTTATTATCCAGACCATGTCTGCAGGTAACGGCTGCCCACGTCGTACTGTGCTCACCAGGTGAGGGGCTCAGACAACTCCCAGATAACTTTGGAGCACTTCACAGGACCCCCTTTGTGTGTCCTTTGTCTGGCCTTTCTTACCAACACTTCTGTCCGGCTGCCTCGGGCCTCCTCTTGGTAAACTTGGCGCCAGTTTCCCTGACCCTATGTGGTGCCTTCCTAGCGGGTGTAGCGAGGGGCTGCGCCACATAAAATGTCAGAGCCTCCGGTTTCTAGCTGAGGGTCGTTTCCTGCCTCCACTAGTTCGGGGACCGGTCTCCCCCTTTGGCCTGACCCCTCCACGCAGGTGGATTCGGGCGTGCGGTGGCGACTCGCCCTTCCGCACCCCTGGGATCCCTTCATTCCTCGTTCCTGGAGCCTTCTCCGCTCCTCTTCCTTCTCCCTCTTCCAGGCCTGGGCCTCTGTTACTAGGCCCGCCTCCGGAGCAGAGCTCATGCAGAGCCCCTGCTCCCTGCCACTTCTGCTCAGACTTCTCTGCACTGACCTAAGATGGTGCCCACCTTTTATACTCCCTTCTCAATGCACCCAGGAACTGCTTCCTCCCTGCTCCTGCACTACAGGGTTCCCCTTCCTCAGTGTTCCCTCCCCCCACTCCAGCCAGGGACAGGGACTGTCGTGCCCATCTCAGGGGCATATTGGTCGCCCTGCCCCACGGCAATGTGGTGTAATGCATGCAGGTGTCGGGTCCTGATCCACACTCCATCCTTACCTGAGAGTGAGATATCACACCTCTGGGTGAGGTGCAATACGTCTGTAGCAACCGAGCCCTCAGGGTGCTCCAGTTCCATTTATCTTCAGCCTAGGTGACGTATTGCGATACAGGGCCGTGATTTTGGCTATAAAAGGGTCCCCTAGACCCCTACCCCAAGCTTTTTAAGAGAATCATATATGGCATGCCAGGAGACTCTATGGAATGCTTTCTCAGCATCCAACGAGAGTATCTAATTACAAATTTTTAACTGCATCTAGCCCAGGAAATACTTTGTGCCTAGTAGCAGTGTCTGCTAGTCAGCGGATTATCCCGGCTGTTAAGCAAGCTACACCACCTGTAGTTTAGACACTTAATTTTTTCAAAGGAAATGCTTCGGGACCATGGGATACTCAGTGAAGAGCATCAGGAGGCACCCCAAGGCATAGGGGCTGGGACTGGCAGTAGGATGCCTTGCGGTGGACAGCCGAGCTCGATCCTTATAAAAGCTTTTTAACTGCAGCAGCTTTAGTGGACGCTACTGGAGCTGGAATTACGCGGCTGCTGGCATGAGACTTGCCCTCCAATAGATCCTTGTAAATGGATTTAAAGTGTATTCATTCAAATTAGAGAGACAATTTAAATTAAAAAGCTTAGAGCTGCCTGCACCACAGGGGGGCTCGCTCGACCCACCAGCGGACAGGCACCAGTATTGGGAGAGGGGGGCTGGCCATCAGGGTTCACCGCGGCTCTGGCACAAACCTGGCGACACGGAGGTGGCACGGGCAGGAGCGGACTGGCCGTGTCGGCTTCTCACTTTTTGGATTTTAGAAGGGCATGACATGCCTATATCTGTGTCTCCCCCTCCTTTTACTCCTCCACCTCTTTTATTTTCGCATGACTATATGTACTTGTCACTTTTCCATGTGTTAGTTGTGTCTTCTGAGCAGTTTGTCAGCTTTTGGACACCTTTGAAGGTGTTTTCTATGTGTTTCTATGTGTTTTTGTTTGCCTGCCATTGGTTTTAACGGTGTTCGAAGGTGTTCGACGAACAGTTCGACGAACAGTTCGGCGAACACACGGGTGTTCGACGAACCGAACCGAACTCGAACACTACGGGGGTGGCTCAACACTAGTCGTGACACAGGTCAGCTGCACGGGACCACTTTCCTTATGATTCCCATGCTTTTCCCCACCCTCCCCTGTTACCTTCAGAGCAGTGCTCCTCATGGGACAGCTACCACCAGCCATGTCACCGTCCGTCGTGACACTGGTCAGCTCCACGGGACCACCTGTTTCATGCTCCCCGTGCCTGTTCCCATGGCCCTTAGCACTTAGAGTGGTGTGAAAAAGTGTTTGCCCCTTCCTGATTTCTTATTCATTTGCATGTTTGTCACACTTAAATGTTTCAGATCACAAAACAAATTTAGACAAAGATAACACATGTAAACACAAAATGCAGTTTTTAAATGAAGGTCTTTATTATTAAGGGAAAATGAAAGCCAAACCTACAGGGCCTTGTGTGAAAAACTGATTGCCCCCCCCTTAAAACATAAATTAACTGAGGTTTATCACATCTTTGGGAAGCTGAGTTCAATTTTCCTAGCGACACACATGCCTAATTACTGCCACACCTGTTCTCAATCAAGAAATCAGTTAAATAAGACATGCCTGACAAAGTAAAGTAGATTAAAAGATCCTCAAAATCTAGACATCATGTTGCGATCCAAAGAAATTCAGGAGCAAATGAGAAACAAAGTAATTGAGATCTATCAGTCTGGAAAAGGTTATAAAGCCATTTCTAAAGCTTTGTGACTCCAGCGAACCACAGTGGGACTCATTATCCACAAATGGGGAAAACATGGAACAGTGGTAGCCCAGGAGTGGCCAGCTAACCAAACTTACCCCTAGAGAGCAGCCACGACTCATCCAAGTGGTCACAAAAGACCCCACAACAGCATCCAAAGAACTGCAGGTCTCACTTGCCTCAGTTAAGGTCAGTGTTCATGACTCCACCATAAGAAAGAGACTGGGCAAAAATGGCATGCATGGCAGAGTTCCAAGATGAAAATCACTGTTGAGCAAAAAGAATATAAAGGCTTGTCTCAGTTTTGTCAGAAAACCCCTTTATGGTCGCCAAGACTTTTGGGAGAATAGTCTGTGGAGTATCTTTCAGACATGAGTACAATTCATCACTGAGAGCCGGCGCGCTGCACGTTCTGTGAGCTGGCTGTCAGCTTGACAGCCAGCTCAGAGAATGGCTGAATCTCAGTCCGGGGGGGGGGGGGGGAGTGGCAAAATGCAGCCGCCTGGGAAGACACTTCGGACCACCACATTAGGCGGCCCAATCACTCCCCCCCCTGTCGGCTGTGCCTGAGGCAGATGCCATGACTGCCCTCCCCTAGATACGCCTCTGCATATAGCCCCGATTCATCATTCCTGTTTCTTCAGTTTTCTGGAGTAATTTGCTATTGATCAGTGGCTTTATTATTTGTGCCTTATTTTCTTTCACAATGTTTATATTGAATTTTATAATTATAGCAAAAATCATGAACAAAATTCAACAATTATATCTTACAAACTAAACATTCGGTGGTACAACTGAGAGCCTTAAATATAGTTTTAATGTTTAAATTTGGAGACTTACCCTTTATCAAATTAAGACCAATGGGTTAGAAAGCTATGGGGCAGAATGGAGGCAATAGAGCCTGGGGCTCTAATGGAGATGTCAGTATTTTTTGTGGACACCTTACAAGAACAGACAGACTTAGACCACATAGTTTAGTTATAGTAAAATTGCATACAAACACATGTGAATGTTTTATAAAAATATCAATGACAACGATATTGAAAAATTAAATAGATACTTTAATATAAGACTTGAGGCTTCCTAGATACCTTACATCCTACTGCCGGTTTTTGTTGGCATTAGTAATAGTGGACGGCTGGAGCTTACCAGATTCCCTAACCTCAAATTTCATTTTTAGTGCATATTATGCATGAATTGATTATGCTGAATTATGTGCACAGTAGGCGTGATTGACAGATTGACAAATGGCACCCTTGGAGATAGCTCTTCATATAGATGTCCTTGATTTGTTTCACTGTCAGTAATGTTCTCAGTAAAGGTTTAACACATGAACTCCAGAAGTTAGAGTAACAAAGCAGTTAGCCCATATACAATATTACATAGATTACTATTATCTTCATGTTTATTGTCATGGACATTGTTAATTTGTGTCTTGCACCTTTGTATTTGATAAGTAATGTGAAAATATCATTGATAAGAAGCATTCTTTGTGCTCTCTTTGCAGTTTGCTGAATGAGAGTTTTTGTACTGCTGCTATTCTACAATGTGCCAATGTCACACAAACATAACATATGCCAATTTTTGCACTCATATAAGGCTATGTTCACATGATCGTATAAAAAAATCATTTCATTTTCATCCAGAAAAACAGACAATTTTTCTTCCGTATGGAATTTGCTTTTATACATCAGCAGTGGATAAAATTTACAAGACCAAAAATAGATTTTATGTTAAAGGGGTTGTCCACTACTAGGACAACCCCTTCTTGAACTAAATGTTTGGCCTTGATAAAAAAAAAAAACTTATACTCCCCTCCTGTGCTGACCCTGTTCTAGCGGTGATGGCACTCACGGTCCCAGGGCCCTCGTGCGGTGGAATAACACGGGCACCCAATCAGCGCAGGAGTCACTGTCTCCACCTCCAGATGCTTTGAACATGAAGAGGAAGTCTGGGATGCAGCTGATCTGATTTTTTCATGTTCAATTTCGTATGAACGCGGAGACAGTGACGCCGCATTAGAGTCTCAGGACCGCAAATGCTGACACTCCTGGAACAGCACCCACACAGGAGGTGAGTATAGGTTTTTTTATTTTATTGAGGCCAAACATTTACAGTAGTTCAAGAAGGGGTTGTCCTAGTGGTAGACAGCCCCTTTAATAATGGTAATGTATCTATATTGTCAAGAGAAACTATACTATATCAGTTATGCTAACAGACAAGGGACATAAATTCAAGAAAATCTGGTCACTCTGGACAGAATACAGCTGCCATACTCCTTTCAACACACCACCACTACGTCATATGAGCAGAACTCGGCTCACTCTCTGACTTCCCCTTCCCCCTTCTATCCCTTCTCATTTCCTCTCCCACACGAGTGCCCCTTAATGGTCCTCTAACTGGGCTGCAAGTGTGGGGCTCTTGAGAAAGCAATTCTATGAATGTCTGTTTTAAATGATGACTAGTGTTGAGCATTCCGATACTGAAATATCGAGTATTGGCCGATATTCGCGGTATCGGAATTCCGATACTTAATTCCGATACTTTTGCAATATCGTATACCGGAATCGGAAGTTCCCATAATGCAATGAGCCAGTTTCATTTTATTCAGCCATTGAGGATCCTAAGTAGAGATGGGCGTTGTTCTACTCGAACTGTTCGCCAATCTCAAATTCGAGCTGTTTTGGGCGGTGTTCGAGCCGTTCGGCGAACACAAACAATTTGAGAAAAATTCGGCTGTTCGAGGTTATGTTCGATAACTGTTCGTGCACCAAAATCATAACTGGATTTTTTCTCAGTAATGATGAAAATTAATGTTAATACGCAGTTTGAGTGTACAGCGGGGTGGGGGGAGGGGCAGGGGATGGATCTCTGCAGGAACAATGAAGATCTCCATTTTTTTTTTCTCTTTCCCGCATTTACAGTGGGGAGGTGCAATCTGTCAGCCTATCAGCAGCGCACACACGGAGCGAAGTGCTTTTTTTCACACAAGCAAGGGCATGTGTCATTGGCAGTGTATGTCACATGTCCTTGCCCTATAAGACCCAGCCATTTTCCTCGTCGCCACCATTTTCTCACTGCTACAGCTGCGTGTTAGACGGCACCGCTGTTGCTGTGTGCGCTATACCTTGTTAATTTCAAGCCAATTTTCGCACAAATCTACAAATAGCTTGGGAGTAGGGAATAGTTGTGATTGCAGTCCTTTTAAGGACTAGGTTACAGCATTTCCTACGACTTTTATCAGGCAGGTCTGTGCTCTTAAATAGATAGATTGTGGGAGTAAAGACTAATTGTAATTGGAGTCCTTTTCAGGACTAGGTTACATCAGTTCCTATCAGTTTTTGCCAGGCAGGTCTGTGCCAGTGCTGTGCAAGTTTTTTTCACAGCATTTGGCTGAATCTAGCAAAGATAATCCTTTTTGGCCTATTGCAGAGTGTGTTAGTCAGTGGAGTAGCCTATCTGTGTTGCAAGATATACCACCTGTGTATAGAATACCAATTTTTTTACTGCACCTAGTGAAGTAAAATCTTTTGGGCATAGCATCATTCTATTAGTCCATCTATACTGACCTCCATCAGGTTGCAAATTGAATATAATTTTTTTCTGCATCTAGCTCTGAAAAAATATTGGGCTTCTAGCTGTGTGTGGGACTTGTTGTATTAGTCCATCTATACTGACCTCCATCAGGTTGCAAACTGAATATATTTTTTTCTGCATCTACCTCTGAAAAAATATTGGGCTTCTAGCTGTGTGTGGGACTTGTTCTATTAATCCATCTATACAGACCTCCATCAGGTTGCAAACTGAATATATTTTTTTCTGCATCTACCTCTGAAAAAATATTGGGCTTCTAGCTGTGTGTGGGACTTGTTGTATTAGTCCATCTATACTGACCTCCATCAGGTTGCAAACTGAATATATTTTTTTCTGCATCTACCTCTGAAAAAATATTGGGCTTCTAGCTGTGTGTGGGACTTGTTCTATTAATCCATCTATACAGACCTCCATCAGGTTGCAAACTGAATATATTTTTTTCTGCATCTACCTCTGAAAAAATATTGGGCTTCTAGCTGTGTGTGGGACATGTTGTATTAGTCCATCTATACTGACCTCCATCAGGTTGCAAACTGAATATATTTTTTTCTGCATCTACCTCTGGAAAAATATTTGGGCTTCTAGCAGTGTGTGGGACTTGTTCTATTAGTCCATCTATACTGACCTCCATCAGGTTGCAAATTCAAAATAATTTTTTGTCTGCATCTAGCTCTGAAAAAATATTTGGCCTTCTAGCAGTGTGTGGGACTTTCTCTATTAGTCCATCTATACTGACCTCCATCAGGTTGCAAACTGAATATATTTTTTTTCTGCATCTACCTCTGAAAAAATATTGGGCTTGTAGCTGTGTGTGGGACTTGTTCTATTAATCCATCTATACAGACCTCCATCAGGTTGCAAACTGAATAAAAAATTTTTCTGCATCTACCTCTGAAAAAATATTTGGGCTTCTAGCTGTGTGTGGGACTTGTTCTATTAGTCCATCTATACTGACCTCCATCAGGTTGCAAATTGAATATAATTTTTTTCTGCATCTAACCCAGCCAATAGTTTTGGCCTAATACCACAGTTTGGCCACTCAGCTCTGCTCGGTTCCCATCCATTGTTTTTTTGTGCAAACAACTCCAGAGTTGTGAATTAGTTAACCACCAAAATGAGTGGAAAAAGGCCTGCTGCTGGTGGAAAGGGGAATAGGCGTGTTGGGAAGGGGAAAAAAGGTTGTGTCCGTGGGGTAGGTGTTAAAGCAACAGTAACATCTGCAGAAGAAAGACCATCTTCCAGCCAAACTAAAATGTCTACTTCTTTTAGCGGACAATGTGATAAGATCCCTTTCTTACAGCCACGCCAATCGCTACAAATTCCAGATGAGGCACAAAAACAGCAGGTGCTTCAACGGATATCAAGTGCTCCTTTAAGTGGGCTCTCCTCCACATCAACTTCAACATCACAAATACTCCAGTCCTCAAAGGTGTCACCCCAATCGCACTTGCTTCCTCACAGCTCCCAAATCTCCAGCTGACCGTCTGAGTATGAGGTAGAACAGATGGTTGAGTCTGCAGAGCTGTTTACTCATACTATAGCCTGGGAATCAGAGGTCGACTCCAGCGCTTCTGTGAATCCAGACGAGGAAATGATCTGCACTGATTCCCAGAATCTTTATGAGTCGGATCCAGGACCAGACGCAGAAGGTTCTGACCATAATGTAGACCCTCATTCCCAAACTGTAACTCCTGTTGGTGGAGACAATGAGGAAGACGATGATAAGACTCAAATACCTGATTGGAGCGACAACTTTAGTTTTTTGTCAGGGCAGGAACAGGTTGGCTCTGAGGACGACGGGTGTGATAACGCACAGGGTGATGATGATGAGGTTGGAGATCCCACGTACTGTCAACCCACAGTCAGCCAAGAGATGAGGTCAGCAGAGGAGGTGGAGGAAGATGCTAGTGACGACGAGGTCAGGTTGCGCCTTCCTGGACAGAGACGTAGTACTGGAAGCACGTCAACAACTGCATCCTCAAACACAACTCTGCCTCTCACCACAAGTCGTGGTGGCTCTTCAGGTCGCATGGGTGCTAAGCCTTGCATAGCCTGGGCATTTTTTCAGATCGATAAAGATGACCCAACTCGTGTTATCTGTAACATTTGTCAGCAAAAGCTAAGTAGAGGCCAAAAAATACATAGTTTGAGTACTTCATGCATGAACCGGCACATGGACATGAAGCATAAGTTGCAGTGGGAAGCTCAGTGTGCTACAATGCGGCCTAGCCGGCCGGGCCAACCACCGTCTGCCATATCTTGTGCATCTGCGGCCTCTTCATCCTCTGTGACTGGGGGGACAGCAGTCACACCTGTTTTGGGGCGCAGACCTGCCACCTCTTTACCCGCAACAGCCAGCGTGATTGGCAGGTCATCATTTTCTTTGGAGGTGATGTTGAGCGCTGTCCGACATCGATAGCACCACCTTTGGATCAAGGCAACCTAACATGTCCGCCTGCATCTTCCTCACAGACCGGCAGTTTGCCGGGGACACCCTTATCAACCCCTTCTAAGCACAATAGCCAGCCCTCGGTCCCTCAGATGTGGACAAGTAAAAGACCATTTCCTCCTAGCCATGAGAAAGCTAAGAGGTTGAATTTCACCATCTGCAAGCTCTTGGCTACAGAAATGCTGCCTTTCCGCCTGGTGGACACAGAGGATTTTCGAGACCTTATGTCCGTCGCAGTGCCCCAGTACCAGATGCCCAGTCGGCACTACTTCTCAAAGAAAGGTGTGCCTGCGCTCCACCAGCATGTCGCACACAACATCACCGCTTCTTTGAGAAAATCTGTGTGTGACAGGGTGCATTTCACCACAGACACTTGGACGAGTAGGCATGGACAGGGGCGTTACATGTCGCTGACTGGGCACTGGGTAACTATGGTGACAGCAGGACAAGGGGCTGCTGTCCAAGTCTTGCCGTCCCCACGAGTTGTGCGTCAATCCTCTTTATGTCAAAGTTCCTCCACTGCTTCTGCCTCCTCAACCTCCTCTCGGTCTTCCACCTGCACCCAAAGCCTGTCTGGTCATGCCACAAGCTTTCTAACTGCGCAGAAGGGATCCTGCACACCTCCTTACTATGCTGGCAGTAGGGCTCAACGTCATCAGGCGGTTTTTACATTGAAATGTCTGGGAAATGTGAGTCACACAGCTGAGGAGTTGTGGTCAGCTCTGGAGAACCAATTTCATGAATGGTTGTCTCCACTGGACCTGAAACCAGGGAAGGCCGTGTGCGACAATGCTGCAAACCTGGGTGCGGCCCTTCGCCGGGGCAATGTCACACACGTGCCTTGTATGGCTCACGTGTTGAACCTGGTTGTCCAGCAATTTTTAGCCCAGTATCCCAGACTAGATGGCCTTCTGCAGAGGGCACGGTCGCTGTGTGCTCACTTCCGCCGTTCGCATCCCGCAGCTCAGCGACTTACATCTCTACAGAAGTCGTTGGGCCTGCCACTTCACCGGCTAAAATGCGATGTGCCTACCCAGTGGAATTCAACTCTGCACATGTTGCAGCGACTGTGGCAGCACCGACAAGCCCTGGTGCAATACGTTCTGACGTATAGCCTGGGCCAACGAGATCCAGAGGTGGGGCAAATCACGCTGGAGGAGTGGTCTCAGATCAGGGACCTATGCACCCTTCTGCACAGTTTTGAAATGGCGACGAAGATGTTTAGTGCTGACGATGCCATTATCAGCATGACTATTCCGGTGATTTACATGCTGGAGCACATGTTAAACAGAATTCGGAGTCAGGTGGTGGCACAAGAGGAGGTGGAGGAAGTAGAGGAGGAGGAGTTGTATGCGGAAGGGCTAACATCTGCAAGGTCCAGACGGTCGGCAGCACCAAGGCGGCAGGCATGTGAGGGTGGGGGAGATGGTTTTACCAGGGCGCATGGTAGCAGCCAAACTAGTGAGGAAGGTGCAGGAGCCCAGGAAGAAGTGGAGGACGAACTGATGGAAGACTCATCAGATGAGGGAGACCTTGATCACATTTCTGTTGTGCGAGGTTGGGGGGAGAGGACAGAGGAAGGAAGCATGATTGTTACCTCGCCACCAACACAACAGGGACTTGGTGCTCCTGGATGCGCAACACACATGAGTGCCTTCTTGCTGCACTACCTGCAACATGACCCTCGAATTGTGAGAATTAGAAATAATCCTGACTACTGGGTTGCCACACTGTTAGATCCCCGGTACAAAAGTAAATTTGCAGAAATTATTCCTGCCATAGAAAGGGATGCACGCATGCAGGAGTATCAGCAGAGACTGTTGCAGAATCTTACATGTGCTTTTCCACCAAATACCAGTGGTGCACGTAGTGAATCTCACAGTTCCAACTTGCCAACCGTGGGACCGTCAAGTGTTCAGCACTCAAACCGTAACAGAACCACAGTATCTGCTGGTAACATCAATTTTGCGGAATCATTTCACCACTTTTTTAGCCCATCCTTTGCAAGGCCACAGGAGACAAGAAGTCTGACACATAGTCAACGCCTAGAGACGATGGTACAGGAGTATCTCCAAGTAAACATTGAAGCCATGACTGTGTTACTGGACCCTTGCTCTTTTTGGGCTTCCAATCTGGATAAATGGCCGGAGCTAGCCACTTACGCCTTGGAGATCTTGTCATGCCCCACAGCCAGCGTTCTGTCTGAACGTGTGTTCAGCGCTGCTGGTGGTGTGCTGACAGATAAGCGCACGCGGCTCTCCACTGATAATGTAGACAGACTCACGTTCATAAAGATGAACAAATCATGGATCCGAAACGACTTTTCTACCCCTGTGTCATCCTGGGGAGAGTAAAAGCTTGATGATTGGTTAAAATCACCCTACCAACCGTTTTAAGCTTTCAAATTACTAATCATGTTTATCTGTATCTTGGCTGGAAAATAATTTGGGCTTTGTAGCAGTGTGCAGCACTGATTCTATTAGGCCATCTATAATAAGCTCCACCAGATTTAAAATTACTAATCATGTTTATCTGTATCTTGACTGGAAAATAATTTGGGCTTTGTAGCAGTGTGCAGCACTGATCCTATTAGGCCATCTATACTAAAGCTTCACCAGATTTAAAATTAAAAATAATTTTTAGCTGCATCTAGCCCGGAAAATAATTTTGGGGCTCCGAGAAGCGCAAGACACATAAGTGCCTTCTTGCTGCACTACCTGCAGCATGACCCTCATATTGTCAGAATTCGAAGTAATCATGACTACTGGGTTGCCACACTCTTAGATCCCCCAAACTTTTTGATCAACCTTTTCATTTTAATAAAGACCAAAAAAATGGTCATTTTTGAAATTATAAGCATTAGCAGGTTGTTAGAAACTGAAATCAAACAGTTTTCAACTCAAAACTTTATTCTAGGTGATGTTACATTTTCACATAGGACCCCTTGTTCGAAAGGAGCTTCTGAACTCTCTCGTCCATTGAATTTGTCAGGTTTTGGATGGTTTCTGCTTCAATTGTTTTGCATGAGGACAGAATACCCTCCCAGAGCTGTTGCTTAGATGTGAACTGCCTCCCGCCATCATAGACACTCCTTTTAATGATGCTCCAAAGGTTCTGAATGGGGTAGAGGTCAGGGGAGCATGGGGGTCACACCATAAGTTTGTCCCCTTTTATGCCCATATCAGCCAGAGATGCAGATGTTTTATGTGCAGCATGAGATGGTGCATTATCATGCAAAAAAATGATCTTGCTGTGAAATACACGGTTCTTCTTCTTGAACCATGGCAGGAAGTGCTGTTTGAGAAAATCCACATACATTATGGAGTTCATCTTTAGCGCCTTCAGGGATCCTAAAGGGGCCGACAATCTCTCTCCCCATGATTCCAGCCCAAAACATTACTCCACCTCCTCCTTGTTGTGTTTGCGTGGGGTGTCCATCAACCAGCCATCCTCCACTCCATCCATCTGGACCATCGAGCGCTGCACGGCACTCATCCGTGAACAAAACAGTTTTGAAATCAGTCTTCATGTAATGTTTGGCCCACTGGAGCCGTTTCTGCTTGTGTGAAGTGGATAGAGGAGGTCGACAGGATGGCGTATGCACAGCTGCAAACCTCTGAAGGACCCTGCATCTTGTTGTTCGGGGGACGTTGGAGGCACCAGCAGCTTCAAAAACTTGTCTGCTGCTATGACAAGGCTTTTTTGCCGCTGCTCTTTCAACCTGACGTAATTGCCTGTAGGAAAGAGTCCTCAATTTGCCCTTATCAGCACGCACACGTGTGTACTGTGAATCAGCTACATACTTCTTGATTGCCAAGACACTTCATCCTGATCATCGCACAATGTTGATTGTAGTCATGCCTTGACCTAAACACTCCACAATTTGTTGCTTCTCAGCAGCCGACACATCCTTTTTCTTTCCCATTTTGGCAGAAAATGTAGGCTGCTTAATAATGTGAGACAGTCTTCTTAAGTAGTCTTGCCTTTCATTGGACACACCTGCCAAACTAATTAGCACAGGTGTCTGCAATTGCTTACAGTGATATAAAGAGCCCTGACACACATCACCATCAATGAGTTTAACTGACAAACAAACAAATTCTTCCCTTATCACTCCTAAACACTTTTTGCATAATAATTTGGAACACAGTGTACATGTGCTTTTCCACAAAACACCAGTGGTTCACGTAGTGAATCTTACAGTTCTAACTTGCCAACCGTGGTCTGTATGGAGTTGTTCAATAAAGGGCCCAAAATTAAGATAACATAGATGGGAGAGGTCTCTATGAATAGGAATTCCTAAGTATTTGATACCCTGTGAGGGCCAGGCAAAGGGAAAGTTGGACTGGATGGAATCCTATATGGATTTGGGGAGGGAGACATCGAGGGCCTCAGACTTCGCTGCATTGATTTTAAAATTTGACCATGTAACAAAGTGATCTATTTCAGCCATAACAGCATGGATGGATATATGTGATTGAGTGATATATACTAGGACATTATCAGCAAATAGAGAGCACTTGTACTTGGTGCCTCCCACCTCAATCCACCTAATATTGGGGTTATGGCGAATTGATGAGAGCAGGTGCTCCGTCACTAGGATGTATAAGAGAGGGGACAGAGAACATCCCTGCCTTGTCCCATTGGTGATTGTGAAAGGTGGTGAAAATGTTCTGACGCGCCCCCTGGGCCTTGGGACACCCGGAGCCGGACCCTTTTTGGTGGATGCTGGTGGTTGTAGTCTCCGTGGCGACGACCCGGTTCCATGGCTCAGGGCGGTCAAACCAGTGGCGGAACTATTTATGTGGTTTTGATGTTTAAATGTCCGACTACGCCACCCGTGGATTGCGGTCAGAGTGAACCGCCGCTCCAGGGCAGACCGCTGAGGCTGGTGTTGTGGGTGCAGCAGAGCGTAGCATAACTCCCCACGGGAGGAGTATAGCCTCAGGGCAGTGTATGCGGAGGATGGGGGTGATGGTGCAGGGCAGCAGAAGTAACGACACGGAGTCAGTGATGCAGTCCAGGGCCTTTACTCACAGTTCTTATTATCCAGACCACGTCTGCAGGTAACGGCTGCCCACGTCGTACTGTGCTCACCAGGTGAGGGGCTCAGACAACTCCCAGATAACTTTGGAGCGCTTCACAGGACCCCCTTTGTGTGTCCTTTGTCTGGCCTTTCTTACCAACCCTTCTGTCCGGCTGCCTCGGGCCTCCTCTTGGTAAACTTGGCGCCAGTTTCCCTGACCCTATGTGGTGCCTTCCTAGCGGGTGTAGCGAGGGGCTGCGCCACATAAAATGTCACAGCCTCCTGTTTCTAGCTGAGGGTCGTTTCCTGCCTCCACTAGTTTCGGGGACCGGTCTCCCCCTTTGGCCTGACCCCTCCACGCAGGTGGATTCGGGCGTGCGGTGGCGACTCGCCCGTCCGCACCCCTGGGATCCCTTCGTTCCTCGTTCCTGGAGCCTTCTCCGCTCCTCTTCCTTCCTTCTCCCACTTCCAGGCCTGGGCCTCTGTTACTAGGCCCGCCTCCGGAGCAGAGCTCATGCAGAGCCCCTGCTCCCTGCCACTTCTGCTCAGACTTCTCTGCACTGAACTAAGATGGTGCCCACCTTTTATACTCCCTTCTCAATGCACCCAGGAACTGCTTCCTCCCTGCTCCTGCACTACAGGGTTCCCCTTCCTCAGTGTTCCCTCCCCCCACTCCAGCCAGGGACAGGGACTGTCGTGCCCATCTCAGGGGCATATTGGTCGCCCTGCCCCACGGCAATGTGGTGTAATGCATGCAGGTGTCGGGTCCTGATCCACACTACATCCTTACCTGAGAGTGAGATATCACACCTCTGGGTGAGGTGCAATACCTCTGTAGCAACCGAGCCCTCAGGGTGCTACAGTTCCATTTATCTTCAGCCTAGGTGACGTATTGCGATACAGGGCCGTGATTTTGGCTATAAAAGGGTCCCCTAGACCCCTACCCCAAGCTTTTTAAGAGAATCATATATGGCGTGCCAGGAGACTCTATGGAATGCTTTCTCAGCATCCAACGAGAGTATCTAATTACAAATTTTTAACTGCATCTAGCCCAGGAAATACTTTGTGCCTAGTAGCAGTGTCTGCTAGTCAGCGGATTATCCCGGCTGTTAAGCAAGCTACACCACCTGTAGTTTGGACACTTAATTTTTTCAAAGGAAATGCTTCGGGACCACGGGATACTCAGTGAAGAGCATCAGGAGGCACCCCAAGGCATAGGGGCTGGGACTGGCAGTAGGATGCCTTGCGGTGGACAGCCGAGCTCGATCCTTATAAAAGCTTTTTAACTGCAGCAGCTTTAGTGGACGCTACTGGAGCTGGAATTACGCGGCTGCTGGCATGAGACTTGCCCTCCAATAGATCCTTGTAAATGGATTTAAAGTGTATTCATTCAAATTAGAGAGACAATTTAAATTAAAAAGCTTAGAGCTGCCTCCACCACAGGGGGGCTCGCTCGACCCACCAGCGGACAGGCACCAGTATTGGGAGAGGGGGGCTGGCCGTCAGGGTTCACCACGGCTCTGGCACAAACCCGGCGACACGGAGGTGGCACGGGCAGGAGCGGACTGAACGTGTCGGCTTCTCACTTTTTGGATTTTAGAAGGGCATGACATGCCTATATCTGTGTCTCCCCCTCCTTTTACTCCTCCACCTCTTTTCTTTTCGCATGACTATGTGTACTTGTCACTTTTCCATGTGTTAGTTGTGTCTTCTGAGCAGTTTGTCAGCTTTTGGACACCTTTGACGGTGTTTTCTATGTGTTTCTATGTGTTTTTGTTTGCCTGCCATTGGTTTTAACGGTGTTCGAAGGTGTTCGACGAACAGTTCGACGAACAGTTCGGCGAACACACGGGTGTTCGACGAACCGAACCGAACTCGAACACTACGGGTGTGGCTCAACACTAATCCTAAGAAGTGTGGGCACATCCTGTTAGGCATGTAGGCATCTTAACTAATGGCATGGCTGTGATTGGCTGCTGAAATGATGTCATGATGCACTATAAAAGCCGCCACCGCCATTTTGAGCTCACTCTGCTGTGAATTCAGTTAGGGATAGGACGCTGTTGTTCTGAGGGACAGTTTTAGCTACCTATTTGGTCTATTCTGCTTTACCCAAGCTACTTTATAAATCGCTGTGCCTTGCAGCGCTAGTGCACAGTTCTCTGTGCTGTTCACCGCTGTCTGCAAGGTCCGTGTGTGTGAGTGCAGCTCACCCTGTAGTGTGTGCTTCAGCCACGTCTGGTTGTAGTGCACTCAGTGTGTGTCACTGCCTCATACATTGTCCTTTTTTGCCAATTCATAATTTTTCCTGATATCTCCTATTAGTGTGGTGGTTCCATCCGTATTCAGCTAAATTGGTTCCAAACACACTATATAGGAGTAGATAGAGAATTTTTTTTTATCTTGCAGCGCTAGTGCACAGTGCTCTGCATCTGCACTGTTCACCGCTGTCTGCAAGGTCTCTGTGTGTGAGTGCAGCTGACCCTGTAGTGTGTGCTTCAGCCACGTCTGGTTGTAGTGCACTCAGTGTGTGTCACTGCCTCATACATTGTCCTTTTTTGCCAATTCATAATTTTTCCTGATTTCTCCTATTAGTGTAGTGGTTCCATCCGTATTCAGCTAAATTGGTTCCAAACACACTATATAGGAGTAGTTAGAGGAGCCTTTCTGCAGCATTGTGCCCTGCAGCCCCAGCCAGATTAGTATTAGCCTATTTTTTGTAGCCTCATCTATTGCATTGTAGGTTACCTTCCTACATTGTAATAGCTACAAAAAGTTTGTGATACTATCGGTATTACATCTTTGGGCACATCCAGCGTCTTTTTGTGACAAAAAAAACCTAAATAAAGTTCACCAAACACTCCACTTTATAGTTGTGTAGGCCACATTAGCTCATATTAAAGTCTAGTCCACACTTTATAAAATTAGTGTTTCTTATACCTGTTAGCAGCTGTTCAGGAATAAGCACACTAAGCCCTTAGTACTTTTCTGCCTATCTTTATCAGTCTACCAAGATGAAGAAGGCAGGGAGTAAGGCATGTGGTCGTGGTCGTGGGCGTGGGCGTGGAGTTTCTGCAGGGAGAGGACGTGAGGATTCTCTGACTGCAGGGAGAGGACGTGGGGATTCTGTGCCTGCTGCGGGCACCAGTGACTCAGCATCCCCCAGTTTTACCAGGGAACAGTCCTTTATGCGCAGCTTTGTAGGAGCTAGCCGTACCCCACTGCTGCGGGAGGACCAAATTGAAGCCGTTGTCGGATGGATGGCAGCTAACGCATCGACTTTAATTAGTTCCAGATCCTCTCAGGTCCTGAGCACTGAAGAGCACCCATCTGTCTCTTCACCACCTGCCAAATTGCCCAGGCAGTCAGAGAGCCCTGGACAGGAGCCATCTCTACTTCTGTTCTCTGAATCTCTTGGCTTGGAAAGAGGGGGCTAGCCAAGCAGAATTCGAGAATTTGAAGAAGAGGTAGTATGCAGTGATGCGCAACCGTTTTGTCTCTCTGAATCTGAAGATGCGGGTGGGCCAGTGCCTATGGTCAGCAGCACACCTCAGTACGCATCTGATGATGAGGCTCAGGTGCCACTTTCTGGTGCGTACTGTGCTGTCGAGACTACCCAGGAGAAGCAGTTGTTTGAAGAGGGTGGTGTAGATGATGAGGTCCTTGACCCATCATGGCGTGAGGGACAGGAAGGTGGTGGGAGCAGCTCTGAGGAAGAGATTCCCCGAACAGCCCAAAAAGGAGGGAGAGGGAGGGGGCAGACTTGGTTGCCTGTAGCCTCCACTTCGGCACCCATTAGGAGCATGGCTCTTCCAAAATCCAAAGCGGGCGCTCCCAAGACTTGCAGTGCCTGGTCCTTTTTTGACACAGTTGCAGATGACATTTGCTTTGTCAAATGCAAGCTGTGTAATCAGAAGGTGAAAAGAGGGAAAAGTGTCAGCAACCTCAATACCACAAATATGTGGAAACATGTGCGGACCAAGCACGTGGTGGAGTTACAAAAACACACTGAAGACCTAGGCCAACCTACACCGCCACCTACCACCTCTTCAGCTCGTGTTGTAGCCTCTTCCTCCAGCTCACACACAGCTGGTTCGGCTTCCTCACAGGATCGCCATGGAAGAATCTCTGGCACTGTTGTACAGAGACACAGTGTAATTACACCCACAGCACCCCTTTCCCAGTCATCCTCACACTTCCAGGCCAGTCTACAGCCATCGTTAGCACAGGCATGGGAGAAAAGGCGCCCATACTCGGCAAACCACCCCTGAGCACAGGCTCTGAATGCTGGCATTGCTAAACTACTGGCCCTTGAAATGCTATCATTCAGGCTGGTGGAGACTGACACCTTCCGTAACTTTATAGCATTGGTAGTTCCACAATACAACGTGCCCAGCCGCTTTTATTTCAGCAGGCAAGCCGTCCCTGCCCTGCAACATCATGTGGAGGGAAAAATTAAACATGCGCTACAAAACACCGTCAGTAGCAAGGTCCACCTGACCACCGATCCGTGGACCAGTAAGCATGGACAGGGACGATACCTTTGCCTCACTGCACATTGGGTAAATGTTGTGGAGCCGGGTACAGATCTTGAGAGTGGCGCTGTACGTGTTCTGCCAACTCCAAGGATTGCAGGAATCCAGTCTGTACACATTGACTCCTCCTCATACTCCAGTTCCTCTGAATCAGCGCTGCAGGAGCTGTCACGGTCTACCTCCACATCGACCTGTGAACGGTTACCTGTTATGATAACCGATATGAGCACAGCCGTGGCCAAACGTCAACAGGCCGTATTAAAATTAATTTCTTTGGGGAATCAAAGCCACACAGCGCAGGAGCTCTGGAATGCCATCAAGCAGCAGAGCGACGTGTGGTTTGTGCCAGCGAATCTCCAGCCAGGCATGGTAGTGTGTGACAATGGCTGAAATCTGGTGGCAGCTCTGGGCCTAGGCAACCTCACTCACATCCCATGTTTGGCACATGTGCTCAACTTGGTCGTGCAGAGTTTTTTGAGGGACTATCCGGATCTTGATGCACTGCTTCACAGGGTCCGCATAGAGTGCGCTCACTTGCGGCGTTCCAGCAACGCAAGATCACGCATTGCAGCTCTGCAGCGCCGATTACGTCTTCCGGAACATCGCATCATATGCGACCTACCCACCAGGTGGAATTCAACGTTACATATGTTGGAGAGGTTGTGTGAGCAGCAGGCAGCAGTAATGGAGTACCAGCTGCAGCAGGCACAAACAAGTCGCAGTGCGCGCCGTTCACACTTCACCACCACTGAGTGGGTCTCTATGAAGGACATTTGCCATGTTTTGCGTGCCTTCGATTATTCCACGCAGATGGCGAGTGCAGATGATGCACTAGTCAGCATGACTATCCCCCTTATCTGCCTGCTTGAAAAAACACTGCAAGCACTAAGGGACGAGGTTTTGGAAGAGGTGGAGGATGAGGAGTCACAAATGCCATCTGCTTCTCTACAGTCTGCGCAACGTGGTTCCTCACAAAGGCCTAGGCAGGGGACACTTTGTGAGGAGGATGAGGAGGAGTCAATGGATGAGGAAGACATCTGTCCAGAGGAGGGAGGTACACAATGCTCTAGTAGTCAGTATCTAGAGCGAGGGTGGGGTGATGCAGAGCAGGCAGAGATCACGCCTCAAGCAGGGGACAGCGTTTCTTGGCCAGTTGGCAGTCTGCAGCACATGGTTGATTTCATGCTGCAGTGCCTGAGAAACGACCGCCGCATCGCCCACATTCTCAACACGGCTGATTATTGGGTGTCCACCCTCCTAGATCCTTGCTACCGGGACAACTTACAAAGCCTCATAACACCGCTGAACCGGGAGCGTAAAATGCGGGAGTACCAAGACGCACTGGTGCATTCCATCATGTTCTCCATTCCAACCGAGAGCAGTGCTGCTAGTGCTTTACAAAGCAGCTCAGTGCGTCGAGGCAGTGGAGGAAGCTCTGCACAAAGAGGGAGCAGAAGCAGCGCCACAGCACAAGGCAAGACCAGTATGGCCAAAATGTGGCAAAGTTTTGTGTCCCCGCCGCCACAAATGTCTACACCATCACAGACGGCTCCAGTCAGCAGGAGGCAACGTTTCCGTCAGATGGTGACAGACTACATGCCTTGCCCTCTTAGTGTACTCCCAGGCGGCTCTTCTCCCTTCAAGTTTTGGGTCTGTAAGCTGGATACATGGCCAGAGCTTAGTCAGTATGCATTGGAGGTGCTAGCTTGCCCTGCTGCTAGTGTATTATCGGAACGCGTCTTTAGTGCTGCAGGTGGTGTACTAACAGACCGTCGCATGCGACTATCCTCCGATAACGTTGACCGGCTTACTTTTCTCAAAATGAACAAGGCCTGGATCTCTCATGAATTTGCCAGTCCTCTTCCAGAATAAATAATAGGTTGGCAACAGTATCCAGATCTCCTGTTGTGTTCATGTTTCTACCACCTGAACTGTAATCCCTGAGCTCGGAAGTGCCGTCTGCACAGTCAACACTTGCTGCCGTGTTATTGGGGTTCAGTAACGTCAGCTGTTCCCCTGCTGTGCGGACGGCAATTTCTCCTGCTCTGTCCACATTCTCACTACTACAGATTTTAAAGTTGCTCCAATTACACCTCTGGCTCCTCTGTTTTCAGTATTATCCCTGAGCTCCAACACCGCCAGTTGGCGCTCGGAAGTGCCGTCTGCACAGTCAACACTTGCTGCCGTGTTATTGGGGTTCAGTAACGTCAGCTGTTTCCCTGCTGTGCGGACGGCAATTTCTCCTGCTCTGTCCACATTCTCACTACTACAGTTTTTAAAGTTGCTCCAATTACACCTCTGGCTCCTCTGTTTTCAGTATTATCCCTGAGCCCCAACACCGCCAGTTGGCGCTCGGAAGTGCCGTCTGCACAGTCAACGCTTGCTGCCGTGTTATTGGGGTTCAGTAACGTCAGCTGTTCCCCTGCTGTGCGGACGGCAATTTCTCCTGCTCTGTCCACATTCTCACTACTACAGATTTTAAAGTTGCTCCAATTACACCTCTGGCTCCTCTGTTTTCAGTATTATCCCTGAGCTCCAACACCGCCAGTTGGCGCTCGGAAGTGCCGTCTGCACAGTCAACACTTGCTGCCGTGTTATTGGGGTTCAGTAACGTCAGCTGTTCCCCTGCTGTGCGGACGGCAATTTCTCCTGCTCTGTCCACATTCTCACTACTACAGATTTTAAAGTTGCTCCAATTACACCTCTGGCTCCTCTGTTTTCAGTATTATCCCTGAGCTCCAACACCGCCAGTTGGCGCTCGGAAGTGACATATGTTATTGGGGTTCAGTAACGTCAGCTGTTCCCCAGCTGTGTGTCCGGCAAATTCTCCTGCTTTGTCCACATCCACTGTACTACTGATTTAAAACATGCTCCAATTACACCTCTGGCTCCTCTGTTTTTAGTGTTTACCCTGGGCTCCAATACCGCTAGTTGCTGCTCAGAAGTGCCATCTACACAGTCAACGCTTGCTCCATTATTATTGGGGTTCAGTAACGTCAGCTGTTCCCCAGCTGTGTGTCCAGCAAATTCTCCTGCTTTGTCCACATTCACACTACTACAGATTTTAAAGTTGCTCCAATTACACCTCTGGCTCCTCTGTTTTCAATATTATCCCTGAGCTCCAACACCGCCAGTTGGCGCTCGGAAGTGACATATGCACAGTCAACACTTGCTGCCGTGTTATTGGGGTTCAGTAACGTCAGCTGTTCCCCAGCTGTGTGTCCGGCAAATTCTCCTGCTTTGTCCACATCCACTGTACTACTGATTTAAAACTTGCTCCAATTACACCTCTGGCTCCTCTGTTTTTAGTATTTACCCTGGGCTCCAATACCACTAGTTGCTGCTCAGAAGTGCCGTCTGCACAGTCAACGCTTGCTCCAGTGTTATTGGGGTTCAGTAACGTCAGCTGTTTCCCAGCTGTGTGTCCGGCAAATTCTCCTGCTTTGTCCACATCCACTGTACTACTGATTTAAAACATGCTCCAATTACACCTCTGGCTCCTCTGTTTTTAGTGTTTACCCTGGGCTCCAATACCGCTAGTTGCTGCTCAGAAGTGCCATCTACACAGTCAATGCTTGCTCCATTGTTATTGGGGTTCAGTAATGTCAGCTGTTCCCCAGCTGTGTGTCCAGCAAATTCTCCTGCTTTGTCCACATTCACACTACTACAGATTTTAAAGTTGCTCCAATTACGCCTCTGGCTCCACTCTGTTTTTAGTATTTACCCTGGGTTCCAGCACCGCCAGCTGTTTCCCAGCAGTGTCTTTGGCACGAGTACTCCCTCCTGCCCAGCCTGGTTCCAGCACGCCAGCTGTTTCCAGGTAGTGTCAACGTCACTTTGCCTCCAATGCGTTGTCCTGTCGGGGTCGGGTTAGCCGACTCTATGGTGCCTGCAGTTTAGGTGACTCCTATGTGGGCTGCGGGATCTGGCAATGAAGGCTAGTTCCATAGTGCCAATAGGACAAGCACCCCCTGTAGGACTGTGGGTTTTGGTAACTGCGGCCGGCTCGCGGCCTTGAAACTTTTTTTTACATGGGTACCTTCTGCTACCCATCCGAGTTCCAGTACTGTCAGCTGGTTCTCGGCAGTGCCTTTGGATTAGGTGCCTCCTTCTCGGTATCCAAGTTCCACCAACGTCTGCTGGTCCTTGGTAGTGCTTTCTAGCACAGGTACCTCCTGCTTAGTAACCGAGTTCCAGTACCATCAGCTGGTCTTCGGTAGTTCCATTGGCTCTTGTACCTTCTGCTAGCCATCCGGGTTCCAGTACCGTCAGCTGGTCCTCGGTAGTTCCATTTGCTCTTGTACCTTCTACTACCCATCCAGGTTCCAGTACCGTCAGCTGGTTCTCGGCAGTGTCTTTGGCACGGGTACTCCCTCCTGCCCAGCCTGGTTCCAGCACGCCAGCTGTTTCCAGGTAGTGTCAACGTCACTTTGCCTCCAATGCGTTGTCCTGTCGCGGTCGGGTTAGCCGACTCTATGGTGCCTGCAGTTTAGGTGACTCCTATGTGGGCTGCGGGATCTGGCAATGAAGGCTGGTTCCATAGTGCCAATAGGACAAGCACCCCCTGTAGGACTGTGGGTTTTGGTAACTGCGGCCGGCTCGCGGCCTTGAAACTTTTTTTTACATGGGTACCTTCTGCTACCCATCCGAGTTCCAGTACTGTCAGCTGGTTCTCGGCAGTGCCTTTGGATTAGGTGCCTCCTTCTCGGTATCCAAGTTCCACCAACGTCTGCTGGTCCTTGGTAGTGCTTTCTAGCACAGGTACCTCCTGCTTAGTAACCGAGTTCCAGTACCATCAGCTGGTCTTCGGTAGTTCCATTGGCTCTTGTACCTTCTGCTACCCATCCGGGTTCCAGTACCGTCAGCTGGTCCTCGGTAGTTCCTCAGCCTTCTTGTACCTTCTGCTACATTTCCAAGTTCAAGCTTTTTGAAATGGTTCTTGGTAATCACTCTGGATCTCCCTGATGAGGACCCCGAAGATGACGACCCTGAAGACGAGGACCCTGAAGACCACCCCGAAGAAGACGAGGACCCTGAAGACCACCCCGAAGAAGACGAGGACCCCGAAGACGAGGACCCCGAAGACGACGATCCTGAAGACGAGGACCCCGAAGACGACGACCCTGAAGACCACCCCGAAGAAGACCAAGAAGATGACCCTGAAGAAGTTGACCAAGAGGACAAAGAAGAGAAGACAACCACCAAGATACAGAACAAGAGACAGAAAACCAAGAAGCAGAAGTACAAGAAGCTGCAAAACAAAAAGCGGAAGAACATTAAGCATAAGACTAAAAATCAGAGCAAAAGATAATATCTAAATTATAACAGAAGATGACTAAGCAGTGTATGGGGGTGAGTCCATTCCTCCTCGTGGTGCCCCTGGAAAAGACCTGCTGCTGCAGGCCAAACTGAACGCGGACAAATCCTGTTGTAAATCTTTTGTGACGAGCAGAACGAAAGGTGAAATGTTCAAACTTTTATAGATAGCAACTACAGGAATGCCTGTCACAAATAAGAATATGATGAAGAAGAAGAATATGAAGAGGATGAAGAAGTAGAATATGAAGAAGAATAATAGTTGAATAAGAAGAATATGAAGAATGTAAAAAAAAAGAATAATACGAAGAAGGTGAAGAAGAAGAAGATGAAGAAGGTGAAGAAGAAGTTGATGAAAAAGATGCTGATGCTGAGGATCATGAAGGAGAAATTATGGGAGAAGTAAAAAAGAAGGTGAAGAGCATGGAAGTAGTGAAACATAAATATCTGACAAAATATAAAAATGCTTAACATAGTCAATATTTCCGTAACTCAGAACGTCTTAAAAAAAATATTAATTCCTGCTTTTCCATTTGATTGGGCTAAACCTCTATGCCTTTATTGTCTCCCCCACCTCCCCCAATACATTCTACATTATTCTTAGTTGTTTTCCTTCATGTACAATTAACCTACAAGGAAAGAAAGGGTTTATTTTCATTCCGATATTTCTGTCCCATTGACTTGCATTGGTTTCCGGTATCGGAATCGGCGATATCCGATACTTTTTGGGTATCAGTCCGATCCAATCCGATCCGATATTTCCCGATATCGGAAGGTATCGCTCAACACTAACGATGACTCACACGAAGAAACTTCATCAAGTAGCTTGATTCGACTGCAAAGGCATGAATGAAGATTCCAGAAGTTTATTCTCAGGCTGAATTCTTCTATTATACATACAGTAACAGCACAAGCTGCAGCAGGTGAAAGGATAATTCTGAACCAGAAATATACAAAGATGAACTATCTAGAAGGCTGACAAACACTAACGGGGAAGAATTGAGGGGTTACTTATATCAGAGCTGGGCTACAGGGAGAGAGATGGGGCAAACTTCTAAAAGGCAAACCTGATTGCATAGTAGTGTAACAGCAATAATACAATGATAATAATACAATACTGTATGATTCCCAAGTCGTGGGACATGACAATAATCAAAACTTTGTACTGTGTTATCTTGATGCATTATTATTCCGTTTCGCTTAAAACTTTCAATAAAAATCTATTGTTAAAAATAATGGCAATGTATCGATAAAAATCAGAGTTTTGATCCATTATTTTTCTTACACATTCACAGACTAGAATAGGCAAGTCTCATCCAAAATACAGAAGGGACTAGAACTTGCTGTGATTTATTTTCATGAAGTCATTCAGTAGTGATGAGCGAGTGTATTCATTACTATTTGCTATTTGCACGGATAGTACGGTATTCGGGTTAACCGTTGTTCGGCGAGTATTTGTGTACTCACCTCTCTATATTCGGATGTCACGCCCTGCAGTTTTGGGGCCTTCTATGCAGCCACTAAACATGCTGGGCTTCTTAACCAATCACAGTAATGCCGCAGACATCTTGGTTGTTGGTATTAGTGATTGGCTGGCCGCCCAGCTTCATAGGGTGTATTTAAGCCCTGCTGCCGGCATTTTGTGCACCTTTCATCTGGAGCCTGCATAGCCTAGTGAGAGATCGCTGAGCTGCTAGGGAGAGTATTTAGGCCTCGTGATAAAAGAAAAGCCCTTTTAAGGGCTACCTGCCGTGTATACTCGTTCTGTGTTTAAAGGAGCCGCTTACTAGCTCCATAATACCACCAAAAAATAGCTCTTTTCAGAGCCGAAGGCACACAACAAAGTCAGAGTACAGGGAGCGAGAGATTGTGCATTAGGTAGGGAGAGGTTAAAGTATTCTTCCAGTGTCCATCTTAAAACAGCTCTTGTCAGAGGCAAAGCAATATTTTTCCAGCACACACAGAAGTAGCATTTTGTGCTGCCTTTTTTTAACACTGGTCTATTTTCCCTGCTGTTTTAGAGGTCAGAGCCTGGCTTCTGCTGTCCACATTAGTCCACTTAAAAAGGCGTTTGGTGGCCTACACAAAGCAGTAGTCCAAACATTTCCTACTGCCTGCTACAAAGCACGCACCAGGCCATTTTAACCACTATTTTGGGTTTCAGCCTGCCTTCTGTCCATATTAGTCCACTTAAAAAAGCATTTTGTACCCTACGCAAAGCAGTAGTCCAAACATTTCCTACTGCCTGCTACAAAGCACGGACCAGGCTATTTTAACCACTATTTTGGTGTGTCAGCCTGCCTTCTGACCATATTAGTCCACTTAAAAAAGCATTTTGTACCCTACACAAAGCAGTAGTCCAAACATTTCCTATTGCCTGCTACAAAGCACGCACCAGGCTATTTTAACCACTATTTTGGGTTTCAGCCTGCCTTCTGTCCATATTGGTCCACTTAAAAAAGCATTTTGTACCCCAGACAAAGCAGTAGTCCAAACATTTCCTACTGCCTGCTACAAAGCACGCACCAGGCTATTTTAACCACTATTTTGGGGTGTCAGCCTGCCTTCTGTCCATATTAGTCCACTTAAAAAAGGATTTTGTACGCTACACAAAGCAGTAGTCCAAACATTTCCTACTGCCTGCTACAAAGCACGTACCAGGCTATTTTAACCACTATTTTGGGTTTCAGCCTGCCTTCTGTCCATATTAGTCCACTTAAAAAAAGCATTGTGTGCCCTACACAAAGCAGTAGTCCAAACATTTCCTACTGCCTGCTACAAAGCATGCACCAGGCCATTTTAACCACTATTTTGGGTTTCAGCCTGTGTAATGCAGCGGCTTTTGGCATTACTGTAATGGTCCAGGGTGTGTTTTGGCCGACCATGTACCTCCTCCTGGTGACTGGTCACATGATTGTGACATCGCACAGGTCCTGTGCACACAGAAGGTCTGATCACATGACTGTGACATCAGCATAGGTCCTGTGTGTGCACTAGAGGATATATAAACCCTGGTAGATTTGCGACAGGTGTGTAAGGCGTGAGGCCTGTTCCCGTGTGTGGGACACCGTTAGCCTGGAGAGGCTTAGAGAGGCTTAGTGAGGCCTAGTGAAGCCTGGCAAAGCCTGAAAGGCAGAGGCTGGATCCTTATGTGTAAGCAATACCAGTAGCCTTTGAGGGCAAGAGGCTTGGAAGGCAAGAGTCCTGGAAGGCAGAGGCTGGATGTTAGGTGAGACAACATACCAGTAGCCTTTGAAGGGACGAGGGCTGGAGACCCCCATCTGGGTAGCCGTAAAGCCACAGTGGTGGCAGAACAAAACTGACTGAAGCAGCTAAAACCCGGCAAAGGTAAAACACTGCATTATATGGACGTTGCTATAAGTGACTTTGCTTGAGGCTGTAACTGGAGCCAAGTGGGCCTGTCTGCCACTTGAAAGGCTCCTGGACATTATATGTGTATTTGTCGGCGAGCCACTGAGTTGGACTCAGTTATAAGCAGTTATCAAGAGTAATAAACTGCTGGATTGTGAAATACTGGAAAACGTGGCTGTTGTGCTTTAATTGACCCGGTGAAGCGAGTGTCCCTCAACATGATGACTAGCGCTGCGTTACATGTGGTTGGAGAATGCGGGCAACTTCAGCCCGGTTGTTAGGGGCAACGGCACAGGACGACGAGTGTGGATACAAGCATCTTGCTGTAACTCGGTGGGGTTACGAAAATTGTCCTCGCACTCAAACCTGGTTTGGTGTGGCTCGGCGGGGTCAAGAAAATTAAATCATCTTGCTGTAACTCTGCGGGGTTAGGAAATTTGTCTTCTCACTCAAACCTGGTTTGCAGTGGCTCGGCGGGGCCACGAAAATTTTCCGGGGAGAGCGGTGTGAAGTGTCTAGTGTGAATAGTGTACCGCGATGGCTGTGAACGGAGCAGCAAAAGAAAATGAAGCTATTGAGCACTTAAAGTGCCGGTTAAAACTGCAGCAGGTATTTGAGAAACGTCTACAGGACATGGTGCAGGAAGGGCAGGAGCTGTGGGCACTGTATAGAATGGCAGCAGTGAACCATTCTGTGAACTCTCCGGGGGCACCAGTATTGTCCCAGAGTGCCCGGGGAGGTGGTAAGAGATGTTGTGAACTGAGTCCTAAGACTATTGCTGATTTTTTTTGTACAAATTCCCCTACCGGTGTGGTTGTTCAAAAGGTGACGGAGTCTAAAAAAGGGGCAGATTTTCACAAGAGCGTGGAGTATAGAAAACCAAAATTTGTTACTGGTTGTGGGTTGATACCGCCTAAAAGCGACAATTTGACCGTTGATAAAGGCGTAGCTCCAGTAGAAGGGGTTGACGTCAAAGTGGGAGGTGACCTGTTAGTCCACAAAACCATGGGGAGTGATACAGACCCCGTAGCTGATGGTGACACTATGAAAGTAGAAGGAAAGTTCAGTCAGGAGGAGCTAGACGAGGAGTGAAAGTCCCCCTCTCGTCGTTAACGGCGCAAGGGCCACAAAAAGGTTGCTCCTGTAGACTTTGCTGAAAGTGAAAATAAAGAAGATGTAGTATTGTGTGCCTTTGTTTCAAGTGTAGATCCTCCTTTAGAGGCAGAAGAGGAGGTGACGTTGCCAGTAACAACCTCCGGTACAGTACTGACACAGAAGGATCAGGATCTGACAGTCCTGAAAGAGGAGGTGGCCAGTTATAACCAAGAGCTGGAGCCTATCAGGCAGCAGTGTCAGAGTGACGTGCAGCAACTATGGGAAAACCTGGAGAATGTGTCCTCAGACCAGCGGAGCCTGGAGTCTGAACGGCAGAAAATATACCAGGTTATGAGGAACTTACAGCGAAACCTGGAGGGAAGCAACGAGGAAATTAACCAATGGAATGAAATGTTCCAGGAAATTAAGGACGACCTGCACAAAACCAAGGAGGAGGTTTTGCAGTTGAAGCTTGAGAAGGAGGCGCTGCAGGATGAAGTTTCTGGGCGTGAACAAAACCTAGAACTACTGCGCGAACAGTTCAAACGGGAGCTGTGTGAATCCAAGAAGGAATATGGTGAACGCAGTGGGAAACTGCAACAAATTAAGAGAGACTAAGAGGATCTCCACAGGGTTAAAGAAAAACTAGAGTGTTAGAACTCTCCTGTTAGGTTTTTTCTATCTTGCTGGTCACATGACCTTTTTTGCCTATTTAATCCTGCTCTGCCCTCCTGGCCTTGCTGGACTTCATTGTAATGTCTACTCTTAAGTTAGCCTGGTGCTTAGTTACCTTTCTCAGTCAGTTTAGCTAGGTCTTCGGACCTTTATGTTCTATGTTGTGTGTTTGTCTTTTACTGCTACAATTTCTGCTAGGAGGTGTCCAACTTTATCCAGGTCCCTAGTTCTTGTAGGGATCCCTCCCTTGCATCTATAGTTCTTCGTACAGATTAGCCGAGGACTTTAGCGGGTCTGATCGCAGGATCAGGTTCCCCGTTACATCGTAGGGATCTAGCTTAGTTCTATTGTAGGGACAGATCTCCTTTCTTTCCTTAGTGCTTGCAGCAGATCATAACATAGAGGATGATAAGGTGGATGCAGAGCACATGCGCCAAGTGGTTGAGACCACTCTGCAGGACACCCGCGATGAAAATGGTGATCTCCGCAGAAAGACCCTAGGTCTGGAAGCTCAGGTGAAGGAGCTGCAGACGTTCTGTGATAATCTCCAGAGGGCAGAGACGTGCCTTAAGGAAAGAATCAGCAAGATGGAAGCTGAGCGGAAAAAGATGGAGGAGTCTATCGGAGAAGCCACAGACCAGGGCCAGGAGTTGGCCACTGGAGTTGGGAGGTATGAAACAAATACCTACTAGTGTTGAGCCACCCCCGTAGTGTTCGAGTTCGGTTCGGTTCGTCGAACACCCGTGTGTTCGCCGAACTGTTCGTCGAACTGTTCGTCGAACACCTTCGAACACCGTTAAAACCAATGGCAGGCAAACAAAAACACATAGAAACACATAGAAAACACCTTCAAAGGTGTCCAAAAGCTGACAAACTGCTCAGAAGACACAACTAACACATGGAAAAGTGACAAGTACATATAGTCATGCGAAAAGAAAAGAGGTGGAGGAGTAAAAGGAGGGGGAGACACAGATATAGGCATGTCATGCCCTTCTAAAATCCAAAAAGTGAGAAGCCGAGACGGCCAGTCCGCTCCTGCCCGTGCCACCTCCGTGTCGCCGGGTTTGTGCCAGAGCCGCGGTGAACCCTGACGGCCAGCCCCCCTCTCCCAATACTGGTGCCTGTCCGCTGGTGGGTAGAGAGAGCCCCCCTGTGGTGGAGGCAGCTCTAAGCTTTTTAATTTAAATTGTCCCTCTAATTTGAATGAATACACTTTAAATCCATTTACAAGGATCTATTGGAGGGCAAGTCTCATGCCAGCAGCCGCGTAATTCCAGCTCCAGTAGCGTCCACTAAAGCTGCTGCAGTTAAAAAGCTTTTATAAGGATCGAGCTCGGCTGTCCACCGCAAGGCATCCTAGTGCCAGTCCCAGCCCCTATGCCTTGGGGTGCCTCCTGATGCTCTTCACTAAGTATCCCGTGGTCCCGAAGCATTTCCTTTGAAAAAATTAAGTGTCCAAACTACAGGTGGTGTAGCTTGCTTAACAGCCAGGATAATCCGCTGACTAGCAGACACTGCTACTAGGCACAAAGTATTTCCTGGGCTAGATGCAGTTAAAAATTTGTAAGTAGATACTCTCGTTGGATGCTGAGAAAGCATTCCATAGAGTCTCCTGGCACGCCATATATGATTCTCTTAAAAAGCTTGGGGTAGGGGTCTAGGGGACCCTTTTATAGCCAAAATCACGGCCCTGTATCACAATACGTCACCTAGGCTGAAGATAAATGGAACTGTAGCACCGAGGGCTCGGTTGCTACAGACGTATTGCACCTCACCCAGAGGTGTGATATCTCACTCTCAGATAAGGATGGAGTGTGGATCAGGACCCGACACCTGCATGCATTACACCACATTGCCGTGGGGCAGGGCGACCAATATGCCCCTGAGATGGGCACGACAGTCCCTGTCCCTGGCTGGAGTGGGGGGAGGGAACACTGAGGAAGGGGAACCCTGCAGTGCAGGAGCAGGGAGGAAGCAGTTCCTGGGTGCATTGAGAAGGGAGTATAAAAGGTGGGCACCATCTTAGTTCAGTGCAGAGAAGTCTGAGCAGAAGTGGCAGGGAGCAGGGGCTCTGCATGAGCTCTGCTCCGGAGGCGGGCCTAGTAACAGAGGCCCAGGCCTGCAAGAGGGAGAAGGAAGGAAGAGGAGCGGAGAAGGCTCCAGGAACGAGGAATGAAGGGATCCCAGGGGTGCGGACGGGCGAGTCGCCACCGCACGCCCGAATCCACCTGCGTGGAGGGGTCAGGCCAAAGGGGGAGACCGGTCCCCGAACTAGTGGAGGCAGGAAACGACCCTCAGCTAGAAACTGGAGGCTCTGACATTTTATGTGGCGCAGCCCCTTGCTCCACCCGCTAGGAAGGCACCACATAGGGTCAGGGAAACTGGCGCCAAGTTTACCAAGAGGAGGCCCGAGGCAGCCGGACAGAAGTGTTGGTAAGAAAGGCCAGACAAAGGACACACAAAGGGGGTCCTGTGAAGCGCTCCAAAGTTATCTGGGAGTTGTCTGAGCCCCTCAACTGGTGAGCACAGTACGACGTGGGCAGCCGTTACCTGCAGACGTGGTCTGGATAATAAGAACTGTGAGTAAAGGCCCTGAACTGCATCACTGACTCCGTGTCGTTACTGCTGCTGCCCTGCACCATCACCCCCATCCTCCGCATACACTGCCCTGAGGCTATACTCCTCCCGTGGGGAGTTATGCTACGCTCTGCTGCACCCACAACACCAGCCTTAGCGGTCTGCCCTGTAGCGGCGGTTCACTCTGACCGCAATCCACGGGTGGCGTAGTCGGACATTTAAACATCAAAACCACATAAATAGTTCCGCCACTGGTTTGACCGCCCTGAGCCACGGAACCGGATCGCCGCCACGAAGACTACAACCACCAGCATCCACCAAAAAGGGTCCGGCTCCGGGTGTCCCAAGGCCCAGGGGGTGCGTCAGAACATTTTCATCACCTTTCACAATCACCAATGGGACAAGGCAGGGATGTCCTCTGTCCCCTCTCTTATACATCCTAGTGACGGAGCACCTGCTCTCATCAATTCGCCATAACCCCAATATTAGGTGGATTGAGGTGGGAGGCACCGAGTACAAGTGCTCTCTATTTGCTGATGATGTCCTAGTATATATCACTCAATCACATATATCCATCCCTGCTGTTATGGCTGAAATAGATCACTTTGTTACATGGTAAAATTTTAAAATCAATGCAGCGAAGTCTGAGGCCCTCGATGTCTCCCTCCCTAAATCCATATAGGATTCCATCCAGTCCAACTTTCCCTTTGCCTGGCCCTCACAGGGTATCAAATACTTAGGAATTCCTATTCATAGAGACCTCTCCCATCTATGTTATCTTAATTTTGGGCCCTTTATTGAACAATTCCATACAGACCACGGTTGGCAAGTTGGAACTGTGAGATTCACTACGTGCACCACTGGTATTTTGTGGAAAAGCACATGTAAGATTCTGCAACAGTCTCTGCTGATACTCCTGCATGCGTGCATCCCTTTCTATGGCAGGAATAATTTCTGCAAATTTACTTTTGTACCGGGGATCTAACAGTGTGGCAACCCAGTAGTCAGGATTATTTCTAATTCTCACAATTCGAGGGTCATGTTGCAGGTAGTGCAGCAAGAAGGCACTCATGTGTGTTGCGCATCCAGGAGCACCAAGTCCCTGTTGTGTTGGTGGCGAGGTAACAATCATGCTTCCTTCCTCTGTCCTCTCCCCCCAACCTCGCACAACAGAAATGTGATCAAGGTCTCCCTCATCTGATGAGTCTTCCATCAGTTCGTCCTCCACTTCTTCCTGGGCTCCTGCACCTTCCTCACTAGTTTGGCTGCTACCATGCGCCCTGGTAAAATCATCTCCCCCACCCTCACATGCCTGCCGCCCTGGTGCTGCCGACCGTCTGGACCTTGCAGATGTTAGCCCTTCCGCATACAACTCCTCCTCCTCTACTTCCTCCACCTCCTCTTGTGCCACCACCTGACTCCGAATTCTGTTTAACATGTGCTCCAGCATGTAAATCACCGGAATAGTCATGCTGATAATGGCATCGTCAGCACTAAACATCTTCGTCGCCATTTCAAAACTGTGCAGAAGGGTGCATAGGTCCCTGATCTGAGACCACTCCTCCAGCGTGATTTGCCCCACCTCTGAATCTCGTTGGCCCAGGCTATACGTCAGAACGTATTGCACCAGGGCTTGTCGGTGCTGCCACAGTCGCTGCAACATGTGCAGAGTTGAATTCCACCGGGTAGGCACATCGCATTTTAGCCGGTGAAGTGGCAGGCCCAACGACTTCTGTAGAGATGTAAGTCGCTGAGCTGCGGGATGCGAACGGCGGAAGTGAGCACACAGCGACCGTGCCCTCTGCAGAAGGCCATCTAGTCTGGGATAGTGGGCTAAAAATTGCTGGACAACCAGGTTCAACACGTGAGCCATACAAGGCACGTGTGTGACATTGCCCCGGCGAAGGGCCGCACCCAGGTTTGCAGCATTGTCGCACACGGCCTTCCCTGGTTTCAGGTCCAGTGGAGACAACCATTCATGAAATTGGTTCTCCAGAGCTGACCACAACTCCTCAGCTGTGTGACTCACATTTCCCAGACATTTCAATGTAAAAACCGCCTGATGACGTTGAGCCCTACTGCCAGCATAGTAAGGAGGTGTGCAGGATCCCTTCTGCGCAGTTAGAAAGCTTGTGGCATGACCAGACAGGCTTTGGGTGCAGGTGGAAGACCGAGAGGAGGTTGAGGAGGCAGAAGCAGTGGAGGAAAAATGACATAAAGAGGATTGACGCACAACTCGTGGGGACGGCAAGACTTGGACAGCAGCCCCTTGTCCTGCTGTCACCATAGTTACCCAGTGCCCAGTCAGCGACATGTAACGCCCCTGTCCATGCCTACTCGTCCAAGTGTCTGTGGTGAAATGCACCCTGTCACACACAGAGTTTCTCAAAGAAGCGGTGATGTTGTGTGCGACATGCTGGTGGAGCGCAGGCACACCTTTCTTTGAGAAGTAGTGCCGACTGGGCATCTGGTACTGGGGCACTGCGACGGACATAAGGTCTCGAAAATCCTCTGTGTCCACCAGGCGGAAAGGCAGCATTTCTGTAGCCAAGAGCTTGCAGATGGTGAAATTCAACCTCTTAGCTTTCTCATGGCTAGGAGGAAATGGTCTTTTACTTGTCCACATCTGAGGGACCGAGGGCTGGCTATTGTGCTTAGACGGGGTTGATAAGGGTGTCCCCGGCAAACTGCCGGTCTGTGAGGAAGATGCAGGCGGACATGTTAGGTTGCCTTGATCCAAAGGTGGTGCTATCGATGTCGGACAGCGCTCAAGACCAGCTGGTGTTACCACCTCCAAAGAAAATGATGACCTGCCAATCACGCTGGCTGTTGCGGGTAAAGAGGTGGCAGGTCTGCGCCCCAAAACAGGTGTGACTGCTGTCCCCCCAGTCACAGAGGATGAAGAGGCCGCGGATGCACAAGATATGGCAGACGGTGGTTGGCCCGGCCGGCTAGACCGCATTGTAGCACACTGAGCTTCCCACTGCAACTTATGCTTCATGTCCATGTGCCGGTTCATGCATGAAGTACTCAAACTATGTATTTTTTGGCCTCTACTTAGCTTTTGCTGACAAATGTTACAGATAACACGAGTTGGGTCATCTTTATCGATCTGAAAAAATGCCCAGGCTATGCAAGGCTTACCACCCATGCGACCTGAAGAGCCACCACGACTTGTGGTGAGAGGCAGAGTTGTGTTTGAGGATGCAGTTGTTGACGTGCTTCCAGTACTACGTCTCTGTCCAGGAAGGCGCAACCTGACCTCGTCGTCACTAGCATCTTCCTCCACCTCCTCTGCTGACCTCATCTCTTGGCTGACTGTGGGTTGACAGTAAGTGGGATCTCCGACCTCATCATCATCACCCTGTGCGTTATCACACCCGTCGTCCTCAGAGCCAACCTGTTCCTGCCCTGACAAAAAACTAAAGTTGTCGCTCCAATCAGGTATTTGAGTCTTATCATCGTCTTCCTCATTGTCTCCACCAACAGGAGTTACAGTTTGGGAATGAGGGTCTACATTATGGTCAGAACCTTCTGCGTCTGGTCCTGGATCCGACTCATAAAGATTCTGGGCATCAGTGCAGATCATTTCCTCGTCTGGATTCACAGAAGCGCTGGAGTCGACCTCTGATTCCCAGGCTATAGTATGAGTAAACAGCTCTGCAGACTCAACCATCTGTTCTACCTCATACTCAGACGGGCAGCTGGAGATTTGGGAGCTGTGAGGAAGCAAGTGCGATTTGGGTGACACCTTTGAGGACTGGAGTATTTGTGATGTTGAAGTTGATGTGGAGGAGAGCCCACTTAAAGGAGCACTTGATATCCGTTGAAGCACCTGCTGTTTTTGTGCCTCATCTGGAATTTGTAGCGATTGGCGTGGCCGTAAGAAAGGGATCTTATCACATTGTCCGCTAAAAGAAGTAGACATTTTAGTTTGGCTGGAAGATGGTCTTTCTTCTGCACCTACCCCACGGACACAACCTTTTTTCCCCTTCCCAACACGCCTATTCCCCTTTCCACCAGCAGCAGGCCTTTTTCCACTCATTTTGGTGGTTAACTAATTCACAACTCTGGAGTTGTTTGCACAAAAAAACAATGGATGGTAACCGAGCAGAGCTGAGTGGCCAAACTGTGGTATTAGGCCAAAACTATTGGCTGGGTTAGATGCAGAAAAAAATTATTTTTAATTTGCAACCTGATGGAGGTCAGTATAGATGGACTAATAGACCAAGTCCCACACACCGCTAGAAGCCCAAATATTTTTTCAGAGCTAGATGCAGAATTTTTTTTTATTCAATTTGCAACCTGATGGAGGTCAGTATAGATGGACTAATAGACCAAGTCCCACACACTGCTAGAAGCCCAAATATTTTTTCAGAGCTAGATGCAGAAAAAAATTATTTTTAATTTGCAACCTGATGGAGGTCAGTATAGATGGACTAATAGACCAAGTCCCACACACTGCTAGAAGCCCAAATATTTTTTCAGAGCTAGATGCAGAAAAAAATTATTTTTAATTTGCAACCTGATGGAGGTCAGTATAGATGGACTAATAGAACAAGTCCCACACGCTGCTAGAAGCCCAAATATTTTTTCAGAGATAAATGAAGAAAAAAATTATTTTTAATTTGCAACCTGATGGAGGTCAGTATAGATGGACTAATAGACCAAGTCCCACACACTGCTAGAAGCCCAAATATTTTTTCAGAGCTAGATGCAGAAAAAAATTATTTTTAATTTGCAACCTGATGGAGGTCAGTATAGATGGACTAATAGACCAAGTCCCACACACCGCTAGAAGCCCAAATATTTTTTCAGAGCTAGATGCAGAAAAAAATTATATTCAATTTGCAACCTGCTGGAGGTCAGTATAGAAGGACTAATAGAACAAGTCCCACACACTGCTAGAAGCCCAAATATTTTTTCAGAGCTAAATGAAGAAAAAAATTATTTTTAATTTGCAACCTGATGGAGGTCAGTATAGATGGACTAATAGACCAAGTCCCACACACTGCTAGAAGCCCAAATATTTTTTCAGAGCTAGATGCAGAAAAAAATTATATTCAGTTTGCAACCTGATGGAGGTCAGTATAGATGGACTAATAGAATGATGCTATGCCCAAAAGATTTTACTTCACTAGGTGCAGTAAAAAAATTGGTATTCTATACACAGGTGGTATATCTTGCAACACAGATAGGCTACTCCACTGACTAACACACTCTGCAATAGGCCAAAAAGGATTAGCTTTGCTAGATTCAGCCAAATGCTGTGAAAAAAACTTGCACAGCACTGGCACAGACCTGCCTGGCAAAAACTGATAGGAACTGATGTAACCTAGTCCTGAAAAGGACTCCAATTACAATTAGTCTTTACTCCCACAATCTATCTATTTAAGAGCACAGACCTGCCTGATAAAAGTCGTAGGAAATGCTGTAACCTAGTCCTTAAAAGGACTGCAATCACAACTATTCCCTACTCCCAAGCTATCTGTAGATTTGTGCGAAAATTGGCTTGAAATTAACAAGGTATAGCGCACACAGCAACAGCGGTGCCGTCTAACACGCAGCTGCAGCAGTGAGAAAATGGTGGCGACGGGGAAAATGGCTTGGTCTTATAGGGCAAGGACATGTGACATACACTGCCAATCACACATGCCCTTGCTTGTGTGAAAAAAAGCACTTCGCTCCGTGTGTGCGCTGCTGATAGGCTGACAGATTGCACCTCCCCACTGCAAATGCGGGAAAGAGAAAAAAAAATGGAGATCTTCATTGTTCCTGCAGAGATCCATCCCCTGCCCCTCCCCCCGCCCCGCTGTACACTCAAACTGCGTATTAACATTAATTTTCATCATTACTGAGAAAAAATCCAGTTATGATTTTGGTGCACGAACAGTTATCGAACATAACCTCGAACAGCCGAATTTTTCTCAAATTGTTCGTGTTCGCCGACCGGCTCGAACACCGCCCAAAACAGCTTGAATTTGAGATTGGCGAACAGTTCGAGTAGAACAACGCTCATCTCTAATACCTACTCGAATAATGCGAGCTCGGATGATTCGGTGGATGTAGGAGCTGAGATCAAGGAGCTCAAGGAGTCGCTACAAGCCCATTTGAAGCAAGAGAAGCTTGAGAGACTGGCTGTTGAGAGCCGAGTGGGCGCATTGGAGACAGAGAGGTCTGAGAGAACTCTAGTGTTAAAGGAGCAGTTGAAGCAGGAAGAGCTTCAGAGATGGGCTGCTGAGAGGCGAATAGCTGAGCTAGAGGAAGAAGTTTTCGAGCTCAAAGGTCGCCTAGCAAAGTATCACTCAGTGAACGAGGCCTCCTTGGAGAAGGAAAAGGGCAAACAAGTTGCACTCACTCCCTTATACCATGAGAAGGTGGACCTGAGGAGAGCTAAGAGAGTGTTAACAGAAGATAAATATGAAATGGAAGTGGTCAAGACGAAAATTTGTGAATTTGTAGCTGTGAGTCAGCTCAGGGGAAGCATTCAGGGTGAAGAAGCTGAAAGTCAGTTGCCCCTGAAACCTGAGCTAGATGATCTTTTGGAGACCACTGGTGAGACAGAAACCTCTCGGTACAAGTGCCTCATAGATGTACCCGAGGATTTGAGAGAAGAATGCACCAGTGAATCCGTGCATGAAGAGTTTAAGAAGGCCATGGGAGCCTGTAAGGTGTACTTGACCTCAGAAGCTAAACAGCTGGTGGTCCTGTCCACGACCAAAGTCACAGTGAAGAGGGTGGCGATCCTAAGTGACATGCACTGGCGATGTATTCGCACGAAGCGGTTTCTCCGGTTGAAGACGGAACAAGCCGTTAGACAACTCGAGCTTATGAGAAAAGCTCACAGTCTGCGGGAAGAGGTCATCCTGGTGCCTCAGGCTCTGGTAAGAAAGCTTATTGGGAGAAATGGCCGAGCGAGCCATGCAGATGATGGTAAAGAAGTCTTATGTGATGAAAGTAAGCAGTCCACGTGATCGTCAGGACTGGATACCAGATGAAGACGGCATGGTGTCATTCTCCGCTGTAGGAACGGAAGAAAGTCTTGCATATATACGCATGCTGATGGAGTACCGAGTGACCTACCTGCGAGAGGTAGAACAGTTGAATCTCGCTAGACTGCGAGTGGAAAGACAGCATCATCGAAGCAGCAGAAGATGGCAGCTGTCTAGAAATTGTGAGACCAGACAGAGAAAGGGCCCCCTAAATAACAGCACAGCTACAGCTGAAGTTAGGGACCTTTCAAGATGTCCTGAGAGTAGTGGGTTTAGAGGTAGTGAGACCTCCAGTAACTCAGGTTTGAGAGGCCCATACAAACGACCCAATAGAGTACGGGACAGTACGGAGTCGAACCGGACCTTAGATACCAGGGCATGTGAGCCACACTGCTGTATGGACCGCTGGGAGCGGGGGAGGTCTGACAAGGTTACAACTGACCGCTGGGAGCGGGGGAGGTCTGACAAGGTTACGACAAGGAAATGTGACTTGACGAAGTCAGTGACAATGACAAATGGTAGGTCCCTAAGGAATGGGCTAATATCGATGACTAATGTTCCAGGGGCTGAGCAGCGCAATTGTCAAGTACATGGTCTCGGTGTGAACTGTGGGTTATAAGGTGATTGTGTATATTATGTGTTCAACCCCACAAGTTTGAACAGAGGGGTGGATATGTAATGCAGCGGCTTGCGGCATTACTGTAATGGTCCAGGGTGCGTTTTGGCCGACCATGTACCTCCCCCAGGTGACTGGTCACATGACTGTGACATCGCACAGGTCCTGTGCATACAGAAGGTCTGATCACATGACTGTGACATAAGCACAGGTCCTGTGTGTACACTAGAGGATATATAAACCCTGGTAGTTGTGAGACAGGGTGTGAAAGGCATGAGGCCTGTTCCCGTGTGTGGGACACCGTTAGCCTGGAGTGGCTTAGTGAGGCCTAGAGAGGCCTGGTGAAGCCTGAAAGGCAGAGTCTGGATCCGTATGTGTAAGGGATCCCAGTAGCCTTGGAGGGCAAGAGGCTTGGAACGCAAGAGTCCTGGAAGGCAGAGGCTGGATGTTAGGTGAGACAACATACTAGTAGCCTTTGAAGGAACGAGGGCTGGAGACCCCCCATCTGGGAAGCCGTAAAGCCACAATGGTGGCAGAACAAAACTGACTGAAGCAGCTAAAACCCGGAAAAGGTAAAACACTGCATTATATGGACGTTGCTATAAGTGACTTTGCTTGAGGCTGTAACTGGAGCCAAGTGGGCCTGTCTGCCACTTGAAAGGCTCCTGGACATTATATGTGTATGTGGGCAAGCCACTGAGTTGGACTCGGTTATATGCAGTTATGATAAATAATAAACTGCTGGATTGTGAAATTCCGGAAAGGTGTTGCATGGTGTGCTTTAATTGACCCGGTGAAGCGAGTGCCCCCCAGCATGATGATTAGCGCTGCCTTACACCTGCCTTCTGTCCATATTAGTCCACTTAAAAAAGCATTTTGTGCCCTACACAAAGCAGTAGTCCAAACATTTCCTACTGCCTGCTACAAAGCACGCACCAGGCCATTTTTACAACTATTTTGGGGTGTCAGCCTGCCTTCTGTCCATATTAGTCCACTTAAAAAAAACATTTTGTGCCCTACACAAAGCAGTAGTGCAAACATTTCCTACTGCCTGCTACAAAGCACGCACCAGGCCATTTTAACCACTATTTTGGGTTTCAGCCTGCCTTCTGTCCATATTAGTCCACTTAAAAAATCATTGAGTGCTCTGCACAAAGCAGTAGTCCAAACATTTCCTACTGCCTGCTACAAATCACACACCAGCCCATTTTAACCACTATTTTGGGGTGTCAGCATGCCTTCTGTCCATATTAGTCCACTTAAAAAATCATTGAGTGCCCTGTACAAAGCAGTTGTCCAAACATGTCCTACTGCCTGCAGCAAAGCATGCACCAGGCCATTTTAACCACTATTTTGGGGTGTCAGCCTGCCTTCTGTCCATATTAGTCCACTTAAAAAAGCATTGAGTGACCTGCACAAAGCAGTAGTCCAAACATTTCCTCCTGCCTGCTACAAAGCATGTACCAGGCCATTTTAACCACTATTTTGGGGTGTCAGCCTGCCTTCTGTCCATATTAGTCCACTTAAAAAATCATTGAGTGCCCTGCACAAAGCAGTAGTACAAACATTTCCTACTGCCTGCTACAAAGCACGCACCAAGCCATTTTAACCACTATTTTGACTGTGACAGCTAGCTTGGCTTGTGGCGTCAACATCTGATAATCTGTCAACAAAACCCAAAATGCCAAAAAAGCCTGTTGTTAAGGGACGTGGACGTGGACGTGGTGTTGTCAGTGGTGCACGAGAAGGCACTCAGTTTGTGTCAGGTCAGAAGAAGCTTGATGCATCCACTATGTTCCTGGAAAAATTTCCCGGTTTGGAGCGTAAACGTGTGTGGAAGCCAGAAGAGCGAGAGCAGATTCTGTCTTGGATAGCAGACAAGGCCTCTAGGCATTTGTCAAGCAGCGACAAATCTTCCACGACCACACAATCTACTGTGGATGCACAGATTGCTGGCCCATCCAATCCTGAAGCTGGTTCTCCTTTCTCCCACCATTATCAGTCACAGGAGACATATGACTCCAAGATTGGCCACTCCGAGGATCTGTTTTGTACTTATCCTTTTGTTGGCTCTGGCCTATCACCATGCAGCATTGAAGAGGGACAAGAGGAGGTGGCGTACGTTGATGCTCAAGTATTTGAGGACCTACGGCCAGAAGAAAGCCACTTGGCGGAACATCATTTACTGTCTCCAGAGGTGGAGGCTGATGATAATGAGACACAGTTGCCATCAGGTCAGCCTACAATGTCAACTGGGAAGGAGGATGAGATGGAAGATGAGGTGGTTTGATGATGAGTCCACTGATCCAACCTGGACCGTTGGCATGCATAGCCATGACAGCAACACAGAGGAAGATGGATATGTAGCACCAACACAGGCACCAAGGGGTCAAGGTTTGCCCAGAGTGGGAACTGGGCCAACTGTTCCCAAGAGCACCCCTGCTGTGTGCAAAGTCAGAGCAAGGGGGTGTTCAGCTGCTGTATGGAATTTTTTTCCTGAAAGTCCTTCAGATAAAAACATTGTAGTCTGTAGCATCTGCCATACCAAGTTGAGCAGAGGCCAGGGCAAAGGCAACCTGAGCACCACCAGTATGCAAAACCACATGGCAGCCAAGCACCCCAGTAGGTGGGGGGAACACCAGGGTACCAAATCTGCATCTGTGGGTCAAACCAATGCCATGTCGCCTGGGCTATGTCCTTCAGAATCTGCTGTTCAGGAAGCAGGCACTCATACCTTCTGCCCACAAGCTGCGGTTGCTCACACACAGCAAACATCAACCACTTCCACTTCCTTATCCCAGCAAAGCGTCCAATTGTCCGTGCCTGAGAGCTTGGAAAGAAAGCGTAAATACCCAGCCACGCACCCACAGGCACAAATACTAAACTCGCACATTGGCAAATTGCTAGCTGTGGAGATGTTGCCGTTTAGGCTTGTGTGAACACAGTCTTTCCGTGATCTTGGCTGTGGCTGCCCCACGATAGTGTTCCCAGCTGCCACTATTTTGCCCAGTGTGCCGTCCCTGCGCTACACAAGCATGTGTTAAACAATCTAGACCATGCTCTCATCAACGCCGTAACCGGGAAGGTCCACCTAACAACAGACACCTGGACAAGTTGTTGTAGACAGAGACAGGGATGATACATTTCTGTCACGGAACACTGGGTGAACCTTGTGGAGGGTGGGACAAAGGCTCAAACGGGAACATCACACATCCTACCCACGCCAAGAATAGCGGGCCCAACTTCTGACAGGCTTTCCGCCTTTTCATATTCCACTTCCTCTCTCCCCTCCTCCTCCTCCTCATCCTCTGCTGAATTACCCTCCCCATCACTGCCAAGCTGGGACCTGTGCAGCAGCGCATCGGCAAAGCGGCAACACGCTCTGCTGAAGCTAATCTGTTTAGGTCAGAAAGCACACACTGCAGCAGAGCTGTGGCAAGATTTAAAACAACAGACCGATCAGTGGCTCTCCCCGCTACACCTCCAACCCGGTCTGGTCATTTGCAATAATGGGCATAACCTGGTGGCGGCTTTAAAGGTCGGCAAGCTGGTACACGTGCCATGCATGGCTCATGTGCTGAACCTAGTTGTTCAGAAATTTCTGAAAACTTACCGTGACTTGACGTACCTACTTGAGAAGGTGCGCCGTATTAGCTCCCATTTCCGCCATTCCGCTACCGCTTTTGCTGCTCTTACAGCGCTGCAAAAGCGCTTGAATTTGCCATGTCACCGACTCATTTGTGACCTGCCCACGTGGTGGAACTATGTTGGCGAGGATTAGTGAACAGCAGAGGGCAGTAGCTGAATACCTTTCCGTACCCACTGCAAATTACATTCTTCTCAAGCAGGTCTTCAAGGGGTTGCCCACCTTTGAGGACAATTTATTTTCTTACTTAAATGCATGTGACTGGGTATAAAAATAATTTTAGAAATTGGGTTAAAATGTTTGCACCTTTTGTCTCCGATAGCCCCTGTATTACACTGTAGAACTTTTGGGGCTAAATGTAAAACACTATGTGTGATGAAAAACTAACACTGCACATCACCATGAAAACACCCTCCCAACTGTCACACATGGTGGTGGCAGCATCATGCTGTGGAGATGTTTTTCTTCAGCAGAGACAGGGAAGCTGTTGATGGGAAGGTGGAGGGGGCAAAATACATGAAAACCTGTTAGAGGCTGCAAAAGACTTCAGGCTGGGGCATAGGTTCATCTTATGGCAGGACATTCACCCTAAAAATACTGAGAGAGAGCTACAATGGAATGGTTTATTTTAAAGCATCTTCATGTGTTTAAATGGCCAATTCATAGTCCAGATCTAAAGCCCATTGAGAATCTGTGGCAAGACTTGACAATTGCTGTTCACAGACGCTGTCCATCCAATCTCACTGAGCTAGAGCTAATTTGCAAAGAAGAATGGGCGCAAATTTCAACCTCTAGATGTGCAAAGTTGGTAGAGACATACCCCAAAAGACTTGCAGCAGTAATTGTGGTCCTACAAAGTACTTATTCTGGGGGCTAAATAGAAATACATGTTTCAGTTTTCAGATTTATATTTTTAAAATATTTAGAAAGCCACGTGTCATTTCCTTTACACTTTACAAATACTTGTTACTTTGCGTTGATATATTACATGAAATTTAAATAAAAACATTTACATTTGTGGGTGTAATGTGAAAAATGTGGAATACTTTTTCAAAGCACTGTATTTGTCTTTCTGTGTCTCCTTATGTTCATGTCTTTATATACAATTGATTTTATATGGTTTTACTGAATGATAAAATAATAATAACATTTGTGATAGTCTCTGCCCAGAATGTGGTGTTTTTTGGTGACTACTAGTGATTTGATATGCAGAATGGATTTATGTTATTGAGCTATGTAATAGGTAATGTATTGTCAGTATTACATTGATATTATTGGTAATTTACAAACAAATGTAAAATTTACCTGTATAAATTTGTTATTGCTGCAATCATAACAACCTCTAGAATAACAATATTAAAGACTGACCGTCACTTCCAAACATAAAAACAGGTGTGAATAGGTGCAAGCTAAGAGGGACACTTCCATATATAACTAACAAATTAAAGCTGCACGCTATAGTATGCAAACATGAAATGTATGAAATTGGAATTACATTACTGCTCTAGAAATTAAGTTAAGATGAAGATACTTAGTGCATAAATTGGCCAATTCATGCATGCCCGATAGCCAACGACAAGGCGATCTTCTTTTGCTGGGAACCTCACCTAATATGATACCCCTGGGCTGAAAAGCCTACAATTATATAGGTAGATAGGATGCTGCTCAGATTAAAACAACCTTAGGATGATGGGTGGAGTGCTCAGTCAGAAAGTCTATGAATACAAATATCAAAGACTGGTCGCCGCTTTTAAACAGAAAAACAGATGTATACTAAGAGAGCCACTTCCAAATGTAACTAACAAATAAAACAACAACAAAATCATAACAACCTCTTGAAAAAAGCTAATATCACTTAATCTGTCAGCAGAATTTCACCCCTCACAATATTTATATGTGCATGTAGCAATACCTTTACTTGGTCAGTCCATTTCTCTGGTACTGAGAAATCCGCATTTGCATTGATAGGCCAACGTAGCTGTAAATCTGAAGCCTCTGTCACTACAGCTCTATTCCCCACCCACTGCCGCCTCCTCCTGCTTCACTGACAGCCTGTATGCTGAGTGACTTCAGGCAAAGGAGCTGTCAGTCAAGCAGGATGAGGCGGAGGATGTAATCACTAATGGAGAAACAGACTGTGTAGGAAAAAGTATTTTTGAACATGACTTGGCAAGAGCCACATGCGCGTATAAATAGTTTGGAGTGTGAAATCCAGCCTCTGAAGAGTTTTTCTGCATATTTTTGCTGAGCAAAAAACATTTTGTCTTACATTTCCAGCAAAAGTGGATAGGATTTATAGAAATCTCATGCTCCCCTGGGTTTTATTTTATGCTGTGCATGTCAATCTCTCTAGTGGGTACGCTAAGTTCTATGTGTGATTTTCCCTAAAGAATTACATAAGATGTGGAAAATCTACAGGTAAAAAAACCATATGCATGTAAAAAAAAATGACACACAAGTAGCCTAGTGTAGCTCAAAAGAAAATCTGCAGCATCAAAAAAATCACCAAATTCTCTACGATAAGCATTTGATGATTTTTTGATACTGCAGATTTAGCCTTAGGGTAGGCGAACACGTTTTTTCATGTGAGTAAAAAGATGCTCATTGCAAAAATATAGCCTTAGGGTAGGGGAACATGTTTTTTCATGTGGACGAACCCCCCCAAATCACCCTCCCCAGTGTTTTGAGAGGAAGCGTAATCCTGAAGGGTCTTTTTTAGCATTTTTTGATAGTTCCCTGAATGATTTTGCAATGTTTGTGACCGCAGCCAGTTTCCTTGAGCGCTTCCCCAGCATGCTAGGGGTGTCGTTTTTACTGGTATTTTCCAAACTTATTTTTTCAAGTTCAAGCTTTATTAAATATTTTATATATAATCAACAATAATAACAACAAAAACAAGAATAATCAAGCTTATTTTTTAACTCCATTCAACTATGAAGAATCTGATAGAGACTTTTGAAGCAAAACCATTGGCAAAACGCTCAAAGAGACACCCAGGCATCTTCCGGATGTCTTTTGAGCCTTCCAATTGATTTGTATTATAAAGTATGGAGTGCCTTAAGAGCGGAAAATGCCTGAAGAATGGTCAGGCCACTTCTTTTAGCTATTTGATGTCTTTGGGACCTTGAAGAGGTTAAAGGAAGCTCAAAAGACTGAACCTATGAACAGCAAGTCGTTTTTACATAGAAATGCATATGTTCATTTTTTTTAGCACTTAGTACTTTTTCTGATGGATTTCGGAGTAGATGTACCTGAAAAAAATGTGTCCACATTCACTTAGTTTATTCCACTATCCTTGCATCTGAAAACCATAACCAAGGCTTTGTGGCTTGTTCAGGTTCTCTCTGGGCACATGAAGACTGAAGTATCTGTGGATAAGTTCTTTTATGATTACGGGGAAATGCTGGTTAAAATGTTTGATATCATGTTACAATTCAATTTACTGTTCATCACAACAATTAGAACGTAATTGTATACTATATGCTGTCCTCACTTTTGCCCCATCTTCTGTAGCCATTCATTACCAGGGCTGTAGTTTCATTGATCCATACATCGTCTGCCAGAACAGCTTTCATTATTTTATTCAGACCCTTCAAAAGATCAAAGATTTATGCTAAACATCCCAAATCTCTACAACACATGCATTATGAGGTTGGAGAGCAGCAGCTCTCTACATCTGCCGTGTAATTACAAAGAGTTTCTCCCTTCCTTCGGCATGCTCCCTATTGCATATTTGCTACACTCAATGACTATAGTGAAATAAGATTAAAATATTGGGCAAGCAAGATTCTGGAAAAAAAACATGAGGCCATATTAAGCTGGGTTAACCATTTGCAGCTATGGATATTCATTTTGCATCAATTTTCGAAAAGTGCAGCAAAATTGCAAAAACTACAGTAAAAAAAATGCCATATTGTAACATGTAACAACTGGGTTCAAATGTTTCCGCTATGGTCCTGTTTTGCCAAAATCCTAACAAAAATGCACCATGATCACAATGTGTGAACATCAGCCAAGTGCCAAATTTTCACAATAAATATAACTTCGCATGATCAAATTCTAAACTGTCCTGACCAACAGCAAAGGTTATCCATCCAACTAATAATGAAGTCTAGAAGAGTCCACATCTAGAAAATAGGCATAGTAGGGAAGATGTTTAAAAGAGGAGCAAAGAAAGGTGGGGTAGTTTCTAGTGTTGAGCGAGCACTAAAATGCTCGGGTGCTCGAAGCTCGGGCCGAGCTCACCGTGATACTTGGGTGCTCGACCCGAGCAACGAGCCCAATGTTAGTCTATGGGAGACCCGAGCATTTTTGCGGCGGCACCCCCGGCAGTCTGTAGAAAGCCTAAAAAGTGCCCAAAACGATAGTGACAGTGCTCAAAAGACATGGCAACAGCATGGGCATCGCCCCAGGAAGCATTTCTGACCTCCAGGTCACTGCTGTGAACAACGTGGTCAGAGGTATTAAGACAATTTTCACGGGCTCACAATAAAACGTTCAAAAACGAAACTGAAACGGTTTTCCTGTGAAATATGTTAAGGAACTTCCTTTCCAGGGTAAAGACTTGTGTATAAGGTAAAATAAATAACCAAAAACAAAAATACTCCTCCACACCTTGGGCTATGTTCACAAGTAGCATTTTTTATGCGTTTTTGCACTTTTATATTGTTTTCAACCGTGACAAATGCATTCACCGGGAAATGTAATTTTAACATTTTACAATCTTATCTGGCCATGTGCTGTGTGACACATGCATACAGTGCTGAAAAGACATGGGAACAGCATGGGGAAGACCCCTGGAAGCATCTCTGACACCCAGGTCACTGCCTAAAAGTGTGACCATCAGAAGTGATCCTTGCCGCATCAGAAAATGCAGACTTGCAACTATCCTCGTGCAAGTCCTTGTCCCAGGGCAGTGTTCAATTGTACCTCCCCCATTCATTGCAATGCAAGCGTAAGTGTGCAACCTGCCACCCACCCACCCCCAGGCTGCAATACCATACTGCTAGTTTGCACTTGAAATAGGGCCTTTTAGTTTGGAGGAGGCCGAAGCTGGCCACTACCTCATGGCTGCTTCGGCAGCGAGGTATCCATACTCAGTCCCCAGCCGCCCGGCGGCCGGGTGTGCACGCTTGGTTCCCAGCCGCCAGGGGGCGGCCGGGTGTCCATACTCGGACCCCAGCCGCCCTGCGGCTGGGTATCCACACACGGTCCCCAGCCGCCTGGGGGCGGCCGGGTGTCCATAAACGGTCCCCAGTCGCCCCTATTTCTCCTTGGAAGTTCCCCCACACTTTTCTTAGCCTGGCCTGCTTTAGGGCAGCATTGGACGAGCCCACCAGAGAACCAGACTCCTCCGGTGGGCCCTGGCTTCTCCATCAGGGGAGTTAAGAGTGCCAAGGTGAGGAGCATGATCATGATGATAGAAGTTAGCATCTGCTTTGTTTTCTTGGAATGCAAGCGCATGTATGTAGTAGCGGCATTTTGGCGCATATCCTACCTCCTCCGAGGATTGCTGGATGTTTTCCCGCTACTATCCCAGTTCTAAGACTCCCGTTAAAACAAAGCTTCAGGTGATGAATGATGGATGAGGTGGTGGCAAAGGAGAAAGAGCAGGAGGAAAAGGGACCATTCACATCATAGAATCATAGAATCATAGAATGGTAGAGTTGGAAGGGACCTCCTGGGTCATCTGGTCCAACCCCCTGCTCAAAGCAGGATTCACTAAATCATCTCAGACAGATGTCTGTCCAGCCTCTGTTTGAAGACGTCCATTGAAGGGGAACTCACCACCTCTCGTGGCAGCCTGTTCCACTCATTAATCACCCAAACTGTCAAAAAGTTTTTTCTAATATCTAATCTGTGTATCCTCCCATTTAGTTTCATCCCATTGCTTCTAGTCTTTCCTTGTGCAAATGAGAATAAAGATGATCCTTCTACAATGTGACAGCCCTTGACATATTTGTAGACAGCTATTAAGTCTCCTCTCAGTCTTCTTTTTTGCAAGCTAAACATTCCCAAATCCTGCAACCGTTCCTCATAGGACATGGTTTGCAGACCAGTCACCATTCTGGTCGCTCTTCTCTGAACTTGCTCCAGTTTGTCTATGTCTTTTTTAAAATGTGGTGCCCAAAACTGTACACAGTATTCCAGATGAGGTCTGACCAAAGAGGAGTAAAGACCGATAATGACTTCACGTGATCTAGACTGTATGCTTCTGTTAATACATCCCAGAATTGTATTTGCCTTTTTTGCTGCTGCATCACACTGTTGACTCATGTTCAGTCTATGATCTATTAGTATACCTAAGTCTTTTTCACATGTACTGTTGCTTAGCTCTATTCCTCCCATTCTGAATATGCTTTTTTCATTTTTATTGCCCAGATGTAGTACTTTGCATTTTTCCCTGTTAAAAACCATTCTGTTGGTTGCTGCCCACTGCTCCAGTTTATTTAGGTCTTTTTGAATCCTCTCTCTCTCTTCTCTAGTATTAGCTATCCCTCCTAGCTTTGTGTCATCAGCAAATTTAATCAGTTTACCCTCAATTCCTTCATCTAAATCATTGATAAAGATGTTGAACAATACAGGTCGCAGGACGGAGCCCTGTGGTACCCCACTTGAGACATTCATCCAGCTGGATGTGAAGCCATTTACAACCACCCTTTAAGTCCGATCACTAAGCCAGTTATGAATCCACCTAACAGTTGCGTGGTCCATTGCATACTTGGTCATTTTTTCAATAAGGATGGTGTGAGATACTTTGTCAAATGCTTTGCTGAAGTCAATATATACTATATCTACAGCATTTCCCTGATCCACTCAGTCAGTGATTCTGTCATAGAAGGAAATTAAGTTAGTCTGACATGACTTGTTAGTTACAAACCCATGCTGACTCTGGTTAATCACTTCATTCTTATCCATGTACTTACATACATGTTGTTTAATAATTTGTTCAAAGATGTTTCCTGGTATAGAAGTCAGACTCACCGGCCTATAGTTCCCTGGGTCCACCTTCTTCCCCTTTTTGAAGATAGGAACAACATTTGCTCTTCTCCAGTCTTCTGGGACTTCTCCTGTTCTCCAAGAATTTTCAAAGATTATGGAGAGTGGTTCTAAAATTTCTTCTACGATCTCCTTCAGTACTCTGGGGTGTAATTCATCTGGACCTGAGATTCATCAATATCAGGCCAGTCAACCACACATGTCTTGTAGGATGTGTTTCTGTACCAAAAGGAGCGGTTCGGCAACACAGTTATAGGGCATGCAGTGAGTGCAATGCCTACCAAAAATTTCGAGGCACTCCAATGCCCCTTGGAAGTGACATGGAGGTCAGAGGGCCTTAACTAAACCGTTTTTTTCCATTTAAAGCAACTGGGTCACCTGTGCACTGGTGGCCTAAGCAGTGAATGGAAGGCTTTCCAAAAATTATGAGGAACTGCAATGCCCCTTGAAACAGACGTGGATTACAGCATACTAAAAACCTTCTACCCATTATTGGGGAGTGGGTCTCCCTTAGTGTTCGCCTATGCATTGAAAAGCAAAAGCTGACTAAACTTAGGAGGAAATGCAATGCCCCTTGGAAGAATGGTGGAGGTCGCAGTGGAATAAAAAGACAATATCAATGCCCCTTGAAAAAGTGGTGGAAGTCGCAGTTGCTTAACAAGACGGATTTAATGCCCCTTGGAAGAATGGTGGAGGTTGCAGTAGCTTAACAAGACGGTTTTAATGCCCCTGGGAAAAGTGGTGGAGGTCGCAGTAGCTTAACAAGACGGACGCTGGTACAGTCGGCAAGGTACTCCCTCACCATCTTTTGAAACTTTCCACTCCTTGTGAGAGTACCCCGTGCCTCAGGGCCTGTAAGCTGGGCGGGTCTCAGAAAACTGTCCCAGAATGTTGACAGTGTTCCCCTGCCTCTGCTGGATTGGAGTTGCGTCTCTCTCGCCTGTACGCCTTGGTTGGTCAACGAACTGTGACCTCTGCCGCTAGCGTGTTCAGATGGGAATTTTTTTAACAGTTCTGCAGCAAGGGCCTTCTGGTACTGCCCCTTTTTTGTAGACCTCTCCACCTCAGGAATAAGAGAGTGAAAGTTCTCCTTGTAGCAGGGGTCTAAAAGTGTCATCAACCAGTAATGACTGTCACCCAACATTTTGACAACGCGAGGGTCATGATTAAGGCAGCGTAACATAAAGTCAGCCATGCGTGCCAGACTGGTAATGGGCAAGACTTCCGTGTCCTCACCAAGATGACGACTGACCATGCTCTCCTCCTCCTCCTCCTCCCCCCTGTCCTCAGGCCACCCACGCTGAACCGACGGTATGACACTTGTACAGGTACTACCGTCTACAGCACATGATACCAGCTCCTGTTCTTACTCCTCCTCCTCTTGCTCTCCCTCATTGTCCCCCAATACACGTTGGGATGAGATGAGGATGGGCTGTGTGTAATCGCCAATTATGGGTTCTTGATCCATCTCATCATACTCTGGCTGCAATGCTTCCTCTTTAATTCTCTGCAGAGAGCGTTGCAAAAGACAGACAAGTGGGATGCTGACGCTAATGATGGCGTCATCGCCACTCACCATCTTGGTGGACTCCTCAAAGTTTGTCAGGATGGTACATATGTCAGACATCCAGGTCCACTCCTGAGGTCTTATCTGTGGAGTCTGACCTGAATATCGACGGCCTTGTTGCAGCTGGTACTCCACAACTCCTCTCTTCTGCTCACAAATCCTTTGCAACATGTGGAGGGTAGAGTTCCAACGTCTGGGGACATCACACACCAGTCGGTGTGCCGGAAGCTGCAAACGCTGCTGCAACACAGCAAGGGCGGCGGAAGCTGTAGCCGACTTGCGAAAATTAGCTGACACGTGGCGTACTTTGACGAGCAGATCTGGCAACTCGGGGTACGATTTAAGAAACCACTGAACCACGAGGTTAAGCACATGAGCCAGGCATGGTACGTGTGTGATCTCGCCTCGCCTCAGAGCCGCCACCAGGTTACGGCCATTGTCACACACGACCATGCCTGGATGTAGGTTCAGCAGTCTCAGCCACAGATCTACCTGCTCTTTCACAGCTGTCCACAACTCACAAGCAGTGTGAGGTTTATCACCTAAGCTTATGAGTTTCAGCACAGCTTGTTGCCGCTTGGCTGAGGCAGTACTGCAGTGCTTCCAGCTTGTAACTGATGTGGTGATATCTGAGATGGCGGCTGAACATGAGGAGGAGGAGGATGATGCGCAGGAGCTGTACACTGTGGGGGCAACTCTGACTGACATCGGGCCCGCAATCCTCCGTGTGGGGAGGATGTGTTCCGTTACGACTGGGTCCCGGCTTCAACTATGTTTACCCAGTGTGCCATCAGGGAGATGTACCGTCCCTGGCCACAAGCACTTGTCTACGCGTCCGTTGTCAGGTGGACTCTCCCAGTAACTGCGTTGTTGAGGGCACGGCAGATGTTTTGGGACACGTGCTTGTGTAGTGCGGGGATGGCACACCGGGCAAAATAGTCTCTGCTGGGGACCAAGTACCGAGGGATGGCCACCGCCATAATGTTGCAGAAGGATTCCGTCTCCACCAGCCTAAAAGGCAGCATTTCCAACGCAAGCAGTCATGAAATCTGCAAATTTAGGACTGTGGCCTGTGGGGCGTTGGCTGCGAATTTGCGCTTTCGTTCAAAGCTCTGGGATATGGACAATTGAACGCTGCGGTGGGACGTGGACGTGGATGTTGATGCTGTTACTTGAGAAACTTCCATAACAAGTGAAGACTGAGAGGAGGGGGCATCTTTGCATGCAGTATGGATAGGGGATTGCCTTGCACACACAACAGGGGGTTCTATTACATGCACAACAGCAGAAGAAGTAGTGGTGACACCCGCTGACACTGGTCGTGGACCCTGGAGTTCGCCCCACAAAGTTGGGTGCTTTGCTGTCATGTGCCTGATCATGCTGGTGGTGGTCAGGCTGGTAGTTTTGTCACCCCTGCTGATGCTGGCATGGCTGGTGGTACAAATGGCCTTTTTGAAGTCATCAGCAGAGTCTTTAAAAAAATTCCAGACTCTGGAAGACCTACCGGTTGTACTGGCAACGTCCCTCATGTTGGTGTTACGGGGAACTGTTGCCCGCCTTCTGTGTGCGGCCACCACACTGCTTCTTCCTGCCTGTTGGGGTACTCTGCCTCCCTCCCCCTGTGTGCTGCTGGCCTCGCTCTGCGTGTCCTCCTGCCACGTTGGGTCAGTAACTAGATCATCCACCACCTCCTGCTCTTCCACTTGCGCACCACGATCCTCCTCCTCACTTTGTGGCAATTGTGTCTCGTCATCGTCCACCTCTTGTGACAAATTGCCAGGGTCGACTTCCTGTGGCCGTGGCTGTTCAAATATTTGGGCATCGCTACATGGGATCTCCTCTTCTAGCACTTCAAGCGGAGCAGGCGAGGGGCACAAATATGGAAATGGACCAGTGAACAGCTCTTCAGAGTGTCCAAGTGTGGGATCAGTTGCTGTCCGACGACACTTGGCATGGTGGGAGGAAAGAGCATCAGGGTGAGGAGGAGTATGCGGTCGAGACTCACGGCTACTAAAACTTGACCGTGTGGAAGACAGACTGGAGGTGGTGGTGCCCAGATAACTGGAAGTATTATCTGCTATCCAATTAATAACCTGTTCACACTGATCAGTTCGCAATACCTGTGTTGAAGTGTGCTTCCCTAGTAATTCGGTCAAGAAGTGGGAGCGAGAAGATATGGCTGTTGGCTGTGGCACATTTTCACCTTGGTCACGGCCCCGTCCTCTACACACACCATCACCAGAATGTCCAGTTCCACGTCCCTTGCCACGCGCCTTGCCCATTGTAAATGAAGTAAAATAGCTTACACTCCACTATCAATGGAAAAAGGATTAAAAAAAGGAGATTAGAACTGGAAGAGGAAAACGACAGTTCTATTTGTCTGGCCTACACCAGAATCTTTTAAACAGATATATTTGTGACTGAACAGACAGGGAGACACTATTACTGCTTTTTTTTTACGTAAAACAGGCCAAAAGCAGGATAATACAGAGATTTGACCCGTGGAACTGCAAAACCACAGTTCTATTTCTCTGGCCTACACCACACTCTTTTAAACAGATATATTGGTGTCTGACCAGTCAGGGAGACACTATTACAGTTTTTTTTACGGCAAAAATGCCAAAAGCAGGATAATACAGAGATTTGACCCATGGAACTGCAAAACCACAGTTATAGTTATGTGGCATACACCAGAATCTTTTAAACAGATATATTGGTGTCTTACCAGTCAAGGAGACACTATTATAGTTTTTTTTTACGGCAAAAAATGCCAAAAGCAGGATAATACAGAGATTTGACCCGTGGAACTGCAAAACCACAGTTATAGTTATGTGGCCTACACCAGAATCTTTTAAACAGATATATTGGTGTTTGACCAGTGAGGGAGACACTATTACAGTTTTTTTTACGACAAAAAATGCCAAAAGCAGGATAATACAGAAATTTGACCCATGGAACTGCAAAAGCCCAGTTATAGTTATGTGGCGTACACCAGAATCTTTTAAACAGATATATTGGTGTCTGACCAGTCAGGGAGACACTATAACAGGTTTTTTTATGGCAAAAAATGGCAAAAGCAGGATAATACAGAGATTTGACCCGTGGAACTGCAAAACCACAGTTCTATTTTTCTGGCCTACACAAGACTCTTTTAAACAGATATATTGGTGTCTGACCAGTCACGGAGACACTATTACAGTTTTTTTTACGGCAAAAAATGGCAAAAGCAGGATAATACAGAGATTTGACCCATGGAACTGCAAAACCACAGTTCTATTTTTCTGGCCTACACCAGACTCTTTTAAACAGATATATTGGTGTCTGAAAAAAATGATTTTTCCTGGCCCCTGAGACCGCGGGATAAGTCTAGCAATTTGACCAACAGGAGCACACAGGACTGTAATGCAGCGTTTGCTGGTATAACCACTGCGTCTCCTATACAGCCTGCCTGCCTGATATCTGGGATGGATATTAGTCCTGAGAAGGACTGTTTGTTTGATTTGGCAGGCTTTAGAGACCCTACACTACCTATTTCGGAGTATAAATCTCTCCATAACTCAGCAGCACTGACCCTACACTGGCTGATCTGGAGTGACTGTGTCCAAGATGGCGGCACCCGGTTTTAAATACTCGAGGTGACGCTGTGCGGCCAGCCAATCACTGTAATGCCCACAACCAACATGGCTGCGGCATTACAGTGACTGGCTGGCAATTCCTGCATGTTCATTGGCTCTGTAAAGAGCGCCAAACGTGCAAGGCGGAGACCCGAGCTCCCGCCCAATTAACCCGGAAATGCTCGGTGCTCACCGAACATCCCGAGTAGTGAGATGCTCGGGTGAGTAACGAGCAGTGTCGAGCATGCTCACTCAACACTAGTAGTTTCCCATTGTAACCACATTAATTCTACTTTACTTTTCAGAGACCCTTTGAAAAATACACTGTGCGCATTACTAATTATTTGGTAATTTGTATTTTTGAAGATGAATCTTACTAATGAACAACAACAAGGCTGTCAGTCATTCCAAACGGCTAAGAAACCTGAATATTTAAGAAAGTAAAATTGAGGCTTTGTCTTTCTTAGGAGAATATTTATGTGTGTATTATTTTCGAGCAACTATTAGTGCGCAGCATTATTATGCAACTAAATGAAAAATGTCAATTTTCCCATCTCAATTGTTTATTATCATCTATCAAAGTGAGACTAATAACCAAGCTCAAATACAAAAATACATTCCTTACATTTAAAAGAAATTTCAGTGACCAAAATAGCTCCCTTCTTTTCAATAATAGCCGTAAGACTTCCATCCATGGAAACCGTCAGCTTCTTAATTTGTTGATGGTCAACTTATTGGGCAGCACCAACCACAGCCTTCCAGACAGTGTTCACAGAGGTCACTGTTTATCTTCACTGCAAACCTCCCATTTAAGAAGGGCCCACAAGTTCTCAATAGGATTTAGGACAGATGGGGAAGGAGCCATGTCATTATCTTTTCATATTTAAGGCCTTTACTGGCAGTCAAGTAGTGGAGTGCATCGATGCATGCAATCGATGGAGCAATGTCCTGCATAAAAATCATTGTTTTCTTGAAAGATGCAGACTTTTTCCTGTGACACTGCTTCAAGTAAGTGTCTTCTAAATACTGGCAGTAGGATTGGGAGTTTATTATGAGTAAATTTGCAACTAGAAAATTCAAACTGTAAAGTACTGACTTGATTGCTTTCTCATGGGTCACTATTACATATACAGTGGCATGCTAAAGTTTGGGCACCCCTGGTCAAAATTACTGTTATTCTGAACAGTTAAGCAAGTTGAAGAGGAAATGATCTCTAAGAGGCCTAAAGTTAAAGATGACACATTTCCTTTGTATTTAGGCAAAAAAAATATATATATATACAGTACAGACCAAAAGTTTGGACACACCTTCTCATTTAAAGATTTTTCTGTATTTTCATGACTATGAAAATTGTACATTCACACTGAAGGCATCAAAACTATGAAATAACACATGTGGAATTATATACTTAACAAAAAAGTGTGAAACAACTGAAAATATGTCTTATATTCTAGGTTCTTCAAAGTAGCCACCTTTTGCTTTGATGACTGCTTTGCACACTCTTGACATTCTCTTGATGAGCTTCAAGAGGTAATCACCGGAAATGGTCTTCCAACAATCTTGAAGGAGTTCCCAGAGATGCTTAGCACTTGTAAGCCCTTTTGCCTTCACTCTGCGGTCCAGCTCACCCCAAACCATCTCGATTGGGTTCAGGTCTGGTGACTGTGGAGGCCAGGTCATCTGGCATAGGACCACATCACTCTCCTCCTTGGTCAAATAGCCCTTACACAGACTGGAGGTGTGTTTGGGGTCATTGTCTTGTTGAAAAATAAATGATGGTCCAACTAAACGCAAACTGGAAGGAATAGCATGCCGCTGCAAGATGCTGTGGTAGCCATGCTGGTTCAGTATGCCTTCAATTTTGAATAAATCCTCAACAGTGATACCAGCAAAGCACCCCCACACCATCACACCTCCTCCTCCATGCTTCACGGTGGGAACCAGGCATGTAGAGTCCATCCGTTCACCTTTTTTGCGTCGCACAAAGACACGGTGGTTGGAACCAAACATCTCAAATTTGGACTCATCAGACCAAAGTACAGATTTCCACTGGTCTAATGTCCATTCCTTGTGTTCTTTAGCCCAAACAAGTCTCTACAGCTTGTTGCCTGTCCTTAGCAGTGGTTTCCTAGCAGCTATTTTACCATGAAGGCCTGCTGCACAAAGTTTCCTCTTAACAGTTGTTGTAGAGATGTGTCTGCTGCTAGAACTCTGTGTGGCATTGACCTGGTCTCTAATCTGAGCTGCTGTTAACCTGCGATTTCTGAGGCTGGTGACTCGGATAAACTTATTCTCAGAAGCAGAGGTGACTCTTGGGCTTCCTTTCTTGGGGCGGTCTTCATGTGAGCCAGTTTCTTTGTAGCGCTTGATGGTTTTTGCAACTGCACTTGGGGGCTCTTTCAAAGTTTTCCCAAATTTTCAGACTGACTCACCTTCATTTCTTAAAGTAATGATGGCCACTCGTTTTTCTTTACTTAGCTGCTTTTTTTCTTGCCATAATACAAATTCTAACAGTCTATTCAGTAGGACTATCAGCTGTGTTTCCACCTGACTTCTACACAACACAACTGATGGTCTCAACCCCATTTATAAGGCAAGGAATCCCACTTATTAAACCTGACAGGGCACACCTGTGAAGTGAAAATCATTTCTGGTGACTACTTCTTGAAGCTCATCAAGAGAATGCCAAGAGTGTGCAAAGCAGTCAAAAAAGCAAAAGGAAGCTACTTTGAAGAACCTAGAATATAAGACATATTTTCAGTTGTTTCACACTTTTTTGTTAAGTATATAATTCCACATGTGTTAATACATAGTTTTGATGCCTTCACTCTGAATGTACAATTTTCATAGTCATTAAAATACAGAAAAATTTTTAAATGAGAAGGTGTGTCCAAACTTTTGGTCTGTACTGTATATATATATATTTTTTTATATTTTACATTTTAAAAATTACAAAAAGGAAAATGGGCCCATGCAAAGGTTTGTGCAACCTTGGAGATTTGTGTGCTCAGATAACTTTGACCAAGATTTCAGACCTTAATTAGCCTATTATGGTTATGGCTTGTTCACTATCATCGTTAGGAAAGGCCAGGAGATGCAAATTTTCCAGCTTTATTAAATCACAGCCTCTTCTAACCTTGTGCCAAAAAAATAGCAACCATGGGTTCTTCAAAGGAGCTGCCTAGCACTCTGAAAATGAAAATGGTGGAGGCCCACAAAGCAGGAGAAGGTGTCCGTTCCTCAGTTCGAAATGTAATTAAGAAATGGCAGTTACCAGGAACAAGATAAGGTCTGGAAGACCAAGCAAAATTTCAGTGAGAGCTGCTCATAGGATTGCTAGAGAGGCAAATCAGAACCCAAACTTGACTGCAAAAGACCTTCAGAAAGATTTAGCAGACTCTGGAGTTGTGGTATATTGTTTTCTTGTGGAGAAGTCATCACAAGAAAACCTCTTCTGGGTCCTCACTATAAAATTCAGCATCAGAAGTATGCAAAAGGACATCTAAACAAGCCTGGTGCATTTTGGAAACAAGTCCTGTGGACCGATGAGGTTAAAATAGAACTCTTTGGCCACAATGATCAAAGGTATGTGTGGAGAAAAAAGGGCACAGAATTTCAGGAAAATAACATCTCATCAACCAATAAGCATGGGGATCAATCATGCTTTGGGGTTGTGTTGCAGTCAATGGTACAAGGAACATTTCACGGGTAGAGGGAAGAATGGATTCAATGAAATTTCACCAAATTCTTAATGCAAACATAACACCATCTGTAAAAGAGCTGAAGTTGAAAAGAGGATGGCTTCTAGAAATGGATAATGATCCTAAACACATGACAAAATCCACAACAAACTACCTCAAAAGGTGCAAGTTGAAGGTTTTACAATGGCCCTCACAGTCCCCTGATCTGAACATCATTGAAAATCTGTGGCTAGGCCTCAAAATAGCAGTGAATGCAAGATGACCCCGGAATCTCACAGAACTGGAAGAATTTTCCAAGAAATAATGGATGAAAATCCCTCAAACAAGAATTGAAAGACTCTTGGCTGGCTACAAAAAGTGTTTACAAGCTGTGATACTTAAAAAAAGGGGGTGCTACTAGGTACTAACCATGCAGGGTGCCCAAACTTTTATATTGGCCCATTTTTCTTTTTGTAATTTTTCAAATGTAAAAGATGAAAAAATATATATATTTTTTTTTCCTAAAATACAAAGAAAATGTGTCATCTTTAACTTAAGGGCTTTTAGAAAATATTTAATCTTCAACTTGCTTAACTATTCACAATAACAGTAAGTTTGACCAGGGGTGCCCAAACTTTTTCATGCCACTGTAAATATAAGGTGCTGTCCCAGGAGTGACATTTTTTTAACACTCAGATTTGGTCCGTGAAAAAAATTACTCATCGGCTATGCCCCATTGAATAACATTAGTCTGAGTGCTGTCCGTGTGCTGTCCATTTTTTTACAGACCGAGAATACGCTCATGTGACAACTTCATCTCTTAGCTCTCATTGGCTTTCTCTGTGTGGCTGTAGGGTCGAGTTGAAGATGGGGTTGATGATTGTTGTATGTTTTGATTGTTATTTGTGTGATGGAGATGATTCTTGTGTGAAGTCCCTAGGGCCGATTGTTGTGTGCCGGATCTCCTATAGACTTTGCCTAAGGCTGTCCCTGGGATGCGGGAGGTCTGCCCAGTACGGGGAACCATACAATAAAGATAGGGATCTAGTACACTACACTGCTTAGACATTAGGTAGTTAATACAGGGGTTACATCATTAGCTGGGAGGAGTTACAGCATCAGAGCCGTTTTATAGAAAATCATTTCCGGGTTACAGACAGAGTTGGGGGAGAGTGAGTAGTGAGTAGCATTAGGCAGTGTACGTCTGCCGTTAGGGGAGGCCTGTGTCAGGCCACCTCATCCCTGGGTTCAAAATTGCACAGGATCGGTGTAGGTTCTGTCCCATGTACAGAGAGAGAGATGGGGTGTGGAGGAAGACGAGCAGACAGGAAAACAGACTCCATTGGCAATAACAGCAGTGAAGAAGTGTTTTACTAGTGCAAGTTATCAGAACAGAATGAGAACATATTTGAGACGGAAACTGGAAGCTGGCACAGTCCTAGGCTCATGGTCTGTCAGAGGTCCTCAAGGCGAGGTCTCTATATCCCTAGAGGGGAGATTATCAGCTGGGTTGCAGAAGAAGTGGATGATGCTGGGTCTCAGGAAGGGACGAGAGCAAACACTGGAAAGGCACATTACCAAGGGTCCTTCACTAACCAAAGAACTTGTCTTGATCTGAATACTGCAGCCGTGTATGGAAGAATTGCATAGTAAAAGTGAGTCTGTTAACCCTGATCTACGATCTCCTGTCTTGCTTGAAGTCGGTGTCAGTTCCATGGACAGTGTAACAGTGAGTACAGCAAATCCTCCAATGCAGCACACACTCCGGTCTCAGTCCTTAATAGTAGAGGGGGCATTGGGCGAAGAAAAGATAGTTCCGGCACACAGCATGATGATAACGGCTCCATGTGCTCCCCTCTACAGCAGCATCACTGGCTTTTATCTACAATGTGCAGACTAGATGCCTCCAGAGAAATCCATGCAAAGCCATCAGGATCAGGCTCGTCAACCTCATTATTTCTTTGTGCAGGACAACTTTATCCAAAATTCATGGTCAGGTAACATTTTTACAGACAAACTAAAAAATGGTCAATTTTTCACTTATAACTGATGTCTGAATTAGGTCCAAGAGACGTGTGTGTATTAGTTATACTGATGCCTTTCCTTCTGAAGTGGATGGATCCGTAGCATGAAATTGAGTGCAACAGTCTCTTCTGAAATATCAATGTCACGGCACAATTGACAAGACCATAATTGTGCTAATTCTGATTATTATAATTGCTTAAATAGTTTACACTTTTGTGCATGTTTGCGGTTTATAGAAATTCAGTTGCATTCCCTCCAAATGCCTATTGAATTTTGACGTGGGTGTGCTGACATCTTGACGCTCTACCAAATGTCCAGGATTCCAGCCTCTCAGCAGGGTTGTCCTCTCTGCTCAGCATACACCACCACTCTTGACAGGCTGTTTTGGGTTCCTGTGGCTCTCATTTCACTGTGGACGAGGAGACAATGTGATTTATTAGTTGCAGCCAAGCAGCTCGTGAGGGAGCTGAGAGGAGGTGGATGTGACTTCAAAATGCATGTCAGGGGTGAAAGTGAATGTTGAGCAGCTTGGTGAGAGACAAACAAACAGAAGCAGAAGCAAGGGACAGGTCAACTCCTTCCCTGTGTGACTATGTGTCAGGTAGCCTAAACGTGTCTAGGAATAAATAACCCTCATTGCTCTTTTCTTAGTTCCTACTTTCTTACAACAGTTTATTTGCTATTTTGTAATTACATCTTGACTTTTCATAATATCACAAAGTGACTAAACAACAAGAATAATAGGGCAAATATCTTTTGAAGCTCGTAATGCTTTTGGTACTTATTTGACAGTGCATATTGAATATTTTTTCCTCCCTTAATTACAAAGTTATTATAGTATTCTCCATATGGAATTATATACATAACATTAAGCCAGAGGTGATCTATCTGTGTTTTCCTGCGAGGTAAGGGCTCATGCAGATGACCGTGCAAATCAGTCCTATCATGGACCACAATGCATGGATTGACCGCGGCTCTACCAACCCGAGCATCACAGCCTCATAGATGTCTATGAAGCTTTCATGCTCAATCGGGAGACGTGCGGCCAGTCCGTGCATTGCATTCTGTGATTGGACCAATTTGCACGGATGTCTGCATGTGCCTTAAGGCAGTCTAGCCCATAAACATGCTTCTTCTGACAAGATTGGCATCCGACAGGTTGGGCTAAGTAATTGCAGCTAGCTCCAGCAGCATTCTGCACATGCGCAGTCAAGTGTACTTATTTATTATATATTTTACTTACATAGCGCCATTATATTCCACAGTGCTTTACAAACATTATCATCACTGTCCCCATTGGGGCTCACAAACTAAGTTTCCTATCACTTGGTGTGATTTGAGCCCAGGGCCCAATGCTGCAAAGTATTAACCACTGAGCCAACTTGCTGGCCTAGGCTTCCTCTAATACATCCAGAGCTGGCCTCTAATTATGTATCCAAGCAGGGAAGGACATATCATTACTGTAACCTGTGCAGCCGCCAGGGCCCGGGAGGTAAAGGGGCCCATTTCCACCTTCAAAGCAGGTGGAATTGTGCATTTTTAAGAGATATTTGGCTACAAATACTGTTCTTGCATAGGGGCATTTTTCTGTCTGTGTCCGCCAGTGTATCCAAGCCTGTGGGATCTCAATCAAGACAGTAAGGTCATGCTAGGGAGTAGACTGGTGATAACTCTTTACTGGTAATTAACATACAGAAATCTTTTTATTAGCTTCATTTATTATTATTATTATTATTTATTATTATTATTATAGCGCCATTTATTCCATGGCGCTTTACATGTGAAAGGGGTATACATAGCAACAACACTTACAATTACAATAATCTTGAACAATACAAGTCAGCGACTGGTACAGGAGGAGAGAGGACCCTGCCCGCGAGGGCTCACAATCTACAAGGGATGGGTGAGGATGCAGTAGGTGAGGCTAGACCTGGTCATGCAGCTGTATGGTGGAGCGAGAGTTACTGCAGGTTGTAGGCTAAATAGGTCTTCAGGTTCCTTTTGAAAGTTTCCACGGTAGGCGAGAGTCTGATGTGTTGGGGTAGAGAGTTCAAGAGTAGGGGGGATGCATGGGAGATTTACTAATTAAATGCTGTAGTTGAAGGTTTATTCAGGGGCATCATTATCAAATCCAATTAGCGTTTAGCATAATGGCATGGTGGAGGGTATGGCTACCAAATGTGACAAGTTCCCTTTAAATTCTTCACAAGCTACAGAAGAAAAAATGGTCCCTTTTTACATCAGTCGTGTGTTCAGCACTCTCAGTAGGAATGAAACTCCCTTGGAAACATTGCTCTCATCTCCTCAGTTGTGTAATACTATTGTTATATCTTGGTCAATGATCAATTAGGAGTTTGCTCTGGGAATGCTGCTTGACCATGATGGCTTGCTGTAGGCACTTAACTCCAAGCCAAGGGGCTTCATTAATATAGACCAACCAAGCATATATCCTGGTCCCTGAATTACCTGGAAGCTCATGTAACGTCTCTAATATCTACTTATTTTATACTCTCCAAGTGCAAAATCAACTACTATTTAGAGGAATGGAAGGTCTTATGAATAACCAGGAAATTGCAATGATGGAAAATGGCCTGATCCTGATTTGTTGCTGACAATATATGTCATCTTGTCTTTTTTTCAAAAGATTATATAAAAGGTAAACTTGTAATTGTTGTCTACTGATAAGTCTGCTGCAAAAAAAGTGTTCATTGGCGACTAGACCTTTAGGTGCCCATGGCAGATAAGGAAAATTGTGACCCCCCAACCATAAAATCAATTTAAAATGTTAGTGATTGGGTTGCTAGAACATAGGTTAATGGAAACATGACTGCTGGTCTATGTGAGTGAATAGGTTAATGAGCCCATTTATGAATCCTGTACCTGGTGCCCAGCTGTTAGCTAAAAAAGAAACAAACTGGATAATACGACCTAATGCACTCGGTGCTCTTAGACTTGAAAAGATTTTCCAATAATTATTTTTTTCTTACCGATAACTCTTGCCAAAAGTAAAAATATGACACTGAGCTTTACTCACTTACTAGTGCTCCAGTGCCTGATGTCCATTACTGCTGCTGTTCTTTGTTGACTGGTTGCAGCAATGATGTCACAACTACAGTGCACATGACTGCTGCAGCCAATCATTGTACTCTGTGATTCAATTATCGTAATGACCTTAGTAATGAAATCGTTCTTTTTGTTTTATCTAATAATTTTTAATATTTGATATACTATATTTACTTCTGCTTGCTCTGCTACTATGACGCTGACGGTAAGCACTCATAAGATAAATGCGCTAGTTTCTGTTTGCAGGTAAAGCCTGGGGAGGTACGAGACCAAGTGAAATGACCGCCTCTGCACTAACGATTTTCTGCCATATCTATAGTGGGGAAAATAAGTATTTGATACACTCCCGATTTTGCAAGTTTTCCCACCTACAAAGAATGGAGAGGTCTGTAATCTCGTAGGTACACTTCAACTTCAATATGTCTGTAAGGGCTAATAGTATTGGTCTTCTCATATGGACCTTTTGAGTCCCCCTAGGATCCAGGGCCTGGGTGCAACTTCAACCCCTGCGCCTACTATACGGTACTTATGCCCCTGACTGCAAATAACTACAGATCCCCTAAATACAGAATATATACATACATTGCACCAGAACCAAGAAAACAGAACCCCATATAACTACAGACCTTATTACACAGATCCCAGAATAAAATAGACCCCAGAAAAGACCCGACTTGACATTAATTTCTGTAAAAGATCAACATTTATTGCCAAAGCTCAAGAACAATTTTTTTTAGAGAATCACTTCAAAGTGCCATTGGCAGATGAGCAATAATGTGCAGAAATGGGCAGAAAAAATGTATTTGAGTGGTGGAACATGAACTGTAAAAATTTGTCCCGTTATCTGCGTCTCATTTTTTGTGTGTAGGAGATTAGGAGCAATTGATCTGCAAGTGCAGAAATCATTAATCACATCTGAATATGCCGCTTGCTGCTACCATGCAGTGCGAAGCTGAAAATAGATCATGACAGGATCTGGACGATCAGAAGCTTTTTTTAGACCTGACAACTAAAATTACCTCCCAATGTGACATTGCTTCCTCCGTAAAAAGAAAAAAAAAGAATTATGTGAATGGTAACATTAAAAGGAATTGCCCCAAAAAACTGCATAAATCAAATAAACATTCATTAGGAGATTTTTTTATATGTAACCCCCCATATGTGCTTCACTTTACCTATCACGCCCATACTGCAGTCTATATGACATGGGTATATTCTCATGTATAGATACATATCACCCCCCCCCCCCATATTACAGGAAATGAGAACACAGAGGCAGATTTATCAAAATTGTGTAAGAAATCAGTCATTGTTGCCCATAGCAAAAACCAAGCAGCTTTAATTTTAACAGATCTGTTTAACCCCTTAATGCTCCTTGAAAAGTAGATCCATCTTGGAGCTGTTCAGGGTCTGTGGAGCAATCATGGAAAATGGCGACAAAAAACAAATTTTTTTCAAAATTTACCATTTTTTTTTACAGGGAATTTGTCACCAGATTTTTGCTATCCCTTCTGAGAGCAGCATGATGTAGTGGCAGGGACCCTGATTCCACCAATATATCACTTACTGGGATACTTGCTGCAGTTTTGATAAAATCACAGTCTTATCTACAGCAGATCTAGCTGTTCACTGAATGCTGAGCTTTGTATAACCCCGCCCACACCACTGATTGGCAGCTATCTGTGTACAGTGTGCATAGGCAGAAAGCTGCCAATCAGTGGCGTGGGCGTGGTTATACAGAGCTCAGCATTCAGTGAACGGCTAGATCTGCAGTAGATAAAACTATGATTTTATCAAAACTACAACAAGCAGCTCAGTAAGTGACACATCGCTGGAATTAGGATCTCTGTCTCTATATTATGCTGCTCACAAATTAGATGGAAAAAGTCTGGTTACCTATACCCTTTAAGCAGGTAAAGTAGGAAGTGTATTGAGTGAGGCTGTACGCGTCTAGTTGGAGTATAGATGGAAGTATGTAATCGCATGCTTGTGGTCCATGACCGCCTGCTACCGGCACTTGAGAATCCTGATCGTGTGCACTGTACATGCTACAAGGAGTCACAAGTTGACTTGAACCCAAAGTTTGAACAACCCCTTTAACAATATAAAAGTAAAGCCTAGAAAGAAGTGACAGAAATGCATTTTTTTTCCAAATTTTCACCTCACTTATTTCCATACACCATATGGTAAAGTGAACAGGGACAGGTTCTCCTCCCAATATAGCATTCCTATGCTCCTCCAGAGCATTGCTGGGGACGATTCTTACGTTATCATCCAACTCACTGGACGCTTGTTGACCTCATAAGTCCATACTAGATGAGTGAGAACTTTCCATTTAGTATATTAATCCATTCTGACATATTCCTGTAATAATGTACCAGGGATCTGTAGGGGAACACCATTCACATAGATTATTCTATGATTTTTGTCTTTTACTTTTTAAAGTAAAAGCTATGTTTTTGACTTCTCCCACACTCGTCGTGTAACCTCACTTTGAATTTTCCCCCTATTTTTACATACACTACATGGTAAATTCAATGCTGTCTTTCAAAATCAAAACTTGCCTCACAAAAAACAGGCCTTCATATGGTTATGTTAATGGAAAAATGAAAAAAAAATGTTACAGCTCTGAAAAAGCGTTCAAAAAAATAAAAATGCAAAAATGAAAATAGGCTGGATCCATAAGTGGTTAAAAAATGAAGGTTGAGCTATGGTTGCTCTAAATTACTAAACCAGATATTTTTTAACAGTTTTGACAAATGTGGTCCATAGACTATATAATATATTCCCATACAGTATATGCTATCTGAACCACGGGCTGCATGATTCAGAGCCTTTCTCTAAAACACTGTGGCATTTCAGAGAAAACCGAATTGAAAAGCTGTCCTGTAGGGAGAGACCTGACTACTCCAATGTGTCACTCGACATGTAGTTTCTATCATATGCTTATTACAATATATGGTTAATGCACTCTCCTTGTATCTATACTCAATACTCATTTCCGTGTTTCTTCTTTTGTTTTCATCTTCTCCAAGTCCTTGCTTATCTTAGTATCAAAAAACTGACTCACTTCTAAACAGAAAACTGTTGTGTACAGGTGCTTACTAAGAGTGGCCATCTTCATATATAACTAACAAATAAAGTAGCACTCTGTAGCGCTATAGCATGCAAACATGAAATATATGAAATCTGAATTGCATTACTGCTCTAGAAAATAGGAATAATTGAGAATACTTAGCATATAAATTGGCCAATTCATGTGTACCTAGCAGCCACGGTAAGGCGACTCTTGTTGCTGGGAACCTATCTAGTGTGAATCCTCTCTTAGGCTGAAGCCTGCATTAATATGGGAAGGTAGGATCCTGCTATAATTAAAATCGCCCGAGGCTTAAGAATGAAGTGCTCAGTCAGAGAGCCTATGTATACAAATATCAAAGACTGATCGTCACTTCCAAACAGAAAACTGGTGTTTACAGGTGCTTACAAAGAGTAGCCATCTCCATACATAACTAACAAATAAAGTACCACTCTGTATGCAAACATGAAATATATGAAATTTGCAGCTGGGTACACATGAATTGGCCAATTTATGCGCTAAGTATTCTCAATTATTCCTATTTTCTAGAGCAGTAATGCAATTAAAGTTTCATATATTTCATGTTTGCATACTATAGTGCTACAGAGTGCTACTTTATTTGTTACTTTCTTATCTGAGAACTGATTACCGCTTTATTTTTCCTCTTATTTTTTCCCTTGTCTCCATTCTTTGGTATAGTCTAATACTTACACGATACACAGAGATTGCGTTCACTGTAACCTGTTGAACTGTACACTTTTTCAGGAGGGTTTTACTTTCGATTACTGCAATATCCACCTTCTGTGTTCTTGTGCGGACTCTCTTTGTATGTACCTTTTTATATATTACAATTTTGCTGATGCTTTTAATGTATTTCTAATAAAATCAATTTTCATATGGTTACATTTAAGTCTTCTCTGCCTTCGGTCAGAATTTGTAAGCCAAGCTAAGAATGGGTTCAAAGTGGGGAAGAGGTACAGATCTGTCCACTCAAGGTTTTGACTCACAAATACTGAGAGAAAACACTGACCAAAATATGAAAATGACATAAAACTGAGTTATTTTTCATCTATATGTCTATCCATATGGACATGGAGATACCTTAAAACACTACTCCAGCATTTTTTTTTTATTGCAGCCCTAGAGTGGTGCTCCTAATCTAAGTTCCTTGCCCCTACATCCTATCCGCCGCCATCTTCACTTTCTATCGGCGCCACTCCGGTCCATCTCTAGCAGTTTGTGACCTGCCGGATCACTCCACGGTTTGCCGGAGGTAATTTTTCAATGCAAGTTCATTAAAGCCTCGGTCTGGCTCTCATAGACTTGCATTGAGAGCTCATGATCGTTACTTGTGACTTCCGGCCAGTCAGAAGTTGCATTCACAAGATGACACTGTGGGACCAGAGTGACATTGAAAAAATGTGACGAAGCTGGCGGGTAATTATGACAGTAGGGGCAGGGGCCTTAGTTTAAATGCACCACTCCAGCGCCGAAAAAAAACAAAAAAAACACTAATGTTGTGCTGTAAGGTTGCAGCTCATACTTGAGCTTTGCCCAAACAACTTTATAAAGAGTTATTAACTTATGGATACATAAAGTATGTCTTGCACCTATTATCCATCATTTTTTTGTCCACATTACATCCATATTTCAATATCTCTAGTATAGTTCAATATCTTTCTTGAAGAAAACCCATCAGGAGCATTGGAGCCACAGTCCCTGCCAGTAAGGTGAAGGTGGTTTTAACTGGTAAGCATTAGTGTTGAGCGAGCATGCTCGACACTGCTCGTTACTCGCCCGAGCATCTCACTACTCGGGATGTTCGGCGAGCACTGAGCATTTCTGGGTTACTCGGGCGGGAGCTCGGGTCTTCGCCCTGCACGTTTGGCGCTCTTTACAGAGCCAATGAACATGCAGGGATTGCCAGCCAGTCACTGTAATGCCGCAGCCATGTTGTTTGTGGGCATTACAGTGATTGGCTGGCCGCACAGCGTCACCTCGAGTATTTAAAACCGGGCGCCGCCATCTTGGACACAGTCGCTCTGGATCAGACAGAGTAGAGAGGGTGCTGCTGAGTTAGGGAGAGATATCTAGTGCGAAATAGGTAGTGTAGGGTCTCTAAAGCCTGCCAAATCAAACAAACAGTCCTTCTCAGGACTAATATCCATCCCAGATATCAGGCAGGCAGGCAGGCTGTATAGGAGACACAGTGGTTATACCAGCAAATGCTGCATTACAGTCCTGTGTGCTCCTGTTGGTCAAATTGCTAGACTTATCACTCCGGTCTCAGGGGACAGGAAAAAAATTTTTTTTTTTCACCTAAATCCTATTTTTTTTTCCTGAGTCAGACTGTACAAATACGCGTCTTGTTAACCTTTTGGTATTCCCCCCCCCCCCCCCCCAAAAAAAAAAAAATTGAGTGTGTCTGTGACTGTTCAGACACCAATATATCTGTTTAAAAGAGTCTGGTTTTTGCCAGAGAAATTGAACTGTGGTTTTGCAGTTCCACGGGTCAAATCTCTGTTTTATCCTGCTTTTGGCATTTTTTGCCGTAAAAAAGACTGTAATAGTGTCTCCCTGACTGGTCAGACACCAATATATCTGTTTAAAAGATTCTGGTGTACGCCACATAACTATAACTGTGGTTTTGCAGTTCCATGGGTCAAATCTCTGTATTATCCTGCTTTTGGCATTTTTTGCCGTAAAAAAAACTGTAATAGTGTCTCCCTGACTGGTCAGGCACCAATATATCTGTTTAAAAGAGTCTGGTGTAGGCCAGAGAAATAGAACTGTGGTTTTGCAGTTCCATGGGTCAAATCTCTGTATTATCCTGCTTTTGGCATTTTTTGCCGTAAAAAAAACTGTAATAGTGTCTCCCTGACTGGTCAGACACCAATATATCTGTTTAAAAGAGTCTGGTGTAGGCCAGAGGAATAGAACTGTGGTTTTCCTCGTCCACAGTTCTAATCTCCTTTTTATTACCCTTTTTCCATTGATAGTGCGAGTATAAGCTATTTTACTTCATTTACAATGGGCAAGGCGCGTGGCAAGGGACGTGGAACTGGACGTTCTGGTGATTGTGCGTGTAGAGGACGGGGCCGTGGCCAAGGTGAAAATATGCCACAACCAACAGACACATCTTCTCGCTCACACTTCTTGACCGAATTAGTAGGGAAGCACACTACAACACCAGTATTGCGAACTGATCAGTGTGAACAGGTTATTAATTGGATAGCAGATAATACTTCCAGTTACCTGGGCACACTCACCTCCAGTCTGTCTTCCACATGGTCAAGTTTTAGTAGCCGTGAGTCTCGACCGCATACTCCTCCTCACCCTGATGCTCTTTCCTCCCACCATGCCGAGTGTCATCAGACAGCAACTGATCCCACACTTGGACCCTCTGAAGAGCTGTTTACTGGCCCATTTCCATATTTGTGCCCCTCACCTGCTCCGCTTGAAGTGGTGGAAGAAGAGATCCCATGTAGCGATGCCCAAATATTTGAGCAGCCACGGCCACAGGAAGTCGACGCTGGCAATTTGTCACAAGAGGTGGACGATGACGAGACACAATTGCCACGAAGTGAGGAGGAGGATCGTGGTGCGCAAGTGGAAGAGGAGGAGGTGGATGATCTAGTAACTGACTCAACGTGGCAGGAGGACACACAGAGCGAGGCCAGCAGCACACAGGGGGAGGGAGGCAGAGTACCCCAACAGGCAGGAAGAAGCAGTGTGGTGGCCGCACACAGAAGGCGGCCAACAGTTTCCCATAACACCAACATGAGGGACGGTGCCAGTACAACCCGTAGGTCTTCCAGAGTCTGGAATTTTTTTAAAGACTCTGCTGATAACTCCAAAAAGGCCATTTGTACCACCTGCCATGCCAGCATCAGCAGGGGTGACAAAACTACCAGCCTGACCACCACCAGCATGATCAGGCACATGGCAGCAAAGTACCCGACTTTATGGGGCGAACTCCAGGGTCCACGACCAGTGTCAGCGGGTGTCACCACTGCTTCTTCCGCTGTTGTGCATGTAATAGAACCCCCTGTTGTGCGTGCAAGGCAATCCCCTGTCCATACAGCATGCAAAGATGCCCCCTCCTCTCCGTCTTCACTTGTCATGGCAGTTTCTCAAGAAACAGCATCAACGTCCACATCCATGTCCCACCGCAGCGTTCAATTGTCCATATACCAGAGCTTTGAACGAAAGCGCAAATTCACAGCCAACGCCTCACAGGCCACAGTCCTAAATTCGCACATTTCACGACTGCTTGCGTTGGAAATGCTGCCTTTTAGGCTGGTGGAGACGGAATCCTTCCGCAACCTTATGGCGGTGGCCATCCCTCAGTACTCGGTCCCCAGCCGACACTATTTTGCCCGGTGTGCCATCCCCGCACTACACAAGCACGTGTCCCAAAACATCTGCCGTGCCCTCAACACCGCAATTACTGGGATCAGAGCCGGCGTCAGCACCCGGCGCACCCGGGCAAGTGCCGGGGCCCTGAGCAGGCAGGGGGGCCCACTGGCGGTCGCGCACCCCACTGGGCTATGGGCGGAGGAGAGCGGTGTCTGCGCCCGCCCTACTTCCCCGCTTGCTCAGGGCCCCAGCAGCCGGATACTTACCTCTCCCCATGCCTCCACAGATCCGCTGTCTTACTGCTCTGCGCTCCCTGTGACATCTCAGGTAAGAGGGCGCAGTGACGTCTTTCCATCGCACGTTCCCCTGAGCCTTCACAGGGAGCGCAGAGCAGGAAGATGCCAGCAATGGAGTCCGGACCCGAGCAGCGGGCAGCAGGTGAGGAGGAGGGACGTGAGTATTTGATTTTTTTTTTTAATGTATGGAGCCGGGCATGGTGCATAATATGGGGGGGGGGTGACATCCTGCATGGGGCATAATATGGGGGGGTGACATCCTGCATGGGGCATTATAAAGAGAGGGGGGTGACATTCTGTATGGGGGCATTATAAAGAGAGGGGGGGTGGTGACATCCTGCACGGGGCATTATAGAGAGAGGGGGTGACATCCTGCATGGGGCATTATAGAGAGAGGGGGGGTGACATCCTGCATGGGGCATTATAAAGAGAGGGGGTGACATCCTGCATGGGGCATTAAGAAGAGGTGGGGTGACATCCTGTATGGGGCCTTATAAAGAGGGGGGGTACATCCTGCATGGGGCATTATAAAGAGGAGGGGTGACAGCCGGCATGGGGCCTTATAAAGGGGGGAACAGCCTGCATGGGGCATTATAAGGGGGGGGGACAACCTGCATAGTGCATTATGTGGGGGGAACAACCTGCATGGAGCATTATAAGGGGGGGGGGACAGCCTGTATTGGGCATTATGTGGGGGGTAACAGCCTGCATGGAGCATTATAAGGGGGGGACAGCCTGTATGGGGCATTATGTGGGGGGTAACAGCCTGCATGGAGCATTATAAGGGGGGGGGGAGCCTGTATGGGGCATTATGTGGGGGGTAACAGCCTGCATGCAGCATTATATGGGGGCCAGTATCCTGTATGGAGCATTATAAGGGGACCAGTATCCTGCATGGAGCGTTATATGGGGGCCAGTATTCCGTATGGAGCCTTATATGGAGGCCAGTATTCCGTATGGAGTCTTATATGGGGGCCAGTATTCCGTATGGAGCCTTATATGGGGGCCAGTATTCCGTATGGAGCCTTATATGGGGGCCAATATTCCGTATGGAGCCTTATATGGGGGCCAGTATCTCATATGGAGCCTTATATGGGGGCCAGTATTCCGTATGGGGCCTTATATGGGGGCCAGTATTCCGTATGGGGCCTTATATGGGGGCCAGTATTCTGTGTGGAGCGATTCGCCGGTTTCTGAGCAATTGTAGAATTTACAAAAGATATCGCTCATGTAATGTAAGAAGTGAAATCTTTGCATTGTACTATATATATATATATATATATATATATATATATATATTTCTCTGCGGTATCTGTGCATCATGAATCGTGGTATGTATTAAAGGGACCCACTGAGACTCTTTCGCCCGGGGCCCAGAAAAACCTGGAGCCGGCCCAGACTGGGATGGTCCACCTGACAACGGACATGTGGACAAGTGCTTGTGGCCAGGGACGGTACATCTCCCTGATGGCACACTGGGTAAACATAGTGGAAGCAGGGACCCAGTCGGACCTTGGAACGGAACACATCCTCCCCACACTGAGGATTGCGGGCCCTATGTCAGTCAGAGTTGGCCCCACAGTGTACAGCTCCTGCGCATCATCCTCCTCCTCCTCCTCATGTTCAGCTTCCATCTCAGATATCACCACATCAGTTACAAGCTGGAAGCACTGCAGTACTGCCTCCGCCAAGCGGCAACAGGCTGTGCTGAAACTCATAAGCTTAGGTGATAAACCTCACACTGCTTGTGAGTTGTGGACAGCTGTGAAAGAGCAGGCAGATCTGTGGCTGAGACAGCTGAACCTACATCCAGGCATGGTCGTGTGTGACAATGGCCGTAACCTGGTAGAGGCTCTGAGGTGAGGCGAGATCACACACGTACCATGCCTGGCTCAAGTGTTTAACCTCGTGGTTCAGCAGTTTCTTAAATCGTACCCCAAGTTGACAGATCTGCTCGTCGAAGTACGCCGCCTGTCAGCTCATTTTCGCAAGTCGGCTACAGCTTCCGCCGCCCTTGCTGTGTTGCAGCAGCGTTTGCAGCGTTTGCAGCTTCCAGCACACCGACTGGTGTGTGATGTCCCCACACATTGGAACTCTACCCTCCACATGTTGCAAAGGATTTGTGAGCAGAAGAGAGCAGTTGTGGAGTTTTTGCAACGCTCTCTGCAGAGAATTAAAGAGGAGGCATTGCAGCCAGAGTATGATGAGATGGATCAAGAACCCGTAATGAACGATTACACACAGCCCAGCCTCATCTCATCCCAACGTGCATTGGGGGACAATGAAGGAGAGGAGGAGGAGGAACAGGAGCTGATATCATGTGCTGTAGACGGTAGTACCTGTACAACTGTCATACAGTCGGTTCAGCGTGGGTGGCCTGAGGACAGGGGGGATGAGGAGGAGGAGGAGGAGGAGAGCATGGTCAGTCGTCATCTTGGTGAGGACACGCAAGTCTTGCCCGTTACCAGTCTGGCACGCATGGCTGACTTTATGTTACGCTGCCTTAACTGTGACCCTCGCGTTGTCAAAATGTTGGGTGACAGTCATTACTGGTTGGTGACACTTTTAGACCCCCGCTACAAGGAGAACTTTCACACTCTTATTCCTGAGGTGGAGAGGTCTACAAAAATGGGGCAGTACCAGAAGGCCCTTGCTGCAGAACTGTTAAAAAAATTCCCATCTGAACACACTAGCGGCAGAGGTCACAGTTCATTGACCAACCGAGGCGTACAAGCGAGAGAGACGCAACTCCAATCCAGTAGAGGCAGGGGAACATTGTCAACATTCTGGGACAGTTTTCTGAAACCCGCCCAGCTTACAGGCCCTGAGGTGCAGGGTACTCTCACAAGGAGTGGAAAGTTTCAAAAGATGGTGAGGGAGTACCTTGCCGACCGTACCAGCGTCCTCCGTGATTCCTCTGTGTCTTTTAATTATTGGGTATCCAAGCTGGAAACTTGGAATGAACTCGCTCTGTATGCCTTGGAGGTCCTGGCCTGCCCTGCCGCTAGCGTGTTATCAGACCGTGTTTTTAGTGCCGCTGGGGGAATTATAACTGATAAGCGCACTCGCCTGTCAACTGACAATGCTGACAAGCTGACCCTTATCAAAATGAACAAGGGCTGGATTGGGCCAGACTTCTCATCACCACCAAATGACAGCAGTGTAACATAAAGTCAAATCCACTGTGTTATTTTGGGAGGTGTATTCCCATGCACTGCTCCACACCCACACATGGGTGTACGCTTCCTCATTTCGGCAGTATTTTGCTCTTCTCCTTATCCTCAGCCTCCACCACCACTATACCACAAGGGTGACCGTGGTCCGTGTTGCCAGCATTGCAAGTTCCGTCCTAATTTTTGGCAGCTTTTGCTTGGAAGGCATAGGCAAAGACTATGGGAGACCAACTCCCCAATAATGGGAATAATGTTTTTAATATGCTGTACTGCATGGCTCTTGTAAGGGGCATGAAAACCGTCTTGTTAAGCTACTGCGACCTCCACCACTTTTCCCAGGGGCATTGATATTGTCTTTTTATTCCACTGCAACCTCCACCATTCTTCCAAGGGGCATTAAAACCGTCTTCTTAAGCTACTGCGACCTCCACCACTTTTCCCAGGGGCATTGATATTGTCTTTTTATTCCACTGCGACCTCCACCACTTTTATCAGGGGCATTAAAACCGTCTTGTTAAGCTACTGCGACCTCCACCATTCTTCCAAGGGCATTAAAACCGTCTTGTTAAGCTAATGTGACCTCCATGTCTCTTCCAAGGGGCATTAAAACCGTCTTGTTAAGCTACTTCGACCTCCACGTCTCTTCCAAGGGGCATTAAAACAGTCTTGTTAAGCTACTGCGACCTCCACCAATTTTCCCAGGGGCATTGATATTGTCTTTTTATTCCACTGCGAACTCCACCATTCTTCCAAGGGGCATTAAAACCGTCTTGTTAAGCTACTGTGACCTCCACCACTTTTCCCAGGGGCATTAAAACCATCTTGTTAAGCTACTGCGACCTCCACCACTTTTCCCAGGGGCATTGATATTGTCTTTTTATTCCACTGCGAACTCCACCATTCTTCCAAGGGGCATTAAAACCGTCTTGTTAAGCTACTGCGACCTCCACCACTTTTACAAGGGGCATTGATATTGTCTTTTTATTCCACTGCGAACTCCACCATTCTTCCAACGGGTATGAAAACCGCCTTGTTAAGTTACTGCGATCTCCTCCATGGACTTTTCAAAAGCTTGTGATACGGTTCCACACAAAAGGTTGATACATAAAATGAGAACAATGGGGATAGGGGAAAATATCTGTATGTGGGTTAAGAATTGGATCAGTGATAGGAAACAATGGGTGGTTATTAATGGAAAACACTCAGACTGGGTCTCAGTTAACAGTGGGGTACCACAGGGGTCAGTATTGGGCCCCCTTCTTTTTAACATATTTATTAATGACTTTGTAGGGGGCATACAGAGTAATATTTCAATATTTGCAGATGTCACTAATCTCTGCAGGGTAGTCAATACAGAAGAGGACAATTTTATATTACAGGAGGATCTATGTAAACTAGAAGCTTGGGCTGATAAATGGCAAATGAGCTTGAATGGGGATAAATGTAAGGTAATGCACTTGGGCAGAGGAAATGAAATGTATAATTATATGCTTAATTCTAAAACACTGGGCAAAACTGTAACTGAAAAAGACATGGGTGTATTGGTGGACGACAAGCTCACGTTTAGTGGCCAATGTCAGGCAGCTGCTGCAAAGGCAAATAAAACAATGGGATGCATTAAAAGAGGCATAGATACTCATGAGGAGAACATCATTTTACCTCTCTACAAGTCATTAGTGCGACCACACTTAGAATACTGTGTACAGTTTTGGTCTCCGGTATATAAGAAAGACATAGCTGAACTAGAGAGGGTGCAGATAAGAGCAATCAAGGTTATTAGAGGACTGGGGGGTCTGCAATACCAAGACAGGTTACTACACTTGGAGTTATTTAGTGTGGAAAAAAGGCTTAGGGGTGATCTTATTACTATGTACAAGTATATGAGGGGACAGTACAAAGACCTTTATACTGATCTTTTTACTCTGAGGCCATAGACGGGGACAATGGGGCATCTTCTACGTCTGGAGGAAAGAAGGTTTAATCATAATCACAGACGGGGATTCTTTACTGTAAGAGCAGTGAGACTATGGAACTCTCTGCCGCATGATGTTGTAATGAGTGATTCACTATTAGAATTTAAGAAGGGCATGGATGCCTTTCTTGAAAAGTATAATATTACAGGTTATATATACTAGATTCCTTGATAGGGCGTTGATCCAGGGAGCTAGTCTGATTGTCGTATGGAGTCGGGAAGGAATTTTTTTCCCCAATGTGGAGCTTAGTGTTTGCCACATGGTTTTTTTTTGCCTTCCTCTGGATCAACGTGTTAGGCTATGGGTTGAACTAGATGGACTTAGTCTTCCTTCAACCTTAAAAACTATGTTACTATGTTACTATGTTACTTTTCCCAGGGGCATTAAAACCGTCTTGTTAAGCTAATGCGACCTCCACCACTTTTCCAAGGGGCATTGATATTGTCTTTTTATTCCACTGCGACCTCCACCATTCTTCCAACGGGCATTGCATTTCCTCCTAATTTTAGTCAGCTTTTGCTTTTCAATGCATAGGCGAACACTAAGAGAGACCCACTCCCAAATAATGGGTAGAAGGTTTTTAGTATGCTGTAATCCACGTCTGTTTCAAGGGGCATTGCAGTTCCTCATAATTTTTGGAAAGGCTTCCATTCACTGCTTAGGCCAACAGTGCACAGGAGACCCAGTTGCTATAAATGGAAAAAACGGTTTAGTTAAGGCCCTCTGACCTCCATGTCACTTTCAAGGGGCATTGGAGTGCCTCAAAATTTTTGGTAGGCATTGCACACACTGCATGCCCTATAACTGTGTAGCCAAACCGCTCCTTTTGGTACAGAAACATATCCTACAAGACATGTGTGGTTGACTGGCCTGATATTGATGTGAATGGTCCCTGTTCCTCCTGCTCTTTCTCCTTTGCCACCACCTCATCCATCATTCATCACCTGAAGCTTTGTTTTAACGGGAGTCATAGAACTGGGATAGTAGCAGGAAAACATCCAGCAATCCACGGAGGAGGTAGGATATGCGCCAAAACGCTGACCACCTCAGGCTACTACGTACATGCGCTTGCATTCCAAGAAAACAAAGCAGATGCTAACTTCTATCATCATCATGCTCCTCAACTTCTCACTCTCGACTCCCCTAATGGGGAAGCCAGGGCCCACCGGAGGAGTCTGGTTCTCTGGTGGGCTCATCCAATGCTGCCCTAAAGCAGGCCGGGCTAAGAAAAGTGTGGGGGGAAGTTCCAAGGAGAAATAGGGGAGACCGTTTATGGACACCCGGCCGTCTCCAGGTGGCTGGGGACCATGTGTGGACATCCGGCCGCGGGACAGCTGGGGACCGAGTATGGACTGGCGGCTGGGGACCAAGCGTGGACACCTGGCCGACGGGCGGCTGGGGACTGAGTATGGATACCAGGCCACCAACGCAGCCATGACATGGTGGCCGGCGTCTGCCTCCACATGCCTAAAAGGCCCAATTTCAAGTGCAAGCAAGCTAGCAGTATGGTATTGCAGCCTGTGGGTGGGTGGCTGGCAGGTTGCACACTTACGCTTGCATTCCAAGAAAACAAAGCAGATGCTAACTTCTATCATCATCATCATGCTCCTCACCTTGGCACTCTCAACTCCCCTGATGGAGAAGCCAGGGCCCACCGGAGGAGTCTGCTTCTCTGGTGTGCTCATCCAATGCTGCCCTAAAGCAGGCCGGGCTAAGACAAGTGTGGGGGGAAGTTCCAAGGAGAAATAGGGGCCGCTGGGGACTGTTTATGGACACCCGGCCGCGGGGCAGCTGGGGACCGAATATGGACACCCAGCCACCCCCTGGCAGCTGGGGACCGAGCGTGGACACCCGGCCGCCGGGCGGCTGGGGACTGAGTATGGATACCAGGCCGCTGACGCAGCCAGGGCCCACTGGAGGAGTCTGGTTCTCTGGTAGGCTCGTCCAATGTTGCCCTAAAGCAGGTCGGGCTAAGAAAAGTGGGGTGGGAGGTTCCAAGGAAAAATAGGGGCGGCTGGGGACCGTTTATGGACACCCGGCCGCCCCCAGGTGGCTGGGGACCATGTGTGGACACCTGGCCGCGGGGCGGCTGGGGACCGAGTATGGACACCCAGCCGCCCCCTGGCGGCTGGGGACTGAGCGTGGACACCCGGCTGCCGGGCAGCTGGGGACTGAGTATGGATACCTCGCTGCCAAAGCAGCCATGAGGTAGTGGCCAGCTTCGGCCTCCTCCAAACTAAAAGGCCCTATTTCAAGTGCAAGCTAGCAGTATAGTATTGCAGCCTGGGGGTGAGTGGGTGGCAGGCTGCATACTTGTGCTTGTATTGCAAGGAATGGGGGAGGTACAATTGAACACTGCCCTGGGACAAGGACTTGCACGGGGATAGTTGCAAGTCTGCATCTTCTGATGCGGCAAGGATCACTTCTGATGGTCACACTTTTAGGCAGTGACCTGGGTGTCAGAGATGCTTCCAGGGGTCTTCTCGATGCTGTTCCCATGTCTTTTCAGCACTGTATGCATGTGTCACACAGCACATGGCCAGATAAGATTGTAAAATGTTAAAATTACATTTCCTGGTGAATGCATTTGTCACGGTTGAAAGCAATACAAAAGTGCAAAAACGCATAAAAAATGCTACTTGTGAACATAGCCCAAGGTGTGGAGGAGTATTTTTGTTTTTGGTTATTTATTTTACCTTATACACAAGTCTTTACCCTGGAAAGGAAGTTCCTTAACATATTTCACAGGAAACCGGTTTCAGTTTCGTTTTTGAACGTTTTATTGTGAGCCCGTAAAAGTGGCTTAATACCTCTGACCACGTTGTTGACAGCAGTGACCTGGGGGTCAGAAATGCTTCCTGGGGCGATTCCCATGCTGTCCCCATGTCATTTGAGCACTGTCACTATCGTTTTGGGCACTTTTTAGGCTTTCTATAGACTGCCAGGAGTGCCGCCGCAAAAATGTCGGGTCTTCCATAGACTAACATTGGGCTCGTTGCTCGGGTCGAGCACCCGAGTATCACGGCGAGCTCGGCCGGAGCTTCGAGCACCCGAGCATTTTAGTGCTCGCTCAACACTAGTAAGCATCAATTATCTTATCACCTTTTTTGCACTTAAACTATATTTTTAAATGATAGACAGCCCTTTTATTTTAACATTTTAATATATTCCTTTTATGCATGTGTTATGTCATTTTGACTATTTATTTATTTTTCACCATAGCTAAAATAGGTAAAAATCTTCTAAATCTGTTCCTCAATGAGGATGATACCTAGAGACGCTAAGGGTTAAACTTGTTCCACAGCATTTATTTTTATCTGCAGCTAAAGAAAGTACAGTGTAATTACCAGGATTGTTGTTTAAAGTGATATTTTGTGCTACCTTGCCATCTCATTAGCCATAGCACGTTATTACCTGACATATTGAGTCATTAAGATGGTCCTGATTAGGAAATATGGCCTGAAGATATTGGTGCTTGTATATGGAACTGCTTGTCATCTCACTTCCATAAGTGACATGTTTACAAGGGAATATGTGATATTTAACCTCAGATATGGCGAAGCGGACTAACAACCTCTATACCGAATCTTCAAAGTTTCATTTAATAGAACTTGTTATGTGATTATTTTTGAAAGGTAACATGCATAGGTAATCACTGCGTATATCAACGTATATGATTTATTAAAGCATACCTTAAATACAAAAAATGAAGGCTGGTAGAAAGAGAGCTTAAAATAACACAGGTTTTCTTCTATATTGCATAATAAGGAAATTAAAGGGGTTTTCTCACAAACAAAAGTTCATTTTAATCAATAGATCTTGGAATAATAATAACTTTCACAATTGGTGCTGAGATGTGCTGAGATAATCATATAAATGTGCCCCTGCTGTGTACTGTGTAATGGCTGTGTCTGACCGTGTACGGAACATGGTCTGATCATACCACATCTCCTGGGCAGGGGAGGAAGGAAAAGAGTATAAAGACATTACAGCACGGGGTCACAAATGATTCTTTCTTTGAAGTAAAACATTGTTTTAACCCCATAGCGCTCAATGACGAACAGTGCACGGCATGAGTGGGTGTAAGTTACTGTTCCTTGCCATGCAGTGTCCGCCATAGCTTTGAACTGGCACAGCGTGTAAACACACTGTGACAGTTCAGTGCCGACAGCTGTGTGTGACAGCTGAGCGGCACGAGAAGGGGGACAGGGACCGATCACAGCATGATGGAGCAGGAGACGCTGAAATTTGAGCGTCTGCTACCCGATCAGTGCTGGAGCTCAGCGCTGCCAGTGGCTGAGCTGCGGCACTAAACAGCCAGGAGCGGTGTCAGAGCCTTCCCTGGCTGTTAACCCCTTGAATACTGCGATCGAGCGCGATCACAGTGTTCAGGACGTAGGCAGAGGGCTGGAAGCTCATCATCGCGGGGGCCCAACTGTTGCCATAGTGACCAGGGGTCGTCATGACGACCCCCAGGTCACCAAGCTACGGAAAGCTCCTGAGACCAATGCACAGCATGGTCTCAGGAGCTTTCAATATAGGTATAATGTATTGCAACAATGCAAGTGCATTGCAATACATTATACCTATGAAAAAAGTGAAAAAGTGAATAGAAAAGTTAGAAATTTTTTTTAAAAATGTAAAAAAAAAAAAAAAGGAAAAAAAAATTGCACTAATAAATACAGATTTCTACGTAAAAAAATAAAAATAAACAAAAGAGTACACATATTAGGTATCGCCGCGTCCAGAACGACTCGATCTATAAGCATGTCACACTAGTTAATCCTTTCAGTGAACAGCTTTTAAAAAAAAAACATTAGAAACTATGACTTTTCATAATATCACTGGAAAAAAGTGGAATAAAACGCGATCAAAAAGACGGATGAAAATACAAAATGTTACCGCTGAAAACGTCATCTTGTCCCGCAAAAATCAAGCCGCCATACAGCTCCATCATCCGAAAAATTAAAAAGTTACAGCGCTCAGAATAAAGCAATGCAGACATAATTATTTTTTCTATAAAAGTTTTTTTATGTAAAAGCGCAAAAACATAAAAAAATTACATAAATGTGGTACCACTGTAAACACACTGACCCGAAGAATAAAGCTGCCTTATCAATTTTACCACACAAATAACAACAAAAAAAATCCTGAATTGTTGTTTTTTGTTCATTCTGCCTCCCAAAAATCTGAATAGAAAGCGATCAACAAATGTAATTTGCCCAAAAAGGTACCAATAGAAACGTCAACTCATCACAAGCCGTCACATGAATCTGTCGGCCGAAATATGGAAAAATTGTAGCTCTCTAAATATGGAGATGCAAACATTAGTTTTTGCAAAAAAAAGCGTCTTTAAGTGAGTGACAGCTGTCAATCATAAAAACCCGATATGAATCTGGCATCGCTGTAATCGCACCGACCCGAAGAATAAAGTAGTCTAATCACTTTTATACTGCACGAGGAATGGCGCAAAAATATATAAAACCAATTCTTCACCTGCTGCTGATTTGTGTATTTTGCCTCACAAAGAACGCAGTAAGGCTCGGCGCACATTTATCCTGCGCTCTGCGCTGAGCGCTTACACCAGGGTTTCCGTGTAAATCTCTGAAATATGTGATTCAGATGGAAACCCCTGACGGAAGATTCCCTGTAAAGAGGCAGATGGAGGCACTGTGGACGGCGTCTGACCTATGATCCGGCGGTGTCCATCTTTTTAGGCGTAAATAAAACCATGGTCAGCCACAGTTTTGTGCACCTCTGAAAAGAAGGATAACGCTGAACAGAGGCCAGACGGAGTCCAGAGTAACTCTGCTGCCTCATCTCATTATAGTGAATTGATCCCTCCAGGGTTTCATCTGAGTCACGTCATTTTAAGATTTAGATGGAAACCCCAAAGTAAGTGCTCAGCGTAGAGCGCCGGATAATGCACCCAAACAGTGGTTTTCTGCCACATATAGGGTATCAGCGTGCTCAGGAGAAATTTCACAACAACTTTTGGGGTCCATTTTCTCCTGTTACACTTGTGAAAATAAAAAATTTAGGGCTAAAAAGAAATTTTTGTGATTTTTTTTTTCACGTCTCTATGTTATAAACTTCTGTGAAGCACCTGGGGGTTCAAAGTGCTCATCACACATCTAGATAAGTTCATTGAGGGGGTCACTTGTGGGGGGTTTCTGCTTTTTAGGGATATTAGGGGCTCTCCAAACGCAACATGGCATCCGCTAATTATTCCAGCAAATTTTGAATTGAAAAAGTCAAATGGCGCTCCTTCCCTTCCGAACCCTTCCATGCACCCAAACAGTGGTTTTCTGCAACATATAGGGAATTGGCGTACTCAGGAGAAATCGCACAACAACTTTGGGGTCCATTTTCTCCTGTTATCCTTGTGAAAATAAAAAATTGGGGGCTAAAAGAAAATTTTGGGGATTTTTTTTCCACGTCTTTATGTTATAAACTTCTGTGAAGCACCTGGGGGTTCAAAGTGCTCACCACACATCCAGATAAGTTTATTGAGGGGTCTAGTTTCCAAAATGAGGTCACTTGTGGGGGGTTTCCACTGTTTAGGCATATCAGGGGCTCTCCAAACGCAACATGGCGTTTGCTGATTATTCCAGCAAATTTTGAATTCAAAAAGTCAATTGGTGCTCCTTCACTTCCGAACCTTGCTATGAGCCCAAACAGTAGTTTTCCGCCACTTATTTGGTATCAGCATGTTCAGGAGAAATTGCACAATACATTTTGGGGTTCATTTTTATCTGCTACCTTTGTGAAAATAAAAAAAATTGGTCTAAATGTAATATTTTGTGAAAAAAAGTTAAATGATCATTTTTTTCTTCCTCATTGCTTCAGTTCCTGTGAAGCACCTGAAGGGTTAATAAACTTCGTGAATGTGGTTTTGAGTTCCTTGAGGGGTGCAGTTTTTAGAATGGTGTTAGTTTTCGGTATTTTCTGTCATATAGACACCTCAAAGTGACTTCAAATGTGATGTGGTCCCTAAAAAAAATGGTTTTGTAAATTTTGTTGGAAAAATGAGAAATCGCTGGCCAACTTTTAACCCTTATAGCTCCATAACAAAAAAAAATTTTGGTTCCAAGATTGTGCTGATGTAAAGTAGACATGTGGGAAATGTTATTTATTAACTATTTTGTGTGACATACAGTACAGACCAAAAGTTTGGACACGTCTTCTCATTTAAAGATTTTTCTGTATTTTCATGACTTTGAAAATTGTACATTCACACTGAAGGCATCAAAACTATGAATTAACACATGCGGCATTATATACTTAACAAAAAAGTGTGACACAACTGTAAATATGGAAATCTGAGCTTTGGTCTGATGAGTCCAAATTTGAGATCTTTGGTTCCAACCACCGTGTCTTTGTGCGACGCAGAAAAGGTGAACGGATGGACTCTACATGCCTGGTTCCCACCGTGAAGCATGGAGGAGGAGGTGTGATGGTGTGGGGGTGCTTTTCTGGTGACACTGTTGGGGATTTATTCAAAATTGAAGGCATACTGAACCAGCATGGCTACCACAGCATCTTGCAGCGGCATGCTATTCCATCCGGTTTGCGTTTAGTTGGACCATCATTTATTTTTCAACAGGACAATGACCCCAAACACACCTCCAGGCTGTGTAAGGGCTATTTGACCAAGAAGGAGAGTGATGGGGTGCTACACCAGATGACCTGGCCTCCACAGTCACCAGACCTGAACCCAATCGAGATGGTTTGGGGTGAGCTGGACCGCAGAGTGAAGGCAAAAGGGCCAACAAGTGCTAAGCATCTCTGGGAACTCCTTCAAGATTGTTGGAAGACCATTTCCGGTGACTACCTCTTGAAGCTCATCAAGAGAATGCCAAGAGTGTGCAAAGCAGTCATCAAAGCAAAAGGTGGCTACTTTGAAGAACCTAGAATATAAGACATATTTTCAGTTGTTTCACACTTTTTTGTTAAGTATATAATTCCACATGTGTTAATTCATAGTTTTGATGCCTTCAGTGTGAATGTACAATTTTCATAGTCATGAAAATACAGAAAAATCTTTAAATGAGAAGGTGTGTCCAAACTTTTGGTCTGTACTGTATCTCTCTGATTTCAGGGCATAACAATTCAAATTTTGAAAATTTTAAAAATTTTCTAAAATTTCTGTTTATTTTACAAATAAACGCAAGTGATATCAAATTAATTTTACCACTATCATGAAGTGCAATATGTCACGAAAAAACAGTCTCAGAATCAGTGGGATCTGTTGAAGCGTTCCAGAGGTATTACTGCACAAAGTGACAGTGGTCAGAATTGAAAAGAATTGTCCCGGTCATTAACGTACAAAGTGGCTCGGTCCTTAAGGGGTTAAAAACAGACAGTGAAATGTTTTACCTCACAAAAAGAATCAGCTGTGAACCCATGCTGTCCTGTCTGTATACTCTTTTCCTTCCTCACCTGCCCAGGAGCTGTGGTATGATCAGACCATGTCCCTGTACGGTCAGACACAGCCATTACACAGTACACAGCAGGGGCACATTTCTAAGATTATCTCAGCACAGGAACATTTTATTAACACATCTAATTGTGGAACTTATTATTATTCCAAGATCTATTGATTAAAATGAACTTTTGTTCGTAGGAAAATCCCTTTAAGTTAGAACCTGAAAGTAAATATTTCATTTTATTGGATCTCACAGTAAATTTTGATTAGTAGTGAAATATATTCTAACATTAATAAATATATACTTGATTCATTATTGAAGAACTTGAAGAGCAAACCTAAGCAGACTGGATCGGGTATTTCTCATTCAATATGTAAAGCAGCACCATCATAAATACGTTATAGAAATATCATGGGTCACAATTGAGCTCCCAAAGCTCTAAACAAACCAGGACATCAAGGATAAAATAATCTTAGTTGCGTGTTTCTGGACATAGAGCATTTGTGACTTTATAAATCTGTTATATATGAAATGAACAGAGCCATAATGTGAGGACTGGTATAATTAAGAGGAGGAGAAAACACCAGGTTGTGACTGTAAAAAGACTGAAATGTTAAGACACAAAGATGATGCTATTTAATTACACTTCTAATTAAACCTGCAGATTCACAAGAATATTACCAGCTGGCAGGTGAACAGAAAACCCCTGACTTGTTTGACTTTTACAGTGTCTGTTGCTGCATTCGCCAGATAAGTTCCCAGTATCCATAAACTGGTATATGCTGATATATCCCATAAAAAAACCATAAAGGGTGCAGTATCTATTTTTTTTAAATTAGAGCCTGTGGACTATGAAGTGGCAAATGTTGGAGTCATTGATCAGAGGTATACATTGAGAAATTCCTTTACTGCTATCGTAATAGGACCTTTAAATATAGCTAAACTTCTACAAAACAGAAAAATCAACTCTGAATTTTATATTACACATTGTATGTTTCCATAGACAAATACCAGTAGTACTGTACTTCTAAAATGGGTCCTGAAAACTTAATGGAGTTGTCCAGGATTAGAAAAACATGGCCACTTTCCTTCAGCAACAGTGCCACTCCTGATCATGGGTTGCACACAGTGTTGTAGCTCAGCTCCATTAACTTCTTTGGGGCTGAGATGCAATACGAAACACAACCCATTATTGTCGCTGTTTTTGAAAGAAAGTGGCCATGTTTTTCTAATCCTGGATAACTATTTTTATGAATCAGTAGTGTCATCCCAATAACATCAGCCTCAGTCAATGCAATAGTATCTAAAATTACATGGGAGAGTCAAAAATGTTCTACCCTCGAGTTATTTTAAAACTTCTTTTGGCCGCATTCTTTTGCCAGCGTATGAGGTCACTGTCTCCCCAGTCACCGATGTGCAGGTTTGAATGTGTTACATCATTTGTGACTGTTGTGTGAGGAAAAAATGGCGATTTGTACAAATGTAGAGCAGTGTAAAGCAATTCTATTCTTGTGGTTTGAAGGAGCGTCTGATGCCGATGTTTTTCAAAGACTTTGGCCTGATTCATATAGACCGGCGTTGTTCGTGCTTGTCTTGATGAGAGGGCATGCTGGAGATACATGCCTTTACATGAATCTGAAGCATCTAACAAGTGATGTGCTCCTCCATCAGGTACTGGAGGGAGATATCCGGCGTAGGCGACTCTATAAATCGTCATAAATTAGATGGGCATCACATCTCCGTAATGCACCCATCCCTCCCCATCTCCACCGATTTTTGGCTGGGAGAAACAAGCATTAAGACATCAAAAGTCTCAAAATTTAGGCACAACTTCGAGTTGCACATAATTTTTCAAAACATTTATGCCAAAATTGTTTTGTGAAAGCTTAGATAAATCAGGCCCATCGTGGGCAGTATGGAGAAAGTGTTTAGTAGTGAAGAAGTGTGTATGAATGGATAGACAAGTTCATGGAAGGTCACACAAGTGTCAGCTATGAAGAAGGAGCCAAACGTCCGTCTACGTCCATGAATGATGACAACATTGAGCGTGAAGGTGAAATGATTCTGTTGGATCATAATATCACTTGTTTGGTCCCCTGAAAGAAGACCTATGATGATGAAGATTCTGATGAAGAGGTGAAGACAGCGGTGCATATGTGGCTCACAGCTAATCCTAAAATAACTTTTTAATGAAGGAATATGAAAGCTTGTTCACAGATGGACAAGATGTATTGAAAAGCAGGAAGATTATGTCGATATGTGATTTATTTGTCTTTTTTTGAAAGTTGAGTAAAGTAAATTTTTCTTCAGCCAGAGTGCGATATTATTTTTGACCCCCCCTCGCATTATATTGAATAGAAAGATAATAATAATCGACCAAAACACTTTGTTATCAGTATACACTTTCAAGAGTCCCCAATAGCCAACTAGTTTATTTATGTAAGTGGTAACATGGAGAAACAGTAATGTGCACATACATTGTGTGGAAAGATTCCTCACACATAAGACTAGTGATATACAGTATTTATTGCTATTCATTTCTATCTTTAAACAAGGCGAAAATATCAACTTCAAAATCAACAGCAATATTTATTTTTGGTCAAGACCAAACTTTTCATTTCTTATTTTGTTCAAAATCAGGGTTATTCAGTTTCACCATTTAGGTTTCCTGTAATTATTTGGAGCTCGCCTATGAGCAATATTAACTTTCAAGCTTGTAGGCTTAGCTTATTTATGTGTGTCTTATTAATTCTATTCAATTTGTCCACAAATTTATCAGACAAACGTCAATGATACTTTTTTTTTGTCTTATCATTATTATGCTAGGGTCACACGAGCTTATGTGTCACCCCAGGCCTGGATGCCACAAACTTGTAAGGCTGCGTCTGAGAGCAGGAGGGAGGTTCTCTGGTCATGGACCATTTGCATGCAGCACCTCCTGTCCCAGGCCAGTAGGGGGGAGCAGGCTGCCCCTATAAAAACTGGTACTGAGGGCAGGGTTAGAGTGACCAGGACCCACTTCTGAAGTATCCAGAAGGGTTCCCAGAAGAGAGGGACAGGTCAGCCGCAGCAGAGGAGTCCAGGAGGCAAAGGAGGAACAAAAAGCCAGGGACAGAGGCGGCGAGAGCTGGTCCTGGTTGAAAGGGAACTACATACCGGACACTGGGGTCCGAGGCTGTCAGGATTGCAAGTCCTGCAGCAGATCATCTACCTGCGAGGGATTTTAGGTCCCTTGGCCTAAGAAGCCTGGAGGCTCCGCCACACAGAGGGACCGGTACAGCACAGAGAAGCTACAGGTACCTAAGGCCCGAGTCGCAAGCCATACAGGCGTAGTACACGGCAAGCTCAGGGACGTGGGCTATCATACCACTTAAGGGGGAGATAGTGAGCAAGGGCAGAGAGAGAACGGTAGGCCTACCCACTCACCCTGACCAGCGGAGTTCGCCCGAATGCCCTCAGACACCCAGGTCCTTTCCTACCCTGTACTCCTGTTTGGTCTCTGATAAGATCTGCAGTAAAAGACCCTGGACTGCATTATTGGACTCTGTGTGGTTACTGCTGCGCCTGCACCATCACCCCCAGCATCCTATTACACTGCCCTGAGGCTACACTCCTCCCGTGGGGAGTTGTACTATTCCCTGCTGCATCGCCAACACCAGCCTCAGCAGTCTGCCTTGCAGCGGCGGTCCTCCCTGACCGCAATCCACGGGTGGCGTAGTCGGACATTACCTAAAACATATAAAAGGCTGCTACTGGTCTGACCACCCTGAGCCACGGGACCGGGTCGCCACTACTACTCCCAGCATTGCCCTGAAGCCCGGTCCCGAGTGCCCCACGGCCCAGGGGGCGAGTCAGCTTTGGCGTAGTCAGCAGGATTGTGACCAGCCCGCCACAAACGGGTATTGCGTGCCTGAAAAAAACTGTACACGTACCTTAAAAAGAAGTTTCCCGTCATCCGGAGCCATTTCCCGCCGTTTTCAGCCATCTCCCGCCATCTTCAGCAGTTTCCCGCCATCTTCAGCCGTTTTCCCGCCATCGGACGCCATCTTCAGGACGCCGCGCAGGAAGAAGAGGGGCGTGGACGTCCAAAGCGCGCGAGACTTGAAGCCCTGCCCTACGCACCGACGCTGCGCAAGGTCCTGGAAGGGAGAGAGAGCGACGCTGACGTCACCAGGACGCGACGCAAGGTCCTCACACGGAGCAGCACCAGCGGAGCCGCGGCCTACAGAAGAGGATCGTCGGAAGGTAGGCCACGCTTAACTTGGGGGGAGGAAGATGACGGACACGGAGGGGCCTTCTACAACCAGCGGGGCTGCAGCAGCGGTGATGCCGTTCTCTATGCCCTACATCCCCGGAGCAGCCTGGCTACCCCAATACTCGGGGGACCCCCATACCTTAACTGACTTTAGGTAAAGACTGCACAGTTTATTCAAAGTTTATCCCCTGACAGAAGAACAGAAAGTGAGCATTCTGACGGGGCAGCTCACCGGTGCAGCCCAGCGGGAAGTGAAATCATGGTCAGATGAGGAGAAAGGGACTGTAAAGGACATTCTGACCCGGCTGCGGAGTGCCTTTGATACCCGTACCTCAGCAGAAATCAAAATGCGGTTCTATGGCTGTAAGCAGCGGGCCCAGGATAGTATCAGAGACTATGCCTTGAACCTGCAAGAAGCCCTGAGAGCTATCAAACAAGCTGACTCTGGTAGCGTGCAGGACTCTGATAAACTGTTGACTGACCAGTTCATAGAAGGTCTGCTGTCCAGCGCCCACAGAACCCAGCTGCGCCTCATGGCCCTACAGAACCCCGATTTGACTTTTGCACAGTTCAAGGATCGGGCCATCCGGGTGCTCAGAGAACCCGCAGCAGGTGGCGCTGTAACTTCCCGGCGCCCTGCCATCACTTACCATCAGGGGGCAGCGCCCTACCCCGCAGACCTTGTGGGGGCTGATGCACAGGCCCTAAATCCATCCCAGCCTGCAGACCTGCACCATCAGGTCCAGGAGCTAACAAAGAGTGTGGCTGCATTAACCAGGACCGCACAGTCATTGCAGGTGGAACCGTCAAGACCAATCGAGCTGGCTTCCAGTCCGGAGGATGTCCCGTGGCGTCGACAGAGGAAGATCCCGCCGTTCAGAGGGAGGTCAGCCGACCGCTACACTGAGGATGGACAGCCGATTTGCCGCCGTTGCATTCAGCCAGGACACATAGCAAGGTACTGTACTTTAAATGGGTCCGACCTGGGGCAGAGGGCCAACCCCCAGGCATAAGGTCATCAGGCCCGTCTAATTGGCGTGATAAGTACGTGGGGTGACGCCCGGTCTTACCCGTAGTGCTGGATGGTATCCCCATGAGTGCACTGCTGGACACCGGGTCTCAAGTGACTACCATCCCCTATGTACTTTTCAAGTGGTACTGGAGTGACGCTTACATAACCCGCTACCCAGACGATGACTTAAGCATCATTGCCAGCAATGGCCAACCCGTGCCGCAGGTGGGGTTCAGAGAGATGACCATCAAGATTGGTAAGGTGGAACTGCCGGCACAGGGAGTGATCATTGTGGACATTGACCGTCGTGAAATTCACCCTAAAATAACTGTGGGTACTAATGTAATTGAAAACTGTCTTTCAGGAGTAATTGTGATTTTACTGCAGGTGGCGATGAATGCGAGCTCCAGCCAATGGAGGGTCCTCCAGAAAGAGATAAGAGCTCTGATGAGACGGCAGCAGGTAGAACTGTCTGGTGGTGAGATCGGTAGCGTAAGATTGAGTGACCCATTCCCCATTTCCATGCCTCCCAAAAGTGAAATGATGATCTGTTGTCGGACTGCTATCGGGTTGAGAGGCAGAGACTACCAAGCCATGGTAGAACCCGTGTACTCAGACAGCAGGCCCACCATTTTGACAGCCTGGGGGGTGGTTGATGTCCGTTATGGGAGGGTGCCCATTCGCATTCTCAACATTGGGGAGAGGGAGGTACACCTACCCAGGTACGCTACACTTGCCAAACTGTTTGCTGTTGAGCACAAAGCTATCAGGGCCGTGGAACCGTTGCCTCCATCTCCACAGGCGGAGGGTAATGGCTCCCAGAAACAAAAGGAGGACTGGTTCCAGAAACTCCATGTGGGTGCTGACTCCACTCCCCTGCACCAAAAACAAGGAGTCTACCGGGTGGTTCAGGAGTACGAGAGAATTTTTAGTAAGCACCCGCTAGACTTCGGCAGAGTAAAAGGGATAGAACACCATATCCCCACGGGGAGCCACCCAGCAATAAAAGAGAGACACAGGCCTGTACCCCCTGCACATTATCAGAACACCAAAGATATGCTGAGAGAAATGAAAGAAGCCGGGGTCATTAGAGATAGCTGTAGCCCCTGGGCAGCTCCCTTGGTTTCGGTAAAAAAGAAAGACAGTACCATGAGAATGTGCGTGGGCTATAGACAAATCAATCGTATCACCTATAAAGATGCGTACCCGTTACCTAGGATAAAGGAGTCTTTAGCAGCTCTAAAATCAGCTAATTTCTTCTCGGACCTTACTAGCGGGTACTATCAGGTTCCTGTGGCAGAGGCTGACAAGGAGAAGACCGCCTTCACCACCCCAATGGGACTGAGCGAGTTCAACTGTATGCCCTTCGGGCTCTGCAACGCACCAGGGACCTTCCAGAGGCTGATGGAATGCTGTCTAGGGCACCGAAACTTCGAGACGGTCCTCCTTTACCTGGACGACGTGATCGTCTATTCAAAGACTTACGAGGACCATCTAAAGCACCTGGCCGAGGTGTTCAAAGCCCTGGCAGGCTACGGCCTGAAAGTGAAGCCTTCAAAGTGCCACCTGTTAAAACCGAAGGTCCAATACCTAGGACACGTGGTGAGTGCAGAGGGAGTATCCCCCGACCCCGACAAAGTTACAGCCATCAAGAGCTGGCCAAGCCCCTCTAACATCAAGGAAGTGAGGCAATTCCTCAGGTTGGTAGGCTATTACCGAAGGTTCATCCCCGGGTTCACTAAGATGGCAGCCTCTATGCAGGATCTCCTGATAGGGCAATCTAAATCCAGAAGTCACAAGCCACCCTTCAAGTGGGACAAGCCGGAAGAGGAGTCCTTCCGCCAGTTGAAGATGGCCCTCACGGGGAATGAGATACTGGCCTACCCCGATTATGGCCAGCCTTTTATCCTCCACACAGATGCCAGTAATGTGGGGCTGGGAGCCGTACTGTCACAGAACCAACAGGGCAGAGAAAGGGTGATCGCGTATGCCAGCCGGAAGCTGAGGCCCACTGAAAGAAACCCGGAGAATTACAGCTCCTTCAAGCTGGAATTCTTGGCAGTGGTGTGGGCCGTCACAGAACGGTTTAAGCATTACCTGGCCTCCACAAAGTTCACCGTGTACACGGACAACAACCCGTTGACACATCTGGATAATGCAAAACTAGGTGCCCTAGAACAGCGGTGGATGGCCCGGCTATCCAATTATGACTTCACAATCAAATACCGGGCAGGAAGAACCAACGCCAACGCAGACGCCCTATCAAGAATGCCCCACCTACCTGAAGGAGAAGACGACTCGGAAGAGCTGGAGGAAATAGAGCTCCCTGCGTTCCACCGGTATGGGGCCACTCAGCATTCTCACCGGGTAAGAGACAAGGACTTAACCACCGTCATGTTCAACCCCTTACCCCACCACGGCTGGGCTGAAGTGCAAGATAGCGACCCTGCAATACGCCTGGTGAAAGACATGTTAACCCAGGAAGACGCTAGCCCTGGCCCAGACGCTCCAGAGGAAGCCAAGCAGATATGGAAGGAGAAAAGCAGGCTATTCCTCTACGAGGGTAAGCTGTGCAGAAGGCTTGTCAACCACCGGACGCACGAGCTGACCTGGCAGATAGTGGTCCCAAGGCGAGATGCAGCAATGGTCCTGGAGGCCTACCATGACAGAGCAGGACACTTCGGGTGGAAGAAACTGGAGTTCCTACTGAGAGAGCGGTTCTACTGGGTCGGCATGAGAAGGACCATCGAAAAGTGGAGCAGGGACTGCGGCCCATGTCACCTCAGAAGGGAGGACCGTACCAGCCAGCAGACACCCTTGAGGCCCATTGTCACCAGGCAGCCTCTTGAGCTGGTAGCTCTGGACCATGTGAAATTGGCTCCAAGCCGGTCGGGCTACGTCTATGCCCTGACAATTGCGGACCATTACTCCCGGTTCCAGGTAGTGGTTCCTGTTAAAGACCTGACAGCTCAAACAGCGGCCAGAGCCTTCCAGCAACACTTCTGCCGTCCACATGGGTATCCGGAACAGGTCTTGACAGATCAAGGTCCAGCGTTTGAGGCTGAAGTATTCCAGGAGTTCTGCAACCTCTACGGCTGTAGGAAGAGTCGGACAACGCCCTACCACCCGCAAACCAACGGGCTGTGTGAGAAGATGAACAATATCGTCATTGATCTCCTCAAGACGTTACCCCGGGAAGAACGCAGCCTGTGGCCGGAGAAGCTGCCAGACCTGATTGACTTGTACAACCATATCCCGGTGAATGCTACAAATTGCACCCCGGCTTACCTGATGCGAGCAAGACCAGGTAAGCTGCCGATTGACCAGGAAATGGGAGTCCTGACACCTGAGGACACCTCCCCAGACGCGGACTGGGATACGGAACGGCGGCTACAGTACAAGAAGGTACAGGAGAGTGTGGAGAGGAGTCTGGCTCAAGCGAGAGAAAAGCAAGAGAGGCTCTTCAACCAACACGCCCCTGCTGGTCCCCTGGAACCTGGTGAGCAGGTCCTGAAGCGGAAGAGAAGGTTACACAAGCTGGATGACCAGTGGGAGAGAGACTCGTACACACTACTGCAGTCCGATCACGACAACCCGAAGGTATGTGTGATTACCAAGGATGGAGGAGAAACCACTAGCACCGTCTCCAGAGACCACCTAAAACGGTGCCCCGAGCAACTACAGAGTCCAAGTGGGGATCAAGATGACCTTGAACCCGCAGAGGACAAGGAAGAGATGATCAGCACAGTTCTCGGAGAGTTCCCCCGGACCTGGACTCAGATAAATGGCGCAGTGGTACCCGTCCTACACTTCCTTCAGCCTACCCAGCAGGAGCCTACAGGAGGACAGGAAGAACAAGAAGAGCAAGCAGCCCTGGAGGCAGAAGAACCCACGCCAGCAGCCCAGGAGAGTCAACCCTCTGCTGACAGTGAGCCTACCATGCCTGCGGTAAGCCAAAGAACCCGCAGACAGCTGCCTGTCCTGCCTGTGAACCCAGCTAGTAGCTGTACCCTAAATGAGAGTGGGGAAAGCCAGGTTAGACCACCACCAGACAGTGGGTTAAGTAGGTCAACCCGCAGCACTAGGGGTCAAATGCCAGCTCGCTGGAAGATCTAAATGGATAATGTATATATTTAATGTGTTATGTTTGTTACCCTGGTTATTAATACTGTTTTTCCAGTTTTCTAGATACAATGGACTGGCAGGTTATGGACAGTGAATAACCAGAACTACTATGTAGATAGTTGCACTTGGTGCCTCTTGCGAAGACGGCCACGGAAGAAAAACCTGTGTGGCGTGGCCCCGTGTGGTCCAAAGTATGTAGCTTTGCCTTGCAGCCACGCCCAGGGCCAACGTTTGGGGTTTGCTTTGGACAGGTCCCCACATCGCTCAAAAAGTTCACCTTGTTGGGTGAAATGGACACCCGGTCCCGGAAGCGCCGTGGCCTTAATGACAAAATGCACTTGTACATATGTTATATTGTTATTTATACCCTGTATTTGTGTTTCCTGTTTAGTCCCGGAGTACTAAGCTTTCCTAGGGGGGAATGTGTCACCCCAGGCCTGGATGCCACAAACTTGTAAGGCTGTGTCTGAGAGCAGGAGGGAGGTTTTCTGGTCATGGACCATTTGCATGCAGCACCTCCTGTCCCAGGCCAGTAGGGGGAGCAGGCTGCCCCTATAAAAACTGGTACTGAGGGCAGGGTTACAGAGACCAGGACCCACTTCTGGAGCATCCAGAAGGGTTCCCAGAAGAGAGGGACAGGTCAGCCGCAGCTGAGGAGTCCAGGAGGCAAAGGAGGAACAGAAAGCCAGGGACAGAGGCGACGAGAGCCGCTCCTGGTTGAAAGGGAACTACATACCGGACACTGGGGTCCGAGGCTGTCAGGATTGTAAGTCCTGCAGCAGATCATCTACCTGTGAGGGATTTTAGGTCCCTTGGCCTAAGAAGCCTGGAGGCTCCGCCACACAGAGGGACCGGTACAGCACAGAGAAGCTACAGGTACCTAAGGCCCGAGTTGCAAGCCATACAGGCGTAGTACACGGCAAGCTCAGGGATGTGGGCTATCATACCACTTAAGGGGGAGATAGTCAGCAAGGGCAGAGAGAGAACGGTAGGCCTACCCACTCACCTTGACCAGCAGAGCTCGCCCGAATGCCCTCAGACACCCAGATCCTTTCCTACCCTGTACTCCTGGTGGGTCTGTGATAAGATCTGCAGTAAAAGACCCTGGACTGCATTATTGGACTCTGTGTGGTTACTGCTGCGCCTGCACCATCACCCCCAGCATCCTATTACACTGCCCTGAGGCTACACTCCTCCCGTGGGGAGTTGTACTATTCCCTGCTGCATCCCCTACACCAGCCTCAGCGGTCTGCCTTGCAGCGGCGGTCCTCCCTGACCGCAATCGACGGGTGGCGTAGTCGGACATTACCTAAAACATATAAAAGGCTGCTACTGGTCTGACCACCCTGAGCCACGGGACCGGGTCGCCACTACTACTCCCAGCATTGCCCTGAAGCCCGGTCCCGAGTGCCCCACGGCCCAGGGGGCGAGTCACTTAGATTGTCTCATCCGAGATAATCAGGTCAATTATGCTAACGACACTCTGATCAAGTTCTGATCAGAGTTTTGTGATGCTAGTCACTATTCAAAGCAAGCCATGAGGCTAGGGTAATCAAGAGGTCTGGGGTCATATAACAAGAGGGCTCTTCATATACAAAGGGTTAATACAAAAGGTGTAGTCAGGTCACAGGCCAGAGTCAGAATTCCAAGGTCAGAGTGCGTCAAGGCAAAAGGGGTAAAACAAATGGGCAATCAATAAGAAAATCCAGAGTCCAGCAACAAATATCATAGATCAAGGCACAGAAGACAATCCGCACAGAGCAGAAAGCTACAACTGGCAGAGAATAGAGGCAGAAAGCCAGCTAAATACCCTGGAAATCATTCCGAACAGGAGACACCTGTTGAAACCCAGCATGCCCTGGCCCTGATTGGGCAACTGGACTGTCACTCACCACACTTACAGCTCAGCATGCCCAAGCTTCAGATTGTATTGCCAAGCTGTCTATCACAATACTGACAGCTCAGCATGCCCCTGTCCGAGATTGGACGACTGAGTTGCCACTCACCACACTGAGTGGAGGAATCTTGACAAGTTTTATCTGAGTGTCGGCATAGTGTGATCCGATTCTCTCAGTTACGAAAATTGCAACACACTGGTGAGGAGATGGAGAACAAAATTTCTCCATCTTCTCCATTGTGTGAGTCCATGGAAATTGGACAGCACTCGGATTTCCACACACCAATAGACTAGAATGGGTGAATCTCACCTGATTTATGCATCAAATCGGTATGAGAAAAAAAAAGGTTGATCAGCGCTGCCCCGTTATATTTCATTGGTCCAAATGCTATTCGGTAAAAAAAATCAGATAGCACTCATCCGATTAATATGATGGTGTGAGCGAGCTCTTAATCGAAGTGTAGCATCAACAGGAAATTGATAAATAGATAGGAATTTGGTTCAAGTTCTGTAGACTAGATCATGTTCTCCTTAAACCAGAAGGTACACGAATTATGAAAGCACATTTACAATTTCTCATTTACAATGTACGCCTGGTCTGAGCTGGTGTGAGTTGCCCAGTTGTTTGTAGTAGCAAACATCACAGATACATTCTATACATTTGACCAAAGCGTTTGAACAATGAAGCTATATCACAAATTAGAAACACTTCAACATTAGGAAGGCATACAAAGATGGCAGCCAAATACTTTCTAAACATAGTCCCTGTTTGTGCTAATATTAGCTGTATATTTAGTTAAAAGATATCTCTGAATTTTTAGAAATGTCCCTAATACCTTTTCCAAAATCTAGTGCAATAGTAAATATTATATTCCTCTCCTCTCTGCCTAGAAATATAGATTGTTATATAACGAGTGTTTTCATTCTGCTTTAGTGGTAGATGTCATTTTCCCATTACCTGGCTCACCATTGCATGTACAAACCTTCTCCTTTTTCTGACTTCATTAAAGGTTTTCTTTTCTGCCCTAACCTCCTGAAACTCCTCAGTCCCACTCAGTAAATTGTTAATACTTACCTGAGTTTTCTTCATCTCATATCTTTTTATGTATTTTTTAGGCTCTTGTTCTAACGCTCCTGTAGATTCACCACTGGACTCCATGCTACCTCCGTTCATCTAATTTGCAATCTCTCCAGACATTCCTGCTCCTGAGCCAAAACTAGTGTGATCACTAGTTATGGAGATGTGCATTATCAAGAACTTTAAAATTGTTTGCATTTTTTTACCTAAATAAAGCATTACTACATAATGAATAGTTATACAACTTTCTAATATACTTTGTATTTTAGTCTTCACCATGTAGCTTTTAATAATTGTTGAATAAAACAAGACATCGTAGTGCTTCTATGAGAAAAGGTGGCTGCTCCTTAAAGGAGTTGTCCAGGACTAATTATGTTTTTAACTATGGGCCTAAAGAACTAACAGGCAGTTAGTTGCTAACTACCTGCCTGTTGTGCCCGGTGCCGATCTTTGTCGGCACAAAGCGGTCACAGACCAGCACCTGCCAGTGATTCAGCAGCTTCCGCTGATGTCTGGTCAGCAGAGCAGCTGCTTCTCTTTTGCTCTGCTGATGGGAAGTGGCTGCCGAAGTCATGCTGATTGACAGCTGCTCCCCGCTGCCTCACTGTGGGGAGCCAGCTGTCAATCAGCATGATGTTGGCAGTCACATCCTGTTGATGTGGAAAAGTTGAATCGCCAGCAGGAGCAGTTAATGACCGCTCCGTGCCGTCGGTTAGAGCAGGCATATAGCTAGCAACTACCTGCCTGTTTGTTTTTAGGCTTGTAGTAATAAAAAAATAGTCCTGAATATACCCTTTTAAGTGTACTGATCAGTAAGGAGGGGTGGGTGTGATTCAGTGCCCTCATTGTGTACAGAGCTGTGACTGGTCACTGCCCCAGCGCCACCCCGGTGTCTGAAAGCAAGTGGCTCCCTGCAGCCACCCTTCCAGTTAGACACCTGCACGTGGTTAAAATAGTATTTAACAACAAATTACCACTAAGGCTACAGAGAAGTACTGTTTCTTTTGCTGACAGGTTCCCTTTAAAGGGGTTAAGAAGAAGTTATCACCTATCCTCAAGAGACCCAGTCATTATCTGTGAGACAGGCCGTGATAGTAGAGTAGAGCGCTCAGCGATCTCAGACAGTCCATTGAGAATGAATAGAGCGGCAGTGCACATGACAATCAATGAGGGTCTCAGTAATTGAGCTCCCATGTCTTATACGATATGGCATAACTTGTAAGGTATATAGTATGATCATAGATATTAAAAAATCTATATGTTATAATAGTTATTATAATAGACATTACATTTTTTGGTTTTCTCAGAATAAAATATATTCATTTTATACTGTCATTTCATAGAACAGGAAAACAGTGCTTAGCAACTTTCCCAAAACCTTTGCTATTTGGTAACAGAATATACATTGCAATATTCATGGGCAGCACGATGGATCAGTGGTTAGCACGGCAGCCTTGCAGCGCTGGGGTCCTGGGTTCAAATCCCACCAAGGACAACATCTGCAAGGAGTTTGCATGTTCTCTCCATGTTTGTGTGGGTTTCCTCTGCATTCCCACACTCCAAAGATATACTGATAGGGAATTTAGATTGTGAGCCCCAATGAGCCCCAATGGGCACAGTGATGATAATGTCTGTAAAGTGCTGTGGAATATGATGGCTCTATATAGGCAACTAAATTACAATGGGGGCTTATAAAATCTATTAGTCTGCACTGTATCCAGTAGCACCTCAGTTTCAGTCAAGATCTACATGGACTTTATCATGATCTTGACCTGTAGCAAGACAAGCTGATTCTTTGGACATAGGTGAAAGTGGCTGCATTATAATTTTGCTGTGCTTCGTATGCGCTGAATTCTGACTTTTACATCCAAGGACTTGGGGTGTGGTACTCTAGGTTGCTGCATTTTGGAATAACATTTTATGCTCTTTGAAACAATTTTTAGTTTTCTATAGATTTATGATCTCAAGTTATAATATTTTTAGGATTACAATGGTAACCCCCAGCGCTATGAATTTATATTGTAGTTTAAAGGAACACAGTACCGACTTTGGTCTATAATATAAACTACAATGTTATTTAAATAGTAATCGTCCTTTTAATTCTTATCGGTATAAAAAAAAACTTAGTTATGGGAATACCCTCGAAAAACACCTACATTATTGCGCTTGGGGTCAATTAGGGTTTTATTTCACAAATTAATAGTACATTAATAGTGCATAACATATATTAGAAAGTTGCCTGTTATCATATCAGAAAAATCTGCTTCTTTCTCCTCCTGGACTGATCTTTTACTCTCAATTTCTGAGTAAAATCTGTATTAAGTGAAGACAGACAGATGACAGTTTGTGCTCATAAAGTTCTATAGAGGAGGAGGAGCAAGAGGCAAACACATAAATTCTACTGCAAGTTCCTCTCAAACAATACTTAGAGTTCTCCAAAGAATTTTTTGAGCACCAACTGCCATCTCCCATCTCCTATCTCAGTAATGGAAAAGTTTGTATCACTAAATACAGATTTTTACCCATGAATTGAGAATTTTGAGAATGAATCTTCAGTCCTGGAGGAGAAAAGAAGCAAATTTCTTGGATAAGATATCTTACAAAGTTTATTATTTTCATGTGTGCTATTGATTTGTAAAAAAAAATTAAACTGACGGTTACTCTTTAAGATTAAGGTTAATTGATTTTTGCCAAAATGAGGCATGATATTTGATGTGATTATGGTATTTTGAGTTTGGTGCGACTATTAATAGGAAGGCCCTAAGATGCCAGTCATTTGTGCCTACAGGCTTGATATACAAAGGGGAATGGAAAGTATTCAGACCCCTTTAAATTTTCCACTCTTTGTTTCCTTGCAGCCATTTGGTAAATTCTAAAAAGTTCATTTTTTTCTCATTAAAGTACACTCTGCACCCCATCTTGACTGAAGAAAAAACAGAAGTGTAGAAATTTTTGCAATTTTATTCAAAAAGAAAAACTGAAATATCACATGTTCATAAGTATTCAGACCCTTTGCTCAGTATTGAGTAGAAGCACTCTTTTGAGCTACTACAGCCATGAGTCTTCTTGGGAATGATGCAACAAGTTTTTCACACCTGGATTTTGGGATCCTCTGCCATTCTTCCTTGCAGATCCTCTCCAGTTCCGTCAGGTTGGATGGTGAAGTGGTGGACAGCTATTTTCAGGTCTCTCCAGAGTCGCTCAATTGGGTTTAGGTCAGGGCTCTGGCTGGGCCAGTCAAGAATGATCACAGAGTTCTTCTGAAGCCACTCCTTTGTTATTTTAGCTGTGCGCTTAGGGACATTTTCTTGTTGGAAGGTGAACCTTCGGCCAAGTCTGAGGTCCAGAGCACTCTGGAAGAGGTTTTAATCCAGGATATCTCTGCACTTGGCCGCATTCATGTTTCCTTCAATTGTAACCAGTAGTCCTGTCCCTGCAGCTGAAAAACACTCCCATAGCATGATGCTGCCACCACCATGTTTCACTGTTGGGATTGTATTGGGCAGGTGATGAGCAGTGCCTGGTTTTCTCCACACATATCGCTTAGAATTATCACCAAAAAGTTTTATCTTTGTCTCATCAGACCAGAGAATCTTATTTCTCATAGTCTGGGAGACCTTCATGTGTTTTTGAGCAAACTCTGTGCGGGCTTTCATATGTCTTGCACTGAGGAGAGGTTTCTGTAGGGCCACTCTACCATAAAGGCCCGACTGTTGGAGGGCTGCAGTGATAGTTGACTTTGTGGAACTTTCTCCCACCTCCCTACTGCATTTCTGGAGCTCAGCCACAGTGATCTTGGGGTTCTTCTTTACCTCTCTCACCAAGGCTCTTCTCCCATGATTGCTCAGTTTGGCTGGACGGCCAGGTCTAGGAAGACTTCTGGTGGTCCAAAACTTCTTCCATTTAATGATTATGGAGGCCACTGTGCTCTTAAGAACCCTGAGTACTGCAGAAATTATTTTGTAACCTTGGCCACATTTGTGCCTTGCCACAATTCTGTCTCTGAGCTCCTTGGGCAGTTCCTTTGAGCTTATGATTCTCATTTGATCTGACATTCACTGAGAGCTGTGAGGTCTTATATAGACAGGTGTGTGCCTTTCCAAATCAAGTCCTATCAGTTTAATTAAACACAGCTGGACTCCAATGAAGGAGTAGAACCGTCTCAAGGAGGATCACAAGGAAATGGATAGCATGTGACTTAAATATGAGTGTCTGAGCAAAGGGTCTGAATACTTATGACCATGTGATATTTCAGTTTTTCTTTTTTAATAAATTTGCAAAAATTTCTACATTTCTGTTTTTTTCAGTCAAGATGGGGTGCACAATGTACTTTAATGACAAAAAAAATAACTTTTTAGAATTTACCAAATGGCTGCAATGAAACAAAGAGTGAAAAATTTAAATGAGTCTGAATACTTTCCGTACCCACTGTATTATGTATAAAATAGTGATTAAAATTACATTTCCCTTTCCATAAGTTGTATCATACAATTAAAAATAAAATCAGATTTTTTTATATTATTTATAGGTAGATAACATTGGCTCTATAATAATTGTAGAACTACAAGTTCCACATTGTTCTACTTTTTGGCCATGAACCACAGGTTGTCTAAATTTGATTGAGATGGCAAATAAATGAAAGTGAGTTCTCTTTTCAATATAGAGATGACTTATTTTGTCTCATAAATTGCCTCTCCTAGGACATTCTGGCTTCTGAAATACCTTTCTTCAGGTGCCTGGGAATATAGCTGGTACTCTTGTCTCATTACCACCAGCTTATCAAAAGTGGCGGTGCCATTAGAGTATACCATGGCAGTTTTATGTCTAATGACCCCAGAGGTTATATCTAATTGCACTTTTATTTTAATAGAACATAAAAAGGCATCTGTCCCAGAAAGCAGACTGCTCAGACCTCAGAATGGAGAACTAAAATGTAATTCCAATTATAAGGTCAAAGATAGGTCACCTGGTTCTTCTGATTTGTGCTTTTTTAATGTATATGTAAGATTTAATTTTTTTTTTAAATACATATGACCCATAACATATCCTGAAGCTCACGGACCCTAATAGAAGGTCTGTAATAGGACCCCTACCTAACTTTTTTGAAAATTTCACTAAACTCTTGAATAGTGTTGAGCGAGCATGCTCCACACTGCTCGGTACTCGCCCGAGCATCTCACTACTCGGGATGTTCGGCGAGCACCGAGCATTTTCGGGTTACTTGGGCTGGAGCTCGGGTCTCCGCCCTCCATGTTTGGCGCTCTTTACAGAGCCAATGAACATGCAGGGATTGCCAGCCAGTCACTGTAATGCCGCAGCCATGTTGGCTGTGGGCATTACAGTGATTGGCTGGCCGCACAGCGTCACCTCGAGTATTTAAAACCGGGCACCGCCATCTTGGACACAGTCGTTCCGGATCAGACAGTGTAGGGAGAGTGCTGCTGAGCTAGGGAGAGATTTATACTGCGAAATAGGTAGTGTAGGGTCTCAAAAGCCTGCAAAATCAAACAAACAGTCCTTCTGAGGACTAATATCCATCCCAGATATCAGGCAGGCAGACAGGCTGTATAGGAGACGCAGTGGTTATACCAACAAACACTGCATTACACTCCTGTGTGCTGCTGCTGCTGCTGAAATTGCTAGACTTATCCCCAGGTCTCAGGGGCCCGGAAAAATCCTTTTTTTTTAATCTAAATCCTCTTTTTTTTTTTTCCTCAGTCAGACTGTACAGATACCCGTCTTATTAACCTTTTGGTATTTTTTCACTTCTGATGGGCACACTTTTAGGCAGTGACCTGGGTGTCAGAGATGCTTCCAGGGGTCTTCCCCATGCTGTTCCCATGTCTTTTCAGCACTGTATGCATGTGTCACACAGCACATGGCCAGATAAGGTTGTAAAATGTTAAAATGACATTTCCCGGTGAATGCATTTGTCACGGTTGAAAGCAATACAAAAGTGCAAAAATGCATAAAAAATGCTACTTGTGAACATAGCCAAAGGTGTGGAGGAGTATTTTTGTTTTTGGTTATTTATTTTAGCTTATACACAAGTCTTTACCCTAGAAAGGATGTTCCTTAACATATTTCACAGGAAAACAGTTTCAGTTTCATTTTTGAATGTTTTATTGTAAGCCCATAAAAGTGGCTTAATACCTCTGACCACGTTGTTGACAGCAGTAACCTGGGGGTCAGAAATGCTTCCTGGGGCGATCCCCATGCTGTCCCCATGTCATTTGAGCACTGTCACTATCGTTTTGGGCACTTTTTAGGCTTTCTACAGACTGCCGGGGGTGCCGCCGCAAAAATGCTCGGGTCTCCCATAGACAAACATTGGGCTCATGCTCGGGTCGAGCACCCGAGTATAATGGTGAGCTCGACCCGAGCTTCGAGCACCCGAGCATTTTAGTGCTCGCTCAACACTACTCTTGAACAGTTTATCTCTATCGCTATTCAAAACATTAAAGGGGTTGTCCACTACTTTAGATTACCCCTCCAATGTAACCCCCCGGTGCCCCTAAGACTTCTTGTACAAACCTTCTGTTGCTAATAATGCCTGTGATCGGCTATCACTGGCCGCTCACAGGCATCACATGACCCCCGGCTGCAGCCGGCTCTGACATCTGCTGATGTCACGACAAGCAGATTTCTTACTGGTTCCATGGTGGATGCCAGGCTGTGGGCGGGGTTACCCCCCGGGTCACACCCGGCATCCACCGCTCACTCTGCTTCTCCCCATTCATTGGGAAAGCGCGTGGTGGATGCTGGGTGTGATGCAGGGGGATAACCCCACCCACAACCCAGCAGCCACCGCGGGGACCCCAGTGCTGAGTCACGCCTCACTTGTCGTGAAGCCAGCGCGGGGTCACGTGATACCTGTGAGCAGCCACTGATAACGCCGCTCACAGGCGTTTTCTGCAAAGGAAGGTATTTACAAAAAGTCTTAGGGGCCCCGTGGGGATACATTGGGGGATAGTCTACAGTAGTGCAAAACTTCTTTAATTAAAGCTATCATCAGAGAATGGCCTATGTTTGAATCAGTGTTTTGCGTCACATGTAGGTTGTTAGAAAAATGTTGGTGATATATTTTTTTCATATCATGATTTTTATTTAAAAAAACAGTATTCTTACAATTTTCACACTGGTCACTGAGGCTATTTTAAACTTTTACTTCCTGTCCTTTCAGGAAGTGTTTTCAGCAGGCTCTTTATCTTTAGAGGCAGGATTACACTGACAGGTAATACACAGCTGATAATAATAGTGATGTCACTGCTGACCCTGCTCTCACTTCGTTCACAATGACTTTTGCACTTGCTCATTGTGACGGCAGTGGGTGTGTACCCACTGTCACTGGCCAGGATTACCCTGGAGGGGATGTGACTAAGTGGCTACCCGGTCTTTGTTAGAGCCTCCGATGTTGAGGATAGGCTTGTGCCACAGGATAGCCACCAGGTGCCACTTCAGGACAGTGCCGGACCTGCAGCAGCTGACCAACACATCAAGGCAGGTATATTCAGTACAGAGGGCACAGGCTAGTGATGGGTCATTCGTGAATGAACTGAGACAAAGAGCCGGCTGCCTGCTGTGAATGATGGGAGCCAGCACCCCAGTGAGAGATGCTTGTAGTCTCTGAATGGCTTTCGCTGGGGGTAAAATCAACATGTTCGGGTGCAAACCGAATGAAAAGCCTGTACACCAGCTCCCAGAAATGAGGAGAATGAACCGCTTCTGCGCGCGGGGCCCTGCACTGAGCTTAGGAGCGGTATCCTGTCACTCACTGAGCTCAGCTCCAGAGCTGCTCGCTGCAGCGGCTTATTCTCCCCGGCATCAGCTGTCAGATGATTACAGCAGGGGACACTTAGGACAGGTGAGTATATGGATTTTCTTTTTTACACAGGGACACTGCAGGAGCAGACACTACTACTCTCATCATTGTCCCTGCTGGTGCTGATCACAGTGCCATCAGGGAACCATGATGAGGGCAATGTTCAGCACCCGGTGCTTGGGAACAGCGCTAACTGTAGCGCTGATTCCCAGGCACCAATACGTGTGATCCTGATGCAGCACACGGTTGCCACACATATCTCCGGTACCGTGTTTTCCGGTACTAGAAATATACGGACGTGTAAAACTGGCCTTTAATAGAGATCCATTTGGAATCCAAAAGAGACAGGTCTTTTTGGTGAGCAGAGCCTAATAGCCAAAAAGAGCCGGACTGCCCATCACTAGCTCTGGCAGAGATGTAGTCAGACAGTACAAGGTCGGGCAGGAAGCACAGGTTAGAGGTCAGGAGCAGAGAGATCAGACAAGACAAGCTGGGATGGTAACAGGATAAACGAAGCAACACAACACCTCACCGGAGCACACATTGCCATCTGCAACAGCCACTAAGCTCAGGCAAGGTGTGGAGAGAGAAGCTGCCTAATATACCACTTGCTGGCCGGGGATAAGCCAACAAAGCTAATCCCTACAGGGCCCAGAGGCTACAAGTTTCTGCATAGTCCAGCCTACTACCCCTATAGCCAGGTGGAGACTCTCCAGCAGCAGGAGATATAGCAGAGCTGGAGATGTTATAAGAAGCAGCTCAGACGCTGGGAGGAGCAGAGTGGTGCACTCGTGAGTAGGGTGTCACTTACCTCTCCTGAGAGTCACTGGTGTAACACTTATTAGCTTCAATATAGAAGATAAAGGTCCGGAACTGACCATTGGGTCTCATTGTTCATGTTGATTTCCTGAAAAAAAAAAAAAAAAAGCCCAGAAAGTTAGAGTCTAAACAAACCCCAGGGGCCAGGGTGAAAATTATAAAATGTTAAGTTTTTATTTTTAATACAAATTGTGATATGTAAATAAAAATTGCCATTTTTTCAATGTATTTAACATAAAAAGCAGATTTAAACAATAGGTAATTTTCTTATCATAGTTTCCCTTTAAGGGATCACTATATAGGGGGTAAATGAACGAGACTAGTGTAATCTACTATTGCTTCTGCCCTGTGGAAAAATCCCTCATGATGCATGTCGCACAGTCGCAGGTTGAGTTACATTGGTCAGTGTGCCGTCCACACCTTGTCTGTTGTGCACACTGACAATTATTTTGTTTGTCTGAATCTAGCCAAAAGCCTTATTCACACATCTGTATTTTTGATCAGTATTTGTATGCCGAAACCAGGAGTGTCTCCAAAACACAGGGCAGGTGTCAATCTGTCAATTATATGTTTTCTCTGTAAGTTCCACTCCTGGTTTTCACAAACAAACACTGATGCAAAATACTAATCAAGTACTGATGTGTGAATGAGGCCTAAGACTGCAATAACACGTGGTGGATACAAAAGTAGCCTCAGTCTTTCCTTTGTACATTTTCTCTTTTGCTTGGGCTCAAAGAACTGTATTAAATACTCTAGACATGAAGTGGGTCACACAATGCGTTTTTGGAAAAACACCACTGCAGTTTTTGATAACCTTTTTTTTAAGACAAAGCCAGAAATGAATGGATTCAGAAGGAAAAGAAAAGAAAAGGATAGACTTGTACTTCTCCTTCATGCTGGAGTCACTCCTGACTTTGGCTCAAAAACGGCATCAAAAACTACAGTGGTGTTCTTCCAAAAGTGTGAGATCACTCATACAGGGAATCAGTGTCAGACTGGGGTGCCGAGGGCCCACCAGTAACCAACTCCAGAGCCCCTCTTTTCAGCTTCATGCAAATGTGACATTATCCTCAATCACAAATTTCTATAACAATGAGCTAGTTGATTGTTAAATGAATAAGATACCGCCTTTGTCTGTGCATAGTGATTCATGTTTATTGTGCCAAGTACTTCTCATATAACAGGGTGGTGGCCACTCTTGCACAGGGGCCCACCGGAGGATTCTCCTGATCTCCTGTGGGCCAGTCCGAGCATGCAGGAAATGTATAGTCAGAAAATAACTCATTGTTTAAATCAGATTTTTATCCAACTTATCTGTAAATAAAATACTAAAATCTTGTAATCTTCACAATGGCGATAACAACTCTTCCATTTTACATACCAGGGAAAGGCAAACAGTCATCTCATTATCATCATAGACTGTATTCCAAAGAAAGGTAAAATCTCTATAATAAATCTGGAGGCAGAAAACACAGGATCCATTACTGACAATAGGTTATGGTCACAGTTCACCTTCTCCCTCTCTGCATTGTTATCTCTGCACAGGTCACAGAGAAATAATTTTACAGCCAGATGACTGTTTCCATAATTATGTACAGAAAATAAGAGGTCCTCAATGCTATGTGCTGTCATATTTAGAAACGATCTTTCACCAGGTCACAAGTGGCCAATTATTATTTTATTCCACTGATAATTCCGTTTTTTGTTTTTTTAATTCACAGGGATAAAAAAAAGCGCAAAACTTGTCTGCATTTCACCTGGTGACATACATGTCTGGTAGTACTGCATTGCCCCTTCAGCACAGTGAACAAATTGCACAATTTCATTTTTGCAGACTAAGAAATGTGTCGACCAAGAAAAAAAAATCCTTGATGCCAAATATGTGTTTTTCTCCTGGATTCACAATTGTTATGAACAAAACTATATTCTTCCTCCTTTTGCAGCTGATAAGCTTAAAGCAAAGTGTACTAAAAACGCACAATTTTAGCTGCTGTGATATTTTCAGGTTCCAGGGATTCCTTGAAGTCCGTTTGCTAAAACTCCTTGTAAAGTATTATTAGAAGTCATCGGAATTGTGCTAACCTTTCAAAGGATAGAACCGTTTTAAGTCACCAACATTCATGTGTTGCCATCTAGTGGACAAAATCATTATTTAATCACCGTAGGAGACACATCTGTAGCTCCACATTATAATCAGGATTTCAATTCAGTGATTATCTGATCTTGTCTTGATCTTATCTTGAAGCCAATACAAAATCTGAGCCACACTTTCCTCCCTGCCTGCCAAAGTGACAGAGGAGCCTTTGGGTCAATCTACGGATGCCAGGGCCTGTTTGTACCATCTTCCTCTGCAACCTCAATAGCTGCACCCCTGTTGGCATCCCTTAGGCTTTATTCTCACATCAGCATTTTTGATCAGTATTTCATCAGAAACAAGAGTCTCCAAAACACAGAACAGGTGTTAGTCTTTCAATTATAGTTTTTTTTCTATAAGTTCCACTCATGGTTTTGGCATAGAAACACTGATGAAAAATACTGACCAAATACTGACGTGTGAATAAGCCCTTAATATAATTATCACCTTACAAGATTAAAGAGCACCTACTATCAGCTGTCTGTTGCTGCCTTCTTTATCTCTCTAAGGCCACGGCCCCACTATCAGTATTTGGTCAGTATCTGGTCAGTATTTTTTCTCAGGAGTAGGAGCCAAATCCAGGAGTGGGTGATAAATGCAGAATTGGTGACTTGTTTCTATTATACCTTTTCTCTGATTGTTCCTCACCTGGTTTTGGCTCCCACTCCTGAGAAAAAATACTGATAGTGGGGCCGTGGCCTAAGAAAACAACTAGCAGCCACATACTGGTGAGTTTACTAAATAATATTTATTAGCAAAAATGTCCCTAAATGTCTCCAATTCTAGGCTAAAAGACCAGACTTAGCCGCAAAAGTTGGGTCTGAACTTCCAGGATGTGGGATCCTGGCATGCAGAGCGAAATCCCACAAACCTCCATGGCTTCTTTACCTTCAAAGCGTGAGAACTTGCATTGCTACATTCTTTACTAAACAGCAATTACCGATCTGATCAGTAACCGAGCTAATGATGCTTTTTCCTGTACCCTGCTTACTGGATTGGTCCAGTTTCTAAAACCTTATCTTATAGCTCTGACAGCCTCTCGCTTCTTCCATCTATATAGACAAATGTAAAAGCTACGTGGCAACTTTGGGACTGCAGTACGAAAATTTCAAGTTTACATCGTGGCTCCACGATGTGATATGATTGCAAGAATGTCTATAAATATATGAAAATAAATGTCTAAAGGTTGATGAAAATAACACACATTTTTGGTTGCATGATATGAAGTTTAGTTTTATAGAGTAAAGATTATGAATGTGATCAACCATGGACTGGCTCACTGGGGAACAGGTAAATCCCCTGGTGGGCCCCTGTGCAGGAATTGGCCTCCAACGCACTCTATATGAACAGTAGCTAGCACAATCCACTTGATTCACTATGTTCAGATCCAGCTCATCATTCATTCAACAAACTACCCAGTTTATAGAGAAGCATAGGTAATTTGTGAATGATGGTAATGTACTATTTACATGTAGCTGAACAGTTGTCCCCTGAGTCATTGTTACTGGTGGGCTCTTGGCATCCCAGCCTGACTGTCATGGGTTTACTGTGACAGAGAGGGGCCAGAAGACCGCAAAATCTGATTTCTCCTACACCTGCACTGACTAGAAGCACTTCTCCTTCATATTAAACGTGCAGGTTTCTTCTAGCAGTGCAGGGGTTAATCTGCTCAGTTGTGAGCTCCTGGAATCTCACCTGCATTAAGGCTCTCAGCCTTTCAGAGTTGGCCACACCCCGCTCATATATATACTGGACTCTGGCTAGCAGTCATTGCCAGCTACATGGTTTCAGGAGTTGGTGGAGAGTTGTTGTTTGAGAAGGCGTTTGGTGGATTTATATGAAACTGTTGCCTGGTTTTGGTTGTGTGCAAATCCTCTCCTTCTCCTACTTTGGTTTTTCCCCATCCTCCACTCCCCAGTGTTTTCCCCTGCTGTTTGTGTGTGCATATTTGTATGGTCGGTATTTTCCTTTATCCCTGTTCGTATTACCATGTTTGGTTGGTGTATCGCCATACACCACTACCCCCCTCTTCCCTGGGTGGGGGGGAGGGAGCAGACTGAGAGAGGATTCAGGAGCTCAGCAAGGTAGGTGGTCCGGGCGTCTTCACCTTCAGAAGTAATCCGGGGGACAGAGATAGCTAGGGCGCCCCCTCGCATTAGGGACATGGAAGGAGCCCCTGGTCCTTGGATACCTGACAACAGAGTTGTGACACCGACACCTAACATGATACATTTCATTACCCAGTACAGAGAAAAGAAGCTATCTGCAATTGACTTAATATACCGTTTCTTGATATGTAAATCAAACCACTAGTTAATAACATGTTAGAAGTCTTCAAAGTCTCCAGTCTTAGTGGTCCAGGGTTTGAAACTCCAATGACTACTGGAACAAAGGTACTTAATTTATAGCACTCTGTAGCTTCATCTCTTGCAATGATCTCCCAGCTTTAGCTGAAAAAGGCCCACAGACTATACAGTAATGTCAGAGTAATTCTCTATAAATAAAGATACCCTTTAAAAGAAAAAAATGCATTTATTTTAAAGCCATCTACATTAGACTTTGTCACATTCAACTATAGCTATTTCACAACTTGGGACCTTGGCTTCAAGGGGTTATTTTAAAAATGGGGCCATAATGGTATAAAAATAGAAAAACACATACTCAGCTAAGGGACCCTCCCAGTTCAAGTGACCCCTGTAATAGTTGGCTGTAGTGGTTGTGTGCCGTTTGAGACAGAAGTGAAAAATAGCACAATGTCTCTCTCAGCTCTGACGAAAGTGGCAGTCACTTGATGTCCTATGCCAGGAGACATAATGAAGAGACTGGCAGGGGACACTAACAGCAGTGCAGAGGAGCTTCAGGGTGTGCTAGTTGAGTACGTTTTTATTTTTTAAGACCACCATGTGTACATTTTTTAAATAATAAAATGTAGTGGACAATCTCTTTAATTTTGGTCATCCAGAGGTTGCATAATGCCCCAGTAGTCGGGCAAAACTGTTAACTCTCTTTCTACCTGTTTGTTGAGGTTCACTTCCACTAGGCAAAAACATATTCTACTGTCATACAGCTAAAAGCTGTGGCTGAATCAAACTTTGTGTTTCATTATAAACATGTTTTTTCTCATTGTAATTATTTTTACTCTTAATATTAGTCTTGACAGACAAGAACATTTTCAGTACAAACTAGAGAGGAGAGGATCAGGAAAATTCTAAATCACCCGTTTGCTCAGAGTTTTAGGGGAAATTTAATTCACAGAGAAGTTATTCTCCACAAATTTAAAGTCCCTTATTATGTTCTTGTTTTTTTCCAGACCCCAGAGCATAAAAGGGTTGCTCCTGATCCCAGAGCATTATACATATAAATATATAAAAAAAAAAATCCATAAACTCACGTCACCGCTCACCTGTTCGGCCCCTGCGCTCCTCACTGTCACCCATCAAGGACCTCTCCGCATTCTCCTATTTCCACCGCAAGCACTGAATCCCCAGGCCTCTTCATTCTAGGAATGGTCTACTGGCCATATTGAGGCCCAAGAGGGTTCTGCGCAAGCGCACAAAAGGTCACAACCTCACGATATACGCAGTGATCTTGGGGATATCAGGTCACATGGTAGTGATAAGAAAATGCGACAATAGCCGGATATTTAACTATGAGTAACAGAGGGGCCGGAGAGGTGAGTATAAGTATATATATTTTTTAGCTTTATTTTTTAAACGACATGCTCTGCAATTTACTTGTTCCATATTTTGTCACTTCTTTTAAACGCTTCAGACTTCAACAGCTTAGAAATGGTTACAAAAAATACCAGGTTTATTCTTTGGGCTATTTAAAGTTTAAATTACAAAAATTATGTCAGCGGGGCAAAAACTATGGAAAAACAGCAACAAGGATGTGGCGCCCCTGCGGGTTCAGTCACCACAGAGGTACTGCATCTCACCCAGAGGTGTGGTACCCCACTCTCAGGTAAGGAGGGAGTACTGCCCGGGACCCACCCACCTGCATCCAACACTATGAGGCGCCCTTCCTGGGCAATTGGGGAATACTCGGAGCCGGGTCAGTGTAGGTGTCACGGGGATGCAGTCGTGGCCTAGACCCGTTCCGTGCCCAGGGCTGTCTCATAAAAAATTGGGCTTCTTTTAGGATGAGTGGTTGTTCGACTACGCCACCTGTGGTTTCTGGTGAAGGCCACCAGTGCTGCAACAGTCCTCTGAGGCTGGTGTTTTGGGCAGCTCGGTTGGTACTACTCCCCACAGGCGGAGTAGGCCTCAGGGCAGTGGTTGGTGAACTGTAAGGAGGTATGGTGGGTGCAGTGCCGCGCAGGAATAAACAAGCGGAGGTGGTGAATGGAGTCATCCGGGTCTTTACTCACTTTATATGAACTTTCAGCCGCAAAGCTTCTCTATGCTACACACGGCGTACTGCGGCCACCAGGAAGGGGGTTCAGCACTTCCCAGGTAGATCAGGAGCACCTGTCAAGACCCCGTCAGTGTGTTCCTCTCCTTCTCCTTCTCCTCCCGCTTGTGTTCCTCCCGGGCTTTTCCAACAGTGACGTGAAGTACACAGTCAGATATCGGGGGCCAGTCACCCCTCTTGCAGCAGGAATCCCTCTGGCTAAGCCAGAGTGAAGAATACAGGTGGCGACTCCGCTCTGTCCGTATCCCCCTGGGATCCTTTTGCCTGTGGAGCCTATCTCCTCTGCTCCCCTCCAAGGCCTTCTTAGGACAGGACCCTGACCGGGTAGAGACAGTGGTTAACTCTGACCCGCTCCTCGTCTCAAGGTCAGAGTACGAGGACCGTGTATCTTCAGCCAGCTGCAGACTCTTGCTGGACCCTGACAGAAGACCACAATCAAAGACCTTGAACTTAAGATGGCCGTAGATTATATATGAAATTATTAAGTGCTTCCTGTAAGTGTGTCCTCCACCCTCACCCACTACATGGTTCCCCCTATCTTTGGTTCCCCCCATCTCCTCATCCCGGGCCAGGGCAGCACCCTGGTGCATTTAGGCCCCCTACAAGACAGGAGTGGTGTAGTGTTGAGTGTGAAGTGGGGTCCTGAGTGATGCTCCATCCTTACCTGGAAGAGGAGATACCACACCTCTTTCTGAGGTGCAGTACCCCTGTGGCGACTGAACCCTCAGGGGCGCCACATAATCACTATTGACTCCCACACAGAGAAGATATCATTATTGGTCATTCATACTGTAGATGTTCGCAAATCAAGGTTGTGATAGATGTAATAATCATTACAAGTCTTTTTTTACCTTTACTAGAAACCTATAAGTAATAATATATGATCAATTTGGCAATTCCTCCATGTATTGTAATTTGATTGAAAATATCTAGACTATCTATTATAATCTAATAATATCTATAGGCCAACTACTATTGACAGCTGTTAATGCCGGTAACTGCATGAGTGTAAAAGAACAGGCTTTGCTTTTTCGTGAAATAAATAAATGTTACTAGGGATCGTTATTTAGCAGTCTTCTATTTCTTAGCTATTCAGACTCTCCTGAAATGTCTGGATGGCTCTTGGAGAAAAGGGAGACCTCCTGGATTCCCTGAAGAGTTAGAAAATCTCCTAGGCAATGCCAATGTCTCCTGAAACCTCCCGGGAAGCAGAACTATGGTAGAGTTTCTTGTAAAACTGTTATGCTCCAACATCAGACAGAACTGATGTGTTGAGGGGGAAAGAAATGGGGTGCAGAGGAGGTGTTGTCCAGGAATTGGGCGTGTTTTCAAAATATTTTGATGGCGAGCTCTGTACACCACAATCAAACATAATCGAACAGTAGGCTCATGATTATAGGTAGCCCTAAAAGAGACAGGCATCACCAAAAGTTGGTAAGTATGTGCACTGCTCAAAAAAATAAAGGGAACACTCTAATAACACATCCTAGATCAGAATGAATGAAATATTCTCATTGAATACTTTGTTCTGTACAAAGTTGAATGTGCTGACAACAAAATCACACAAAAATCATCAATGGAAATCAAATTTATTAACCAATGGAGGCCTGGATTTGGAGTCACCCCCAAAATTAAAGTGGAAAAACACAATACAGGCTGATCCAACTTTGATGTAATGTCCTTAAAACAAGTCAAAATGAGGCTCAGTATTGTGTGTGGCCTCCACGTGCCTGTATGACCTCCCTACAACGCCTGGGCATGCTCCTGATGAGGCTGCGGATGGTCTCCTGTGTGATCTCCTCCAGGATGGCACATCATTGAGAGCTGTGGCAAGAAGGTGTGCTGTGTCGGTCAGCGTAGTGTCCAGAGGCTGGAGGCGCTACCAGGAGACAGGCCAGTACACCAGGAGATGTGGAGGGGGCCGTAGGAGGGCAACAACCCAACAGCAGGACTGCTACCTCTGCCTTTGTGAAAGTAGGAACAGGAGGAGCACTTTATTTTTTTGAACAGTGTACTTTAATTAATTATTTAAAGAGCTAGATTTACCAATAGGCAATAGGCAAAGCATGATCATAGGTAGCCATGGGAGAGGAGTACCTGTGGAAATACAATTTCATATGATTACACAGATTTGAGTGTATTTATATGTAAATTATAAGTATTTATATGCTAATATCAAATTTACAGTGATGTGGAAGTAAGAGGAGGACACCCAGGTTGGGCCAAGAAGAAGCCTGTAAATGGTACAATGTTCTGCTTTATCTTATCATATAGCCTCTTCAGAGGGGAATATGACTGGAACTTTAGTGCCACCTATTGGGGTAGCAATCTCTAAAGTCAATACTGATCCTTTAAAGAGCCTTGTCACATGATAACAAGCCAAATCAGACACTCAGACACATTTGCGGACACGTTTGTCCCTAATCAGTATAAAGCAGGAGATATTATTAGGCTGAGTGAGAGGCCTCTGACAGGAGGCCTAAGGGAAAACATTTCTCTATGTGGAGAGTGCCAAACTGGTGTAAGGAGACTTATAGGCCATGCTGTGGAAATGCACTAAAAATGCATATATGCTTTTTTATTTGTGGATTTTCTTCATCTCAGTCAAGTTTAAATACGCAAGGAAATTGCATATTTACAGCAACAGAAATTGACATGGTGCAGATTTCAAACACTTAAACAGGTCAGTTTAAGCAGCATAAAAAAGCATCATAGGCATAAAATATCAATAAATCCCATTAACTTTGCTGGCACTGTCAAATTCTGCATATTTTGCGCAGCAAAAATATATGCAGTGGAAAAACCACACCAAATGCTCTTTGTGGAAACTTAGCCTGAAAGTCAGTATCGCCCCTTTAATAACCCTTTCATGAGGCAAGGCTCTTTAAAGGGTCAACATTGAATTTTTGTTTATTACTAGCCCCAATAGGTGGCACTAAATTTCCTGTCATCAACCTCTCTGAACAGTCTTTTTGCATCTTTAAATTCCCAAAGGAGCATTGCATGGCCTATTTGTTGCTGTATTCCAGCATAGCACTCTCCACAAGGAGAAACATTCCCCCTTACACTCCCTGATTTATCTTGGTAAACCAGTCAAACTTTTTCAGGCCATGCATGATTTAAAGAGAATCTGTCATCTGGATTTTTTTTGTATTTTTTTACTGTGTGCCATGTGTCAAGGACTTCCCAGGATGTTGTTCTTTTATGGGTACCCTCCTGAAAGTTCTGGGGGGAAAGTGTATGGCCATCTGATTCTTCTCTACCCTGCAAAACCACAGGCTCAATTCCTTTGGGAGAAGAGCCATTCTAGATTGAGCACCTGGTTTCACTGGGGTTAAAGCACAGGTGGACGCCAGGAGCACGATTTGGGCTTTCCCTGAGCTTCAGCAGAGGGTAGCCACTAATACCGGTCACTCGCTGTCACAATCTGGCTAGGAGGGATCGGGAATGGTTTGTTGGGGGACCTTCTCCTTTTGGAGTGGGCTGCAATATACCGCATCCTTGTGCACTGTTTTTTTATGTGGCACCATCACATTTTGTCAGAGCATTCGGGTAGAGAGAGCACAATCTTGGGTTTTCAAAAGAAAAAATCATGATTTTATAACCTAAACTAATGGCATGTATGTAAAGTCCCCTTCATGGCATCTTCTTGTAATAATGTCCCCTGTCCTGACACCTTGTTATAATAATTTCCCCTATCCTGGCCCCTTTCTGTAATTATGGTCCCCTATCCTGGGCCACTTTCTGTAATAATGTCGCCGTCCTGGCACCTTTCTCTAATTATGTTCCCTGTCCTGGCCCCTTTGTGTAATAATGTCTTCTGTCCTGGATGCATCCTGTAATAATGTCTCTCAACCTATGTCCCTTCCTGGTATAATTTCCCTCATACTATGCCCCTTCCTGCTAAAATGTCCTCTGTCCTGAGCCCCTTCATGTTATAATGTCTCGCATTCCGGGCCCCTTCCTGGTATAATCTCTCCCTTCCTGGTATTATGTCCCCTGTCTGTCCCTGGCCCCTTCCTGTAACAGTGTTCCCTATACTGGTATAATGTTCCCCATCCTATAATAATGTCCCCCATCCTGGGCCCCTTTCTGGTATAATGACCCTCATCCTGGATCCTTTCCTTGTATAATGTCCCCCATCCTGAGCCCCTTCCTGGCATAATGTCCATTCTGCCACTCTTTTCCAACACTTTCAAAAAAATAAACACTTCTTCTTATCATCTGCTAATCCCATGATGTGCAATGTCTTCTTCTGTGGCCAGCAGCTGACTTCACCATGCCAGCCATGATGTCACTGCCATGCACCACTTGTGAGGGGCACACCGACGTCAACTGATTGGCCAGCAGCTGACGTCGGTGTGCCCATCCCGAGCAATCCCTGATTGTCCCTGCGCCGAAATACACTTCAGCTGAATGTTCATCCTTGGATGCACACCCAGCTGAAATAGGCTCCGGCGTCAGCAGGCCCCGCTCCAGCACAGGCCCATTTGCCGTCACACCCTCTGACTGTGATTGTTATGCCCCTGTTTATGTATATGCCATTAGTTTGGGGTAAAAAATCCTAAAGGCAAGTTCTCTTTAAATGAGCTATTCAAACTAGAAAATACAGTAGGATCTGCTAATTTTCTTTTTAATTTGAACTGGTGTCACTCTTGACCATATTCTGTATCTGGTTTTGAGGCTCACCTCTGTTTAGCCAAGTTGTCCATGAATTTATTTTCGATTCAAGTGCTATCCATGAAAAAACTGACATCACGTGGAAAGCACATGAAGCAAAGTTATTCCATAAGGCTGTTTAGATGAGTGGTTTTTTTTTCACGGACTGAATCTGTGCGTGAAAAAAATCACAACATACACTAGTTCTTCCGGATGTTGGATGAAGCTTGTTTATTCAAATCTATGGTGTTCAAAAAAAAATCAGATCCTATACGGATCAACCATATGCCATTCGATCTTTATGGATAATGTACATTGCAATTCTTTAACATAGGAAATTGTATTTGGCCTTGTAAATTTTAATAACTGCTTATATATAAAATGGATTGCATACGGATGCCAAAGGGATGACAATCGAGATGAAAATTGTCCATTTTTTGGAGTGAAATTTGGAAACAAAATGTATACGCTCATGTGAACTTAGCCTTTAAGCGAACAGGCTTAGCTGCAATACAAGATATATGCCATGGACACAAGTGGTGTTTTTTTCTGAAAAAAAGACCCTTTTTTTAAACTTCAACAAAACTTTTATGGTGTTGTTGATAGGTTCAAAGTACCAGACAATGTGCCTATGAACTACGCATATACAGTAGATGAACACTTTAGTCTACAACTAGCAAATGGCACTGCAAATTTTATACCATTTACCATAGTTCAATTTAAAAAAAAAAAGTTCTGGAAACAAAAATTAGAGCTCAGGAAAGAGGTCTGTGACATGTGTCGTTGAGACGTCTCTTGTATTTCACAATGGGGAGGAAAAATTCTCAGCTTTCATATGATTTAATCTTGTAAAATATGTTTTACAATTGAAGTGGCAAACTGTTTTTTTTCACAGCACACATGGATTGTTCCTGGCCAGTACATCTCTCACTGCTTTTGGCTAACTGCCTTGATTCAAGTGTGCAAGTAATCCAAGTGCACTATTACTGCTTCAAACTAAGCAAATTTATATAAACAGATTAACAATTTGTGCCATAATACAGACAACTCGCAAATGACTGACCAGTGTATATTGCTACAGTGGGGGGAGAAGAGTTTACAGTAAATTCCTTTAATTTGGCATTAATGGAACTTGGTAGGATTTCAAATATTCTGGATTGTGGGACTGTCAACAAAAACATGTCAACTTTACATGCAATTATATATAATTGTAAAGAGCAAAACCAGCGGGAGGGACAGTCCACTAAGCCTCTTGGCCACATCAAGGCTGCACCAAGAACCCTAATTAGCATATTTAATTAAAATTCAGTTTTTGCAGAACTGAGTCAGCAAATAGCACAGGTGTGATTTTTAAAGGAGTTATATCCTCTACAAGGCTACGTTCTTAGTTTATACTGTCGGATTTGTATGACAGACATCCTTTAACCCTCCGTCACATACAATAGGCCTGACAGGCACATCTCTTTTACTTTCATTTCTCCTTCCTCACCAGATTGTGAGGAAATCCCCTCCCTCCAGGTAGTCTCCTGTCTCTAGCAGCTCTGTGAAACCTCATACCACAGTTGGATTGCAGAGCTTCAGGAGGACAGATATAACTGCGCTAATCTCTCAGGCTCATTGTATGTGAACACGTCACACTCAATAAGGTTGGTATTTTATGTTTTTATTCATCACAATTGTTTATTTAGCTTGTTTTATGAATGTATAGCACAAAGTGTGAGGATATTTCATAGAAATAAGGCATATTAAAAAAGAAAGTGTGCTGCTCAGGCATATACAGTAGTTCCCTAACACATATTCCTTCTCTTGCTTCAGATTATCTGCTGAAATGGAGAGGAAAATGTACAATTTATCAAAAAACCTTGATGTTGAGGAAGTAACAAACATGCTGTTAGATGATGCAGACCCCACACTGAATGAGGATTTAGAAGAGGAAAGTGAGATTGATTCTCATGATGAGGTGGAAGTATGTGAAGTGGATTCTGAAACCGAGCAAGATGGTGACAGTGATGAGGATGAAGATGTAGATTCTTATTATATGGGAAAAGATAAAAAAAACAATGGAACAAGAAGCCACTCCAGAAAAAACGTAGGGAACCTCAAAACATTATTACTCGCCTTCCTGCAGTTATAGGAACTGCAAGTAATGCAAAAACTGCAGTTGAATGCTGGAATAGTTTATTCACAGATGACATTCTGGACTCTATTGTCACATATACCAACTAATATATAGACATTATAAAGGACAAGTTCATCTGCAACAGAACCATCAAGGCCACAGATGAAATAGAACTGCGTGCTTTTTTTGGATTATTATACCTTGCAGGAGCTTATAGGGCAAATAGACAAAGTTTGGAGGAACTTTGGAGTAAAGATGGGGATGGAGTTGAAAAATTTGGCCTTGTTATGTCCATAAATAGATTCAAGCTTCTAATTCGTTGCCTTCGGTTTGACGATAGAACTATCCGAACCGAACGTAAAACACATGACCGACTTCCCCAATTCGTGATATATTCCAAAAATTTGTTGAAAACTGTAAAAAAAGCTATTGCCCTGGGGAGAATCTCACTATTGACGAAATGCTCCCTGGTTTTCGTGGTAAATGTGCCTTTCGTCAATATATTCCATCAAAGCCTAACAAATATAGCATAAAAATGTATGCCCTTGTTGATGCCAGTAAGACCTACACTTACAACTTGGAAGTTTATACAGTAAAACAACCAGAAGGTCCTTACTCTGTCAGCAACAAACCCAGTGATGTTGTAAAAATACTGGCTGAGCCCTTATTTGGATCGGGTCGCAATATAACAGCTGACAATTGGTTTTCAAATTGTGATCTGATTGATTATCTGAAAATGCAGAAGCTTTCATATGTCGGAACTGTAAGAAAAAATAAAAAAGAATTGCCTACACAGTTTGTAAGTGTGAAAGGGAGACAACAGTACAGCAGTATGTTTGCATTCCATAATGGAAAGGTTTTGGTTTCCTATGTACCACAAGCAAAAAAAATTGTACTTCTTCTATTAACACTTCATGATGATGATGCCATCGATCCTGGGACTGAGGCACAAAAAAACCCGGAGATAATTACATTTTATAATGCAACCAAAGGGGGTGTTGATACAGCTGATCAGATGTGCTCAACTTTCAACGTCAGCAGAAACACCAAACGCTGGCCAATGGTCATATTTTTTGCTATGTTGAATTTGGGTGGTATAAATTCACAAGTCATTTACCTTGAAAACAAGCTTGAACCACTCCGTAGATGATTCTATCTGAAAAAATTGGCCCATGAACTAGTGCTTGGAGAGCTACGCAGAAGTATGAAAACAATCGGTATCCCCTCTCGCCTTCAAGTTCAGCTCAAAAGATTCCGCCCAGAAGATGATAGTGAAAATTCACCACCTGCACCACCTCCCAAAAGAAGGAGATGCACCACCTGCACCACGGAAAGCGGAATCAGAAGGCTTTCTAATTATGAATGTCACAAATGTCATAATGCAATCTGCCTGACACATGCAAAAATGATGTGTAAGTCTTGCTCTTTGCTCTGCAAGTGTAATTTTTCTGGGGAAACTTCAGGATCTAATTCTGATTGAATATGTGTTTAATAGTACTTAAGGTACCTTAAAATTAAGTTTGTTTCCATAAATTTTCTTTGTAGAGTTTTTTGACAGAGTCGAACTGGGGACTATTTGGCGGGAGTTTTGAAATGTTTGTATTTAAGAGTTATTAGTTTTATGTTAAGTAAATGGGTTTCTTTTGCACCTGATTATGTGTAGACTCTTTTATTACATCCCTATGAAGGTCACTGATCACTTTTAGAGCACTGAAATTGCAAACATTAGATATTATTGGTATTTTTCTAGCCTGCGCCTGACAGTCACATTGTATGTGAACTCGTTAGAACCGATATTGTATGTGACGGAGGGTTAAAGATGACAGGCCAATGACTGACTTACTAAATGTCCTCCATCAATTTTTATGTCATCTTACTATTCACGCTGTGAATCTCAGTCAATGTCAATGGAATTTATCAACCTTGCAGTATTAACCAGGGAGAACATACCTTCTGCGACCAACATTCATGCTGTCTCCGTGTCTTCATATGTACATTAATTTGTAGCTAGAGATTTTACTAATTATTAGCAAATTTATTTTATAGCAATTACCTAATTTACATGAATTACAGAAACATCACAGTCTGAGTGTATTGAACTGGCAGCTGCAGGATTTATGAGTTTCAGGTGTTCTATCCCTTATTTGTCGCCTAAGGGATAAAAGCATCTTGAAACACATAAGTACTGCTGTGAAGCTGGTGCTTAATGGTTTCACACATCTACTAAACTGAAGTGCTGGATTCCCTTTCCATTAATGATCACCAAATTAGGGTCAAACTGGTCGACGATAGTGCTACTGAATTCTCTAGTGCATCTAGGCCCTGAAATAATAATAAAGGGAAGCCAGAGCTTTGAGAGAAGGCATCCATGACTCTGTAGGGCAACCAGGAGGAGTTAATGGAATCAGGGAGGATGGGTTTAACTGGGTAGGAGACTTTAAGTCATTTGGTGAGGGTGGTCTTAGGCCAGACTAACAGTAGAATGTCCTGTTTGCCCGTCATTTGTATTTATAACAGGCACTGGGGATGTGATATTGGGAGGCTGGTTGCTGATAGTGGTGTTTATGCAGCTATAATAAGGTGCTATGGCAGCGAATGGGACGGTGTTCTTGGAGTTCATAGTAAATTGGTGATGAGGGGATTCCATCGCGAAGATGGTCCCCTCAATGGTTGGTAACAATAAATAAATAGTCTGGCGAAGTTGAGACACTTTGAATGGGGGAGTCCTCAGAAGTCGATGGAATCAGCCTGGAATATGGCTTGGGTGGCTACAAGCCATTTGTTGTGGCTTGGAGCAATAGAGATTTACTATATTTTGTTCTCACGGTTCATCAGGCTTTTGTAGCTCCTTCTCTAACTATATTCTGGTTAATGTTTTGTTTTGTGCCCAGTAAAGGCCACTTTTGCCAATTTGATCCAAACAGGTGTGTTTTGCCTTTCTTCAATTCAGAGGATTGGGAGGGTGGTGTATGGGGGTTAGCCAAGATAGTGAGTAGCCTCTACAATGTTAGAGTCAAGGCTTTCTAATACAACAGAGCTCCAAATGTCGAGCAGAGGACTACTCCACCTGGTGCTTACATTGGAGAACTTGCAGGCTGATTCCTAAATAACCTAGTAGATGATATGTTTTGTATGGGCAATCATAACAAAGAGTTTACCCTGCAATTAATCACATCTTAAAAATGTGGCTTACTTAGGACGTTAGGAATGCGGCATGTTTCACTTTATGGAACAATAATTTTAAATTTTCTTTTGTGACACAACGGAATTCTACGTTAATCATGAATTTCAGTGAATATGCTTTCAATTTATTTACAAAAAAAATAAAATTGCAAAACAATTTGTAAGAATTTGCTCTAGTATCTTAAGAGAGGGTATGAAGACAGGAGACTGTCTTGTAAAAATTGTGTTTTCAAACAAATTATCATGAGCAGTTACTGCTCTCGACCACCTTTGTCACAGATGGCAGTCTGTCCCAGTATAGAATAATTGGAGAAATAAGGAAAAAGTGGGGTCTTCTTGCAGACGCTGTTTCAGATTCAGTTATACCACCAGAGGTTAATTCCAAAAATGGATGATTGTATAGAAACAGAATAACTGATCATCAGAAAAAAGAAATACAAAAGTAAATAAAATCACTGTTGTAAATCAATGTATAAAATGACACTTCTGGTTATATGTCTGAATTAGTACATAGACAACACATTTCATACTCAAAAGTGGTATTTCCTCAGATAGTACTCCTTTCACAATTAATTAAGGAAGTATGAAATGTTGTCAATCATCATAACATTGGCATTAAATCCACATCGGAAGAGCAGCCTGGAAGAGAAAGACCTACTCTGTTCACATAAAGCAGAAAAATTGCTTGCAGCAAAAAATTGTGATTGCTCTGAGCCGGAGTCAGACAGAGCAAGGAGATAGCAATTACCTGCCTGTCGGTTCCTAGCCGTGTGAGAAAAAAATAAAATAGTCCTGGATAAGCCTATTAAAGAGTAACTGTTTTAATTTTATTACATAAATCAATAGTATACATGACTAAAATAAACTTTGCAATATACAGTATCTTATCCGAGAAATCTGTTTCTCTCTGCTGCTCAACTGAATGTTCATTCTCAAAACTCTCAATTCATGGGTGCAATCTGTATTTAGTGTATATACATTTTTAAATTACTGAGGTAGAATCTTATCAATAGTCATGTGGAAACCTATATCGAATGTTTTAGGAGAAATTCAAAAGGTTTCACACGTTTGCATAATTTTGATCAAATCAGGGAGTCGATTGATCGAAGACAAGAGCTCACAGCCATTGTCAGTGTACTTGCTTGTCTGACTCTCAGATGCCCAGTCACAAGTCTTTATTACAACCACGGAGATATGAAAAGGGGGATGGCTTTACAGACTTTACGTTACCTAACGGTGCAGATATTTTAATTGAGGAAAGAAAGTATTTTAATTGGTAATAATAAGGTCATCCTTGCATACTGGATGTATCCAGAATTTTCCTATGCTTTCTGTAACAAACAAACTTAACAGAAAGACACCTCAATATAAGAGACTATGCCCTGTGTTACTGATTTTATGAAGAACACTTATAAAGCTAATAAAAAAAATTACATAATCAAAGATATATGAATTTTCAAAATAATAATCAAAGCAAAGTATAAGTACTTACCATAACAGTAGCAAGTGTCATCTCCTATGTAGGAGAGAGAGGAGAAGCTAGAAGCAGAGCTCCTCCTCACATGTGAATAAAGTCTTACCAGGACTAACTGTCATCTATCTCAGTAATGTAAAAATCTGTTTTTTACTGAATGCAAATATTACCCAGAAATTGAGAATTTTTAGAATGAAAGATCAATCTAGGAGGAGAAAGAAGCAGATTTCACTGATAAGATATATTACAAAGTTTCATATTTTCACTTGTACTATTGATTTATGAAATAAAAATTAAAACGGCGGTTACTCTTTAAGCTTGCTTAAAAATCATAGTTCTTAGTAGCACATCACCATATGTAAACAGGATGTGCTGCAGAGAACCATAGTCTATATTCACAGGATGATCTATTACCGATCGTTCTGTGCGCATGAGAAGTGTGGACAGCCTGTCTAAGCAGGCTATTCATTATACACTGATCATACTGATCACCAAGCATTTAGCTGATTGACTGTCATTTATAATGGCCACCATTGCCTAGTATTCAGATGTGGCACATGTTAGCTCTATGCCTAATATATTTTTAGATGGTTTATGGCATGCATAGCATTAATATTACAAATAAATATTTTACCTGGTAATAAACAAATGAAATAAGAATAATAATGGAATCTAACACCTAAACAGGCTGATTACTAAGGTCTGGTGGCCTCTCTGCATGATGTCCACTTGCCAATAGTGTTAAACACCATTGTACCTATTGAGCACAGCAGTCTTACTCCATGGCTCCTATTAAAATCAATACTGAATAAGGGAATTTGGAAAACAGAGCACTTAGTCCTGTGACGATTCTGACAGTTTCAGCAGAGCGTACAACATGTAGCACAGGAGGTTCATTCTACAGTAACTTTACACAGAGGTAAAAGTTGATTATATTTAAAAATATATCATCCAACTAATTTGTATCAACTAGATTGAAAATATTCTTGAAGTTGTTCAACCACTCAAGTATGAAAAAGTAGGGGACTTAGATTCTTATATATCTAAAAATATATTTTAAGCTTTGATGCCGCTTTATGAAGTCCATTTCCTCAATAAAAGCATTTTTAATCAGTGGTTCAATCATTTTGACAATCCAATCCTCTTATGACTGCTCCTGCCGTAAATAAATCGGAAAGTGCGGACTCCAGGAGGTAAAGAATCATGCTGTCTATCTATTCATCATATACACATCTAATTATAACAGATGTCACGCTCTAGATATATGTTTACTGCAGAGTGGATCTCCAACACCATTGAAAGCAGATTATAAAAGCACTTTCATCTTATTGGATGGATTATTAAATGGTACCCGATATCTCAAGATTAATACCCTCATCCGAAGAACTGGAACTAATTCTTGTATAATCATTCAAAATAAATGTGTTTTTTACTGTCTCTCCTCTGAAGGACAACTCATCAGTTAAATACCTTTTGGAGTCTAAGGAACTAGATTGATAGGTTTAAGTAAGTGGTTGTTCTATTAGTACCCACTATTACCTACATCAGTTACTGTAATAATGGAATTTACAGCCTAATTTATTTCTGAATTGTAAGCAAATATTTACACTCGATGCTGGAATTCCAATGAAAACTAGTGGGTCAAAGGGGAAACATTTTTCCTTGTGAAAACTACCAAGCCAGTGTAAGGAGACTTATAGGCAATGCAATGCTTCTCCGGGAATTTAAATAGGCAAATAGTCTCTTCAACAATTAAGAGAACAGGAACTCTAGTGCCATCTATTAATTGTAGCAATCCTAAAAGTCATTATTGACCCTTTTACAAGCTTTGCCACATAACTAAGGATAAGAAGCCACAACAGTCCCTCCATTTGCAGAAACGTGTTTCTAGATTTTTGTTCCTCATCAGTGCAAAGCAGAATAGAGGCACCTGACAGGAGTTCTAAGGGGGAATGTTTCTCCTTATAGAGTGTTCCAAGTTAGCCATGAGACTTAAAGACCAGGCCTATAAGTCTCCTTAAGCCAGCTTGGCATTCTCCACAAGGAGAAATGTTCACCCTTAGACTCCCTGTCAGAAGCCTCAGAAGCCTCATCCTTATGGAAACCTAAGAGCTGGAGAAATATCATGATCAATTTTGTATTCTTTAGATTACCCAATATGTACCTATTTGGTGAACAAAGTAAGGTTTTTCTACCTAACATATTTTATACAACTTTCTCAAATCTACCATCATAAAATGTTTAAATAAAACTTCTATGAGTTTTAGGATATGAGCACCAATATTGTGCTCATATCCTGCCGCCATACATTGTTCAAACAATTCTGTCATTCAAAAAACACATAGAACTGATCCGTACCAATCAGATGAAAGAGTGTGCTACTGTGATAATCATATGCACAGTTCTCTCTACTGTGATGCACTCCGCTCCCTAGTGTAATTTTGTTCTTGAGGGTCCATAGGAAAATGGAGAAAAATGAATAATCTAATCTGAGTGGAAAACACAGAGAACAGGTGTAACACAAAATACCAGGCTTCATTTAACAGTAGAAAACATTTTTAAAGTATTAGATTTAAAAAAAAATTCTGCAGATAAATAGTTTTCGTGTGCAAAGCTGTCCAAACTCAAACTATACAAATTACAATGTTAGCATGTAAACACAAAGATACTATGAAATGCTACTACTTTATAATACTGGAATTGGGCACCGGGGTCCAAGTAAAACTGCTGCCATTCCAAGCTTTAGCTATGTCCCTGTGTTGAAAATATTTTGATCTTGATTTATCAAATAGTTTTCACCAGAATTCCAGCATAAAACTTTTTGAAATGTCACAACATTTTTGCTCAACTCCTAGTTGCGACTTTTGTTGCTTTGACACATGTTCCAGAAAGTTCTGCCAGCTTTTTAAAAAGTGGGCATTGTTTATCCAGTAGGGAGCTAGGCCAAGTATGGGCAACAAATAAATCTTAACTGGAATCTATCAGTGAGATCAACCCTCCTAAGCCATCTATATGGGCATGTAGATCATAGGAAGCTGAATAAAATGATAAATTGATATCTACGATCTGATGTTTTATTCCAGAAAAAGCCACATTTTTCTTATATGTAAATGAGCTGTTCAGAACTATGATCTGCATGAGAATCTGCCTCCAGAGCTAATAATAAATGAAAGGGGAGTTTACGAGTGTGAGACAGGTAACTAACACAGAACAGTGGAACTGAACTTTATCTCCTTACAAACACATGTGCTGCAGCTCTCACAGCTCTACTGCATTGCAACCCTGTCTGCCTGTGAGATGGAAGATTAAGCACTGAGACAAACTTGCAGATGTGTCAGGTATAATCACACACAGCTCTGCAGTGAGATCAGGAGAGCAGAGAGCGGCCATTACACATCACACTAGTAATTCCTCCTTCATTTAAAATATTCTCTGGAGACAGATTCTCATGTAAATCAGTGTTCGGCTCATAGTCTTGAACAGCTCATTTACATATAAGAAATACTTGGATTTCTCTGGAACAAGACATTGGATCATGGCTATCAAGGTATCATTTTATTTATCTTCCTAAGACCTGAATGTCAATATAGACGGTTTAGGAGGGTTGATCCTACTGACAGATTCCCTTTCATTTAAAATGCAAAAGTGATGTAAATTACCACAGACGTGATCTCTAGTTCCTGACTAGCTGAAAGAGGCACCATAGAGAGGCGCATATGAATTTGACTCATCTTACTCCAGTGGATCCTTCATCAAAACTGTCGTGGGAAACTCCAGTCTAAATCAAATGGGGTCCAATGCTCCAACAGTCAGTCCAATCAGCAATGGGTGAAAAATGATAATCAGCATGAGTAATGAAAGGTGAAAGAAGTTGAGAAAGATAGAACTTGAGTTTAAAGGGAACCAGTCATTAGATTCATGCTGCCTGAACCATGAGCAGCAAGAATTAGAGCCTGGCTGCGCAATTGCAGCCCAGTATGTTTACGATGAATACCTGCTTAGGGACTGTAAGAAGAGACATCCTTAAAAAATGAAAAATAGTATTATTATTACCTTTAGTGTTAAATTAATGTACAGGTGCACAAATACGCTATGTGGCTAATATACAAAGTATACATACACAATGTATCAGCACAGTGCGATATACAGTACATACATGCACCTGTACATTAATTCAATACTAAAGGTGTGCGGGCCCTATTTTTTTTTTGTAGTATACATTGGGGAGTGTGGCCCCCTCCAGGGCTTAGCACCCTTGTCTACACATCTTTCCCACACATTTTAATTTTTACAATTTTTAATTCGAGCTACTCCTGGTTTCCTTTTCACTCCCCATTCAGATGAGTCCTGGTTTGGGACATGGAGAGATAGGACATATAGTGGTTAGGGACCATCCATTTTAAAAGGTACACCTTGACATCGTCGGATGGCTTTTGTGCTCTTTGATCAAAAAATGCTAACCAAGTACTTTACGTTTTTAACATTTACAACAATATTGGAATTCATGTATTTATTAGTCTCAGTGTGCTTATTCATAGTGTATGTATATGAAAAAGAGACGTGAATGGTCTGATGTGTTCCCCAGCCAGTTTCTCCCCATCCTACTGCAGATGACTGACAGGTCTCTCTATATGTGCGCATATAGGAGAGACCTCTCAATCAACTAAAGCGGGGCAGGGAGAAGCCTTCTGATGACCACATCAGACCAGTCACATAGTTTACAACAGTCCCCATTCGGGGTTTAAAACATGTTTTGTCTGAAACGGTGCGGTGTTTCAGAGTAAATCATACCTGGTGTAATTACATAATCAGGCTCTGATTCATACAGCCCATGTTCAATAAGTATGAATCTAATGACTGGTTCCATTTAAGAGAAGGTCTAAATTTCCAAAGAAGAGGAAAAATAAGAGGAAGAAGGGATATAATGGTAAATCCAATGTTAAAGATATTACCCAACATATAGGGTTTGTATTCCATATTGCAGGGATGGGCAGTTAATTTTCCCAAGGGGCCATATGAGAGACCATGACTGTTGTGGAGGGCCAAACCAATAGGCTGAAATTAATTCTGCTCAATATTAACATTAGTTAGAAACAAGAAAAGAAATAAACGATCAAAAAGCCATAAATATATAAATATATCAAAGATTTATTTAACACATAGTAGCAAAAAGGGGTAAAATACAGATACCATGGACAAAAACCACAATCCACGTGTTGAGTATATCATTGTATAGTTACAAAATTATACAAGCCCCCTGACGAAGGGACATCCGAAACGCGCGTCGGGGCTCCTGCTCCACGTGTGTAGCTTGTCCTCTGCCCCTGTGCCCTGACAGTCTGCTCATAGATCTCCCTTTATTTTCCATTGGTACGTATAGCGAGACCTTTATGGTTGTATATGAGATTACTATATGTTATGTCTAAGGGCACATTATGACTTTCTGATAGACACCTAATGATTGTACTCTTGAATATGGGGCTAAGGTAGTGACTACTTATTTTGCAATTTTGTAACTATACAATGATATACTCAACACGTGGATTGTGGTTTTTGTCCATGGTATCTGTATTTTACCCCTTTTTGCTACTATGTGTTAAATAAATCTTTGATATATTTCTATATTTATGGCTTTTTGATCGTTTATTTCTTTTCTTGTTTCTAACATATGTTCTGCTTACGATTTAGCCTATTATATGTCCACATCTTAGTAGTCCTGGATATGAAAATACTTATTGAGCATAATATTGATGACTCCCATATGGGACATGAACTACTGCTACTTCCATGAACTGTATGTATTATCAATATTAACATTAACATATTAATTATAATTATTTAATATTAATTGTATCACTTAATATTGAGCAGAATTAAGTATGCCGACATCCCCCTATATACCATATGAGCCTGCACACAGTCCGCCTATATAACGTATGAGCCCACACACAGCCCCCTATATCCCGTAAGAGACACCTATTTACAGTATGAGCCCCCAAATATCCTCCTATATACAGTATGAGCCCCCACATAGCCTCCTATATACAGCTTGAGCCCCCACATAGCCTGCCATATACAACATGAGCCACATATAGCCTCCCATATACAGCATGAGCCCCACATAGCCTCCCATATACAGCATGAGCCCCACATAGCCTCCCATATACAGCATGAGCCCCACATAGCCTCCCATATACAGCAAGAGCCCCACATAGCCTCCCATATACAGCACGAGCCACAGATAGCCTCCCATGTACAGCATGAGCCACACATAGCCTCCCATGTACAGCATGAGCCACACATAGCCTCCCATATACAGCACGAGCCACACATAGCCTCTCATATACAGCACGAGCCTCACATAGCCTTTCATATACAGCACGAGCCCCACATAGCCTCCCATATACAGTGTGAGCCACACATAGCCTCCCATATGCAGCACGAGCCCCACATAGCCCCACATATACAGAGTGACCCACACATAACCTCCCATATACAATATGAGCCCCACATAGCCTCTCATATACAGTATTAGCCCCACATAGCCTCCTGTGTACATACAAACATCACATACACATGAAAAAAACACACCACATACCTTGATCGCACTCTGCCTCAGCTCCTGTCTCTGGTTCATTGACTCAACGCAGTGCTCAGATGATGAGATGAAATGATGTCATCGAGTCAGCTGTATCACACACTGATTTGTGGAAGAAGGAGCCGGCAGCCCCTCCTCCACCAATATATTCACCACGGTCTGAATCCAGAAAATGCGGATAGCGGTGACGGCGGAGTATGCACGGTGAGCGGGGAAGGGCACTGTGTGGCCCGTGGGCCACTGTTTCACCCCTTCGGCTATCTCTGTCCACGGGCTGGACTGGAATAGCTAGAGGGCCGAATGTTGCCCAGGTCTGCCATAGTGGTCTCTCCATGTGCAAAGATAGGATTCTGAATAGGGTTTTGCATTTTCCTATACCATGTTGTAATAGCGACAGTTTTAGCAAATTATTACAAATGATCAATGCCACTGTTGCTCAAAGTAAAGTGATTTGCTAAAATGCTTCACCTCTTAGTTTTTATAGTGTTATTTGGTGCTTTAGATTTTAGTTTTTTTTATCCCTTACTAAATATGTGCTGCAACCTAATACATGTCTTTAAAAAGAGCACATGAATATTCAAACTTTTCTACTGCGCCTATTAGGTTGATTACATGTTATTCTTATAATAATAATTATTATTATTATTTATTGCAGTATGCCAATAGCCCGTAATGTATCCTTCATTAAAATAGTTAATAAACATTATCATACGGCTCTGGAGTTGTTGAACACCATCTGTTAAATTGTTCCTTTTTTTAACAGTACTTTAAGGTAATGCAAATTCTGCACTAAATATACCCCAGTAGAATCCAGTGGAAATAAATGGCTTTCTTTAAAAGCTCCTGACAGCGGCAGGCATCTATCTTTATTAATCCCCAAATGATTTAATCAAAACACTGTTTACACAGGATATCCAGGCAGCAGCCCTTTCATTACAAAATGCCAATCTTCTGCAGAGAATGGCAGAGATGTAGACAAATAAACATGTGCAGGGGGATTTCATTTAAAAGTCAGCAAATCAGAAAATGTTCTTAATCTCTTGTGTGGTAAGAGCAGGCACAACGGATCATCCATAATATATGTATATAGACAGGGTGGGTGAACTAACCATTGTCTGGTTTTATAATCAGACAGATCAGTTATTAAAATAGAAAAAGGGTAATTGCATTTTTTTTGTAAAAAATTACTAACACATAACTTCATGGTATTATTATGGGTGATCCTGGGGCATTTTGAGTGCCCAAAGTATTAAGGTGACCTAACATAAAGTTTCACTTAGGATTGGGTAGCAAGGCAAAAATGGAAATGATGTTGGTTTCATAAAGTTCTGGCGGAATATATAAAAAAAAATCTGATTAAAGCAAAGACCCTATATGGGGCATTTATTTGCGATTATACGGTACAATTCTAGATGTAAGGTGATCAACTGGGTCGAGTGTGACAGTCTAGTTGCTCGTAATATATAGCCTGCTATACAGTCTATTTAAAGATGGGCTGTCTGTTTTCCTCACATGTCTCTTGGGGGTGAGTCCCTGAACACTCTGTCCAATCACTGCTGACTATTAAACTGTGTCACACCCTTTTGACACGTGGGGAATAGTAACACTCAGTTGTCAAGTTACTCATAAATTATTAGGAGAAATAACACAATGTTATAAAAATAGATGCTCCAAAATTGTTATTTCATTGGGGAATACAAGTATTTAGTAAAACAGATACATTCCCAATAACCAGTCCTCCTCCCATTACGCCTTGGCACTATGACTATTCTCATCACCTGACATTGTTGATCATTGACACACCCAGTGGAAGGAGCAACGGTACTGGAACCCCAGACCTCCTGCTTTTTTTTTTTAATTTTGTCAAATACATCAGCGTCCTCAATCCTTGAATACCATTAAATATAGCAGCCATACTGAAGTAATTAGTTCTCTGCTTTGCCGCCTTCTTTACGCTGATGCCGCCAACACAATGATGACATTGACCCACCAGCATTATTCAGCAGGAGAACAGCTACAATATGGCGCCATGCAGAAATGTCGAATGGAAGGTGAGAGTTTTTTGTATTATTCAGAAGACACAATGACTTAATACTTTTGTAAAGAAGAACTCAGCACTCTTTTTTTTTATAGATCCAGTAGATATTTTATTTTATCAACAATCCAAGATTATTCATGATACTTTGGGGTCATATGCAAATCACGAAAAAGGACATAAAATTCCAAAAACATCACAGAATAAAGTCAGCCATACTAACAACACCAGGTTACAATACCAATGTACCAGCAGGATGCAGCTGTCCCCCATGATAAAGGCTGAGGCAGCACAGGTGCAAAATACTGATGAAACAACCCCCCACAAACCTACCATTCATGGAGAGCTGGTTGCCTAGTATTAGAAATGTAGCAGATGTTTTATTTCTTTTTATCAACAATCCAAGATTATTCATGATTAGTGTTGAGCGAACATGCTCGACACTGCTCGGTACTCGCCCGAGCATCACGCTACTCGGGATGTTCGGCGAGCACCGAGCATTTCCGGGTTACTCAGGCGGGAGCTCGGGTCTCCGCCCTGCATGTTTGGCGCTCTTTACAGAGCCAATGAACATGCAGGGATTGCCAGCCAGTCACTGTAATGCCGCAGCCATGTTGTTTGTGGGCATTACAGTGATTGGCTGGCCGCACAGCGTCACCTCGAGTATTTAAAACCGGGCGCCGCCATCTTGGACACAGTCGCTCCGGATCAGACAGTGTAGGGACAGCGCTGCTGATTTAGGGAGAGATATATCCTGCAAAATAGTTAGTGTAGGGTCTGTAAAGGCTGCCAGATCAAACAAACAGTCCTTCTCAGGACTAATATCCATCCCAGGTATATCAGGCAGGCAGGCAGGCAGGCTGTATAGGAGACGCAGTGGTTATACCAGCAAACGCTGCATTACAGTCCTGTGCGCTGCTCCTGTTGCTGAAATTGCTGGACTTAGCTCCAGGTCCCGGGGGCCAGGAAAAATCCTTTTTTTTTATCTAAATCCTCTTTTTTTTTTCCTCCTTCACAATGTACAAATACCCATCTTATTAACCTTTTGGTGCCCCCCCCCCCCCCAAAAAAAAGGGTGCCTCTGATTTTTCAGACACAAATATATCTGTTGAAAATAGTCTGGTGTAGGCCAGAGAAATAGAAGTGTGGTTTTGCAGTTCTATGGGCCATTTGTATCTAAAAAAAACAGTTTGAGTGTGTCGCTCACTGTTCAGCCACAAATATATATATATTTTAAAAAGCCTGGTATACACCAGTAAATTATTACTGTGGTTTTGATGTTCCACGGTAAAACATCTCTATTATCCTGTTTTTGGCATTTTTTGCTGTATAAAAATAATAATAGTGTCTCCCTGACTTTTCAGACACAAATATATCTGCTGAAAATAGTCTGGTGTAGGCCAGAGAGACAGAAGTGTGCTTTTGCTGTTCCACGGTAAAAAATCTCTATTATCCTGCTTTTTGAATTTTTTGCTGTAAAAAAAAAAAAAAAATAGTGTTTCCCTGATTTTTCAGACACAAATATATCTGTTGAAAATAGTCTGGTGTAGGCCAGAGAGACAGAAGTGTCCTTTTGCTGTTCCACGGTAAAAAATCTCTATTATCCTGCTTTTTGCATTTTTTGCTGTAAAAAAAAAAAAATAGTGTCTCCCTGATTTTTCAGACACAAATATATCTGTTGAAAATAGTCTGGTGTAGGCCCGAGAAATACAAGTGTGGTTTTGCAGTTCCACGGTACAAACCTCTGTATTATCCACTTTTGGGCCATTTGTATCTAAAAAAAACAGGTTGAGTATGTCGCTCACTGTTCAGCCGCAAATATATATATATTTTAAAAAGCCTGGTATACACAAGTAAATTATAACTGTGGTTTTGCTGTTCCATGGTAAAAAATCTCTATTATTCAGGTTTTGGTAGTTTTTTCCGTAAAGAAAAACAGTAGTGTCTCCTGACTGTTGTGACACAAAAATATATCTGTTGAAAATAGTCTTGTGTAGGCCCGACATCCCAGTGTGGTTTCGCAGTTCCACGGGTCAAATCGCTGTACTATCCAGTTTTGGGCCTTTGGCATCTAAAAAAAAAGCAGTTTGAGTGTGTCGCTCACTGTTCAGCCGCAAATATCTCTATTTAAAAAAGTGTGGTATACCCCAGTAAACAATAACTGTGGTTTTCCTCTTCCACGGTTCTAATCTACTCTTTATTACCCTTTTTCCATTGATAGTGCAAGTGTAAGCTATTTTACTTCATTTACAATGGGCAAGGCGCGTGGCAAGGGACGTGGAAGTGGACGTTCTGGTGATGGTTCGTGCAGAGGACGGGGCCGTGGCCAAGGTGAAAATGTGCCACAACCAACAGCCACATCTTCTCGCTCCCACTTCTTGACCGAATTACTAGGGAAGCACAGTATTGAGAACTGATCAGTGTGAACAGGTTATTAATTGGATAGCAGACAATACTTCCAGTTACCTGGGCACCACCACCTCCGGTCTGTCTTCCACACGGTCAACTCTTAGTAGCCGTGAGTCTCGACCGCATACTCCTCCTCACCCTGATGCTCCTTCCTCCCACCATGCCGAGTGTCGTCAGACAGCAAGTGATCCCACACTTGGACACTCTGAAGAGCTGTTCACTGGTCCATTTCCATATTTGGGCCCCTCGCCTGATACGCTTGAAGTGGTGGAAGAGGAGATCCCATGTTGCGATGCCCAAATATTTGAACAGCCACGGCCACAGGAAGTCGACATTGGCAATCTGTCACAAGAGGTGGATGATGACGAGACACAATTGCCAGGAAGTGAGGAGGAGGATCGTGGTGCGCAAGTGGAAGAGGAGGAGGTGGTGGATGATCTAGTAACTGACCCAACGTGGAAGGAGGACATGCAGAGTGAGGCCAGCAGCACACAAGGGGAGGGAGGCAGAGTACCCCAACAGGCAGGAAGAAGCAGTGTGGTGGCCGCAGACAGAAGGCAGGCAACCGTTCCCCGTAACACCAACACGAGGGACGTTGCCAGTACAAGCGGTAGGTCTTCCAGAGTCTGGAATTTTTTTAAAGACTCTGCTGATAACCCCAAAAAGGCCATATGTTCCACCTGCCATGCCAGCATCAGCAGGGGTGACAAAACTACCAGCCTGACCACCACCAGCATGATCAGGCACATGGCAGCAAAGCACCCGACTTTGTGGGGCAAAACCCAGGGTCCACGACCAGTGTCAGCGGGTGTCACCACTGCTTCTTCCACTGTTGTGCGTGCAATAGAACCCCCTGTTGTGTGTGCAAGGCAATCCCCTGTCCTTACTGCATGTAAAGATGCCCCCTCCTCTCAGTCTTCACTTGTTATGGCAGTTTCTCAAGAAACAGCATCAACGTCCACGTCCACGTCCCACCGCAGCGTTCAATTGTCCATATCCCAGACCTTTGAACGAAAGCGGAAATTCGCAGCTAACGCCCCACAGGCCACAGTCCTAAATTCGCACATTTCACGACTGCTTGCATTGGAAATGCTGCCTTTTAGGCTGGTGGAGACGGAATCCTTCCGCAATCTTATGGCGGTGGCCGTCCCTCGGTACTCGGTCCCCAGCCGCCACTATTTTGCCCGGTGTGCCATCCCCGCACTACACAAGCACGTGTCCCAAAGCATCTTCCGTGCCCTCAACAACGCAGTTACTGGGAGAGTCCACCTGACAACGGACACGTGGACAAGTGCTTGTGGCCAGGGACGGTACATCTCTCTGACGGCACACTGGGTAAACATAGTGGAAGCCGGGACCCAGTCGGACCTTGGGACGGAACACATCCTCCCCACACCGAGGATTGCGGGCCCTATGTCAGTCAGAGTTGCCCCCACAGTGTACAGCTCCTGCGCATCCTCCTCCTCCTCATGTTCAGCCTCCATCTCAGATATCACCACATCAGTTACAAGCTGGAAGCATTGCAGTACTGCCTCCGCCAAGCGGCAACAGGCTGTGCTGAAACTCATAAGCTTAGGTGATATACCTCACACTGCTTGTGAGTTGTGGACAGCTGTGAAAGAGCAGGCAGATCTGTGGCTGAGACCGCTGAACCTACATCCCGGCATGGTCGTGTGTGACAATGGCCGTAACCTGGTGGCGGCTCTGAGGCGAGGTGAGATCACACACGTACCATGCCTGGCTCATGTGCTTAACCTCGTGGTTCAGCGGTTTCTTAAATCGTACCCCGAGTTGCCAGATCTGCTCGTGAAAGTACGTCGCCTGTCAGCTCATTTTCGCAAGTCGGCTACAGCTTCCGCCGCCCTTGCTGTGTTGCAGCAGCGTTTGCAGCTTCCGGCACACCGACTGGTGTGTGATGTCCCCACACGTTGGAACTCTACCCTCCACATGTTGCAAAGGATTTGTGAGCAGAAGAGAGCAGTTGTGGAGTACCAGCTGCAACAAGGCCGTCGATATTCAGGTCAGACTCCACACATAAGACCTCAGGAGTGGACCTGGATGTCTGACATATGTACCATCCTGACAAACTTTGAGGAGGCCACCAAGATGGTGAGTGGCGATGACGCCATCATTAGTGTCAGCATCCCACTTGTCTGTCTTTTGCAACGCTCTCTGCAGAGAATTAAAGAGGAGGCATTGCAGCCAGAGTATGATGAGATGGATCAAGAAGCCGTAGCGGGCGATTACACACAGCCCAGCCTCATCTCATCCCAACGTGCATTGGGGGACAATGAGGGAGAGGAGGAGGAGGAGGAAGAACAGGAGCTGCTATCATGCGTTGTAGACGGTAGTACCTGTACAAGTGTCATACCGTCGGTTCAGCGTGGGTGGCCTGAGGACAGGGGGGAGGAGGAAGAGGAGGAGGAGGAGAGCATGGTCAGTCGTCATCTTGGTGAGGACACGGAAATCTTGCCCGTTACCAGTCTGGCACGCATGGCTGACTTTGTTACGCTGCCTTAACCGTGACCCTCGCGTTGTCAAAATGTTGTGTGACAGTCATTACTGGTTGGTGACACTTGTAGACCCCCGCTACAAGGAGAACTTTCACTCTCTTATTCCTGAGGTGGAGAGGTCTACAAAAATGGGGCAATACCAGAAGGCCCTTGCTGCAGAACTCTTAAAAAAATTCCCATCTGAACACGCTAGCGGCAGAGGTCACAGTTTGTTGCCCAACCAAGGCGTACAGGCGAGAGAGATACAACTCCAATCCAGCAGAGGCAGGGGAACACTGTCAACGTTCTTGGACAGTTTTCTGACACCCGCCCAGCTTACAGGCCCTGAGGCGTGGGGTACTCTCACAAGGAGTGGAAAGTTTCAAAAGATGGTGAGGGAGTACCTTGCCGATCGTACCAGCGTCCTCCGTGATTCCTCTGTGCCTTTTAATTATTGGGTATCCAAGCTGGACACTTGGAATGAACTCGCTCTGTACGCCTTGGAGGTCCTGGCCTGCCCTGCCGCTAGCGTGTTATCGGAGCGTGTTTTTAGTGCCGCTGGGGGAATTATAACTGATAAGCGCACTCGCCTGTCAACTGACAATGCTGACAAGCTGACCCTTATCAAAATGAGGAAGGGCTGGATTGGGCCAGACTTCTCATCACCACCAAATGACAGCAGAGTAACATAAAGTCAAATCCACTGTGTTATTTCGGGAGGTGTATTCACATGCACCGCTTCACACCCACACATGGGTATACGCTTCCTCGTTTCGGCTGTTTAATCTTCTTCTCCTTATCTTCAGCCTCCACCACCACTATACCACCAGGGTGCCAGCATTGCAAGTTCCTCCGTCCTAATTTTTGGCAGCTTTTGCTGGGAAAGCATAAGCAAATACCCAGGGACACCCACTCCCCAATAATAGGACTTATGTTTGTAATATGCTGTACTGCATGGCTCTTGTAAGGGGCATTGCAAGTTGCTCCGTCCTAATTTTTGGCAGCTTTTGCTGGGAAAGCATAAGCAAATACTATGGGAGACCCACTCCCCAATAATGGGACTTATGTTTGTAATATGCTGTACTGCATGGCTCTTGTAAGGGGCATTGCAAGTTGCTCCGTCCTAATTTTTGGCAACTTTTGCTGGGAAAGCATAAGCAAATACTATGGGACACCCACTCCCCAATAATGGGACTTATGTTTGTAATATGCTGTACTGCATGTGACGGGCCCCCCGGGCCGTGTGTACACGTGTGTGGGATACCCGGTGCCGGGTCTCTGGGGTCTGTAGTCTCTGTGGCGGTGACCTGGTCCCGTGGCTCAGGCTGGTCAAACCAGTGGCAATCTTTCTTAGGTTTTGAGGTTAATTGTCCGACTGCGCCACCCGTGGATTGCGGTCAGGGAGTACCACCGCTGCGAGGCAGACCGCTGAGGCTGGTGTTGTGTGCGCAGCATAAAATGGGATAACTCCCCTCGGGAGGAGTATAGCCTCAGGGCAGTGAGTGTGGATGATGGGGGTGATGGTGCACGAGCGCAGCAGGAATGACTCAGAGTCTTTGCAGTGCAGTTCAGGGTCTTTACTGATGATTATAAGGTAGACCCTCCCGGGAGTACTGGCTAGCATAAGAAGCCTGGTCAGTCTGTGAGCAAGCAGGAGTTCCCCTGGCCAGGTGGAGTTGTAGGCCTCCCAGTCTGTCTGCACTCTTCCTGGCTACCTTGCTGTAAGCGGGTAGAAGTAGCCCACGTCCCTGAGTGTACCATGTAGTGCTCACCCGTATGGCTGGTGACTTGGGGTCTTCTGTTAGCCTCCGCTCCACGACGGCGGTGCTGGTCCCTTGCTTGTGACTGAGCCTCCGGGCTTCTATGGCCAGAGGACCTGAAATCCCCTGCCGGCTGGTTTCTGCTGCTGGATATATAAGTCCTCACAGCTTCGGACTCCTGTGTCCGGTTCCTATTGTCTTCTGCCAGGGCGAGCTCTGCTCAGCTTCCAGCCCCTCGTCTTTAGCTCCTAGCTCCTACAGAGCTCCTTGCTGTTACTTTCCCTTGCTCTCACTCTGACTCTGACTGCTCTCTGTTCTCTGACTCACTCAATCCCACCCCAGATCCAGTTTATAAGGGCAGAATTCTCCCCTCCCAGGACTGGGGCAGGAGGATGTTGCATGCATAAGGGATCCTGACCAGGAAACCTCCCACTTGCTCTCCGACATAATCTCTATTACTGTGGTGACCAGACCCCTGGGGTGCCACACATGGCTCTTGTAAGGGGCATTGCAGTACCTCATAATTTTTGGAAAGCATTCCATTCACTGCTTAGGCCAACAGTGCACAGGAGACCCAGTTGCTATAAATGGAAAAAAAGGTTTAGTTAACGCCCTCTGACCTCCATGTCATTTCCAAGGGGCATTGGAGTGCCTCGAAATTTTTGGTAGGCATTGCACTCACTGCATGCCCTATAACTGTGTAGCCGAACTGCTCCTTTTGTTACAGAAACATATCCTGCAAGACATATCTGGTTGACTGGCCTGATATTGATGTGAATGGTCCCTGTTCCTCCTGCTCTTTCTTCTTTGCCACTACCTCGTCCATCATTTATCACCTGAAGCTTTGTTTTTAACGGGAGTCATAGAACTTGGATAGTAGCAGGAAAACATCCAGCAATCCTCGGAGGAGGTAGGATATGCGCCAAAACGCTGACCTCCTCAGGCCTAGCCGCTACTACTTCTATCATCCTCATCATGCTCCTCACCTTGGCACTCTCAACTCCCCTGATGGAGAAGCCAGGGCCCACCGGAGGAGTCTGATAGTCCGGTGGGCTCGGCCAATGCTGCCCTAAAGCAGGCCAGGCTGAGAAAAGTGTGGGAAAGGTTACCGGTACAAATAGGGGTGGCTGGGGACCGAGTATGGACACCCGGCCACCCCCTGGAGGCTGGGGAGCAAGCGTGGACACCCGGCCACCAGGCGGCTGGGGACTGAGTATGGATACCAGGCCGCCGACACAGCCATGGCGTGGTGGCCAGATTCCGCCTCCACATGCCTAAAAGGCCCAATTTAAAGTGCAAGCAAGCAAGCAGTATGGTATTGCAGCCTGGGGGTGGGTGGGTGGCAGGCTGCAAACTTGCGCTTGCATTGCAAGGAATGGGAAAGGTACAATTGAACACTGCCCTGGGACAAGGACTTGAATGGGGATAGTTGCAAGTCTTCAACGACAGGTGCAAGGTGGGAGGCATCTTCGCATGTGCCATGAACAGGGGTTTGGCATGCACACACTACAGCGGAATAGGCTCTCCTTCCCACTAAATGCACTGGGGAGGGCACAGGTAATGTTTTGGTATATGCGCTTAATCTTATGTATAAGGCACACCAGGACAAATAGGGGCGGCTGGGGACTGAGTATGGATACCTCGCTGCCGAAGCAGCCATGAGGTAGTGGCCAGCTTCGGCCTCCTCTAAACTAAAAGGCCCCATTTCAAGTGCAAGCTAGCAGTATGAATTGCAGTCTGGGGGTGGGTGGGTGGCAGGCTGCACACTTACACTTGCATTAAAAGAAAACATAGCAGATGCTAACTTCTGTCATCATCATCATGCTCCTCACCTTTGCACTCTCAACTCCACCGATGGAGAAGTCAGGGCCCACCGGAGGAGTCTGGTTCTCTGGTGGGCTCGTCCAATGCTGCCTAAAGCAGGCCGGGCTAAGAAAAGTGTGTGGGGGGATGTTCCAAGGAGAAATGGGGGCGGCTGGGGACCGTTTATGGACACCCGACTGCCCCCAGGCGGCTGGGGACCGTGTGGACACTCGGCCGTGGGGCGGCTGGGGACTGAGTATGGACACCCGGCCGCCGGGCGGCTGGGGACTGAGTATGGATTCCAGGCCGCCAACACAGCCATGACGTGGTGGCTAGATTCCGCCTCCACATGCCTAAAAGGCCCAATTTCAAGTTCAAGCAAGCAAGCAGTATGGTATTGCAGCCTGGGGGTGGGTGGGTGGCAGGCTGCATACTTGCGCTTGTATTGCAAGGAATGGGGGAGGTACAATTGAACACTGCCCTGGGACTACAACTTGCATGGGGATAGTTGCAAGTCTGCATCTTCTGATGCGGCAAGGATCACTTATGATGGGCACACTTTTAGACAGTGACCTGGGAGTCAGAGATGCTTCCAGGGGTCTTCCCCATGCTGTTCCCATGTCTTTTCAGCACTTTATGCATGTGTCACACAGCACATGGCCAGATAAGGTTGTAAAATGTTAAAATGACATTTCCCGGTGAATGCATTTGTCATAGTTGAAAGCAATACAAAAGTGCAAAAACGCATAAAAAATGCTACTTGTGAACATAGCCGAAGGTGTGGAGGAGTATTTTTGTTTTTGGTCATTTATTTTAACTTATACACAAGTCTTTTCCCTGGAAAGGATGTTCCTTAACATATTTCACAGGAAAAAAGTTTCACTTACGTTTTATTGTGAGCCTGTAAAAGTGGCTTAATACCTCTGACCACGTTGTTGACAGCAGTGACCTGGGGGTCAGAAATGCTTCCTGGGGCGATCCCCATGCTGTCCCCATGTCATTTGAGCACTGTCACTATCGTTTTGGGCACTTGTTAGGCTTTTAAAAGACTGCCGGGGGTGCCACCGCAAAAATGCTCTAGTCTCCCATAGACTAACATTTCGCTCGTTGCTCGGGTCGAGCACCCGAGTATCACGGCGAGCTCGGCCCGAGCTTCGAGCACCCGAGCATTTTAGTGCTCGCTCAACACTATTCATGATGCTTTGGCCTCATATAGTCAGACCTTCATCAGATATGAATTACAAAAGATGGAAAGAAGTAGGCATAAAGTTGTTGTGAATGAACGCTAAGAGAAACCTGATCCTATTGCTGGGTGACCCCGTCACATGATCACGAGTCACCTATGGGTAGGCATGACAACCTGGGGTCTGCAGTAGACCCCTGTGGTTGTCATGTCCTTATTGGTATGAGCGCCGCCCAGTGGTCGGCGCTCATAGCAAGTGAGCATTTCTGCTGCATACAGGCGATCTGCTCATCGCCTGTATGCAGCAGAGGCGATCAGGTAATTGCTGCTTGTAGTCTCCTATGGAAACTATTGAAGCAAGCAAAAAGAGTAAAAAAATGTTTTTAAAAGTATTAAAAAAAAATATATATATATAAAAGTTTAAATCACCCCCCTTTCGCCCCATTCAAAATAAAATAATTCAAAAAAACCCACATACACATATTTGGTATCGTCGCATTCAGAATCGACCGATCTATCAATATAAAAAAAATAATTAATCCGATCAGTAAATGACGTAACAAGAAAAAATTCTAAACTCAAGAATTACGTTTTTTTGGTCGTCGCAACATTGCTATAAAATACAATAACGACCGATCAAATCATAGGATCTAACCCAAAAGAGTATCAATAAAAATGTCCGCTCGACGTGCAAAAAATAAACCATCACTCGGCCCCAGATCCCAAAAAATGGAGATGCTACAGGGCTCGGGAAATGGCGCCTTTTTTTTTTACATTTCTTTTTATCAAACTTTCGATTTTTTTTTCACCACTTAAATAAAAAAGAACCTATACATGTTTGGTGTCTACGAACTCGCAATGACCTGGAGAATAATAATGGCAGGTCACTTTCAGCATTCAGTGAACGTGGTAAAAAAAAACAAAAAAAAAACAACTGTGGAATTGCATTTTGTTTGCAATTTCACCACACTTGGAATTTTTTTCCCGTTTTTCAGTACATGATATGGTAAAACCAGTGATGTCGTTCAAAAGTACAACTTGTCCCGCAGAAAATAAGCCCTCACATGGCCATATTGTCTGAAAAATAAAAAAGTTATGGCTCTAGGAAGAAGGGGAGCAAAAAATGAAAACGGAAAAACGGAAAATCGCAAAGTCATTAAGGGGTTAAAGTTATTATGTATGGTAGAAGTGCTATCACTGCTGTTCCTGTCCAGGGTTCATAAAGAAAAATGTTATCTTGGTGTTAGAAATTCAGTATGGTTCCTTGCTTTGGAAAGGACTGACTCTTCTTAAAGTAAACCAAAAGAAATCCTCCAGCGATGAACAGGTAAGTGAATATAAAACTTCACATTTATTTGTGCATTAAAACATGTGGTGGTTCCTCCATACACATCACAGACATACGCGTTTTGGCTGCTGGTGCCATGAGTAAGGCTGTGTAGCAGCCGGAACGCGTAGGTCTGTGATGTGTATGGAGGAACCGCCACATGTTTTAATGCACAAATAAATGTGAAGTTTTATATTCACTTACCTGTTCATCGCTGGAGGATTTCTTTTGGTTTCCTTGATTGCTGCGCCTAGACCTGGGCGGCTCTGTGCGATATCTATGACGCGCCCCCTGGGACATATTCCTTTTTGAGGGGAATACCCGGCACCGGATCAGATGGGGGGTTGTAGTCTCCGAGCGGCTGTGACCCGGCCCCGTGCCCAGGGCATCAAGCTCAGTGTTATGTGGCAGTCCTACAGATGTTATTAAGAGTTCTTTTGTGTCGACTACGCCACCCGTTGTGATGCGGTCACTGTGGCCGCCGCTGCAGCAGGGTCCGCTGAGGCTGATGGTGGGTGCGCAGCTTGTGATGGTATAACCCCCAACGGGTGGGGTATAGCCTCAGGGGGTCAGGTGCAGAGGATGGGGGTTGTAGTGGTGCAGCATAGATGTTAAAGGAAGACAGAGTCGGGTTGTGCAGTTTAGGGTATTTACTCACTGCTGATGTTCCGGTCACTCCAGCTTCAAGTGACCACCCGAGCCGTGCTGCGTCCACCAGGTCCTGGATCCAGCCAACCCCCAAGCGAGTCCGGAGCGTGACCCTGAGCTCTCCTTCTGTCCTTTCTCCGGCCGTCCCCACTATTGATCCACCCAGGTCCAGCTCCCTCGGGCCTTTTGTTGGGTGACCCTTGGCCTTGGGTTCCCTGACCCTCCGTGTGGTATGCCTTCGTGGTGGATGTGGTGGGTGGCCGTGGCAGACGCTGCCCACGGCCTCCGGTCTCTGGCTGGGGTGTGTTTTTGCCCCCACCAGCTTGGGTTCCGGTACCCTGATGCCGACTCTTCACCCGGGGATTTAATTTGGGGTCTTAGAGTCCTTCCTTCTGTTTCCCCCTCTGGGTCTCACTTTCTTTCTCCTCTCTCTCTCTGGATCTGCTCTGCTCCTCTTCCTGTGACTCCTCTGCAAAGGCTGACAGACTGACCCTGATCTTAGTTGGTGCCCACCTTATATACACCCTCTATGTGTGAGCTCAGGTGACCAGCACCCAATGAGCTCCTATCTTTACCCAGGCTGCTCCCCCTATCTGCCCCTACACTACATGGGATGTACCACCCCCCTCCCACTCCAGCCAGGAACAGACTCGGTCGTACCTGCACATTTCTAAGTGGGAGTACCGTCGGCCTGTTCCCCGGAAATGGGATGTGTGTAGTGCATGCAGCCTACCGAGCTCAGTTCCACACTCCATCCTTACCCGGGAGTGGAATATCACACCTCTGGATTGAGGTGCAATACCCCTGTAGCAGCCGAATCCTCAGGGTGCTACATTCCCCCCTGGTAAATCACAGCACGTCCTCGGGCTGTAAGACATAACACCAAAAACATACAATTTTTTTTTTTTTTTCATATAAAACATATATAAATAACATATCTTAGCAGATAAAACTTTCTCGTCGTCTCAGGCTCCTCCTCCGGTCACTGTGCAACGTGTGACCGGGTAAAGTGCGACAGTCTCTCTAGAAAACTGGTTTTCCTATAAAACCGGTAGGGGGCGCTTTAGGAAGCGCAACTATATACAGGGGAAGTTGGCCGCTCTCAGTCCTCGGCCAGGTAGAGGGAAGGGAATGGCTGCTCACAGTCCTCAGCCTGTGGGATTAAGGGGTTAACGGGTAAACAGTTCACTCAGCTGGTCCCAACGGGGACTATATATATATGTATCAACAGTTTCTTTGGTACCCGGTCGGGTAACTATTTACATCTACTGCTCTGCCGCACTCAACGGCGTCTTCCTCCTGCTCTTTGCTTACAGCTGGTTGTTACTTCAGACCCGTCCGGGTCCTCTTGCTCCTCCTCCTCGCACCGCAACTCCTCCTCCGTCAGGCGGTGTACGTGGAGGGCGTAAGGTCCTTTGGCACACTTGTGCCGGGTAAAGGTGACCTCGTCTCCGATGTAGAGGTCACGACCTCTGTGCCCCTCCGGCAGATGGGACTCCACGTCTCTGCGCGTGACAAAGACGTCGCCGGGGGTGTTGTTGTCTCTAATGAAGCCCCACCCATGCTGCTGGTTAAACTTTATTACAGTCCCGGTGGTACGGGGACTGTGCGCTGCACGGGGGTCCCTCCTGGTCCGGCTCTTTTGCTCGGCGCTCCTTATTTGGGCCTGTTGTTCCCGGACCCGCCTCTCTCTCCGCTCCCTCGCAAACTCCTCGAGCTGTTGGCGGCAGCACTCCGCACGCTCTGCTGCAGCTGCCCTAGTTTCCTGAGTGAACCCCATTAGATCTTCTCCGGTGGGGTCCCACTCAAACTGTGCTTCCGCTAGCGGGGGCGAGATCCTTATTACGGGCTTCGGAGCCGGAATCAGGGGTGCACACATGGCCCCAACCCTCCTCTGGTGCTCCAGTTCGTAATACTTCTGGGGCCAGATGAAAGGCTGCCCGTCCGGCCACGTGTGCTGGGCAAACAAGTCCTCTCCCAGACGCGGCACCCTTGGTTTTACGGGTGCGGGCGCGGTGGTGGTGGCGCCCGGGTTGCCCAGGCCTTGCGGCCAGGCCTGGGGCACCTGGAAGGTGAAGGGCACCGTTAATACGGCGGCGCCCTGGGCTACCTGGCCTTGCGACCAGGCCGGAGGCTCCGCAGAGGTAGGGGGCGCTGTTGGTGTTGCGGCGCCCGGGAATTCTAGGCCCTGCGACCAGGCTGGTGGTACTTCCTGCTTGGTCACGCTCGGGGTCGAGGCGTGTGACGTCACAGGGGTCGCGGCGGCGGCTTCCGGTTGGGGCCTAGTCTGCGTCGGTGACATGGCGTTTTCGGGCACAGCAGGGGGACTTTCGGGCTCTGCGACGGGGAGCTGGGGCAGGTAAGCGGTGTCACGGCTTGGGGTATAGGCGTCCCCTTTACCTGCCTCCATGCGTTCGGCTCCCTCCTCGGCGCCGTCTCCGGCCTTGGGTCCTCCCGCGCCATCCTCAGAGGCGGTCTCCTTCCTCATCTCGGCTGGCGTGCTCCGGGTCTTGGTTTCAGCTTGCTGGGCCATCTCCCGGCTCCATTCCGCCAATATCTCTCGCTGTACCCGGGCCATCCTCCGTGCGAGGCCCTCCAGGGCAGTTTGTGCACACTCCCGGTCTCGGGGGAGCTGTGCAAGGACCTCCACTAGGCCTAGTGGGGTCGTGGTGTCCAGCAGGCTCCTGACCAACGGGTCGGTGCTGCTCTGCTCTTCTTCCAGCAGGCTCCTGGCCAGCGGGCCGGTGCTGCTCTGCTCTCTGGACATCTCCGGGTGAGCTTTTCTGCTGCTCCTCTCCAGGCTTCCTGCCTCCGGGTGCGCTCGCTCCAGACTCCTCCAGGCGGCACCCATCTTTGTTCTTTTCTTTCGTCTCCTCCCACTTCGAGGGCGGTCCCGGGGCAACTCGGTGACTGTCAGCTCCAGGGGTAGTTCTTTCACGCTGACAGACACCTCCAGCATCACAGTCTCTGTTGGTGGGGGCGGTTTCCACTTTTGGCGCCATTTTCTGTCCCGGCCCACGATGGGAGGTGGCCTCTTGCCCTCCTTTGGCACGCCCATAATGGCGTCCGCTGCTCTTCCAAGGCGGGAAATCTGCGGTTTTGGCGGGAAGCGTCGCCCAGTGGCGGGAAACTCTGCAGATGACGGGAACAAGTTGGAAATGGCGGACAATCGGCGGGAAACGACTTGTGATGGGGTCCGATGGTGTGGACCCTCCGGAACCGGCGGGAGACTTCTTTCTGAGGTAAACTTGCACTTTTCTTCAGGCACGCAGTACCCGGGTGTTGCGGGCACGTAATCCTGCCGACTGCGCCAAAGTTGACGCGCCCCCTGGGACATATTCCTTTTTGAGGGGAATACCCGGCACCGGATCAGATGGGGGGTTGTAGTCTCCGAGCGGCTGTGACCCGGCCCCGTGCCCAGGGCATCAAGCTCAGTGTTATGTGGCAGTCCTACAGATGTTATTAAGAGTTCTTTTGTGTCGACTACGCCACCCGTTGTGATGCGGTCACTGTGGCCGCCGCTGCAGCAGGGTCCGCTGAGGCTGATGGTGGGTGCGCAGCTTGTGATGGTATAACCCCCAACGGGTGGGGTATAGCCTCAGGGGGTCAGGTGCAGAGGATGGGGGTTGTAGTGGTGCAGCATAGATGTTAAAGGAAGACAGAGTCGGGTTGTGCAGTTTAGGGTATTTACTCACTGCTGATGTTCCGGTCACTCCAGCTTCAAGTGACCACCCGAGCCGTGCTGCGTCCACCAGGTCCTGGATCCAGCCAACCCCCAAGCGAGTCCGGAGCGTGACCCTGAGCTCTCCTTCTGTCCTTTCTCCGGCCGTCCCCACTATTGATCCACACAGGTCCAGCTCCCTCGGGCCTTCTGTTGGGTGACCCTTGGCCTTGGGTTCCCTGACCCTCCGTGTGGTATGCCTTCGTGGTGGATGTGGTGGGTGGCCGTGGCAGACGCTGCCCACGGCCTCCGGTCTCTGGCTGGGGTGTGTTTTTGCCCCCACCAGCTTGGGTTCCGGTACCCTGATGCCGACTCTTCACCCGGGGATTTAATTTGGGGTCTTAGAGTCCTTCCTTCTGTTTCCCCCTCTGGGTCTCACTTTCTTTCTCCTCTCTCTCTCTGGATCTGCTCTGCTCCTCTTCCTGTGACTCCTCTGCAAAGGCTGACAGACTGACCCTGATCTTAGTTGGTGCCCACCTTATATACACCCTCTATGTGTGAGCTCAGGTGACCAGCACCCAATGAGCTCCTATCTTTACCCAGGCTGCTCCCCCTATCTGCCCCTACACTACATGGGATGTACCACCCCCCTCCCACTCCAGCCAGGAACAGACTCGGTCGTACCTGCACATTTCTAAGTGGGAGTACCGTCGGCCTGTTCCCCGGAAATGGGATGTGTGTAGTGCATGCAGCCTACCGAGCTCAGTTCCACACTCCATCCTTACCCGGGAGTGGAATATCACACCTCTGGATTGAGGTGCAATACCCCTGTAGCAGCCGAATCCTCAGGGTGCTACATCTACACCATGAATAATTCCATAGTTTAACTGGTGAGCTGACTCTCCCTCTCTCCTTCTATCCCATCTTAGATACTCTTCTTAAAGAGACCCTATAACTAAGTGAAAAAGTGGCCATTTTTTTCCTATATTTTATTCCAGCTGCTCCTCTGAGTATTTTTTTTTAAATCTGCCATACAGTTTCAGAGATATGGGCCTTTTTATTTTGTGCAAATTGTTATGGTCTTTACCAAAGGTATGTGGCTCACAGAATTCTCTGTGGGTGCATCTTTAGCCTGCTTTGTATTATTTTTTTCTGTGAGCAAAAAAAAATGAGTGCAAAATTAATAGTCCCCTACATCTGGAATTGTATGGTGGATTTTCACTAAGAAAAAAAGTATGGGAATAAAGTTAGAGAAAAAACTTTCCCCTTTTGACCTGGTGAAAGGTCATCTTTAAGTAGATCAGCTATGTATAGAGTTGTATTGGTAATGCTCCGTGGGAAATTAATGCAAATTAGCACTCTTCCAGTTAGAAAGAGAACTGTAATTTGTATGTCTAGATCCTTGCAATAGAGTCACTCTTTTATGCGTGCCATAAAGATGGGTTCTGTATGTGGTACATCAGTATATCAATTATTAAAATATTCTGACTCCATAACTAGGCTGAGTGTGAGGGGCACTTGAGAGACCATTTCTGTGGCTCTCTATGTACTATTACTCACTAAGTGATTTCATCAGATAGCTTGAACTCGACTGCAGGAGGCACGTGAGAAGATTTCAGAAGGTTTATTTTCCAGCTGAATTCTTGTAGTTATGCACAATTACAGTAGGAAAAAAAGAACTTTTTCTAAACCAGAGATGAAGACACACATGCTTCTTAACCCTCCGTCACATACAATATCGGTTCTAACGAGTTCACATACAATGTGACTGTCAGGCGCAGGCTAGAAAAATACCTATAATATCTAATGTTTGTAATTTCAGTGCTCTAAAAGTGATCAGTGACCTTCATAGGGATGTAATAAAAGAGACTACACATAATCAGGTGCAAAAAAAAAAACATTTACTTAACATAAAACTAATAACTCTGAAATACAAACATTTCAAAACTCCCGCCAAATAGTCCCCAGTTCGACTCTGTCAAAAAACTCTACAAAGAAAATTTATGGAAACAAACTTAATTTTAAGGTACCTTAAGTACTATTAAACACATATTCAATCAGAATTAGATCCTGAAGTTTCCCCAGAAAAATTACACTTGCAGAGCAAAGAGCAAGAATTACACATCATGTTTGCATGTGTCAGGCAGATTGCATTATGACATTTGTGACATTCATAATTAGAAAGCCTTCTGATTCCGCTTTTCGTGGTGCAGGTGTTGCATCTCCTTCTTTTGGGAGGTGGTGCAGGTGATGAATTTTCACTATCATCTTCTGGGCGGAATCTTTTGAGCTGAACTTGAAGGCGAGAGGGGATACCGATTATTTTCATACTTCTCCTGCGTAGCTCTCCAAGCACTAGTTCATGGGCCAATTTTTTCAGATAGAATCATCTACGGAGTGGTTCAAGCTTTTTTTCAAGGTAAATGACTTGTGAATTTATACCACCCAAATTCAACATAGCAAAAAATATGACCATTGGCCAGCGTTTGGTGTTTCTGCTGACGTTGAAAGTTGAGCACATCTGATCAGCTGTATCAACACCCCCTTTGGTTGAATTATAAAATGTAATTATCTCCGGGTTTTTTTGTGCCTCAGTCCCAGGATCGATGGCATCATCATCATGAAGTGTTGATAGAAGAAGTACAATTGTTTTTGCTTGTGGTAGATAGGAAACCAAAACCTTTCCATTATGGAATGCAAACATACTGCTGTACTGTTGTCTCCCTTTCACACTTACAAACTGTGTAGGCAATTCTTTTTTATTTTTTCTTACAGTTCCGACATATGAAAGCTTCTGCATTTTCAGGTAATCAATCAGATCACAATTTGAAAACCAATTGTCAGCTGTTATATTGTGACCCGATCCAAATAAGGGCTCAGCCAGTCTTTTTACAACATCACTGGGTTTGTTGCTGACACAGTAAGGACCTTCTGGTTGTTTTCCTGCATAAACTTCCAGGTTGTAAGTGTAGGTCTTACTGGCATCAACAAGGGCATACATTTTTATTCCATATTTCTTAGGCTTTGGTGGAATATATTGACGAAAGGCACATTTACCACGAAAACCAGGGAGCATTTCGCAAAAATAGTGAGATTCTCCCCAGGGCAATAGCTTTTTTTACAGTTTTCAACAAATTTTTGGAATATATCATGAATTGGAGCAAGTCGGTCATGTGTTTTACGTTCGGTTCGGGTAGTTCTGTCGTCAAACCGAAGGCAACGAATTAGAAGCTTGAATCTGTTTATGGACATAACACGGCCAAATTTTTCAACTCCATCCCCATCTTTACTCCAAAGTTCCTCCAAATTTTGTCTATTTGCCCTATAAGCTCCTGCAAGGTATAATAATCCAAAAACAGCACGCAGTTCTATTTCATCTGTGGCCTTGATGGTTCTGTTGCAGATGAACTTGTCCTTTATAATGTCTATATATTGGTTGGTATATGTGACAATAGAGTCCAGAATGTCATCTGTGAATAAACTATTCCAGCATTCACCTGCAGTTTTTGCATTACTTGCAGTTCCTATAACTGCAGGAAGGTGAGTAATAATGTTTTGAGGTTCCCTATGTTTTTTTCTGGAGTTGCTTCTTGTTCCATTGTTTTTTTTTATCTTTTCCCATATAATAAGATTCTACATCTTCATCCTCATCACTGTCACCATCTTGCTCTGTTTCAGAATCCACTTCACATACTTCCACCTCATCATGAGAATCAATCTCACTTTCCTCTCCTAAATCCTCATTCAGTGTGGGGTCTGCATCATCTAACAGCATGTTTGTTACTTCCTCAACATCAAGGTTTTTTGATAAATTGTACATTTTCCTCTCCATTTCAGCAGATAATCTGAAGCAAGAGAAGGAATATGTGTTAGGGAACTACTGTATATGCCTGAGCAGCACACTTTCTTTTTTAATATGCCTTATTTCTATGAAATATCCTCACACTTTGTGCTATACATTCATAAAACAAGCTAAATAAACAATTGTGATGAATAAAAACATAAAATACCAACCTTATTGAGTGTGACATGTTCACATACAATGAGCCTGAGAGATTAGCGCAGTTATATCTGTCCTCCTGAAGCTCTGCAATCCAACTTTGGTATGAGGTTTCACAGAGCTGCTAGAGACAGGAGACTACCTGGAGGGAGGGGATTTCCTCACAATCTGGTGAGGAAGGAGAAATGAAAGTAAAAGAGATGTGCCTGTCAGGCCTATTGTATGTGACGGAGGGTTAACATGGCTGACATACAGAATGAGTAAGAAGAAGTGTGGGGGTACTGACATCAGAACTACATCCGAGTCACATGGAGAGAGAACAATTTCTAAAAGGGGCAAACCCTATTGCAAGGTAACATAACAACAACACAATGATATTACAATACTGTTTGATTCCTAAATCATGTGACATGACATAGAAGTAGGAGCAAGTGTTGAAAGGAGATTGTCCTTAGTGTATTGGAGGATAAAAACTGCAGCGGCAGTGGTATAAATTGGAACTTATGGGCCCCAAAGCAAAATCTCCTACAGGGCACCCGACTATCACAGGTCTTTAACCCCTTCACCCCTCAAGCCTGTTTTCACCTTCATAAGCAGGCCAAAGTTTAAAATTCTGACCAGTGTTAATTTATGTGGTAATAACTCTGGAACGCTTCAATGGATCCCACTGATTCTGAGACTTTTTTTCTTGACATATTGTACTTCATGATAGTGATAAAATTTGTTCGATGTGATTTGCGGAAATATGGCGAAAATTTTGAAAATGTTGCAATTTTAAAACTTTAAATTTTTATGCTCTTAAACCAGAGTTATGTCACACAAAATGGTCAATAAATAACATTTCCCACATGTCTACTTTATTTTAGCACAATTTTTGAAACATATTTTTTTTTTGTTAGGAAGTTAGAAGGGTTAAAAGTTGACCAGCAATTTCTCATTTTTTCCCAAAAAATTACAAAACCATTTTTTAGGGACCACATCACATTTCAAGTGACTTTGAGAGGTCTATATGACAGAAAAGAACCAAAATTTACTCCATTCTAAAAACTGCACCCCTCAAGGTTCTCAAAATAGCTCCTGATGTGCTTAAACAGTGTGAATTCCCCACAAATAACCCCATTTTTGTAACTAGACCCCCTCAAGAAACTTATCTAAATGTATGGGGAGCACCTTGAACCCCCAGGTGCTTCACAGAAATTTATAACGTTGAGCCATGAAAATAAAAAAATCACAATTTTCCACAAAAATGTTTTTTAGCCCCAATTTCTTACTTTCATAAGGGTAACAGGAGAAAATGGACCCCAAAATTGTTGTACAATTTCTCCTGAGGAAGCTGATACCCCATATGTGGAGGAAAACTACTGTTTAGGAGCAAGGCAGAGCTCAGAAGGGAAGGAGCACCATTTGGCTTTTTGAATGCAAAATTGGCTGGAATCATTAGCAGATGTCATGTCGTGTTTGGAGAGCCCTTGATGTGCCTAAACAATGGAAACTCCTGACAAGTGACACCATTTTTGAAACAAGACCCCCTCAAGGAATGTATCTAGATGTGTGGTGAGCACCTTGAACCCCATGTGCTTCGCAGAAATTTATAAGGTAGAGCTGTGAAAATAAAAATAATCACATTCTTCACACAAAAATGTTCTTTTAGCCCCAAATTTTGAATTTTCACAACAGTAACAGGAAAAATGCACCAAACAATTTGTTGTGCAAGTTCTTCTGAGTATGCCGATACCCAATATGTGGAGGAAAACTACTGTTTGAGTGCATGGCAGGGCTCTGAAGGGAAGGAGCACCATTAGACTTTTTGAACACAAAATTTGCTGAAATCATTAACAGACATCAAGTTGCATTTGGAGAGCTCCTGATATGCTTAAACAATGTAAACCAGTCACAAGTTACCTCATTTTGGAAACTATACACCTCAAGGAATGTATCTAGATGTATAGTGAGCACCTTGAACCCCTTGTTGCTTCACAGAAGTTTATAATGTTGAGCTGTGAAAATACAAAAAATCACATTTTTCCCACAAAAATGTTTTTTTAGCCCCATTTTTTTATTTTCACAAGGCTAACAGGAGAAATTGCACACTACAATTTGTTGTACAATTTCTCCTGAGTACACGGATACCCTATACCTGCTGGAAAACTACTTTTGAAGCACAGTGCAAAGCTCAGAAGGGAAGAAGCGCCACATTGGAGTTCAGATTTTCCTGGATGGTTTGAGGGTGCCATGTCACATTGGCAGAGCCCCTGAGGTGTCAAAACAGCAGAAACCCCCCATAAGTGATGTCATTTTACAAACTACACCTCTCAATGAATTCATCTAGGGGTGAAGAGAGCTTGTTGACACTACATGTGCCTCACAGAAATTTATACCATTGGGCGGTGAAGAAAGAGTAATTATATTTTTACTGCTAAAATGTTCTTTTAGCCCCAAATTTTTACATTTTATAAAGGCTAATAGTAAAAAATTGACCTCTCAGTTTGTTATGCAATTTCTCCTGATTGCATCAATACCCTGCATGTAATCGGGAACTACTTTTCACGCACAGTACAAACCTCAGAAGGGAAGGAGTGCCATATTATAGTGCAGATTTACTGTTATGGCTTGCAGGTGCCATAACCCACTGGGAGAGCCCCCCATAAGTGACCCCATTTTACAAAACTACACCTCTCAATGAATTCATCTAAGGGTGCAGTGATCATATTGACACCACAGATGTGTCACAGAATTTTATACCATTGGGCAGTGAAAAAATAATAATTACATTACAGTACTGCTTAGCCATAAGGCGAGACTTGGGAGGGACTGAGCGATATTTTTCCTCCTGAATTGCAGATATTTCTAAAATAGTTTGCAGACTCCATATACAGAGCCCCTAAGTGCTAGAAGAGCAGAATACCTCCCTCAAGTGACCCCATTTTGGAAATTATACCTCTTTGGGAATTTATCTACAAGTGTAGCGATGATTTTGACTCCATGGGTGTTTTCTAGAAACAAACAGCAGTAGATGTTGCTGAGTGAAGATTGCAATTCTGCTACTGTAGTGCCTATAAATTGTAGTGCCCAGTACATTGTAGTGCCCAGTACGTTATGCCCAGCTCGTGCTTCTGGAGACATGCATCCGTAAATTAGGCGGGCTCTCATCACTACAGAAATGCCAAATATGTGGATGCTAAATGTGGTTTAGACACTGTGGGGCTCAGAAGGGAGGGGGGCATTTCGATTTGGGAATTCAGATTTCCCTGGATTTCTTTTGGGAGTCGAGGAGCCTAAGCTCTTACGAGCAGGGTCGTCATTATTTTTGCTTTAATTATTGTATTATCTTTAGCTATGTTACTTATGACTGTTGTATATGAACCTCTGAATTGTAAAGCGCTGTGGAATATGTTGGCGCTATATAAATAAAGCAGGTCCGGGGCCAGTACCCGGCGCACACAAGCAAGTGCCGGGGCCCTGAGCAGGCGGGGGGCCCACTCGCCGTCGAGCACCCGGCCGCGCTATAGGACCCGTGAGCGTAGCAGAGCGGTGCCAGCACCCACCCTCTTCCCCTGCTTGCTCAGGGCCCTGGCAGCCGGCACAATACTTACCTCTCCCCATGCCTCCGCAGCAGGTTCTGAATCTTCTGCGGCTGCTGCACTGTGACGTCTCAGGTCAGAGGGCGCAGTGATGTCTTGCCACCACACCCTTTCCTGAGCCATCACAGCGCAGAGCGGAAAGAAGCCGGCGATGCTGGAGTCCAGAGCTGAGCAGCGGCAGCAGGTGAGAAGTGAGGTATTTGATTTTTTTTTCATGTATGGTGGCATGGGGCATTACAAAGAGGGGGAAGGAAAACATCTTCCATTCCATGGGGCATTATATGGGAGAGAGTGACATCCTGCATGGGGCATTATATGGGGGTGGGAGTGACATCCTGCATGGGGCATTATATGGGGGGGAGTGACATCCTGCATGGGGCATTATATGGGGGGAAAAGTGACATCCTGCATGGGGCATTATATGGGGGGAGTGACATCCTGCATGGGGCATTATATGGGGGGGAGTGACATCCTGCATGAGGCATTATAAGGGGGTGGGGGTGACATCCTGCATGGGCATTTTAAGGGGGGAACAGCCTGCATGGGGCATTATGTGGGGGGAACAGCCTGCATGGGGCATTATGTGGGGGGAACAGCCTGTATGGAGCATTATATTGGGCCCAGTATTCTGTATGGAGTATTATATGGGGGCCAGTATCCTGTATGGAGTGTTATATGAGGGCCAGTATCCTGTATGGAGCATTATATGGGTGCCAGCTATTGTGGAATTGACAATAGATATGGCTCATGCAATGTAAGAAGTGAAATCTTTGGTCTTGTACTATATATATATTTCTCTGCGGTATCTGTGCATCATAAATCGTGGTATCAGTTAAAGGGGCCCACTGAGACTCTTTCGCCCAGGGCCAACAAAAACCTGGAGCTGGCCCTGAAATAAAGATTATTATTATTCCAGAGCCTTTCTTCTGCCAGTAATGTGGAAGCCCGCCCCCTATATTTCAGTTAATAGCTGACAGACCTGAGTGGGTTGCGTTTTTGTGGATTGAGTTGAAGCTTTTATTGGGAACATTTTACATAACGTTTGGGATCACATTTATTCAGCGATCTATGCTGAGCACTTACATCAGGGTTTCCATCTAAATTTCCAAATTACATAATTCAGATGAAACCCCTGAGGGATCTATTCACTATAATGAGGCCTCAGAGTTACTCTGGACTCCATCTAGCCTCTGTTCAGCAGTGTCCTTCTTTTCAGAGGTGCACAAAACTGTGACCGACGGCACTTTTATACACGTCTAAAAAGACGGACACCGCCGGATCATAGGCCAGATGGCGTTTACAGTGCCTCCATCTGCCTCATTATAGGGAATCTTCCACCTGGGGTTTCATCTGAAACACGTATTTCAGAGATTAACACGGAAATCCCAGTGTAAGCGCTTGACGCAGAGCAGAGTATAAATGTGAGCTGAGCTTTACTGCGATCTTTGGGAAGGAGAATAAACAAATCAACAGCAGGTGAAGAATTGGTTTTATTTATGCGGTATAAGTGATTAGATGACTTTATTCTTCGGGTTGGTGCGATTACAGTGATACCAGATTTATAACCTTTTTTTTATGTGGCTGCTGTCACACACTAAAAGATGCTTTTTTTTGCAAGAACTAGTTTTTGCATCACCATATTTTGAGAGCTATAATTTTTTTATATTTCTGCCAACAAGAGCCATGTGAGGGCTTGTTTTTTGTGGGATGAATTGATGTTTTTGTTGGTAACATATTTGGGCACATGACATTTTTTGATCGCTTTCTATTCCAATTTTTGGGAGGCAGAGTGAACAAAAACCAGCAATTCAGAATTTTTTTGGGGGGATTTTTTTTTATGCCGTTCCATGAATAGTAAAATCGATGAGGCAGCTTTATTATTCGGGTCAGTACAATTACAGCGATACCACATTTATATAGTTTTTTTTATGTTTTGGCGCTTTTACACAATAAAAACTATTTTATAGAAAAAAATAATTATTTTTGCATTGCTTTATTCTAAGAGCTATAACTTTTATATTTTTCCGCTGATAGAGCTGTATGGTAGCTTGTTTTTTTGCTGGACGAGTTGTCGTTTTTATTGATATCATTTTCGTGCGCATGCTATTTTTTGATCACTTTCTATTCCAATATTTGAGAGTTAGAATGAACAAAAACCAGCAATTCGGGAATTGTTATTTATTTTTTATTTTTTATGCCGTTCTGCTTGTGGTAAATTTGATAAAGCAAACTTTATTCTCTGGGTGAGTACGATTACAGCTATACCACATTTATATAATTTTCTTATGTTTTGGCGCTTTTACACAATAAATACACCATTTTGTATGAAAAAACTTTGGAACTGCCCAGCTCAGAGACTTGACTCTAAAAGGGGCGTGTGATAATGTCATTGTCCTGAATGGTGTTGCTCAAGAGCCAGGGGCTGACACCCGATATCCGTACTTTGCCATAAATGGGGAGTTACTATATCGGGTCACCAAGCTCAGAGGGGAGGTAATTGAGCAGTTACTAGTGCCAGGGCCGTACAGATGCAGGGTGCTAGATATGGCCCAGGCACATGTCTTAGGTGGTCATCTGGGGGCAGAAAAAACCCAATAAAGGATTCTCCAGAGGTTCTACTGGCCCGGTTGTCACCGAGAAATTGTAAATTACTGTAGGTCATGTCCCACCTGCCAGATGACCTCCCCGGGAGCCCACTTCCGTAGCCCCTTAGTGCCATTGCCAATCATTCAGGTGCCATTTGATCGCATAGCCATGAATCTAGTGGGACCCCTGGTCAAGTCCACCAGAGGACATCAGAATATCCTGGTGGTACTGGACTATGCTACATGGTATTCAGCGGCCATCCCACTACGTAACCCCTCTGCCAAATGTATAGCCCGGGAGTTGGTCCACATCTTCTCTAGAACGGAGCTGCCTAAGGAGATCTTAACGGACCAAGAGACCGCATTTATGTCAAGGGTGATGAGAGAGTTGTGAAAAACCCTGCAAATCACAGAACTCAGGACCTCAGTCTATTACCCCCAGACAGATGGCTTAGTGGAGAGGTTTAATAAAACCTTGAAGGCCATGTTAAAGAAGGTCTTCGAGAAAGACTGCTGGGACCGGGACTGTCTACTGCCATACCTTCTGTTCTCCATTAGAGAAGTCCCACAGGCCTCTACTGGGTTCTCCCCATTTGAGCTGTTATATGGCCGACACCCCCGCAGACTCCTGGACATAGCTAAGGAGACCTGGGAGGCGGAGTCTACACCCTACAGGAGTGTAATCGAACATGTGACCCAAATGCAAGAGAGGATTGCAGAGGTGATGCCCATTGTGAAAGAACACCTCCTCAAAGCACAAGAGGCACAGTCGAGGGGGTGTGTAATAGATCGGCGAGGTGAGTCACTTCAATCCTGGGGATCGGGTACTAGTGCTGGTACCTACAGTGGAGAGCAAGTTCCTGGCCAAGGGGCAGGGCCCCTATGAAGTGGTTGAAAAGGATGGCGATGTCAACTATAGGGTCCATCAACCTGGGAGAAGAAAGCCCTACCAGGTGTACCACGTCAACCTGATTAAGCCATGGCGAGACAGGGAGCCGGTGGAAGCTCCATGTTTGGTGGCGAAGACTGAAACCGACGTGGAGGAAGTCAAAGTGGCAGAGTCGCTGTCACGTTGGCACACAAGGTGTGGGAAAGGCTAAGTGCAACACAAAGGGAAGAGGGAAAGGGGGATTGGAGACCTCCTAGGCTGATCTAGTGTCACCCTGTCTCCACTAACATCCCTATATTGGTTCTTCACCAATCGCCACATGCGTACCTCGCCCTGTCTTTCCCTGGCGTTAGGCTCAGGCTAGGGATTGGAGGGGATGAGCACTAGTCGATCCCCACTGAAAACTAAAGACAGCAAGGGGGGCAAACAAGGGAAAATCGCTTAGCTTTAGTCGACTCCAGACAAATGCGCACATGTCCTCTAGCACCAGAGAGGAAGAAGTACTGCTCTTCCTCAATCCTTCATAAGGAGTAATGAATATCGTCGGTGCCTCCCTCTGGCACACAGCAGGTATTTATACACCCAGGCCAGAATGTTAATTAGCCAGAGGAAGGTAGCCGCTGGGTCCTAGAGATACAGCTTCTAAGAAGTTGTCTATAATGCCAAACGAAGAGATCTCCTGCAACCCACTGCAGGGTGACTGTCTGTCACTTCTGACACACCAGTGACACATGTACCAAAAGCAACAATTCAGAAAGTTGCTGCAGCAGAACAGGGTCCTGTTCTCGGATCTACCGGGCTGTACTCAGGTCATAGAGCCTGAGGTGCTTACGGAGCCATATGTCCGAGTGAATATGAAGCCATATCGGATTCCTGAAGCCCGCTGAGAGGTAATCTCAAAGGAGGTGAAGCGCATGCTGAATCTGGGGGTCAAAGAGTCCAAGAGTGGCTGGTCCAGTCCCATAGTCTTAGTGCCGAAACCAGATGGAGCATGGCGGTTCTGCAATGACTATAGGAAACTGAATGAGGTCTCTTAAGTTTGATTCGTACAAAAAGCCCAGAGTGGATGAACTAATTGAAAGGCTAGGGCCCGCCAAGTACTTTACCACCCTTGACCTCACAAAAGGGTATTGGCAGATTCCTATGTGCCAAGAGGCCAAGGAGATGATAACATTTTCAATGCCAGATGTTTGTTTCCAATACACCAGAATGCCGTTTGGGTTGCAAGGAGCACCAGCTACCTTCCAGAGAGCCATGGCCCGGATCCTAGCTCCCCACAGGAAGTATGCAGTGGCCTACCTGGATGATATCGTGATCTACAGCCAGGATTAGGGCAGCTATCTGAGCAAAGTCCAGGCGATAGTCGATGTTCTAAAGAAGGCGGGGTTTTCCATCAACCTGAAGAAATGTACCATGGGCATGGAGGAGGCCAGATATTTGGGCTATGTCGTAGGCAGAGGCGTGATAAAGCCCCAGATAAATCAAATTTACGCGATCCAGGGTTGACCACAACTTCTCTCAAAAAAGCAGGTCAGAGCGTTCATGGGCATCGTGGGCTACTACCTCTGGTTCACCCTAACTTCGCCATGATAGTGCCCCCTTTGACAGACCTCCTTAAAGGGACAAAGTTGGCTATGGCTAAGTGGTCTCCAGAAGCTGAGATGGCTTTCCAAGATCTAAAGCAGGCTCTGTGTAACAGCCAGTGCTGGTGGCACCAGATTTCTCAAAAGAGTTTGTGGTCCAGATGGACGCATCAGATGTCGGACTGGGTGCTGTCCTATCACAAGAGGTGAACGAGGAAGAGCACCCCATAATGTATTTAAGACAGAAGCTGACATCTTGTGAAAGAAATGACTTCATAGTGGAGAAGGAATGTTTGGCCATCAAGTGGGCTGTTACGGATCCGGGTGGTGGAACCTCTGTGCTGCGGTGCAAGGAGGGACCAGAGGGGCGTAACTAGGTATCAACTCGGACTGACCAAGATCGCACGGCGTCTCAATCGACTCCGTGAACCAGGGAAGGACCGAGTAGAGGGACCAGGTGCTACTCTGGGTCAGTCCTTGTATGAAAGCAGGTGACTCCCACGGGTAACTGGCAGGAGCCTCCAGGTAGGCTGGCTGGTAGGCACGGCAGGTAACTGGTTGGAGCCTCCAAGTAGACTGGCTGGTAGGCACGGCAGGTAACTGGTAGGAGCCTCCAGGTAGGCTGGCTGGTAGGCACGGCAGGTAACTGATACGTTCTCCGGGTAGGCAGGCAAGCCTGCCCCATAGACAGACTGGCGGGTTTGGACCGTAGGCAGACTGTCAGGCTGGAGAGTGCACTTGGCTGGCGGAGACAGGTAGTCAGGCTGGCGGACTGGACTGGTAGTCGGGCTGGCGGACTGAACTGGTAGTCAGGCTGGCGGACTGGACTGGTAGTCAGGCTGGCGGACTGGACTGATAGTCAGACTAGCAGCGGGACCTGAGGGCTGAAGCAGAGTTTAGAACATAAAGCTACAACCTTGCATGGGCACCTCCATTTTGGAGGAGGTGCCTTTTATATGAGAAGTCCTCCGGCCATTGGCCGGGGACTCCTTAGGACGGTACGCGTGGCCCCTTTAAGAGGGAGGAAGCGCGTGCCCTAAGCACAGTGCCCGGGAAGCTGCGCGCGCCGGCAGCAGCAGGAGAGCCGGGGACGGCATCTCTGCCTGTCAGGGGGCAGAGACGCCGATGCTACATGGGCGTTGGACGCCCTAAGATACTACCTCCTAGGCAGGAAGTTCAGGCTGGTGTCAGACCATGCCTCACTAAAGTTGATGAGTGAGAAGAAGGGGAACAATGCTCGAGTGACCAGGTGGTTCCTAGCTCTTCAGGATTTCAGCTTCCATGTAGAGCATAGGCCTACGAAACTGCATGGGAATGCTGTTTGTCAGCGGAAGGTGCCAAGGTGACCCTGGCTTTAGGTAGAGGGGGGATATGTAAGATGGCCACCGGACATGTCCTTAAGGGGAGATATGTATCGCTGAGGTTGGTAGCTTCAGTGATGTAAAACCGGGAAAGCATGCTCCAGCACAGTAGTGATGAGAGAGTTAATTGGGCGTATCAGGGCCGGTTTTTACGAGCAGTCATAAGGGACGGGTGGGATTAGCTGCTCACATATCCCCACCCCAGGGCTTGTATATACATATAAATATACAGTACAGACCAAAAGTTTGGACACACCTTTTCATTTAAAGATTTTTCTGTATTTTCATGACTATGAAAATTGTACATTCACACTGAAGGCATCAAAACTATGAATTAACACATGTGGAATTATATACTTAACAAAAAAATGTGAAACAACTGAAAATATGTCTTCTATTCTAGGTTCTTCAAAGTAGCCACCCTTTGCTTTGATGACTGCTTTGCACACTCTTGGCATTCTCTTGATGAGCTTGAAGAGGTAGTTACCGGAAATGGTCTTCCAACAATCTTGAAGGAGTTCCCAGAGATGCTTAGCACCTGTTGGCCCTTTTGCCTTCACTCTGCGGTCCAGCTCACCCCAAACCATCTCGATTGGGTTCAGGTCTGGTGACTGTGGAGGCCAAGTCATCTGGCGTAGCACCCTATCACTCTCCTTCTTGGTCAAATAGCCCTTACACAGCCTGGAGGTGTGTTTGGGGTCATTGTCCTGTTGAAAAATAAATGATGGTCCAAGTAAACGCAAACCGGATGGAATAGCATGTCGCTGCAAGATGCTGTGGAAGCCATGCTGGTTCAGTATGCCTTCAATTTTGAATAAATCCCCAACAGTATCACCAGCAAAGCACCCCCACACCATAACTCCTCCTCCTCCATGCTTCACGGTGAGAACCAGGCATGTGTAGTCCATCCGTTCACCTTTTCTGCATCGCACAAAGACACGGTGGTTGGAACCAAAGATCTCAAATTTGGACTCATCAGACCAAAGTACAGATTTCCACTGGTCTAATTTCCATTCCTTGTGTTCTTTAGCCCAAACAAGTCTCTTCTGCTTGTTGCCTGTCCTTAGCAGTGGTTTCCTAGCAGCTATTTTACCATGAAGGCCTGCTGCACAAAGTCTCCTCTTAACAGTTGTTGAAGAGATGTGTCTGCTGCTAGAACTCTGTGTGGCATTGACCTGGTCTCTAATCTGAGCTGCTGTTAACATGCGATTTCTGAGGCTGGTGACTCGGATAAACTTATCCTCAGAAGTAGAGGTGACTCTTGGTCTTCCTTTCCTGGGGCGGTCCTCATGTGAGCCAGTTTCTTTGTAGTGCTTGATGGTTTTTGCAACTGCACTTGGGGACACTTTCAAAGGTTTCCCAATTTTTCGCACTGACTGACCTTCATTTCTTAAAGTAATGATGGCCACTCGTTTTTCTTTACTTAGCTGCTTTTTTCTTGCCATAATAAAAATTCTAACAGTCTATTCAGTAGGACTATCAGCTGTGTATCCACCAGACTTCTGCACAACAGAACTGATGGTCCCAACCCCATTTATAAGGCAAGAAATCCCACTTATTAAACCTGACAGGGCACGCCTGTGAAGTGAAAACCATTTCCGGTGACTACCTCTTGAAGCTCATCAAGAGAATGCCAAGAGTGTGCAAAGCAGTCATCAAAGAAAAAGGTGGCTACTTTGAAGAACCTAGAATATAAGACATATTTTCAGTTGTTTCATACTTTTTTGTTAAGTATATAATTCCACATATGTTAATTCATGGTTTTGATGCCTTCAGTGTGAATGTACTATTTTCATAGTCATGAAAATACAGAAAAATCTTTAAATGAGAAGGTGTGTCCAAACTTTTGGTCTGTACTGTGTATATATACACATAAATATATATATATATATATATATATATATAATGTATACACATAAATATATATTTATTATTTTGTGTTTTTTTTTTTTTAAAAAGTATTTTTACAATTTTTGTTTACTATTTTATTACCTTTTTACTTAGTCCCACTATGGGCTATGGGACTTTCACTTTCAGCAGTCTGATCGTGGTTGTGATGCATAGCTGTCACGCAAGGTGAGGGAAGGACTAAGTGCACAACAATGGGAAGACGGGGAGGAAGCCTAAACACTAGGGAAAGTGGGAGTGGAGACCCCTAGGCAAATATGACAACACCCTGACTCCCCTAACATCCCTAAATAGGTTCCGAACCTATTGCCGAGCAGGAAACCTAATCCCTGACTAACCCTAGCGATAGGCCCCATATAGGGAGGGGATGGGGTGAGCACTAGTCAGCCCCCACTGCAACTAAAGATGAACTCTGCATGATCTAACTAACTTGTTAAGCCCTAGTGAACAGGATGTCGTCATGATGACATTGGGTCACCATGGCAACGATCGGCCCCTCACTATGACGTTCCGGGGGGCGCCGATCGGAGGGCAGAGGGAGCCCCCTCCCTTTGCCTGCCCTCTAAATGCTGCGATCGATATCTGCTCCTGGCTGTGAGTGCCAGGTGTCAGCTGTCATGTTAGCTAAACACGTTGTTTAGCTAACATGACATCTTCTGTGTACGTAAAATCGCCTGGATGTATCCATACATCCAAGGTCGGTAAATGCCTACCAACCTAGACGTATGGATATGTCCAAGGTCATAAAGGGATTAACAGTAATAGTTTTTTTTCATATGGGGCAAATAAACCTTTTGGGGCCTCCTAGTCTCCAGAGCCCAAGTGCAATTGCAAGTCCTGGATTTATTATAGTTACACCCCTGAGCAGTGGTTATATCTCCAACACAAAAAATAGTGATGGACCATGAATCTTACCTATATTTTATTGAATGGAATAAAAGAAGCAATCTCTGAAACCAGGGTGTGTGCAAGTAACCCTGAAGGCTCAGTGGTTAGCACCGTTGCTTAACAGCATCGGGGACCTGGGTCCAAATCACACCAAGGACAACATCTGCAAGGAGTTTGTATGTTCTCCCCGTGTTTGTGTGGGTTTCCTCCGGGTTCTCTGGTTTCCTCCCACACTCCAAAGACATACTGATAGGGAATGTAGATTGTGGATTGTCCAGATGGGGACAGTGATGAATGCAGATATGCACATTTGAAAAGCAGAACTAAATTTGCATCATGATATACTGTAGATAACATTAGTAAACAAGGTATAAATCAAATAAATAGCTATATAGCAATCCATCCCCATTGGATCCAGTGCCAGCTGCCGCCTCCTGTGTGACCCTCTGCATTGGCAGTGGGTATTTCTGCAGCTGGAGGGATCCTGTGAACGCACGTTGCTCTATTTTTGGAGTGCAGTCGTGGTGTGTAGCTGCTTCACAGCTGGTCGGTGACATGGCAGCAAGATATACTGTATAGTAAATGTTTTCCAGGAAAGAACAGACAAGAGCGAGAATGACTGATGCAGAAGATTCTTCTCAACAATCTGAGGAATAAGAATGATATTTAAAAATGCAGAACCTGCTATTATAGCTATGCAAGCCGTAATATGTGTGAACACAAGGGAAAATGGCTTGTACTATCCAATAATAGCTATATACCTATATGACTGTATGCACACATACGTGTTTAGCTTATATTGACACATCAAGAATCTAATATAAAGAACAGAAATGAGGAAACACATGGACGTATAGTTAGTAATATAACATTTTATTGTTAAAAGAACAATACAACTAGAAATGAATGATAACAATAAACAGAAGAAAATATTGCCGATACTTTATATCAGCCTTCAGCATTTTCTGCATGATTCTGGAGCAAGCAGTCTGGTAGAAATTTTGAAGAGAAAATAAGTGGTAATTGCCTCCTCACACCGTGTATTTTTAGCTGGCAAACAGCTGAGGGGCTAAATTTCCCTAAGAGCTCATGCAGACGAGCATATAGATCGGACGAGTGCTATCCGATTTTTAATTGGATAGCAAACGGACAGCACACTGACCCATGTTAATCAATAGTGTTGTTCATATGAATTATTTTTTTCTCAGTCCAAGTATCCATAAGAAAAAATTGCAGCATACACTACTATGCTCCGAGTCTCAGATCAGACTGACCCATCAAGTCTATGGGTGCAAGAAAAAAAGCGGATCACACGCGGACCATCAGATCTGATTTTTACTGATAGATTTCCATTATAAATCTAGAAAACTGTATGTGATCATGGACATGTTTAAAGTAGTTGTATGAAAACGGATCACACATGGATAGCACATGGATGTCACGCGAATGTAAAAAAACGGACAAATGGATGGCATGTAAAGGTGAAGAAGATGGCTGAACACCCTTTCTGAAGACCCCTGTCTTATATCTCATGTGACTTGTTTTATTATTGTGTATTTTATCCTTATTAGGCTGCTGTTTCCTGTGAGTCAGGGGTGACAGGGATAACTGTAGGACCAATCCATAGTTGGGAAGGAGTAGATGGGCACCAGTGACAAGTTCCTGTTTTTATAGTTAGTCTTGGTTGAGCTAGAGAGAAGAAAGGATACCCTCAGTCAGTTCTGATCATCATTGGCCACATTTTCAGCAAGCAAGGAACATTGGCGGCAGTCTCTCCTCATAGCAGGCAAGTTGGGGACCAATTGGAAGTGGATCTTAAGCCAGTCTCAGTGTTAGGCAGACCTGGAGGTCTTTGTGAATAAATACGGTATCAACCAGGCTGAGACATCGGTAGTTGAGAGAGCTCCCTTACACCATTTAGAAGTGCAGTTTGGGTGTAGTGGGTACAACGTAACACATTGAAACTCTGTGACTCTGTACCAGGAAAGTGAAGGCTCCCAGCACAGCCTGCTATTCATTTGCAATGTTCTACACAAGTAATGTGCTAACGTCCACACCTGTCAAGTATGAACCTCTGTTAGAGCACTTTCACACGTCCGTGTGTAAAGTACATGTGGTGTCAGTTTCCACACTGGAGATAATGACACACGTAGACCCATTCAAATGAATGGTTCAGCGCACTTGTCAGTGTGTTTTCACGGACCGTGCGTCCGTGGGCAAAACACGCTGACATGTCCATTTCTTACCCGCAGCACTATTACACTCAGCCCAGTGTCTTCTGGATTCATAGCTGAACGGTCGCATCATGCCACCATTCAGCTATGTATCCAGATGTAGCAGAGATGGATTTATGTTGCTTTTTGCTGCATACATCGGACAAGATTCACCAATGCAAGTCAATGGGTGCAAGAAAAAAAATCGCACGGCACTTGGACCATGCGAGTGCCATCTGATTTTTACTCACCCGTCTCATAGAAAACCTGACATTTGATCAGTTGTGTACAGTAAATTCACAGCGTGAAGCAGCAGAATAGAATAGATATATAGATAGAACAAAAAATGGGAAAGTTCTCATGGCGCTCACGCTGATGTCATAGAGGTAAACGGAGTTCATTGACTCTGAACTCTGCTCACATTATTCACATAACTTTCATTAGGCTGGCGGTGAAGTCAGTGAGGTGAATGGAGTTTATTGGCTATGAACTCCACCCACCTTTGTCAAGTCACCGCAAGGCTCTGATGCTGCGCTATTACACTCAGCTCAGTGTCTCCTGGATTCATAGCTGAACGGTCGCATCATGCCACCGTTCAGCTATGTATCCAGATGTAGCAGACATGGATTTATGTCATGGGACATATGGATGGTCCTCTTGTCTGACAGGTGAGGAGTAAGGTCGTTTATTATTTTTTATCTTTTACAGGGGACATTGGCTTCAGTGGATTATCTTCTCGTAAGACAGATGAACATAAGTTTGTTTTTTAATTTTAAATTTTTTTGATTTAAATTGGTTAAAGTGGGAGAGGGAGTGTTTATTTCAATAAAGGAATATGTGTCATTATTTCAAATAAAGGACTTTATTCTGGGTGTTTTTTATTTTACAATATGAATATGGGGTTAGTAATGGGGGCATCTAATAGACTCCTCTCCATTACTAACAACTGGGCTTGATGTCATCTGACAATAAAAAGCTGACATCAACCCCAATACTATTATCCCACTTGCCAATGCACCAGGGCAAGTGGGAAAAGTGGAGGCTAAGTGCCAGAATTGGGGCATCTTATGGATGAACCTTTTCTGGGGTGGCAGAGAGTTGATGTTCTTAGTCTAGGAGGGGGCCAATATCCAAGGCTCCTTCCTATGCTATTAATATCAGCCCACATCTGTCTGCCTAGCCTTTGCTGGTTGTTAAAATAGGGGGGACCCTATTTTAATAACCAGTAAAGCCTAAGTATACAGCTGTGAGCTGATATTCATAGCCTGGGAAGCTTCATGGGTATTACCCCTCCAAGGCTATAAACATCAGTCCCCAGCTGTCCGCTTTCCCTCAGCTGGTTAATAAAAAATTTGAGTGATCACATGCCATTTTTTTCATTATTAATTTATTAATTAATTAAATACATGTACAGTAATCTCACTAAGTGACAAGACACCACTTGGTGAGCTTAGCACAGTTCAGGAACCCGCTTGCTGCAGAGTGACATTCTCCTCTGCTCCTCAGCATATGTGTGCGCCTTAAGCCACCGCTCATGCTTATGAAGAAATGTCGGTCAGATGGATTACAGTGTGTGACATTAGATTATTTCATCTTCAGACAGGTGAGGGATATTGTTTATTTTACTTTTGGTCTGTTTACAGGGGACATTGGCTTCAGGGAATTAGGTGTAAAGGTGAGTATAATGTGTTTTTTTATGTTATTCTTATTTTTACACTTGTTGGAGACAGTGGGGTCAGAATACTACTCTCAACATGGTCGCTTGCGCTGATATCAGCGCTGAACGCAGCACCCGCAGGGGACCATGATGAGACTTGAAACAGCCCGAATTGTATTGCTGATTCCCAGGCGCCAGTACGTGTCACACTGGTGACCCAAGAATGTCATCAGTGTGTCATCAGTGCGCACTTGTGCTGGATGTAAAAAATGGACATGTCAGCGTGTTTTGCCCATGGAAACACACTGACATGTGCGCAGACCAATTCATTTGAATGGGTCTACGTGTGTCAGTGTCTCCAGTACTTGTGAAAACTGCCACCACACGTACTTGAAACACTGACGTGTGAATGAGGCCTCAAACAGAATTTTGCCCAAAACAAGCACTGATTGATGATATAGCAAGTTAATTAGGGCTCATTTAGGCTGCGTTCACACACTGCAGCCGTGTTGCATTTTTTTGTTGCAATCACGGTAGAAGTGCAATGGAGCAATATTGGTATGTCACTGGATAATTATGTTAATTCTGGCAAAAAAATGCAACATGGATGCAATGTGTGAATGAAGCTTAAAATCCCTTATACCTAGGATTATTTGGTCCCTTACATTTTGCATAAGGGCTCTTTCACACGTCCGTGTTTCCAGTACGTGTGGTGACAGTTTCCACATGTACTGGGGACACTGAGACGTGCAGATTCATTCAAATGAATGGGTCTGTGCACATGTCAGTGTGTTTTCATGGACGGTGTGTCCATGTGCTCCGCATGCTGACATGTCCTTTTTTTTGCGGATGCGTGGTCTGAAAAACGTCCCACATGGATGACATCAATCCATGTGACATGTACCGGAGTCTGAAAATCAATGGTACAGTTATTACTGTTCCCAAGCGCCGCCGGGTGCTGAACACTGCCCTCATCATGGTTCCCTGCCTGTACTGTGATCAGCACCAGCAGGGACAATGATGAGGGTAAGTAGTGTCTGCTCCCGTAGTGTCCCTGTTTAAAAATAAGAATAAAATCCATATACTCACCTGCCCAAAGATGTCCCCCACTGTAATCCTCTGACCGCTGACACAGAGGAGCCGGGAAGAATGTGCCGCTCCGGAGCTGCGCTCAGTGAGTGGCAGGACACCACACCTGAGCTCGGCTCTGGGCCCCACTTGCTGGAGCAGCTCATTCTTCCTGTCTCCTCGGCGATAACGGTAAGAGGTTTACAGTGGGGGACATCTCCGGACAGATGAGTATATGGATCTTATTATTTTAATCTTATTTTTACATAGGGACACTGCGGGAGCAGACACTAGTACCCTCATCATTGTCCCTGCTGGTGCTGATCGCAGCACCGTCAGGGAACAATGATGAGGACAGTGTTCAGCACCCGGCGCTTGGGAACAGCACTAACTGTACTGCTGATTCTCAAGCGCCGGTACGTGTGATCCTTATTATGATCTCCAACATGTACTAAGGAAAGATAAGGGAAAACTGTGCCTACAGTAAAACGAAGCTGAATCCCTACAATGTAGCGGGCTGACTGTTCCTAGCGAACAGACCCGCCTTAGTCCTCGGCTAGTCTGAACGAAGACCCATAGCATGAGGGGAGGGGTCTCTAAGAGAACTAAGGACTGGGACAAAAATGGGACACCTCCTAAACAGAGAAGTTGTTGCAGAACACAAAAAGACAAACAGAAAAAAAGTATTAGAGGTCCCAGAAGGACCAAACGAACTGACAGAGAAAGACACAGAAGCACCTGGCTAGAGAAACAGTCAAACACTGAAGTCCAGCACAGCCAAGAGGGCAAAGCTGGAATATAAAGGCAGTTGGTCACGTGACCGCAAAACACAAGATGGAAAAAACAAACAGGAGGGTTCTAACAGTACCCCCTCTTTTTTGAGGATCCTCCGGATCCTCCAGGCCCAGGCCTATCCGGAAACCTCTTGTGGAAAGTTTTAACAAACCCAGGAGCAGAGACATCATCCGTCTTTACCCAGGAGTTTTCTTCGGGACCGAAACCCTTCCAGGAGACAAGATACTGTAATTTCCCTCTATGCCATCTAGAATTCAAGATATGAGAAATTTCATATTCGCCGTCTTCCACCACAGGAGGAACTGTGACACAGGCATCCCTATCTGACACATCTGCCTTTTTCAACAAGGAAACATGAAACACAGGATTAATTTTCCAGGAAGTAGGGACATCCAACCTAACAGCAGATGGGTTAACAACCTGAAGCACTTTAAATGGACCCACAAACTTAGGACCCAGTTTTTTAGAGGGAATCCTCAACCGCAGGTTCTTTGAGGACAACCAAACCATGTCACCCACAGTAAACAAAACCTCCTTACATTTCCTGTCAAAATACTTCTTGGACTTCTTGATAGCCTCTTGAAGGTTGCAACGTACAGTACAGACCAAAAGTTTGGACACACCTCATTTAATGATTTTTCTGTGTTTTCATGACTATGAAAATTGTACATTCACACTGAAGGCATCAAAACTATGAATTAACACATGTCGAATTATATACTTAGCAAAAAAGTGTGAAACAACTGAAAATATGTCTTATATTCTAGGTTCTTCAAAGTAGCCACAGTTTGCTTTGATGACTGCTTTGCACACTCTTGGCATTCTCTTGATGAGCTTCAAGAGGTAGTCACCGGAAATGGTTTTCACTTCACAGGTGTGCCCAGTCAGGTTTAATAAGTGGGATTTCTTGCCTTATAAATGGGGTTGGGACCATCAGTTGTGTTGTGCAGAAGTCTGGTGGATACACAGCTGATAGTCCTACTGAATAGACTGTTAGAATTTTTATTATGGCAAGAAAAAAGCAGCTAAGTAAAGAAAAACGAGTGGCCATCATTACTTTAAGAAATGAAGGTCAGTCAGTGCGAAAAATTGGGCAAACTTTGAAAGTGTCCTCAAGTGCAGTTGCAAAAACCATCAAGCGCTACAAAGAAATGGCTCACATGAGGACCACCCCAGGAAAGGAAGACCAAGAGTCACCTCTGCTTCTGAGGATAAGTTTATCCGAGTCACCAGCCTCAGAAATCGCAGGTTAACAGCAGCTCAGATTAGAGACCAGGTCAATGCCACACAGAGTTCTAGCAGCAGACACATCTCTTCAACAACTGTTAAGAGGAGAATTTGTGCAGCAGGCCTTCATGGTAAAATAGCTGCTAGGAAACCACTGCTAAGGACAGGCAACAAGCAGAAGAGACTTGTTTGGGCTAAAGAACACAAGGAATAGACATTAGACCAGTGGAAATCTGTGCTTTGGTCTGATGAGTCCAAATTTGAGATCTTTGGTTCCAACCACAGTGTCTTTGTGCGATGCAGAAAAGGTGAACGGATGGACTCTACATGCCTGGTTCCCACCGTGAAGCATGGAGGAGGAGGTGTGATGGTGTAGGGGTGCTTTGCTGGTCACACTGTTGGGGATTTATTCAAAATTGAAGGCATACTGAACCAGCATGGCTACAACAGCATCTTGCAGCGGCATGCCATTCCATCCGGTTTGCATTTAGTTGGACCATCATTTATTTTTCAACAGGACAATGACCCCAAACACACCTCCAGGCTGTGTAAGGGCTATTTGACCAAGAAGGAGAGTGATGGGGTGCTACGCCAGATGACCTGGCCTCCACAGTCACCAGACCTGAACCCAATTGAGATGGTTTGGGGTGAGCTGGACTGCAGAGTGAAGGCAAAAGGACCAACAAGTGCTAAGCATCTCTGGAAACTCCTTCAAGATTGCTGGAAGACCATTTCCGGTGACTACCTCTTGAAGCTCAAGAGAATGCCAAGAGTGTGCAAAGCAGTCATCAAAGCAAAAGGTGGCTACTTTGAAGAACCTAGAATATAAGACATATTTTCAGTTGTTTCACACTTTTCTGTTAAGTATATAATTCCACATGTGTTAATTCATAGTTTTGATGCCTTCAGTGTGAATGTACAATTTTCAAAGTCATGAAAATACAGAAAAATCTTAAATGAGAAGGTGTGTCCAAACTTTTGGTCTGTACTGTACATTATTCCAAACTCTCTCCAAATCACCAGAAAAATTCTCCTCCTCCGGCACCGCCGACCCCAATTTGGAGAACGAACCACAAGACGGATGTCTCCCAGTACAACAAAAAAAGAACACCCAGCAGAGGAGGATGTATGATTGTTAAGAGCAAATTCTGCGAGAGGCAGAAACTCAGACCACACCTCTTGATTGTCCGCCACAAAACAACGCAAAAACTGTTCAACATCCTGGTTCTTTCTTTCAGTCTGTTGATTAGACTCAGGATGATACCCAGACGAAAATGACAAATGGACTCCCAACCTATCACACAAAGCACGCCAGAAGCGAGCCACAAACTGAGGTCCTCTATCAGAAACAATATCCGTGGGAACGCCATGGAGCTTGACAATCTCCTTAACAAACGCCTTAGCTAGTGTCTTGGCGCAGGGCAACTTAATGAATGGAAGCAAATGACACATCTTACTAAAACGGTCCATGACCACCCAGATGACAGTAAAACCCTCGGGCACAGGAAGATCAGTAATAAAATCCATTGTGAGATGAGGCGCACTAGGAACCTCCAGAGGGCAAAGCAACCCCGCAGCAGGAGTATGTGAAGCCTTTGACCTAGCATACACAGTACATTGACGCACCCACTTGATGACTTCCTTCTGCCATCCAGGCCACCAAAAACTGCGACTGATAAGTCTCTTAGTCTCTGAAATTCCTTGATGACCTGCCAACTAAGACTCATCACACTCCACAAACAAATCTCTCCTAAAGGCTCTAGGCACGAACATCCTCTCATGGGGAGTGTTAGATGGAGCATCATCTTGAGCTTTCAGAATCCCATTCTCCAAAACGGAGTCCAATGCTGCCACCACAACTCCTTTCTGTAAAATGCTCTCCTCATCGACACCGACCGTAGGAGAGAAGCTGCAAGATAAAGCATTGGCTTTAACATTCTTAGTACCAGGGATAGAGGTAACAGAATAATGAAACCGAGAAAAACAAAGTGCCCACCTAGCTTGACGGGCATTCAAGCGCTTGGCAGCATCCAGATAGATCAAATTCTTTTGATCTGTGAAAACCTGAATAGGAAATCTAGCACTTTCCAAAAAATGACGGCAATGTTCAAACGCGAGTTTAATAGCCGGCAACTCCCGATTTCCAACATCATAATTCAGTTCGGTTGTCGAAAATTTTTTCGAAAAGAAGGCACAAGGATGTACTCCATCCTTGTTCTCCTGAGACAAAACTGCTCCGACCCCCACCGATGAAGCTTCGACCTCGACCAAAAAAGGCTTGGTCTCATCAGGCTGCATAAGGATAGGGGCAGAACTGAACCTCTCTTTGAGATACTTAAACGCTTCAATGGCCTCAGTAGTCCACTGGACCGTATTCGCACCTTTCCTGGTGAGATCGGTCAGAGACTTAACAATTACAGAAAGATTCTTAAAGAATTTCCTGTAATAATTGGCAAAACCCAAAAATCTCTGTATAGATTTCAAACCAATAGGCCTAGGCCATTCCTGCACAGCCTGAACCTTCATCGGGTCCATCTCAAAGCCCTCGCTGGAGACAATGTACTCCAAAAAACTAATTTTCTGCACAGCGAACTCCCATTTCTCCAGCTTAGCAAAGAGTGAATTATCACTCAATAACTGCAAGACTTCACATATACTCTGCCAATGGGACTCTAGATCTGGTGAATAAATCAAAATGTTATCCAAATACACAACCACATTCTTACCAATCAAAGGTCTCAGGATTTCATTAATAAGGTTCTGAAAAAATGCAGGTGCATTGGTAAGACCAAAAGGCATCACCAGATTCTCAAAATGTCCTACCAGAGTGTTAAAAGCAGTTTTCCATTCATCATCCTCCTTCACTCGTAGCAAATTGTATGCCCCCTGGAGATCAATTTTAGAGAACCACTTGGCCCCCACCAACTGGTTAAACAAGTCAGGAATTAACGGCAATGGGTAGGAATTGCGTACGGTAATCTTATTAATTTCACGAAAATCCAGACATGGACGTAAACCGCCGTCCTTTATTTAACAAAGGAAAATCCAACTGCCACAGGTGACATACAAGGTCTAATGTGACCAGCAGCCAGACTAGTCTGTATATACTCCTCCAAGGCCTTTCTTTCAGGGATAGTCAGATTAAACAAGCGACTCTTGGGAAGAGTAGCTCCATGAACAAACTCAATGGCGCAATCATAATCCCTATGAGGAGGTAAAACTTGCGACTCCTCCTCTGAAAAAACCCTCCAAAAATCTTGAACAGGTACAGGTAATTCCCCTTATTCCACAACCGCAATGCGACCATTACAACATTTATCATAGCACTTCGGACTCCAAGACTTAATCACATTAGTAGACCAGTCCAGCAAAGGATTGTGCAGTTTTAACCAAGGCAAACCTAGAACGACCGGAGAGGGTAAATTATCTAATACAACCAAGTCCAAAATTTCTAGGTGAACTCCATTGATAGTGAGGGGAAATGCAGCAAACTTGTGAGTAATACATTTCAAGGGAGTGTTATCAATTGCAATCACAGAAATAGGTGATGACAAAGGTTTGGATTTCAATTTAAGTTTTTCCAAAAACCCTTTTATCAATCACATTAAGTGTTGAACCACAATCCACAAATACCTGAAATTCAATCAAATTTTCCTGCAAAGTAGTACTCCAAGAAAGAAATACTCCTGCAGAGCGTAAACAAGCTATACGGGCGTAACTGACTTTTTTTTTTTTCTTTACTTAAACGAAGCTCACAATACTTAATCAAATGGTCTGCTTTAACACAAAAAAGACAATCCCTCGGCGAACCTCCAGTCTCATTCCTGAGAGGGGAGCGACTTCGCCCCAACCTCCATCGGTTCTCTGCCATCAGAGCAGATTTTATGGGGACTAGGACCTGGCATTACAGGAGTCTTTACCTCATTCTGTCTAAATCTCAGTCTCCTATCCACACAAACAGCTAATTGCATGGCATCATGCAGAGTCTCTGGTGCGGGGAATGCAATTAGCAAATCCTTAACCTTTTCACTCAGACCAGCAAGAAATAGACATTTCAGAGCTGGATCATTCCATTTAGCCTCTGAGGCCCATCTTCTGAAGTGTGTGCAATAATTTTCAACATCGGCTGACCCCTGATTCAAACGCCTGAGTTCTGCCTCACCAGATGAGATTCGATCAGGATCGTCATGTAATAGCCCCATAGCAGAAAAAAATTCTTCTACAGACCTTAAGCATGGATCATTAGGTTGGAGAGAAAAGGTCCACCCCTGTGGTTCTTTGCGCAAAAGTGACATAATAAAACAAATGCGCTGTGATTCATTCCCAGAGGACCTTGGTCTCAAACGAAAATATAACGAACAAGCATTTTTAAAGGAAAAAAAATGTTGCTGTTTACCATAAAAAACATCAGGCAGTCCTACCTTTGGTTCCACAAAATGCGCTTCAGAACAGCTACTCACGTGTTGCTGGAGCTTAGAAACCTGCAAGCGTTGAACTAAATCCTGGACAGAAACCATACTGATCCCCGAATTTCTTTCCTTTTAGTTTTTTGGGCTGGACTTACTGTTATGATCTGCAACATGTACTAAGGAAAGATAAGGGAATACTGTGCCTACAGTTAAACTAAGCTGAATCCCTACGATGTAGCGGGCTGACTGTTCCTAGAAAACAGACCCGCCTTAGTCCTCGGCTAGTCTGAACGAAGACCTATAGCCTGAGGGGAGGGATCCCTAAGAGAACTAAGGACCGGGACAAAAATGAGACACCTCCTAAACAGAGAAGTTGTTGCAGAACACAAAAAGACAAACAGACAAAAAAGTACTAGAGGTCCCAGAAGGACCAAACGAACTGACAGAGAAAGGCACAGAAGCACCTGGCTAGAGAAACAGTCAAACACTGAAGTCCAGCACAGCCAAAAGGGCGGAGCTGGAACATAAAGGCAGATGGTCACGTGACGGCAAAACACAAGATGGAAAAAAACAAACAGGAGGGTTCTAACAATCCTGGTGTGGTACACGGGCGTCACACAGTTGCCACACGTGTGACACACACGGACACACGGGACACGGATATCTCAGGTACCAGTTTTTCCGGTACCAGAAATATACGGACATGTGAAACCGGCTTTACTTAGCTGTGATAAAACTTTATTAATAAAGTCACCTGCGGATTAAAAGAGTTTAAACTGCGCTTCCGCTGAGGAAAGGCACTAAAACCACATATGTGTTTTTTACCTGCAGATTTTCCTAATCTAATTCAAGTCTATAGGGGGAAAAAAAACGCATAATCACTGAAAGAGTAATTCACATCTTGCGGATTTTAAACACGCACCACAGGTTAGTTTATGCTGCATAAAAAAATCACAATGGGCATGATATTTCTATAAATCCACTTATATATATATTCTATATATCCACTTTGCTGAAATTGTAGGACGCTGCATATTTTGAACAATGAAAATATGTAGTGTCAAGAAATGCACCAAAAACGAATTGTGAAAATTTTATGTATAACTCGTATCATCAGCATTTGCTCAGTTGTCAGCTCAGCGCTGCCATGTTTACAGTACTCTATGATTGGGGTGGAGTGTTCTGATGAATGGCCTTTGTAAGGTCTATGGGGGTCTTTACAGAAAAGATCAAGACCCAAGCCTGTGCCATCTTTGCAGTTGAATGGAATTATGTTCCTGTTTACATTGAGTATTTGTTTTGCTTGCGTGCTTTGTTTTGCTTTTTTATCTTTTGTCTTTTATGTTTGTTTTATATTATATAGATTTCTCTTTGGTTCCTGAAATGTTTCCTTTGAAAACTACCTGGTGTTATCAGACACCATCTTAAATACTGTGTTGTTTCTGCTAGGACACTCTCCTCTTCCATAGTGATTGTATATTTCTGCCTCATGTTGATAACAACTCTGTTTGAAATTATCTTCTATGTGATTTTGCCCAAGGAAGTGCTTCTATATCCGCAGTCATTAATCCTAATACTTTCATTATCTGGTGGAGAGGCATGTCGGGATGATCTATGATGTCCCTGATAACCATTAGCGGCCTCACCTTCCTTTCAGGATAAAGGTGAGTTTCTTGTTATTGAGGTTTATCAGAATCTCCTTCTTGTATCAGGATAAGATTCTCCTAATGTAAATTATTCTTTGCTTCTGGTGCACATATATTGGTCTTCTCTAGTGATGAGAAAGCACTAAAATGCCCGGGTGCTCGTTGTTCGGGTCGAGCAAATTGGAATGCTCGAGTGCTCGGTCCGAGTAACGAGCCCAATGTAAGTCTATGGGAAACTCGAGCATTTTTCTGGCGGTCCCCCCGGCGGTCTGCAGAGGGCCTAAAAATTGCCCAAATCGATGGGAACAGTGCTCAAATGACATGGGAACCGCATGGGGAAGACCCCTGGAAGCATCTCTGACTCCCAGGTCATTGCTGTCAACAATTTTGTCAGAGTATTACGTCACTTTTATGGACTCACAATAAAACATACAAAAACTAAACCAAAATGGATTTTCCTGGGAAAAATGTTAAGGAATGTCCTTTCCAGGGCAATGACTTGTATATAAGGCAAAATAAATAACCAAAAACAAAAATTTTTGATGCATTTTTGCACTTATGCATTGCTTTTGACAGTGAAAAATACATTCACCGGTAAATGTAATTTTAACATTTTACTACCTTACCTTGCCAGGTGGTATGTGAGACATGATCAGACACATCCTGTTTCATTTATGAAGGAAGGACTCTGAAAGTCACAAAGCCTATTTTTATAGGGCCATCAGGCGGCCCTTACTATTCTTAAAGGGCCAGCAGTCGACTATGCTTTGTTGATCCCATTATAAAGGAGTGGGTCTCCTATAGTGGTAATGCCCATGCTCCGACTGTAAGGGCTGCCAAAATTTTGGAAAAACCCCAACAAAAGTGTAAAGACACATAGAGCTGGGACACAGTAATGACATGTTCCCATTAGAACGGAGCGGGTCTGCTATACAGTTATACGGTATGCAGTGAGTGCAACGGCTGCCAAAATTTGGGAAAAACCCAAAAAAACAATTTAAAAACACATAGAGCTGGGCCACAGTAACGATATGTTCCCATTAGAAAGGAGCGGGTCTGCTATACAGTTATAGGGTATGCAGTGAGTCCAACAGCTGCCAAAATTTAGGAAAAACCCCAATCACAATTTAACAAAACGCTAGCGGCAGGGCAGGCCAGGACCTCCAAGGCGTAGAAAGCCAGTTCATGCCACGTGTCCAGCTTGGATACCCAATAGTTATAAGGCACAGAGGAATCACGGAGGATGTTGGTACGGTCGGCAAGTTACTCCCTCAGCATCTTCTGAAACTTTTCCCTCCTTGTGAGAGTACCCCACGCCCCAGGGCCTGTGTAACGGGAGGGTCTGAGAAAACTGTCCCAGAACTTTGACAGTGATCCCCTGCCTCTGCTGGATTGGATTTGTGTCTCTTTCACCTGTACTCCTTGGATATCCAACGAACTGTGACCTCTGCCACCAGCATTTTCAGATGGGAATGTTTTTAATAATAATTCTGCAACAAGGGCCTTCTTGTACTGCACCATTTTATTAGGACTGTCCGGCACGGGAATAAGAGACAGAAAGTTTTCCTTGTAACATGGGTCTAGAAGTGTCACCAACCAGCAATGACTGTCACCCAAAATTTGGACAACCCGAGGGTCACGGGAAAGGCAGCGTAACATAAACTCAGCCATGTGTACCAGAGTGCTAACAGGCAAGACTTCCATGTTCTCACCAAGAGAACGACTGACCATGCTCTCCTCCTCCCTGTCCTTAGGCCATCCATGTTGAACAGATGGTATGACAGTTGTGAATGTAGTACCGTCTATAGCGCAGGATACTAGCTCCTGTTCTTCTTCCTCCTGTTCCTCACTGACACCCAATCCACATTGGGATGAGATGAGGCTGGGCTGTGTGGAATCACCCTGTATGGTTCCTTGCTCCATCTCATCGTGCTCCGCCTGCAATGCATCCTCTTTAATTGTGAGCAGAGAGCGTTTCAGAAGACAGAGAAGCAGGATGGTGACACTAATTATGGCATCATCACCGCTCACCATCTTGGTGCAGTCCTCAAAGTTTTGGAGGATGGTACAGATGTCTGACATCCATGTCCACTCCTGAGATCTTATCTGTGGAGTCTGACCTGAATACCGACGGCCTTATTGATGCTGGTAGTCAACAACTGCCCTCTTCTGCTCAAAAATCCTTCCCAACATCTGCAATGTAGAGTTCCAATGCATGGGCACATTGCACACTAGTCGGTGAGCTGGAAGCTGCAAACGCTGCTGAAGCATGGCAAGGGCAGCGGAAGCTGTAGCTGACTTTCTAAAATGGGCACATAGGCGGCGTACTTTGACAAGCAGATCTGGCAGATCCTTGTAGGTTTTGAGAAACTGCTGAACCATGAGGTTAAGCACATGGGCCAGGTATGGTACATGTGTGAGCTAGCCTCGCTTCAGAGCCGCCACCAGGTTCCGGCCATTGTCACACATGACCATGCCTGGCTGTAGGTTCAGTGGTGTTAGCCACAGATCTGCCTTTTCTTTCAGAGCTGTCCACAACTTTTCAGCATTGTGCGGTTTGTCACCTAAGTATATTAGCTTCAGCATAGCCTGTTGCCGCTTCACCGAGGCAGTGCTGCAGTGCTTCCAGCTTGTGACTGATGTGGTCATTTCGGAGATGGAGGCTGAAGAGGAGGAGGAGGAGGTGCAGGAGCTGTAGAATGTGGGGGCAACACTGATTGACCTAGGGCCCGCAATCCTCTGTGTCAGAAGGACGTGTTCTGTCCAAAGGTCTGACTGGGTCCCGGTTTCCACTATATTAACCCAGTGTGCCATCAGCGAGATGTACCATCCTTGCCCACAAGCACTTGTCCAAGTGTCCGTGGTTAGGTGGACTTTCCCTGTAACTGCATTGTTGAGGGCACGGCTAATGTTGTGGGACACGTGCTTGAATGATGCGGGGACCGCACACCAGGAGAAATATTTGCAGCTGGGGACAAAGTACCGAGGGATGGCCGCCGCCATCAGGTTGCGGAAAGCTTCCGTCTCCATGAGCCTAAAAGGCAACATTTCAAGTGCAAGCATTCGCAAAATGTGTTTATTTAGTAGTGTGGCCTGTGGGGCATTTGCTGCGTATTTGCGCTTGCATTCCAAGAACTGGGGTAGGAACAACTGAATGCTGCACTGGGTCAAGGACGTGCTTGCTGAGAGTGTGCAATGACATGTGCAGGGCGGGAGGTATCTTCGCATGCGCCATGGACAGCACATTGACGTGCACGCACAGAAGTAGAAGAAACAGTGCTGTCACCCGCAGACACTGTTTCTGGACCCTGGGGTTCGGCCCACTTAGTCAGGTGCTTTGCTGCCATGTGCCTGATCATGCTGGTGATGGTCAGGCTGCTAGTTTTGCTACCCCTGCTGATGCTGGCCTGGCAGGTGGTGCAAATGGCCTTTTTGGGGTTATCTGCAGAGTCTTTAAAAAGCAACCAGACTCGGGAAGACCTACCTGTTGTACTGGCAAATTCTGTCGTGTTGGCGTTATGGAAAAGCTTTCCCGCCTTGTGTCTGCGGCCACCAAACTGCTTCTTCCTGCCTGTTGTGGTGCTATGCCTCCCCCCGTGTGCTGCTGCCTCCACCACCTCGTCTTCCACTTCCACTTTGCCTTCATGTGACTGTGGCTGCTCAAATATTTGGGCATCACTACACGTGTTCTCCTCTTGACTCGCTTGAAGCTGACTGGCGAGAGGCCAGAATCTACAAATGGAAAAGTGAACAGCTCTTCTGAGTGTCCAAGTGTGGGATCAGTTGTCTCCGGGTACTCGGCATGGTGGGATGAAGGAGGATCAGGTGAGGAATATGCGGTCCAGACTCACTGCTACTGAGACTTAACCGTGTGGAAGACAGGGTGGTGGTGGCAAAGTGACTGAAAGCATTATCTGCTATCTAACCAACAACCTTTTCACACTGCTCTGTGTTCAATAGTGGTGTTCTGTGTTCTCCTAGTAATTGGGACAGGAAGGTCGAGCGACAAGATGAGGTGTTTGTTGCGGCACACGGCTTTGGCCTCGGACTCTGCATGCACTATCACCATCAAGCCCACTTCCCTGTCCTTTGTCACGCACCTTACCCATTTTAAATGGACAATATTTTCCATGTTCAGTACAAATGGCTGTATTTGAAACGGAGTTATATGTGATACGTCTGAGGGAAAACAATGGTTTTAAATAGCGGGCGTACAGGTTATTATTCTTCACAGTGACCTCATGTGAATAGCTTCGCTGACACCCTGCAACAAAATGGAAATGGAGGCCAGAAATGGCTGCATTTGGAAAGCAGTTATATGTGATACGTCTAACGGAGAGCCACGGTTTTAAATTGCAGGCCTGTAGTTTACTAATACTATTCTTCACAGCCACCTCGTATGAATAGCTTTGCTGACACACTGCAACAAAATGGAAATGGAAGCCAGAAATGGCTGATTTTGGACCGCAGTTATATGTTATACGTCTGACGGAGAACCACAGTTTTAAATTGCAGGCCTATAGTTTACTAAAACTATTCTTTACAGCGACCTCATGTGAATAGCTTCGCCGACACACTGTAACAAAATGGAAATGGAGGCCAATATTTTCCATGTTCACTACAAATTTTTGGATTTTTATCGCTGTAACATGGAAAGATCTGGCTGTATTCTGCAGTGCTAACAAGCAAATGGAGCAAAAAAGTTTTGTACTCTGCATTGCTGTTTAAACAAATAGTCAGGATTAAGATAAAAAAAATTAGCCCTGGCCCCTGATACCTGGGGCTATGTCTACAAATATCTGTAATAGCAGAAACAGTCAGAAAGTGCAATGGACCCTCTTGCACTATATGCACTGCAGTCAGCCACATACACTGCCTGCCTGCCTAACTCCTACTATCACCACTGAATATATGCAGTTGGATTAGTCCTCAGAAGGACTGTTAGTTAAGATGGATATATACAGTATATATGTTGAGGAATACCTATACTAACTATAAACGTGCAAATCTTTCCCTTACTCAGCAGCTGCTCTCCCTACTCTACCTGTTTCCGGGGTAGACTGTGATGAGCATAGAGCCCCCAGGTCTTATATAGACCTGATGACGCTGTGCGGCCAGCCAATCACGGTAATGCCCACAACCAACATGGCTACAGAATTACAGCGTGTGGCAAGCAACTCCTGCATGTTCATTGGCTCTCTAAAGAGCGCCAAACATGCAGGCGGGGACCCGAGCTCCCGCCCGAGCAACCCGGAAATACTTGCTGAGCACCGAGCTTGTCTAGCACCATGATGCTCGGGCAAGTACCGAGTAGTGGCGAGCACGTTCGCTCATCAGTAGTCTTCTCAGAAGATTTTCTGGATTCTCTTTTTCTCAATGTTTTAATCTTCTAGATGTGATAACAATATTATTTAAACAAGCACTCCTCCCATCAAATTTTTTATCCTCTTTGTGACAGGTAAAAGTAGTGCTGTTGCTTCAAAAGCATCCAGCAACTAGAAGAGAGAACACAATCACAGGAGACAGGAAGTGGTTTGCTTCAGAAGCATCCAGCAACTAGAGGGGTTAACACAGTCACAGGAGACAGGGAGTGGTTAGCAGAGCTCCAGAGGGATTATGGGGAACTTGTTTACTATTCTGGTAGCAGAATTCCAGGAAAGAGTGAAGCTGGGCAAAGGTCAGAACCCCCTTGTACTGCTAGTTGAGAAAGTCTGTCATCGGGCAGGAAGTTAAGGACTAGAAGAAATTGTGTCACAGGGATCATCTCTCTCAGCAAACCCTCCCCCCTCCTCCATCTCACTGTGCTATAAAGAATGCTATGTACTACTGTGCCTTTGTGAAGAAGCTGTTTGTTGTTGAACAAAGGAAAGCCCGTGGACGTAAAGGTCTTGAATTTTACTGGCCATGCTCCACATTAAATTCTACCGTGAAACTGTTCATAAGGACTCTGTCAAGTGTGTCTGTGTCTGTGAGTCAATACCCCCTTATGACTGAGAAAGCTGCAACTTATGGCCGCCCTGAGTAATGGTTTCCCCAGGATTCCAAGAATTCATGAAACTTGTCTCGTCCCTATCTAAACCTAGCAGCATGCACGTAACATTGATGGCCCATACGGGGAGTTCTGAGTAGGAATTAGCATGTAGAAGGAGAAGAGGCAAAGTGACTGGAAAACACAGCAGCACAGCACTTCAGCTCAACTCTGCTACACCAGTTAAAGGGGACCAGCCCTAAAGAAAACTCACTAGCAGCAATGGATGTGGAAATACAAATGGACAGAATCAGTGAGCTGCTTCTTCAGTTAACCTGTGAAGAATCGAGAGCAGTAGCAGAACATATAAAGAAGTCAGAAGAACAGATCTCTAAAGCACCCTCCCGCAGACAACTTTTTGCCGCCATTCATACACAGATGGATGAGCTGGGGGAGAAAGAAGCTGAAGACGTCATGGGCGCGTTCCTCCAGGAGCTAACACAGTTTCTAAGTGGGTTGAAGTTGGAAGATGGAGGGAAGGCGCCAATTACCAAGAGCGGGAATCTCCTTCCGCAGACAGAACTACAGGAATTGAAAGAACAATTCAAAGCCTTAACAGCCCTGCAGAAATCTACCAAAGTCTCTGAAACAAAACCTACAAAAGACAAAAGACAAAAATATATCTCATACCCTACCATCATTATATATAAATGTAAAGCAAAGTTGCATAATAAATATAGGGTACTTAGTGAACTATTTTTGATCAAAAAAAGTATACAAGCCGTCCCACCAGCGGCAAGGTGACCCTAAATTGGGACGGTACCTATACTGCCTATATTAAAAACCTTACTGTATATCAAAGTTGAAGTAATGCATATAAAAGGGTAGACAAATAGGACCGGGTCCCAACTCCAGACCACCCAGGCCCGTGGTAAGCTACATATATACCAGTCAGCTCAACAAAGGGGATGCCACACCCTTAAATTGCACAGAATGCAAACAAGACAAAAAAACAGGCAATGTGAACTGAGGTCTAAGATGGTAGACATGCAAGAAATAGGAGCATGTTCACACTAGCAAAAAAGAAACAAAACCTACAAAAGACAAAAGACAAAAATATATCTCATACCCTACCATCATTATATATAAATGTAAAGCAAAGTTGCATAATAAATATAGGGTACTTAGTGAACTATTTTTGATCAAAAAAAGTATACAAGCCGTCCCACCAGTGGCAAGGTGACCCTAAATTGGGACGGTACCTATACTGCCTATATTAAAAACCTTACTGTATATCAAAGTTGAAGTAATGCATATAAAAGGGTAGACAAATAGGACCGGGTCCCAACTCCAGACCACCCAGGCCCGTGGTAAGCTACATATATACCAGTCAGCTCAACAAAGGGGATGCCACACCCTTAAATTGCACAGAATGCAAACAAGACAAAAAACCAGGCAATGTGAACTGAGGTCTAAGATGGTAGACATGCAAGAAATAGGAGCATGTTCACACTAGCAAAAAAGAAACAAAACCTACAAAAGACAAAAGACAAAAATATATCTCATACCCTACCATCATTATATATAAATGTAAAGCAAAGTTGCATAATAAATATAGGGTACTTAGTGAACTATTTTTGATCAAAAAAAGTATACAAGCCGTCCCACCAGCGGCAAGGTGACCCTATATTGGGACGGTACCTATACTGCCTATATTAAAAACCTTACTGTATATCAAAGTTGAAGTAATGCATATAAAAGGGTAGACAAATAGGACCGGGTCCCAACTCCAGACCACCCAGGCCCGTGGTAAGCTACATATATACCAGTCAGCTCAACAAAGGGGATGCCACACCCTTAAATTGCACAGAATGCAAACAAGACAAAAAACCAGGCAATGTGAACTGAGGTCTAAGATGGTAGACATGCAAGAAATAGGAGCATGTTCACACTAGCAAAAAAGAAACAAAACCTACAAAAGACAAAAATATATCTCATACCCTACCATCATTATATATAAATGTAAAGCAAAGTTGCATAATAAATATAGGGTACTTAGTGAACTATTTTTGATCAAAAAAAGTATACAAGCCGTCCCACCAGCGGCAAGGTGACCCTAAATTGGGACGGTACCTATACTGCCTATATTAAAAACCTTACTGTATATCAAAGTTGAAGTAATGCATATAAAAGGGTAGACAAATAGGACCGGGTCCCAACTCCAGACCACCCAGGCCCGTGGTAAGCTACATATATACCAGTCAGCTCAACAAAGGGGATGCCACACCCTTAAATTGCACAGAATGCAAACAAGACAAAAAACCAGGCAATGTGAACTGAGGTCTAAGATGGTAGACATGCAAGAAATAGGATCATGTTCACACTAGCAAAAAAGAAACAAAACCGACAAAAGACAAAAATATATCTCATACCCTACCATCATTATATATAAATGTAAAGCAAAGTTGCATAATAAATATAGGGTACTTAGTGAACTATTTTTGATCAAAAAAAGTATACAAGCCGTCCCACCAGCGGCAAGGTGACCATAAATTGGGACGGTACCTATACTGCCTATATTAAAAACCTTACTGTATATCAAAGTTGAAGTAATGCATATAAAAGGGTAGACAAATAGGACCGGGTCCCAACTCCAGACCACCCAGGCCCGTGGTAAGCTACATATATACCAGTCAGCTCAACAAAGGGGATACCACACCCTTAAATTGCACAGAATGCAAACAAGACAAAAAAACAGGCAATGTGAACTGAGGTCTAAGATGGTAGACATGCAAGAAATAGGAGCATGTTCACACTAGCAAAAAAGAAACAAAACCTACAAAAGACAAAAGACAAAAATATATCTCATACCCTACCATCATTATATATAAATGTAAAGCAAAGTTGCATAATAAATATAGGGTACTTAGTGAACTATTTTTGATCAAAAAAAGTATACAAGCCGTCCCACCAGCGGCAAGGTGACCCTAAATTGGGACGGTACCTATACTGCCTATATTAAAAACCTTACTGTATATCAAAGTTGAAGTAATGCATATAAAAGGGTAGACAAATAGGACCGGGTCCCAACTCCAGACCACCCAGGCCCGTGGTAAGCTACATATATACCAGTCAGCTCAACAAAGGGGATGCCACACCCTTAAATTGCACAGAATGCAAACAAGACAAAAAACCAGGCAATGTGAACTGAGGTCTAAGATGGTAGACATGCAAGAAATAGGAGCATGTTCACACTAGCAAAAAAGAAACAAAACCTACAAAAGACAAAAGACAAAAATATATCTCATACCCTACCATCATTATATATAAATGTAAAGCAAAGTTGCATAATAAATATAGGGTACTTAGTGAACTATTTTTGATCAAAAAAAGTATACAAGCCGTCCCACCAGCGGCAAGGTGACCATAAATTGGGACGGTACCTATACTGCCTATATTAAAAACCTTACTGTATATCAAAGTTGAAGTAATGCATATAAAAGGGTAGACAAATAGGACCGGGTCCCAACTCCAGACCACCCAGGCCCGTGGTAAGCTACATATATACCAGTCAGCTCAACAAAGGGGATACCACACCCTTAAATTGCACAGAATGCAAACAAGACAAAAAAACAGGCAATGTGAACTGAGGTCTAAGATGGTAGACATGCAAGAAATAGGAGCATGTTCACACTAGCAAAAAAGAAACAAAACCTACAAAAGACAAAAGACAAAAATATATCTCATACCCTACCATCATTATATATAAATGTAAAGCAAAGTTGCATAATAAATATAGGGTACTTAGTGAACTATTTTTGATCAAAAAAAGTATACAAGCCGTCCCACCAGCGGCAAGGTGACCCTAAATTGGGACGGTACCTATACTGCCTATATTAAAAACCTTACTGTATATCAAAGTTGAAGTAATGCATATAAAAGGGTAGACAAATAGGACCGGGTCCCAACTCCAGACCACCCAGGCCCGTGGTAAGCTACATATATACCAGTCAGCTCAACAAAGGGGATGCCACACCCTTAAATTGCACAGAATGCAAACAAGACAAAAAACCAGGCAATGTGAACTGAGGTCTAAGATGGTAGACATGCAAGAAATAGGAGCATGTTCACACTAGCAAAAAAGAAACAAAACCTACAAAAGACAAAAGACAAAAATATATCTCATACCCTACCATCATTATATATAAATGTAAAGCAAAGTTGCATAATAAATATAGGGTACTTAGTGAACTATTTTTGATCAAAAAAAGTATACAAGCCGTCCCACCAGCGGCAAGGTGACCCTAAATTGGGACGGTACCTATACTGCCTATATTAAAAACCTTACTGTATATCAAAGTTGAAGTAATGCATATAAAAGGGTAGACAAATAGGACCGGGTCCCAACTCCAGACCACCCAGGCCCGTGGTAAGCTACATATATACCAGTCAGCTCAACAAAGGGGATGCCACGCCCTTAAATTGCACAGAATGCAAACAAGACAAAAAAACAGGCAATGTGAACTGAGGTCTAAGATGGTAGACATGCAAGAAATAGGAGCATGTTCACACTAGCAAAAAAGAAACAAAACCTACAAAAGACAAAAGAAAAAAATATATCTCATACCCTACCATCATTATATATAAATGTAAAGCAAAGTTGCATAATAAATATAGGGTACTTAGTGAACTATTTTTGATCAAAAAAAGTATACAAGCCGTCCCACCAGCGGCAAGGTGACCCTATATTGGGACGGTACCTATACTGCCTATATTAAAAACCTTACTGTATATCAAAGTTGAAGTAATGCATATAAAAGGGTAGACAAATAGGACCGGGTCCCAACTCCAGACCACCCAGGCCCGTGGTAAGCTACATATATACCAGTCAGCTCAACAAAGGGGATGCCACACCCTTAAATTGCACAGAATGCAAACAAGGCAAAAAACCAGGCAATGTGAACTGAGGTCTAAGATGGTAGACATGCAAGAAATAGGAGCATGTTCACACTAGCAAAAAAGAAACAAAACCTACAAAAGACAAAAGACAAAAATATATCTCATACCCTACCATCATTATATATAAATGTAAAGCAAAGTTGCATAATAAATATAGGGTACTTAGTGAACTATTTTTGATCAAAAAAAGTATACAAGCCGTCCCACCAGCGGCAAGGTGACCCTAAATTGGGACGGTACCTATACTGCCTATATTAAAAACCTTACTGTATATCAAAGTTGAAGTAATGCATATAAAAGGGTAGACAAATAGGACCGGGTCCCAACTCCAGACCACCCAGGCCCGTGGTAAGCTACATATATACCAGTCAGCTCAACAAAGGGGATGCCACACCCTTAAATTGCACAGAATGCAAACAAGACAAAAAACCAGGCAATGTGAACTGAGGTCTAAGATGGTAGACATGCAAGAAATAGGAGCATGTTCACACTAGCAAAAAAGAAACAAAACCGACAAAAGACAAAAATATATCTCATACCCTACCATCATTATATATAAATGTAAAGCAAAGTTGCATAATAAATATAGGGTACTTAGTGAACTATTTTTGATCAAAAAAAGTATACAAGCCGTCCCACCAGCGGCAAGGTGACCCTAAATTGGGACGGTACCTATACTGCCTATATTAAAAACCTTACTGTATATCAAAGTTGAAGTAATGCATATAAAAGGGTAGACAAATAGGACCGGGTCCCAACTCCAGACCACCCAGGCCCGTGGTAAGCTACATATATACCAGTCAGCTCAACAAAGGGGATGCCACACCCTTAAATTGCACAGAATGCAAACAAGACAAAAAACCAGGCAATGTGAACTGAGGTCTAAGATGGTAGACATGCAAGAAATAGGAGCATGTTCACACTAGCAAAAAAGAAACAAAACCTACAAAAGACAAAAGACAAAAATATATCTCATACCCTACCATCATTATATATAAATGTAAAGCAAAGTTGCATAATAAATATAGGGTACTTAGTGAACTATTTTTGATCAAAAAAAGTATACAAGCCGTCCCACCAGCGGCAAGGTGACCCTAAATTGGGACGGTACCTATACTGCCTATATTAAAAACCTTACTGTATATCAAAGTTGAAGTAATGCATATAAAAGGGTAGACAAATAGGACCGGGTCCCAACTCCAGACCACCCAGGCCCGTGGTAAGCTACATATATACCAGTCAGCTCAACAAAGGGGATGCCACGCCCTTAAATTGCACAGAATGCAAACAAGACAAAAAAACAGGCAATGTGAACTGAGGTCTAAGATGGTAGACATGCAAGAAATAGGAGCATGTTCACACTAGCAAAAAAGAAACAAAACCTACAAAAGACAAAAGAAAAAAATATATCTCATACCCTACCATCATTATATATAAATGTAAAGCAAAGTTGCATAATAAATATAGGGTACTTAGTGAACTATTTTTGATCAAAAAAAGTATACAAGCCGTCCCACCAGCGGCAAGGTGACCCTAAATTGGGACGGTACCTATACTGCCTATATTAAAAACCTTACTGTATATCAAAGTTGAAGTAATGCATATAAAAGGGTAGACAAATAGGACCGGGTCCCAACTCCAGACCACCCAGGCCCGTGGTAAGCTACATATATACCAGTCAGCTCAACAAAGGGGATGCCACACCCTTAAATTGCACAGAATGCAAACAAGACAAAAAACCAGGCAATGTGAACTGAGGTCTAAGATGGTAGACATGCAAGAAATAGGAGCATGTTCACACTAGCAAAAAAGAAACAAAACCTACAAAAGACAAAACACAAAAATATATCTCATACCCTACCATCATTATATATAAATGTAAAGCAAAGTTGCATAATAAATATAGGGTACTTAGTGAACTATTTTTGATCAAAAAAAGTATACAAGCCGTCCCACCAGCGGCAAGGTGACCCTAAATTGGGACGGTACCTATACTGCCTATATTAAAAACCTTACTGTATATCAAAGTTGAAGTAATGCATATAAAAGGGTAGACAAATAGGACCGGGTCCCAACTCCAGACCACCCAGGCCCGTGGTAAGCTACATATATACCAGTCAGCTCAACAAAGGGGATGCCACACCCTTAAATTGCACAGAATGCAAACAAGACAAAAAAACAGGCAATGTGAACTGAGGTCTAAGATGGTAGACATGCAAGAAATAGGAGCATGTTCACACTAGCAAAAAAGAAACAAAACCTACAAAAGACAAAAATATATCTCATACCCTACCATCATTATATATAAATGTAAAGCAAAGTTGCATAATAAATATAGGGTACTTAGTGAACTATTTTTGATCAAAAAAAGTATACAAGCCGTCCCACCAGCGGCAAGGTGACCCTAAATTGGGACGGTACCTATACTGCCTATATTAAAAACCTTACTGTATATCAAAGTTGAAGTAATGCATATAAAAGGGTAGACAAATAGGACCGGGTCCCAACTCCAGAACACCCAGGCCCGTGGTAAGCTACATATATACCAGTCAGCTCAACAAAGGGGATGCCACACCCTTAAATTGCACAGAATGCAAACAAGACAAAAAACCAGGCAATGTGAACTGAGGTCTAAGATGGTAGACATGCAAGAAATAGGAGCATGTTCACACTAGCAAAAAAGAAACAAAACCTACAAAAGACAAAAGACAAAAATATATCTCATACCCTACCATCATTATATATAAATGTAAAGCAAAGTTGCATAATAAATATAGGGTACTTAGTGAACTATTTTTGATCAAAAAAAGTATACAAGCCGTCCCACCAGCGGCAAGGTGACCCTAAATTGGGACGGTACCTATACTGCCTATATTAAAAACCTTACTGTATATCAAAGTTGAAGTAATGCATATAAAAGGGTAGACAAATAGGACCGGGTCCCAACTCCAGACCACCCAGGCCCGTGGTAAGCTACATATATACCAGTCAGCTCAACAAAGGGGATGCCACACCCTTAAATTGCACAGAATGCAAACAAGACAAAAAACCAGGCAATGTGAACTGAGGTCTAAGATGGTAGACATGCAAGAAATAGGAGCATGTTCACACTAGCAAAAAAGAAACAAAACCTACAAAAGACAAAAATATATCTCATACCCTACCATCATTATATATAAATGTAAAGCAAAGTTGCATAATAAATATAGGGTACTTAGTGAACTATTTTTGATCAAAAAAAGTATACAAGCCGTCCCACCAGCGGCAAGGTGACCCTAAATTGGGACGGTACCTATACTGCCTATATTAAAAATCTTACTGTATATCAAAGTTGAAGTAATGCATATAAAAGGGTAGACAAATAGGACCGGGTCCCAACTCCAGACCACCCAGGCCCGTGGTAAGCTACATATATACCAGTCAGCTCAACAAAGGGGATGCCACACCCTTAAATTGCACAGAATGCAAACAAGACAAAAAACCAGGCAATGTGAACTGAGGTCTAAGATGGTAGACATGCAAGAAATAGGAGCATGTTCACACTAGCAAAAAAGAAACAAAACCTACAAAAGACAAAAGACAAAAGTATATCTCATACGCTTCCATCATTATATATAAATGTAAAGCAAAGTTGCATAATAAATATAGGGTACTTAGTGAACTATTTTTGATCAAAAGTATACAAGCCGTCCCACCAGCGGCAAGGTGACCCTAAATTGGGACGGTACCTATACTGCCTATATTAAAAACCTTACTGTATATCAAAGTTGAAGTAATGCATATAAAAGGGTAGACAAATAGGACCGGGTCCCAACTCCAGACCACCCAGGCCCGTGGTAAGCTACATATATACCAGTCAGCTCAACAAAGGGGATGCCACACCCTTAAATTGCACAGAATGCAAACAAGACAAAAAACCAGGCAATGTGAACTGAGGTCTAAGATGGTAGACATGCAAGAAATAGGAGCATGTTCACACTAGCAAAAAAGAAACAAAACCTACAAAAGACAAAAGACAAAAATATATCTCATACCCTACCATCATTATATATAAATGTAAAGCAAAGTTGCATAATAAATATAGGGTACTTAGTGAACTATTTTTGATCAAAAAAAGTATACAAGCCGTCCCACCAGCGGCAAGGTGACCCTAAATTGGGACGGTACCTATACTGCCTATATTAAAAACCTTACTGTATATCAAAGTTGAAGTAATGCATATAAAAGGGTAGACAAATAGGACCGGGTCCCAACTCCAGACCACCCAGGCCCGTGGTAAGCTACATATATACCAGTCAGCTCAACAAAGGGGATGCCACACCCTTAAATTGCACAGAATGCAAACAAGACAAAAAACCAGGCAATGTGAACTAAGGTCTACCATCTTAGACCTCAGTTCACATTGCCTGGTTTTTTGTCTTGTTTGCATTCTGTGCAATTTAAGGGTGTGGCATCCCCTTTGTTGAGCTGACTGGTATATATGTAGCTTACCACGGGCCTGGGTGGTCTGGAGTTGGGACCCGGTCCTATTTGTCTACCCTTTTATATGCATTACTTCAACTTTGATATACAGTAAGGTTTTTAATATAGGCAGTATAGGTACCGTCCCAATTTAGGGTCACCTTGCCGCTGGTGGGACGGCTTGTATACTTTTTTTGATCAAAAATAGTTCACTAAGTACCCTATATTTATTATGCAACTTTGCTTTACATTTATATATAATGATGGTAGGGTATGAGATATATTTTTGTCTTTTGTCTTTTGTAGGTTTTGTTTCTTTTTTGCTAGTGTGAACATGCTCCTATTTCTTGCATGTCTACCATCTTAGACCTCAGTTCACATTGCCTGGTTTTTTGTCTTGTTTGCATTCTGTGCAATTTAAGGGTGTGGCATCCCCTTTGTTGAGCTGACTGGTATATATGTAGCTTACCACGGGCCTGGGTGGTCTGGAGTTGGGACCCGGTCCTATTTGTCTACCCTTTTATATGCATTACTTCAACTTTGATATACAGTAAGGTTTTTAATATAGGCAGTATAGGTACCGTCCCAATTTAGGGTCACCTTGCCGCTGGTGGGACGGCTTGTATACTTTTTTTGATCAAAAATAGTTCACTAAGTACCCTATATTTATTATGCAACTTTGCTTTACATTTATGTAAAGTCTCTGAAAGTGTGACAGACTCTGAAAGAGCCTTCAACTTGCTCGGGTTAGATAAAACAGGAAGACATTCATCTTTAACACCACAAATCACCATAAGGAAAGAGTTCAAGATCCTAGGACAGATTGGAGAGCGTGAGCAGAAAGAGAAACTGTCTTATATGAACTCTATATATATAGTTAGGTCCAGAAATATTTGAACAGTGACACAAGTTTTGTCATTTTAGCTGTTTAACATATTCAAGATAGTTATATGCATTGAAATGGATTATTCCAGCAATCAGAGTAATAAAAGTTAAATTCCATTGAGGGACTAAGTAAAAAAGTGAAAAAAAAATGTAAAAAATTATAAATTTATTAAAAAAAATCACAAAATAAAGAACAAAAATATGAAAAAATATACTAATAAATAGATATATTTATGTAAAAACAAAAATAAACAAAGTACACATATTTGGTATTGCTGAATATAGAACAACCCCACCTATAAAACTGTCAAACTAGTTAACCCCTTCAGTGAACGCCATAAAAAACTTGACAAAAGACACTGCTTGTTCACCACACCGCCGAACAAAGAGTAGAATAAAATGCGATTTAAAAAAAGAATGTTAATAAAAATGGTATAGCTAAAAATGTCACCTCATCCCGAAAAAACAAGCTGTCCTACAGCTTCGTCAGCATAGATATAAAAAAGTTATAGCTCTTAGAATATAGTGATGCAAAAACAATTATTTTTTCTAAAAAATAATTTTTATTACGTAAAAGTGCAAAACATAAAAAAGTGATATAAATGTAGTATCAAAAAATGCTATGTGCCCAAAATGGTACCAATAAAAACGTCAACTTGTCCCACAAAAAACAAGCCCTCACATCACTGTCAGCAGAAATATAGAAAAATTAGCTCTCAAAATATGGCAATGCAAAAACTTTGTTTTGTAAAATCATTTTTTAGTGTGTGACAGCTGCTAAACAAAGAAAAATTCTATAAATCTGGTATCGCTGTAATCGCACAGACTTGAAGAATAAAGTCGTCTAATCACTTATACCGCACGAGGAACGGCGTAAAAATAAATGAAACCAATTCTTCATTTGAAGTTGATTTGTTCATTCTGCCTCACAAAGGTCACTGTAAGGCTCGACTCACATTTATCCTGCACTCTACGCTGAGCGCTTACACTGGGCCTTCCGTTTAAATTTATGAAATACTTGATTCAGAAACCCCCGGCGGAAGAGTCCCTATAATGGGGCAGATGAAGATAATCTGAACACCGTCTGGCCTATGATCCGGTCGTGTCTGAAAAGGAAACCGCTGAGCGGAGGCCAGACTGAGTCCATAGTAACTCTGCTGCCTCATTATAGTACCATCGAAAAGAAAATAGAGTCTTTACCACTTTGATTAGTAAACAACCACACAATGTTTATTGAATATATAAAAGTCAAACATGTAAAAAAACACATATACAGTAGGCACGTTTATCCAAATGCAATAAAGAGAGAATTCTCATATGAAAAGCACGAGGTAAATCGCAAGAGCCCAGACAGCAAAACAGGTCAAAGCAATGGGGTTAAATGTGATATCAAAAACGACTAGTGCTGTCAATAGTACATATAAATATATCCACATCTCATAGACATGCCATAAGGTGATAGCACTTCCTCTTACTGCCTAATATATCCTACCAGTGTATAAAAGCAGGGAGCAGTGTTTAAATAGAGATGGCTGCTTCAAGAATGGGGTATAAAGATTACATTCCAAGTCTACAATAGCTAGTGTTAGTCCATAATGATAGTCACCAGATATAATGTAACTCACCCATAATCACCACCGCGCTCGGACCCGATGCCTCAACGCATCATCCACGGGTCAGCAGGCATCCACTATGACGTGCGCAGGTCAGAGGGTGCACTTCCTCTGACCCAAGAGCGCACGTGAAGCGGAACTGCCCGAGTTTCCAGTAGGCACACAGACACGAAGACACAGACATGAAGATAACCCTCCAGACGCCATTGTCCCCGTAAATGAGTTTAAAAAAATAAACAACCATATTCCTCACCATTCCAACGTGCAGATAATCCATTTGTGTAATTCGTCATGTCCAGTGCTGCTACATCTGTTTGACAGGCTGAACGCTGGCATGATGGCAGGCTGATTGCTGGATTTCCTTTATTTATGGTTCTTATTTAACCAAAAACAATTGTACTGTTATCTTTTTATTGCACATATTTCCATTTTTATGCAGAATGCAGATGGGCCCTTTAGTATTTGTTGGGTGAATTGGGTTTTCTGTTATTATGAGGTGCAATTATAGGGTGCTGGGCAGCCTGCCTGATCTAATAGTATGGGCGTCATCAATAGGCTGTAAGCCAGACACTGTGCATCATACTTATCTGTTTGACTGGCGCCCTTTACAAGCCATATCTGTGTGCATTTTTACTTTTAGACAACCATCCCCTCCATGAATTGTAGGGTGAGTGGTTGTTTCATCAGTATTTTACACCTGTGCTGCCCTTGCTATTATCAGGGAGTCTGCTGTTGGTAAGGCTGTTTCTTTCTTTTACTGTGAGATTTTTTTAGTAACCCAGTTCCACATCACTGCAATGATGACGTCAATTAGTATGGCTGCTGGACCACCGTCCAGTGAAACTTTTTGCTCAACTCTAATTTGAACACCATCAGAAGAGGTGTAGTTGGGTGCAGAGGTAGTCGCCACACTTGGACACTGGTGTCTGAAGACCACAAAAAAACCCTATGCTACATAAAGAGACAACAATAGCTCTGGATCCCAAAACAAGTTCTATACCCGAAACCCTCTATTTACCATACACCATTTATAATATTTTCTGATTTCTTATGTGGCAGAGAGGTTTTTGGCCCTGTGGAGGCATCAGTACCTGGCTACAATTACCGATTCTTTACACTTAATAGCTCCAGTACTCCTCTTCATCTTTTAGCAATAGCATTACACTATGTCCAAAAGAAGAGATGCTAGACACTTCAATACATCATAGAACACTATATATTGGCAACAGTAGAAATAAAGGGAAAAACTGTACCAATAAGAAGAGATTCCAGCTCAGTTCATTAAAATTGTTATAATCATTATTGAAAACATAAAAGCAAAAAATAAAAACAGGGCAAAAAACCTCCAGAAAAAAGGGGGAGAAAAAACACTACAACACATACATAGAAAAGGATAAAGTAAACATGATTGTGTCAAATATAAATATGTCGGACACGCCGTCAGAAGAAGCAGAGGCGAAACAGTGTCGGGGTGTGGGGAGGACACTACCTTGCTGGCCCACAGTTCGTCACTGGTAATTTCCTTTCCTTACTTATGGAATTTACTGATCTGATTTGGGATCTTACTAATGCATATATGATCTGTTATGTGGCCACCCATGATTTATGTGTCTAGCTTTGTATATGTTGTCCCACACAGTAGCCCAGCATAATTACATCATTATCTGCTATTAGTTGGCCTTATAGATACACTGGTGAATTCATTTATCTTTTAGTGCAGACTGCCTATTATCCTTTGATCTGGTCTGCATTTTGTACTATTTTTTAAATTGACCATTATGTAGGATTTATATTTGACCCAATCATGTTTACTTTATCCTTTACTATGTATGTGTTGTAGTGTTTTTTCTCTCCCTTTTTTCTGGAAGTTTTTTGCCGTTTTTATTTTTTGCTTTTATGTTTTCAATAAAGATTATCTAATTTTAATGTATTGAGCTGGAATCTCTTCTTATTGGTAAAGTTATTCCTTTTATTTCTACTGTTGCCAATATAAAGTGTTCTATCTTTAGCAATAGAAGGTAAATAAGTGCATACGTTCTACTACGAGTGACTGACCCACTTCCAAGATATCCCACATCCAATGTTAGCTCTATGACAATACATTAAATTATGAAGAGAAAATATAATTTTATTGGTATATACTGAAAATAGGAAAAATGAATAAAAAGGTTCTATGGTAAGATTTACAATAGCACTGTACACCACTAGAGCTCTGTAGATTTCCGTAAATTGTGGTTTCTGCTAAAATGGCATAACATATGGTAAATGGTATATCATAGCTGCCTATTAGTGTGCGCGATGAATGCTGTTTTATGCCTGTGCTGTAGATAACAGTATAGGATTTATTTAGCGATATTAGAGAGCAGCTGTATTTCCCTGTTTATAGTGATCAGTTGTCTACACTGTGAACATGTATGAAGAATAGGATTACACAATGGACACAAGAAATGGACCAGAGACTATCTGAATCCTCCTGTCACTTTTTGCAGGGTTAGCATTCTCTATTTTTCCTGTTTCTTCTTTTGAAGGAAACCGCTTATTCTCAAAAGAAGGCAAACAGGAGTAGAATATTACATAGGTCATGTCATTAAATCCAAGTGGCCACAACAGAAGGAAGGGATTTTCTTTTTGCCAAGTCAGCATATTTGCTTTACTGCCATAAAATAGCTGGAGTAGGCATGATGTCTGGTCAAAGTAACTAATTGATTTTTGGTAAAATAATGCAAAATAAGAAGTTTAAGTAAGGCAAATTAAGAATTAAATTATTTTTTCATTCAACCAAGTCAGTTCATTCCTTAACAAAAAGTTCCCAAAATATCCTCAAGTACCCAAATCTAATTGTTCTGCTTATTTCAGAATCTCCCACCTTACCATGTACTCATCTGAGAACTGCTCCAATTTTGATAAGGAAAGCAACATTATTGAAATGTCTTATGACTTAATCCATATAGAAAACCAAGTCTGATGTAGGGGCATGCCAGCATTTTGAAGGGTAAATGACCCTTAGAGGGAGGGTGCTCCCCGACTGATGAGGAAGTGTTGTGTTTCTGTGGGATCTAGAATTGGTGCCTCCTGGTCCAAAGTGAAGTCATAGTTGTAATTAAGATTAATATGTTAAAGGGGTTGTCCCCAAGTGTTGATAGCACTGAGAAGCCAAAAATTCCAGCCATAGAGACAAAGGCTAAAATTGGTGGCTGAGCCACATTGGGAACCCCAAAATTAACAGTATAGATCTCAACTAACTCAATTATATGTAATAAATATAGTCAATAATAATTAGGCATAAATACGTACAAAAGTGTCCATACAAAAAGGTCAGTAATAAATCAGCCCATAGTAATTATCACCAGCAATGAAGGTAGATGGTCAATAACACAGGGGCTTACCTACTATACACCCGACGGGCGTTTCACTGTTGCTTTGTCAGGGGTCAAGAAACAGCGAAACACAATTTTCAAAGTATAATAATTTCAAAGTATAATAATTATACTTTGTTCTAGAATATTCTCTTTTGTTTGGGTCATATTCATTGTATCAGAGCCTCATGAGAACACTATTATTTCTCTCTAGGATTATCATTTTTGGTTTCTTATGTTGGTGAATTATAGAGGCCTGGGAAAAGCGATTTAAAGAAAAAGTAATTCTCACCTCCCTCACCTCGTCTCTTACCTGTACCGCTGGAGCTGACCGTCTGGTATGCTCAGCCTAACTCTTCTTTTCTCATTTCTCTGGCGCATGTCCTCTTTGACAATGTTCACTCTCCACCGGATGGCTTCCAGTACCGACTAGATGTCTGACGTCATGGCGCATATTCTGCCATCACAACATCATGAATTGTATCGCTTGAGACCTAGTCTGCACCTAATCAGTGGTGACATCAGATTCCTACTCTGCACCGGAAGCCCAGATGCAGATAGAAAATGGCTGAAGAGAACATTGCGCACCATAAGAAGGCAGAAAAAGAAGTCAGACAGATCGGAGGACTGGATGGGGGACTGTGGCAGTGGTGGGAAAGTCGAGCGTTAGGCCACGATCACATTTTCAATATTTGGTGAGTATTTTATATCAGTATTTGTAAGCCAAAACCAGAAGTGGAACAATCAGAGGAAAAGTATAATAGAAACATGTCACCACTTCTGTATTTTTCACCCACTCCTGGTTTTGGCTTACAAAAACTGTTGTAAAATACCGAACATGTGAACGTGGCCTTAAGCAGGGTCGCATTTGCCACTAGGCACCTGAGGGCGGGTGCCTAGAGCGGCAGGTTGCAGGGGGCGACGCCATCATAGAGAAGTAAAAAAAAAAGTATCTATTTATTTTTTTAATTCGCCCCTTTTTCTCTGATTAATATAGTGTCAATATCACCATTTTAGTTTGGGGGGAAGGGAGGGAGAAGGTGGTGAAATAAGATGAGTTGAGGCAGAACAGCAGTAATAAACTCCCTGCCAGGATAGAAAAGACAATTAATGCTAAAGGTGAAGGACCGGTGATGATGACACCATGTCCATGTGAAGGTGCAGGTTGTAAATGGGGGTGCAGTCTTTTTATGGGGGTGCAGTGTGTATATGGGGGTGTTAAGTCTGCATATGGGAGTGTGCAGGCTTTATATGGGAGTGTGCAGTCTGCATATGGGGGTACATGGCGTGCAGGCTGTATGTGTGTGGGGTGCAGACTGTATATGGATGTGCAGGCTGTATATAGGTGGTACGTGGGGTGCAGGCTGTATATGGGGGGATGCAGGCTGTATATGGGGGTACATGTGGTGCAGGCTGTGTATGGGTGGAACATGACATGCAGGCTGTATGTGTGTGGTGGGGGGTGCAGACTATATATGGATATGCAGGATATATATAGGTGGTACATGGGATGCAGGCTGCATATAGGGGGATGCAGGCTATATATTGTGATACATGTGGTGGAGGCTGTATATGGGAGTACATTGGGTGCAGACTGCATATGGAGGGGGTGCAGGTGACGCGCCCCCTGGGCCGTGGGGTACTCGGCAGCCGGGCCTCTTATGGATGCCGGTGGGGAATATCACGGTGGCTGGCCCCGTCCGTGACCCAGGGCGGTCAGTAAAAGGGGGATAGATACAGGGGATTTGGAAAGTTTGTGACGCCATCTGTGGAATGGGGCCAAAGGGAGCCGCCGCTGCGGAGCAGTCCTCTGGAGCTGGTGTTACGGCAGCAGGGATGGTGTGGCTCTCCACAGGTAGAGCTAGCTCCAGGGCAGTGTAGGGGTAGATGGTGGATGCTGGGGAGAGGGGACCCAGCCGGGTCAGAGGAAGAACAGACACACACACCGGGGATAGTTTCAGTACCTTTACTGCAGATGGTAGTCAGGTACGGTCCGGGGTACTTGTAGGTGATGTACACTTTTGGTCTTGCTCCCCAGCGAGCGGGTGTAAGGCCTCCTTCCTGTATCTTCCTGTCTCTCTCCCTGGAGCTTCTGACCTGCCTGGAACAGGGTCTAGCTCCCTTAATGTTTCTCTCACCCATTTGCTTGGCGGCGAGGACTTTCCTACTGGTTACCACGATCCCTGGACGCTGGGGCCTTCGTGGTGCCTAGTCCTCTGAGTGTGCGCTATTCACGGGTGGACTGAGGGATATGAAATCCTCCTCAGTATGCCGGATTCCCTACTGGGCATAGAGATCCCAATAGGCTCGGGCCCGGTGCCCGGCTTGCATCAGGGGACGAACTCTCTGTGGTTCCTCTGTCCCTCATGGCTCTTTTCTTCTCCTTGCCTTCTAGCCCACTCTAGGCTCTCACTGGCCAGACTAGCCCGCAGCTTGGGCCTAGCCTGGCTTTCAGCCACACAGACTTCAGCTTGTCTGGTGCTGCAGCATCGTGTCACACTACTCTTTCCCACTGACTGACTTCCTGAACTCCACCCCCCAGTATATATATACCTGACAGGGCTCCATCTAGTGGACTTGAGTGGAGGTGTTTGCATGTATTGAGGCCACTGGGGAAAACACCAAGGAGTTCTGTAACAGCCTGCAGCCGCAGGGCGTCACACAGGCTGTATATGGGGAGTACAAAGGCCACAGACTTTATATGGGTGGTACATAGGGGTGCAGGCCTTATATGAGGGTGCAGGTTATATATGGTGGGTTTAAAGGGTGCTGGCTGCTTGGGGGTTACATGGAGCGCTGGCTGTGTGGAGTCTAAATGGGGGTGCAGGCTGTGTGGAGAGTAAATGGGGGTGCAGGCTGTGTGGAGAGTAAATTGTTGTGCAGGCTGTGTGTGATAGAGTGCAAAAGGAGGGGACGGTAAGGACTCCTTAGAGGAGTTGAAAATTCAGTAAAGGGACAGTATGGGAGGCAGTGTACAAAGGGAGGTACATTGTGTAGGCATAATTTGGAGGGAGTACAATGTGAAGAGGGGGCACAGTATGGAGAGGGAGCATTGTGGGGAGAGGCACTGAACATGGGGACAGTGTGGAGGCCAGAGTTCATACCTTAGGTACAGTGTGTAGGGCGGAAAGTGTAAAGGCCACAGTTCTTAAGGGGGCATGGTTTGACAGTTATTGTTAATAAGAAAAGACTGTGTGGAGGCCACAGTTTATGGGGGATGGTGGTGGTTATAGTATATAAGAGGGGATGTGGGGGAGATAAAATTTTATAGGAGAGAAGGCCATGTATTATAAGAGGGACAGTGTGAGTGTCATTTTTTTGTGCGGGGAGCACAGCGAATGGCAATTATTTATTCAGGGGCACAGTGTAGGGCTTATTTAGGTAACTGAAGGGGCAGCTATTTTTGTTGAGGTGGCATTATAATCACTCTTATTTTTAAGGTCACGTAGCCTTAGACTGTGAGCCGAACACGTTGATATTGGCGAGTGCGGCCGATGTTAGTCTAGTGTGTATGGGGGACCATAAAGGAGATATCCAGGACTATATAATTTTATTTTACTATGGGCCTAAGAACTAAGAAGCAAGTAGTTCTACCCAGGCGCCGATCTATGCTGGCACAGAGAGGTCACAGACCGTTCATGCCGGAGATTCTGCAGCTTCTGCTGACATTGTGGCACCCTGCTGCGCACAGGTGCCACAGGACCCAGGGTGCATGGACGGACTTCTCCACGAGAGGCCATCATTACATACAAACACCTCCACCCTTCCACCTCACACCACCAGAGGGAGCCCGTTAGGGATATATATATGGAAGGTGAAGCAAGGCAGCTCAGTTAGTTGATCAGTCAGACTGAGAGAGAGTCTGAGAGTGTGCTGACGCTGAGATCAGCGAAGACGCTTCTCGTCTGCTGCTGAGTTCTGAGGGCCCCGAGTGTGGCCGAGGGCAAGAGGAGAAAGGAGAGAGGAGTTGAGGGGGCAGAGGAGCATCATAAGGCTCACCCCGATATACAAACCGGACACCGGGTCCGTGCCTACTGGGTCCCTTTATACCCAGTAGGATTCACCGGCATTCCAGGAGGACTACAAGTCCCTGGCAGACATGAAGCTAGACCCATCACAGGACCAGGCACCATGAAGGCCCCAGCGTTACCAGGGACAGTGGTTGCCAGCAGAAGGTCCCACTACTGAGTGACAGGTGAAGGAACAGCACGACACATAAGCTAGGCCCAGTTGCAGGCTGGCCAGGAGCATACAAAGAGGCAGACACGGACCAGGAGGCCTTATACCCGCTCACTGGGGAGAAGTCCTGAAGTGCACCCATCCTACTGAGTACCCTGGACCGTACCTGACATCCGCACCAGTAAAGGTATTGAAGCGAATCCCCTGTCTCTGTCAATTACTCCTGCTGCGCCATCCCGCCTGCACTACAAGTCCCAGCATCACCACCCATCACCAAACTCCACACTTCCCCGGGGGCCCGCTCCACCTGTGGGGAGCAGAAACATCCCAGCTGCCATCCCATCACCCCCCCCGGAGGTCTGCAGCAGCGCTGGTAATCCTTACCAGATACCACAGGTGGCGTCACGAACTCTATAAATCCCATATAAATAATTCCCCCTTTTTGGTTGACTGCCCTGGGCCACGGACTGGGCCAGCCACTGTGACCTATCCCCCACCAGCATCCATAGGCCCGGCTGCCGAGTACCCCATTGCCCCGGGGGCGCGTCAACTTCTGGGGTCACGAACAGGATTCCGTGCCCGTTGCCACCGGATACTTTGCGACTTAAAAGACTGTAACACTTACTGTGGTGAAGATTTCCCGCCATTATCCGCCATTTTCCTGTCGCCGCGTGGGAAGAAGAGGGGCGTAACCACGGGAATCGGAGAGACGTAACAGCTGGAAGCGCGCGAAGTCCAGGCCCCGCCTCGCGCCTTGACGCCGAACCAGGAAGCGTCAGGTCCTAGAAGGAGACCGTTGTCAAGCGCACGCTCTGACGTCAGCCGCGAGGGAGACACAAGGTCCTGAAAGGAGACCGTCGCCTGTGGAGCTGCGGCCTACCCGATCCAAGTAAAGAAGGTAGGCTACAGTTTACAAGGGGGGCGCAACCATGGCCGACGACCAGCAAGACGCCGGAGCACCGGTTAACGCTCCTAATGCTCAACTTGCGACCGGCGCTGCTCAGGCCGGAGCGGCCTCCCCACCAGCAGGGGTCGTGACTCCGTTGATACCCATGGCCCTGCCGTATATCCCTGGAGCAAAATGGCTTCCCCAGTATGATGGCAAACCAGACACCCTGTCTGGGTTCAAGAGAAAGATATGCGGTGTACTGGATATGTACTCAATCACTGGTAAACAGAGAGCCGCTGTTGTGCTGGGACAATTGACTGGTGCCGCAGAGCGGGAAGTTGAAACCTGGCCAACCACAGACCAGGAATCAGTATCCATTATCTTTAAGAGACTGCAAACTGTCTTTGAACACAGCACTGAGATAGATCTCCGGATGAGGTTCTACCACTGTACCCAGAAACCTGAGGACAGTATCCGGGACTATGCCTGGCGCTTACAGGAAGCCTTGCGGGCCCTGAAACAGGTTAGTCCAGCCAGCATACAAGATGAGAATAAAATGCTGACGGAACAGTTCATCCGGGGGTTGAGGTCCCAGGAGGAGAGCAGAACTGCACGGTGGTGGGCTTTAGATCATCCAGACGCCACCTTTGACACCCTGAAGGACATGGCTATTAAGGGTCTACAGCCCCTGGAAACATCAGGGACTGCTATCCAGCATTACCAGGGTGGGGCCACCCCAGTGCCCGCAGCACCCACTGCTCCTTCATTAACGGCTGAAACAAAAATGCAAACAGTGCCCCCTAGCGAGCTGAACAGCCTGTGCTCTGAAGTGCGTCAGCTAAGTAAAACCCTGGCCACTGTCCTGAGCACCCTGCAGCTACAGACGGAGCCCGAGCCGGAAGGAAGGATCCTACTCGCCGACAGCCCTGAGGATGTCCCCTGGATGAGGAGAAGAAGGAAGAAAACACCACCCCGTAGGAGGACAACGCCACCCCAGAGGAGGACAACGCCACCCCGTGGGAGGACCAACGACCAACATCGCCCTCCAGGAGACTTCATCTGCTACCGCTGCCACAAGGCAGGCCACGCCGCGCGGAACTGTCCTTTAAACGGGCAAACCCTGGGGCCGAGGGCCGACACCCAGGAGTAAATCAACCAGGCCCATCAAGCTGGTACCACCGGTTTGTAGGAGGAAGGCCTTTCCTGGCCATCGTGCTGGACGGCATAGCAACACCTGCGTTACTGGACACTGGCTCACAGGTAACCATCATACCCGATGTCCTCTACAAAAAGGTACTGGTCCATAGATGAACTCCACCCGCCAGCACCGAACCTCTCTGTGTATGCCTCTAACGGCCTTCCTCTTAACCTAGGAGGGGTTAAGGATGTGACAGTGAAGGTGGGGAGAGCGGAACTAAAGGACCAAGGACTGATTGTAGTGGAATCTAACCCTGGTGATACAGACTTGTATATGATACTTGGTACAAACATTGTTGGTAACTGTTTGGGAGAAGTGTTGTTTTTGCTCCAACAGATTGCTGACACTGCCAAACCAGGGCAGAGGAACGTGCTCCAGAGAGAGATTCGAGCCCTCCTGTACCAGCAACAGGTAAAACTAACAGGTGGTGAGATTGGTAATGTACGGGTGACAGACCCGATACCCATTGTGATTCCCCCAATGAGTGAGATGCTGATTTGGTGTAGGGCAGCAATAGGTCTCAAGGGACAGAACTACCAGGCGGTAGTGGAGCGCATTAGCTCGGAGCACAGACCTACACTCTTAACTGCTAGAGGGGTAGTTGATGTACGCAATGGGAGGGTACCCATACGACTCCTAAATTGTGGGGAGGAGGAAGTCAAATTTCCAAGGTATGCCACTGTTGCTAGATTGTATACTGTGAATGATGATGCAATACACACAATGGAATCTTTGACCCCACCAGATGCAGTGGAGGACAACGACTCCGAAGCTCAGCTGGAGGATTGGTGTCAACAGCTCCATGTTGGGACCTGTTTAAAAAAAAATGCTTCAGTCCAGGAGTACTGAATTGTACTAGGGGGGAATGTGGCACCCTACTGCGCACAGGTACCACAGGACCCAGGGTGCATGGACGGACTTCTCCACAAGAGGCCCTCATTACATACAAACACCTCCACCCTTCCACCTCACACCACCAGAGGGAGCCCGTTAGGGATATATATATGGAGGGTGGAGCCAGGCAGCTCAGTTAGTTGATCAGTCAGACTGAGAGAGAGTCTGAGAGCGTGCTGACGCTAAGAGCAGCGAAGACGCAGCTCGTCTGCTGCTGAGTTCTGAGGGCCCCGAGTGTGGCCGTGGGCAAGAGGAGAAAGGAGAGAGGAGTTGAGGGGGCAGAGGAGCATCATAAGGCTCACCCTGATATACAAACCGGACACCGGGTCCACGCCTACAGGGTCCCTTTATACCCAGTAGGATTCACCGGCATTCCAGGAGGACTACAAGTCCCTTGCAGACGTGAAGCTAGACCCATCATAGGACCAGGAACCACGAAGGCCCCAGCATTACCAGGGATAGTGGTTGCCAGCAGAAGGTCCCACTACTGAGCGACAGGTGAAGGAACAGCACGACACATAAGCTAGGCCCAGTTGCAGGCTGGCCAGGAGCATACAGAGAGGCAGACACGGACCAGGAGGCCTTATACCCGCTCACTGGGGAGAAGTCCTGAAGTGCACCCATCCTACTGAGTACCCTGGACCGTACCTGACATCCGCACCAGTAAAGGTATTGAAGCGAATCCCCTGTCTCTGTCAATTACTCCTGCTGCGCCATCCCGCCTTCATCACCACCCATCACCAAACTCCACACTGCCCCGGGGGCCCGCTCCACCTGTGGGGAGCAGAAACACCTCAGCTGCCATCCCATCACCCCCCGGAGGTCTGCAGCAGCGCTGGTAAACCTTACCAGGTACCACAGGTGGCGTCACAAACTTTTTACTTTATTTTTATTTTCTATCCAAGTTACAATCACCTTTTTGGTTGACCGCCCTGGGCCACCGACCGGGCCAGCCACTGTGACATATCCCCCCACCAGCATCTATAGGGCCGGCTGCCGAGTACCCCATTGCCCCGGGGGCGCATCAACATTACTTCAACAGAGCAGCAGCTTCTTTTCTGCTCTGCTCTGTTAACAGGGCGTGACCTGACAATGTCATGGTGATTGACAGCTGGCTCCCCACTGCCACACTGCAGAAAGCTGACTGTCAATCAGAATGATGTCGGCAGTGTTACCCCGTCAACAGAGGAACAGCCCGGAAGAGGAAGAGCTGCTCTGGGGATGTAGAGAAGCTGAATCGCCAGCAGGAGCGGTCAATGACTGCTCTGAGCCACTGTCGGATAGAACAGGCAGGTAGTTAGCAACTATCTGCCTGTTACAGTAGCTTTTTGGCTCATAGTAAAAAAAAATATAGTCCTGGATAACAATTACTAACGGGTATGTGCACTTTTAGTCTGACTTACCAGTAGGGGGCGCGATCACTTAAAGTGCCTAGGGCAGCATGAAAGCTAAATACGGCTGTGGCCTTAAGGGGTGTATTAATTATTTTTTTTTTTTACACTCTGCATTTATTCTGCAGAGAGACCCCAGAGCATAATAAAGATTATTCAGTTCACATCAAATAACTTAGGTGCAAGTCGGATTTCCCTGACAAATTCTAGCAATCTGTCGAACTTAAATCTCGGCACATTAGCTCATTTCTAGCTTACATACATTTTTTTGCAGAATGGAAAAGTGTAATTTGCAGCACTGTTCAATACAGAACAGAGTATAAAAAAATGTATACCATGTGGTATATATTTTGATTTTACAATGGGAATCAATAGCCATAGTGGCATATGTTGGAGGAGTTTTTGAAGGTACTGTATACACCAGGGAAGATTCCTGCTTTATACTTCAGATTAAAGCATAAACTGAGATGTGAGCCGAGCCTTAATTTCCAGACTTCAGGTTTCTGAGTAAAAATATTTGATGGCTGTTTCTAAACTTTTTTTAGTCATTAAGATAAAATACAAAATATTAGACAAATTAGCACTTTGATTTCTACTCTTTTGAATCTTCTGTACAAATGTATGTCCTGTGTGACCATCATTTCTAGAAGATACTTGACTAGAGTATAAACAAGGATCAGGGTGATAATAACGTTTTCCTTTAAGATGCACCAAAGGAGAATCATTAAAGAGGTTGTCCACTACAATGTGTAGTGGGCAGATCGATCAAACCTTGGAAATAAGGCTTTTTTCAAATACTTTGTTTCCAAATGTGCCTGTGAGCGGACTGTCCGCTCATCCCCATCACGTGACCCCCGGCTGCAGCTGCCTCTGATGTTCGGTGATGTCACGTCAACTCCCGGCACTGGAAGCTGACCCTGCATCACCGAGGTGGGACCCAGTCTCCCTGAGTTGACAGGGCTGTGGGCGAAGTTTCACCGCACATCACAGCCCAGTGGCGCATGTGGTCTCTCCTGCACTGCTTTCATTAACAGAGCGCCGCAAGCCCACGAGATGCTGGGCTGTGACGTGCGGTGAAACTCCACACACAGCCCACTCAGTGAGACTGAGTCACGCCTCAGTGATGCCAGGTCAGCTTCCAATTCCAGGAGTTGACGTGACATCACTGGATATCAGAGGCAGCTGCAGCCGGGGGTCACGTGATTGGGATGAGCGGACAGCAACAGCGCACATTTGGAAACACAAGGTTTGAAGCCTTATTTCCAAGGTTTAAATTGATCTGCCCACTACACATTGTAGTGGACAAGTTCTTTAACTCTAGAACGCATGACCATAAAAATCTACATTTTCACAAACCTGGGGCCTTTTAGGCCCGTGTGCAAATAACGTGGAATAACTCAAACAAAAATGACAAACAACTATATACCTGAGGAATACCTAGAGTTTCAAAATTCTAACTATAGTAATCTTGCAGAAAATAGAAAACAATTAACAGGGCGGGCCTGCGAGGCCCCAGGTATGCGTTCTAGGGTTAAAAAACCAGATGTTTATGGATGTTAATGGTTAGAGAGTATTTTTGATCTGTTGTGACATACTGTAGGTAGACTGGTTTACCTTAGTCTACCTGATTTTTAGTCTGATGAATCCTGGACATTTGGTAATTTTTGTAATAGGACATTGTCCGCCATTGTACATGAATTTTTCTCCATTGAACATACCTCTTAGGTAAGGCAGTGATAGAGATATAAAATAACATACGTATAATTTCTCAGCCTTCCGTGTGCACATATAGCAATTTTCACGCTTGTATTAGAATTAAAAACAAGAGACAGGTATAAAGTAGCTTTCATTTCCAATGAATAATTGACAACAGAAACCAAAGTGAAAAAATAAAATTTGTTTTTTATTAATCCATCACAAAATACAGGAAGATAGCAATGTTTCAACCCCAATACAAAGATGGGTCTTTTTCAAGCCATCTTTCATTTCCATAGACCTGAGATACATGCATACATGGTGCCAAGTCTGCTCCTCAATCTGTCAGCCTGCTGAAGGGAATCAGTCTGAAGGTAAAGGCAGTCAGTCAAGACAAAATGACTGTTCAAAAACACAAGTACTGGAAAACTATATTTCCCAGAACGTTTTTCAGGTCAACTTGTATGCCTACAGTTAAACAATGGAGGGAACTTAGATCTGCTGCCCTTGTTCAGCTGCTGCTGTCACATAGCAGAGCAGTGCATATACTTAGAAGGGAGCTTAGATCTTCTGCGCTCACTTAGGTGCTACTATGATACCCCTGGACAGCACTGACACAAATTGGAGAACTTTGGCACTAGGGCATGCACAATGTTGTATACTATGTGTGCTCAATATGTTCAGTCAGGACGACAAACTGCACATGTCTGAACATATGGAAAAGGAGGAGAAAGGCAACCCGCTATAGATAGACAGCAGTGCGCATTCTCAACCTAGCTAACAAGAACAATAGTAGGATGTCTCAAATAGAAACAAGATATAAACACATAGGTAGCATGGGAGGTGTCCGTGAAGTCAAATAGTTTACTTGTGAAAAATGAATACATTTTACAACATTCTTTAACCTGCAGTTAGGATAGAATGAGATGCATTTTTAATTGTAGAAATACCCCTTTAACCCCTTCACACTACGGCCCTTTTCCGTTCTTGCGCTTTAATTTTTTACTCCTCTTCTTCCCAGAGCCATAACTTTTTTTATTTGTAATTTTTCGGTCAATATGGCAGTGTAAGGGCTTGTTTTTTGTGGGACGAGTTGTACTTTTGAACGACACCATTGGTTTTACCATATACTGTACTGGAAAATGGGAAAAAATTCCAAGTGAAGCAAAATTGCAAAAAAAGGGCAATTTCACCGTGGTTGCTTTTTTTAGCATGTTCACTATATGGTAAAACTGACCTGCCATTATGATTCCCCAGGTCATTACGAGTTCGTAGATACGAAACATGCATAGGTTATTTTTTATTTAAGTGCTGAAAAAAAATCCCAAAAAGCGCCATTTTCCGAGACCTGTAGCGTCTCCATTTTTAGCGATCAGGGGCCGGGTGAGGGCTTATTTTTTGTGTGCTGAGCTGACATTTTTATTGATACCATTTTAGGGTCGATACAATGTTTTGATCTCCCGTTATTGCATTTTATTGCAATGTTGCAGCGACCAAAAAAATGTAATTCTGGCGTTTTGATTTTTTTCTCGTTACGCCATTTACCGATCGGATTAATTCTTTTTATATGTTGATTGGGCGATTCTGAACGCGGCAATTCAAAATATGTGTATATTGTGTGATCAGATCAGCTGTCATGTCCCTTGAAACGTGCAGGCTCATTGTCGGAGCCTGCACCAAAGCAGGAGACACAACATGCGCTGTACATGTATGGCACATTTCGTGAAAGGGTTAAAAGTATAATTTTACTTGCCTAACACAACTGGTAGTGTGCTGTGCAGCAAAAATGCATGTCATACTGTTAAAGGGATTGTACTAACTTTCCAACTAAGGCCCGTTGAATTTCATGTAAAAAATAATCAATGTTTACTCAACACAATCATGAAAAATTAAGCAGTAAAAAGATTTCATACCCATCGCTGCGCCATATCCTGGTTGTGATTTTCCATCATCGTCTATGACAAAGTCCTCCATAGATTCCATTACAAGAGGTTGAGCATGCCATTATGGTCTTCTCTTCACTTTTTGCAGTTTGATAGCATATGCGCATTGCTGCTCTTGGGGAGACACATATGAAGTATACAGGAGAGGGCAGGGTACTCATAGGAAATGTGGTTTTCCCTTCTATAGTGCGCTTCATGTGCTCTGAGCTGTGCAACCGTCCATCCTGCCAAAATCACAAAGTGTGGATGGGGTACTGATTTGAGATGTGGGGACACAAGAGTGTGCATTCATACTTAGGCATCATTTAGACATCTGTTTTTCACATACGTGTTCTATCTGTACTCATCTTAATCCCTGCTCAGAAATGGCGTCAGTGAGCTGTCTGTGATTAACACTGCAATGAATAGGAGAAGCTTCATCATTTATTTATTTTTCCATAAGTGAAAATCTCTGATAAAACTCTGATGGTAAAAAATGACCAAACACTGATGGAACTGATTTTTTTGTTAACGTGAAAAATCACTGACATCTGAATGAAGCCTTAGTTTAGATCTTGGGACAACCCTTTAATAAATTCAGTTTTGTGATACAACTTTTAGCTGTATGGCAAGAGTCTAACACCCCAAACACCTATAAAAAAGATTCCTAACATAGGAGCTACCAATATAAAGAGTAACCAGCTCAACTCAAAATCCCTTTAGAAACAGTGACATCTGCAGGATATAATGATGTATGTCATGGCATAGAATATTTCTACTGTGATGTAACAGATGTAGCAGCGCAGTGTTACTTATTATGCAACATAGTAACAAAACAGTGCAAGGTAATAAAACCCAGATAGAAATATAGTGAAGGATAGATCGTTTTCTAATATCCTTCTTGTATGTGGTCTGTTAGCCACCATTCAATAGAAACCTTTAGGCTGGGGCTACTCGGGGACATGTCACGTGACAGTAATTCTCAGACAAGTCGCACATCCAAAAATATTTGTGCAATTTGTCTGTGACTTTCTGTCGCACGACTATATTAGCGCTCTGATTTTGCTGTAAATTAAACAACCAAGTTGCAGACAATTCCCATAAAGTTTTTTTTTAATGGACAGGGTAAAGAAGTGTTCTATTTTTACAGACTCTCCAGGAATTTTTGGATGGTCGGCACCTCTGGACCCCACATTCCACATTGATTAACTTACACATTGTTTCTTTCAGCTTCAGTAAAGCGTGTACAACCTGTCACCTTGGCAAATGTGGTCAGTTTTTGCTCCCATTTTATTTTGCTGCTCCTCTAAGTATTTTTTTTTTTTTAAATCCAGCACATGGTTTCAGAGAACCATTTTTTATTTGTGTGCCCAGTATGCTAATTTTATGGACTTTACCAAGCGGGCATTACTCACAGAGTATTTATGCAGCGCAGCTTATAGACATACCCCCAGAGAATCCTGTGAGCAATGCCCCATTGGTAAAGAAGACCATAAAAACTAGAAACTTGGTGTACTTTATCCTTTAACGACCTTGGACCTTGATCTGATCAGCTGTGATGTGCCCTGAACAGCCGCGGGTGGAATCGTGATCCACCCGCGGCTGTTAACATGTTAAATGCCACTATTAAACTGAAGAGTGTCACAAACGGCACCGATCGTCGTGCCCGCCACATGACAGAAGACCCCTGTGGTTGTCAAAGCTGATCTGCTATGAGCGCCACCCAGAGGTCAAGGATGCACATCCAGGTGAAATAAGAATTGATGTTGGGTCCCTATTTCACATAAGCCCAGTGCAGAGGGTGCGACCACGATTATTATGTCCCTGCTGAAACCTATAGTTATAACTGTAAGGTTATAGTACAGTATAGCTCTAGCTGGTAAGGACAATATGGCCAACATTGCTTCTGGCACAGAAGTTATCTGACTTTCTCAGAACATATGGTAGACAACAGTGTGCCCATCATCAGATTTTTCATTCTAAAAGCTGTATTGGAGGTCATATTAGTAGTCACCCGAGGCTAAAAAAATAAGTTAAATGGAAGTATGATAGATACACAACTCAATGATTTATAAGGTAAGTAATGGTATCATCTTTTTGTAATATTCATATAAACTTTTACACATTATGTACATGAATAAAAGTGACCCAAGGTTTCTCAGCAAAATATTTTCTTGAGTGTCGCACTGTCTGCCCATGAATGAATCCTTCAGGCATTTCTTTCCCAGGTAAGCAACGCACATGCACCCCAGCTATCCACACAATCAGTAACAGCTTAGTGGAATCCGGCCATCATTAAAGATTTTTATTGCAATTCTAGAATAGTGTACAGAATATTTTGTTGACGCTTCAGTCTCTCTGACTTTCTTCAGAATATACACTACAGATATAAATCATTTCATATATGTAAATATATAAAGAGACAAGATTCCGGCTTATCAGAATTCAAGCGGACAAGTGAACATGGCGAGAGAGGTCACATTCACCTTCACACTTATCTCATAACTGGGACCATAGGGGATAAAATAGGTTTTGATTGCCTATCTTGCAAAAGATGCCACCATTGTGCTACTACAATAAACATTTACCCCTGAGCCTAGGAATCTTGTCTCGTTATATATGTACATATATGAAATGATTTATATCTCTAGTGTATATTCTGAAGAAGGTCACAGAGACCAAAAAGTCAAAAAAATATTCTATACACTATTCTCTAATTGCAATAAAAATCTTTAAATGAGTGCCGGATTCCACTAAGTTGTTGCATTAGAAGGATTGGGACCCTATCCGTGCAGAAGAGATAATAGGAGTGCCGTTCTTCCTTTTCTAAAAAATTTACTCTAGGCCCCCAATATTCATCTACATGCAAATATTACATTACCCTCATTCACAAATCTGCCTACGCTTTTGTATAATAATAAACTAGGTAGTTTGCTGAATGAATGATGAGGCGTTGGCTTGGTCTGTACATAGTGAATCAAGTATATTGAGCTAACTGCTGCTCATATATGGGTGTAGGGGGTCCACTCCTGCACAGGGGGTCCCCTAGGTGATTTATTCATTTTTTCCACTGTGGGCCAGTCCAAGCCTGAACACAATCTAAAGGCAACACAATGCATCACTCCAGACCACCTTCTTCCATTGATCCATGGTCCAGTTGTGATGCTCACATACCCATTGTAGACACTTTTGATGATAAACAGGGGTTTGTTATGTAGTAATCTTTGATGTGCTGTGTTTTATGACACCTTTCTATCTTAGCAAGCATCAACTCCTTCATTAATTTACTACTTTTACTGTGGCTGTTCTGTGGTACTGGTCGAGATGGGAAAATCTGTTCTCCCTATGCACATCAATGAGCTTTGGGATCCCTTGACTTTGTCTTACTGATTATCATTCCTTGGACCCCCTGTGGTCTAGCCATTACTATTTGACCCGTATCAAAGTAGGATCTTTACACTTGCCCATTTTCTAGCTTCCCTCAACTTCACCAAATATTTACTCACTGTCTAATCAATGCTTGTCATTCATTTCTCAGTAGTCTTAGAGTTATGGATGATCAGTGACCTTATTATAATTCGAGGAATAGCATAATTTATAAGATGGACGAGCTGTGTTGCATATACAACGTGACTGCTTTGTGCACACCCTATTTACCGGCACATCAAAGAGAGGAGGCTGATATACTCTATATACTCTAGTCTAGAGGAGGGAGAACAATCGCCTTGTGAATGAGGTTCTTATATTTTATGACAAGCCATGACTCTTATAAGAGTCATCTTTAGAGAACAAGAGCAGAAAATATTTTTGCCTCAGGAAAGATAAAAAGAAAAAGCTAGATGACAAATGTCATGTCTAAGAAAAACGCCTAAGGAGGAAATCTATGCCAGGAAAACAGGAGGTGGTCTCTAGCTTTAGACAAGCTCCTCTGTGGAAAAGTGTCCTATCACAGATATCATTGTACAATAAATCCTTTCTGGTTTGCAGGGCACAATAGATTCTGGAGAATTTCATCTTCAGCCACCTGGAGGCATGTAAATCAAACAAGACAAATAGATAAAATGGATGGGATTGATATATAACTAGTGACAGACATGCTACATTTATTTCCCACAATTAGAGGCAGTACATATGATGTCACACAACTGCTTGCAGGGCTGTATTTTTACAGCTATTCCTCTCACGAGGCTGTGGAAGAAGAAATATCTGTAATATCTGTAAGAAATAAATCTATTACATATACAGTGTGTGTGTGTATATATAACAAATCTGCCAGTGTGCATGGAATTATGAGACCTATTACAAGTGAGAGTGATTTTCATAAAGTAAGAGATGGCCACTAAGAACACGTAATTCCTGCAGCTGTCTCCGGTGCCCATCTATAGTTCATCTGCAGAGCACAATCTACACTGCTCAAAAAAATAACTACCACCCCACACCATTACTGACCCACTGCCAAACCAGTCATGCTGAAGGATGTTGCAGGCAGCAGATCGCTCTCCACGGCGTCTCCAGACTCTGTCACGTCTGTCACATGTGCTCAGTGTGAACCTGCTTTCATCTGTGAAGAGCACAGGGCGCCAGTGGCGACCTTGCCAATCCTGGTGTTCTGTGGCATTTCTTTGGAGGGCCGCACAGCCCTCCATGTGCTCGCCAGAAGTAGCCTGACTGCCATTAGGTACCGAGATGAGATCATCAGACCCCTTGTGAGACCATATTCTGGTGCTGTTGGCCCTGGGTTCCTTCTAATGCAGGACAATGCCAGACCTCATGTGGCTGGAGTGTGTCAGCAGTTCCTGCAAGATGAAGGCATTGAAACTATGGACTTGCCTGCCTGTTCCCCAGACCTGAATCCGATTGAGCGCATCTGGGACATCATGTCTCGCTCCATCCACCAACGTCACGTTGCACCACAGACTGTCCAGGAGTTGGCGGATGCTTTAGTCCAGGTCTGGGAGGAGATCCCACAGGAGACCATCCGCAACCTCATCAGGAGCATGCCCAGGCATTGTAGGAAGGTCATACAGGCACATGGAGGCCACACACAATACTGAGCCTCATTTTGACTTGTTTTAAGGACATTACATCAAAGTTGGATCAGCCGGTAGTGTGTTTTTCCACTTTAATGTTGGAGGTGACTCCAAATCCAGGCCTCCATTGGTTAATAAATTTGATTTCCATTGATGATTTTTGTGTGATTTTGTTGTCAGCACATTCAACTTTGTACAGAACAAAGTATTCAATGAGAATATTTCATTCATTCAGATCTAGGATGTGGTATTTGAGTGTTCCCTTTATTTTTTTGAGCAGTGTATTTTGTGATGTTTGTTTGTGGATATTACTGTGTAGTTTGGATATTCAAAGTGTACATGTGACTGAGACTGAAATTCTAAAGCATGGGACAGGAAGAGTTGTCACATGCTCAGCAGATATCAAGGTATCATTTTATTCATCTTCCCATGACCTACAGGCTATATAGATGGCTTAGGAGGCTTGATCCTACTGACAGTTTTCCTTTAATCCCTTTCTGATGTGAGGCATAATAATGCGTCCCTGTGCCCTGCACCTTAATGACAAGGTACGTATTATTACGCCTTGGCGATCGCACCCGCACAGAGGCTGTGCGGGCGCGATCGCCGCCGGGTGTCAGCTGATTCTGATTCACATTAACCCCCGAAATGCTGCGATCAAAGTCGATTGCAGCATTTCGGGAGCAGGCAGATGTAAGACTGCCCCTCTTACCTTGGATCGGAGTGCATGATCTATCTAACTTGTGCCTGTGCGGCGCTGAGAGGCTGTATAGCATATAGATGCTTCTGCATCCAAATGATATTCAAGCGATCAGCCTGCAAAAAATGAAAGTAAAAAAGTGTCCCAAAGTGAAAAAAAAATTGTAAACATATTTAAAAATAAATGAAAAAAATAATCCCAAAAAAAGAAAAATATATTGTACCCATAAATAAATATTATTGTGAAAAAATAAAAAATAAAAGTACACATATTTGGTATTGCCGCATCTGGAACGACCAGACCTATAAAACTGTCCCACTAGTTAATCCCTTTAGTGAAAGCAGTAAAAAAGATAAAATAAAAAATGATCAATGCGATCAAAAAGACGAATGTAAATAAAAATGGTACCGATGAAAACATCATTTTGTAACCCTCAAAAAACAAGCTGCCACACAGCTCCATCAGCCGAAAAATAAAAAATTATAGCTCTCAGAATAAAGCAATGCAAAAAAATATATTTTTTCTATAAAATCGTTTTTATTGTGTAAAAGCAAAACATAAAAAAAGTTATAAATGTAGTATCGCTGTAAATGTACTGATCCGAAGAATAAAGCTGCTATCAATTTTACCACAACGGCATAAAAAAAAATCCTGAATTGTTGGTTTTTGTTTATTCTGCCTCCCAAAAATCTGAATAGAAAGCGATCAAAAAATGTCATGCGCCCAAAAATGGTACCAATAAAAACATCAACTTGTCGAGCAAAAAACATAGATGACTGTCGGCTGAAATATGGAAAAATGATAGCTATCAAAATATGGCGATGCAAAAACTAGTGTTTGCAAAAAAAGCGTCTTTTAGTGTGTGATGGCTGCCAAACATAAAAACCCGCTATGAATCTGGTATTGCTGTAATCGCACCAACCCGAAGAATAAAGTCGTCTAATCACTTATACTGCATGAGGAATGGCGTAAAAAATAAATTCTAGAATTAGAGTTACGGTTAGGATTACGATTGTGTTAGGGTTGTGTTAAGGTTAGGGTTGTGTTTAGGATTACGTTTAGGATTAGGGTTAGGGTTGGGGTTAGGGTTGTGTTGGGGTTGGGATTTTTTCAAAAGTAAAGAAAAAAATGATGACGATATGGTGACTAGTGTTGAGCGCAAGTGCTCGCTACTTGAGTTTGCATCGGGTGCTGCGGTATGCGCCGAGTATCGCTGGTGCTCGAGTGACATGCTCGAGTCTCCGCCCCATATGTTTTGCAGCTGTTATACAGCCAAAAAAAACACGTGGTGATTGCCTGCATGCATGGGAAATCCCCACATGTTTTTTTTTTTGGGTGTCTAACAACCGTGAAACAAGCGGGGCGGGGACTCGAGCATGTCACTCTAGCAACCGCGATACTTGGTGCATACCCGAGTAGCCGATGCAAACTGAAGTAGCGATCACTTGCGCTCAAGACTAATGACAACATATTCAATATGATGACCTAATGTTTTCAAATTTTGTGTCGTACCTCTGGGTTCAAAATGTTCACTATACCCCTTGATAAAATCCTTGAGGGGTCTAGTTTCCAAAATGGTGTCACTTGTGGGGGGTTTCCACTATTTAGGTAAATCAGGGGCTCTCCAAACGTGACATGGCATCCTCTCTCGATTCCAGACAATTTTGTGTTCAAAAAGTCACACAGTGCTCCTTCCCTTCTGAACCCTGCCGTGCACCCAAACAGTGTTTTTTCCCCAGATATGGGGTATCTATGTACTCAGGAGAAATTGCACAACAATTGTTGGGTCCATTTTCTCCTTTTACCCTTATGAAAATAAAAAAATTGGGGCTAAAAGATCATTTTTGTGGAAAAAGTTTGATTTTTTTATTTTCACGGCTCTTCATTATAAACTTCTGTAAAGCACCTGGGGGTTTAAGGTGCTCACCACACATCTAGATAAGTTCCTTGAGGGATCTAGTTTCCAAGATGGGGTCACTTGTTGGGGGTCTCCACTGTTTAGGCACATCAGGGGCTCCCCAAACGCGACATGGTGTCCGCTAATTATTCAAGGAACTTTTACATAAGGCTAGTTTTAACTGACCCCCTAGCAGAAAAAAATCATGTTAAAGCGCATTTGTGGATTCCTATTTCTAACAAAATAATGACTTTGCAAGGTCAAAAAACTATTTTTGACTCTGATTCTACAAAAGACACTTTTTTCAAGTCAGGGATAAAAATTACTGTTTCATAGATACGTCTACAGAGAGAGGGACAAGTAAAAAAACAAAGGAAAGGCACTAAATAACAGAGTATGTGTCAGTTTCCACTTCTGTGTATAATTTGGGAAATTATAGCAGTAATGGTGAACTATGGTTAACAGACAATATTGGATGTGATGTTTTATCTGTTGATCATTGATATTGTCCCAGAGAAACCAAAATGATGGAATTCATAACCCATGCAATCATCCATATTTATTTATTATAGCTCCAACAAATTCCACACTTCCTATTCCCAGTGAGGCTCCCAATCTTTTTCCTACCTTAGACACACTTCGGCCAAGAGCACACATTGAGTTTTTGATTGCAAACATTTCTGTAAGGTTTCTGCATCTCTTGGCAGCAAAAACGTTGAAGAAAAAAACGCATGTTTTGCCGCTGTTTTGGTGCATTTTTCCATGCATTTTTTGCATGCGTTTAAGCGTTTTTGTACAGCAATGAATGCTTTTGGAGCTAAATAACGATATTTGAAAAGAAACGTGGGACATCGCTTTAACCCTTAGTTTACCGTCAGACTTGGGGTGAGTATATTGGGTTAATTTAAATGATTAAACAATGTGTCTGTTTTATTTCAAACAAAGTGTTTTATTCTCAGTGTGTGTTTAGTTAACTCTTAGCTTACAGGTTTAGCAATGAGGGTGTCTGGCTAACACCTCTTCACTACTAAAGTTAGGGCTTGGTGTCAGTGACACCTAATCCCATTACCCCTAATGACGCACTTGTTTTGTCAGTACATGCGGATCTACCGCACGTAATGACATTTCAATCGGTCAAAATCTGCAGCGGAGACTAGCGTTTCCGCTACAGAAATTGACATGCGTGAGTTTATGAAATAAAATGAAGAATTAAATTAAAAGAATGGCATGGGCTCCTGTGTCATTTTCATAACCAGCAGAGGGAAAGCCAACCACTGGGGCTGATATTACTAGCTAGGGAAGGGGCCATTAGCCAAAAATGTTCCCTGGCTATTAATAACAGCCCACAGCTGTTTGCTTAGCGTTTACTGGATAGATTACAGGGGGACCCCTGAAAAAAATTGACGTAGGGTCCCCCTATAAATTCTAACCAGCAAAGGCTAAACAGACAACTCTGAGATTATTTTAAAAGGCAGTGAAGGCACCATGGATACTGGCCACCTCTGAAGCTAATAATATCAGCCCTCAGCAACCTCCGGAAATGGCGCATCCATTAGATGCGACAAATCTGGCACTGGTGCAGTGGGGTAATAGGGTTGGGGTTCATGTCAGCCTTGTATTGGCAGCTGATATGAAGCCCAGGTTAGTAACGGAGAGGCGTCTATAAGACGCCCCCATTACTAATGACACAGTAAAGGTTTTTAAATAAACACAACGCCTGAAAAAATCCTTTATTTAAAATAAAAGTCCACACAGTTTTAATAATTTATTTAACAATAAAAAACACAGTATACTCACCTAACCCCTAATCCGCTGAAGCCAATGTCCCCTGTAAAAAAAAAAACAGAAAATAATAAACAACAAAAATACTCATCTAATGCCTAATCTGCTAAAGCCATTGTAAAAAAACTAAAATAAAAAACAACCATATCCCTCACCTGTCCAACGTGATGACAAAATCCAGAGTGTCCCACGAAGATATGTGTCACTTCTAGAGCAGCCACATCAGCAATCACTGATGTGACTGTTCTATAAGACAGCAGGCTATACAGTGACAATCACTCCTGTGTCAGTGTAAAGCGCTGAGCTGCCGGTAGTGAGGTCACATGAGGTCACAATTCTCACGCAGCGGTGCAGTAAGTAAGGTCACCGGAGCTCATCAGCCGATCATCAGCAGATGAACTCATGTGACCTCTCTCAACTCAGCACTATACACTGCCGGGGGCGATCACGCTCCTGTCAGTGTATAACCTGCTGCCGGGTGATCCGATTGCCGTGGGACACTCGGGATTACAGCGGATAGGTGAGTAAAAGTGTTTTTTATTTTAATATTGATTTATTTTAACTTTTCTTTTTTACACTGTGAGCACAGGCGCCAGCTGATGAGACTACTTCTCCCATCAGCGGCGCCTGCTCGCACTGTTATCAGCGGCAGCAGACGTAGGTTGTCGACTACTGTGACCCGTGGTCAATTCTTTGTGCATTTTTTCCACATTTTTGACCCACTGACTTCAATTGAGTCAGTCAATTACGCAGCAAAAATCCACATATTTTTATACCTGTGTTTTTGCGGCGGATTTGACTGATTCAGTTGAAGTCAATGGGTGAAAAACGCGGCAAAAACACCCAAAGAATTGACTTGCTGCAGGTTTAAACGCGATGCAAATCCTGACAGGAAAATTCCTGATCATGTGTACAGCACTTCAGGATTGTCATTGCATTAGCTGGCACAAGGATTTCCTAGCGTTTTTGGCCCATTTCCATGCAGAAAAAAGCAGCGAAAATGCACCAAAAACATACAGTGTGCAAATAGCCAAAGAGGCTAAATTCATAAGAAGCCATTTAATCTTTTAATGATTTAAACATATGGGAGGAAACCCATGCAGACATATAGATCACATACAAAGTCCATGTAGACATTGTCCTTGGAGCCCAGTGTTGGAAGGCAATAGTGTTTGAAGACTTCTATAAAATTGGTTTAATCCAACATGACCAGACTTGTGCCTTCAGATGGTTTTTCAGAACCAGGTCTTCAGAGGAAGGTTATGGATTACAGTCTAGGTCCCCATAAGATGGGCAATGTTGAATATTAAGAAAAAAACACAAAATTTGAGCTTGGTTTAAAATGGTATACATGCAGCACATAAATGCATGTTTCACAATGGCCATGAATCAGAAAAACCTACAAGAAGCAAAATGAAAATAAACCCTGCTGTAAATAAATAAAAAGCAAGTGCATTTATATAAAATAGGGTTCATAGTAGTGTTGAGCGATACCTTCCGATATCGAGAAATATCGGATCGGATTGTATCGGACCGATACCCAAAAAATATCGGATATCGCCAATTCCGATACCGGAAACCAATGCAAGTCAATGGGACACAAATATCGGAATGAAAATAAACCCTTTCTTTCCTTGTAGATTAATTCTACATGGAGGAAAACAACTAAGAATAATGTAGAATGTATTGGGGGAGGTGGGGGAGACGACAAAGGCATAGAGGTTTAACCCAATCAAATGGAATAGCTGGAATTAATATTTTTTTTAAGACGTTCTGAGTTACGGAAATATTGACTATGTTAAGCTTTTTTATATTTTGTCAGATATTTATGTTTCACTACTTCCATGCTCTTCACCTTCTTTTTTACTTCTCCCACACTTTCTCCTTCATCATCCTCAGCATCAGCATCTTTTTCATCAACTTCTTCTTCACCTTCTTCATCTTCTTCTTCTTCACCTTCTTCGTATTATTTTTTTTTTTTACATTCTTCATATTCTTCTTATTCAACTATTATTCTTCTTCATATTCTACTTCTTCATCTTCTTCAAATTCTTCTTCTTCATCATATTCTTATTTGTGACAGGCATTCCTGTAGTTGTTATCTATAAAAGTTTGAACATTACACCTTTCGTTCTGCCCGTCACAAAAGATTTACAACAGGATTTGTCCGCGTTCAGTTTGGCCTGCAGCAGCAGGTCTTTTCCAGGGGCACCACGAGGAGGAACGGACTCACCCCTATACACTGCTTAGTCTTCTTCTGCTTATAATTTAGATAATATCTTTTGCTCTGATTTTTAGTCTTATGCTTAATGTTCTTCCGCTTTTTGTTCTGCAGCTTCTTGTACTTCTGCTTCTTGGTTTTGTGTCTCTTGTTCTTCTGTATCTTGGTGGCTGTCTTCTTGTTCTTTGTCCTCTTGGTCATCTTCTTCAGGGTCATCATCTTGGTCTTCTTCGGGGTGGTCTTCAGGGTCGTCATCTTCAGGGTCGTCGTCTTCAGGGTCCTCGTCTTCTTCGGGGTGGTCTTCAGGGTCCTCGTCTTCAGGGTCGTCGTCTTCAGGGTCCTCGTCTTCTTCGGGGTGGTCTTCAGGGTTGTCATCTTCAGGGTCGTCGTCTTCGGGGTCCTCTTCTTCGGGGTGGTCTTCAGGGTCCTCGTCTTCAGGGTCGTCGTCTTCGGGGTCCTCGTATTCTTCGGGGTGGTCTTCAGGGTCCTCGTCTTCAGGGTCCTCGTCTTCGGGGTCCTCGTCTTCTTCGGGGTGGTCTTCAGGGTCCTCGTCTTCAGGGTCGTCGACTTCGGGGTCCTCGTCTTCTTCGGGGTGGTCTTCAGGGTCCTCGTCAGGGAGATCCAGAGTGATTACCAAGAACCATTTCAAAAAGCTTGAACTTGGAAATGTAGCAGAGGGTACAAGAAGGCTGAGGAACTGCCGAGAACCAGCTGACGGTACTGGAACCCGGATGGGTAGCAGAAGGTACAAGAGCCAATGGAACTACCGAGGACCAGCTGACGGTACTGGAACCCGGTTACTAAGCAGGAGGTACCTGTGCCAGAAAGCACTACCAAGGACCAGCAGACGTTGGTGGAACTTGGATACCGAGAAGTAGGCACCTAAGCCAAAGGCACTGCCGAGAACCAGCTGACGGTACTGGAACCCGGATGGGTAGCAGAAGGTACCCATGTAAAAAAAAGTTCAAGGCCGCGAGCCGGCCGCAGTTACCAAAACCCACAGTCCTACAGGGGGTGCTTGTCCTATTGGCACTATGGAACCAGCCTTCATTGCCAGATCCCGCAGCCCACATAGGAGTCACCTAAACTGCAGGCACCATAGAGTCGGCTAACGGGACCGCAACACGACAGGACAACGCATTGGAGGCAAAGTGACGTTGACACTACCCGGAAACAGCTGGCGTGCTGGAACCAGGCTGGGCAGGAGGGAGTACCCGTGCCAAAGACACTGCCGAGAACCAGCTGACGGTACTGGAACTTGGATGGGTAGCAGAAGGTACAAGAGCCAATGGAACTACCGAGGACCAGCTGACGGTACTGGAACTCGGTTACTAAGCAGGAGGTACCTGTGCCAGAAAGCACTACCAAGGACCAGCAGACGTTGGTGGAACTTGGATACCGAGAAGGAGGCACCTAAGCCAAAGGCACTGCCGAGAACCTGCTGACGGTACTGGAACTCGGATGGGTAGCAGAAGGAACCCATGAAAAAAAAAGTTGCAAGGCCGCGAGCCGGCCGCAGTTGCCGAAACCCACAGTCCTACAGGGGGTGCTTGTCCTGTTGGCACTATGGAACCAGCCTTCATTGCCAGATCCAGCAGCCCACATAGGAGTCACCTAAACTGCAGGCACCATAGAGTCGGCTAACCCGACCGCAACACAACAGGACAACGCATTGGAGGCAAAGTGACGTTGACACTACCCGGAAACAGCTGGCGTGCTGGAACCAGGCTGGGCAGGAGGGAGTACCCATGCCAAAGACACTGCTGGGAAACAGCTGGCGGTGCTGGAACCCAGGGTAAATACTAAAAACAGAGTGGAGCCAGAGGTCTAATTGGAGCAACTTTAAAATCAGTGGTAGACTAGTAGTGTGGACAGAGCAGGAGAAATTGCCGTACACACAGCAGGGGAACAGCTGATGTTACTGAACCCCAATAACACGGCAACAAGTGTTGACTGTGCAGACGGCACTTCTGAGCGCCAACTGGCGGTGTTGGAGCTCAGGGATAATACTGAAAACAGAGGAGCCAGAGGTGTAATTGGAGCAACTTTAAAATCTGTAGTAGTGTGAATGTGGACAGAGCAGGAGAAATTGAAGTACGCACAGCAGGGGAACAGCTGACGTTACTGAACCCCAATAACACGGCAGCAAGTGTTGACTGTGCAGACGGCACTTCTGAGCGCCAACTGGCGGTGTTGGAGCTCAGGGATAATACTGAAAACAGAGGAGCCAGAGGTGTAATTGGAGCAACTTTATAATCTGTAGTAGTGTGAATGTGGACAGAGCAGGAGAAATTGCCATCCGCACAGCAGGGGAACAGCTGACGTTACTGAACCCCAATAACACTGGAGCAAGCGTTGACTGTGCAGACGGCACTTCTGAGCGCCAACTGGCGGTGTTGGAGCTCAGGGATAATACTGAAAACAGAGGAGCCAGAGGTGTAATTGGAGCAACTTTAAAATCTGTAGTAGTGTGAATGTGGACAGAGCAGGAGAAATTGCCGTACGCACAGCAGGGGAACAGCTGACGTTACTGAACCCCAATGACATTGGAGCAAGCGTTGACTGTGCAGACGGCACTTCTGAGCAGCAACTAGCGGTGTTGGAGCCCAGGGTAAATACTAAAAACAGAGGAGTCAGAGGTATAATTGGAGCAAGTTTTAAATTAGTAGTACAGTGGATGTGGACAGAGCAGGAGAATATGCCGGACACACAGCTGGGGATCAGCTGACGTTACTGAACCCCAATAACACTGGAGCAAGCGTTGACTGTGCAGACGGCACTTCTGAGCAGCAACTAGTGGTGTTGGAGCCCAGGGTAAATACTAAAAACAGAGGAGCCAGAGGTGTAATTGGAGCAAGTTTTAAATTAGTAGTACAGTGGATGTGGACAGAGCGGGAGAATGTGCCCGACACACAGCTGGGGATCAGCTGACGTTACTGAACCTCAATAACACTGGAGCAAGCTTTGACTGTGCAGATGGCACTTCTGAGCAGCAACTAGCGGTGTTGGAGCCCAGGGTAAATACTAAAAACAGAGGAGCCAGAGGTATAATTGGAGCAAGTTTTAAATTAGTAGTACAGTGGATGTGGACAGAGCGGGAGAATTTGCCGGACACACAGCTGGGGATCAGCTGACGTTACTGAACCCCAATAACACTGGAGCAAGCTTTGACTGTGCAGACGGTACTTTTGAGCAGCAACTAGCGGTGTTGGAGCCCAGGGTAAATGCTAAAAACAGAGGAGCCAGAGGTGTAATTGGAGCAAGTTTTAAATTAGTAGTACAGTGGATGTGGACAGAGCAGGAGATTTTGCCGGACACACAGCTGGGGATCAGCTGACGTTACTGAACCCCAATAACACTGGAGCAAGCGTTGACTGTGCAGACGGCACATCTGAGCTGCAACTGGCGGTGTTGGAGCTCAGGGATTACAGTTCAGGTGGTAGAAACATGAACACAACAGGAGACCTGGATACTGTTGCCAACCAATTATTTATTCTGGAAGAGGACTGGCAAATTCATGCGAGATCCAGGCCTTGTTCATTTTCAGAAAAGTAAGCTGGTCAACGTTATCGGAGGATAGGCGCATGCGACGGTCTGTTAGTACACCACCTGCGGCACTAAAGACGCGTTCCGATAATACACTAGCAGCAGGGCAAGCCAGCACCTCCAATGCATACTGGCCAATCTCTGGCCATGTATCCAGCTTAGAGACCCAAAACTTGAAGGGGGAAGAGCCGTCTGGGAGTACACTGAGAGGGCAAGACATGTAGTCTGTCACCATCTGACGGAAACGTTGCCTCCTGCTGACTGGAGCCGTCTGTGATGGTGTAGACATTTGTGGCGGGGGGGACACAAAACTTTGCCACATTTGGGCCATACTGGTCTTGCCTTGTGCTGAGGCGCTGCTTCTGCTCCCTCTTTGTGCAGAGCTTCCTCCACTGCCTCGACGCACTGAGCTGCTTTGTAAAGCACTAGCAGCACTGCTCTCGGTTGGAATGGAGAACATGATGGAATGCACCAGTGCGTCTTGGTACTCCCGCATTTTACGCTCCCGGTTCAACGGTGTTATGAGGCTTTGTAAGTTGTCCCGGTAGCGAGGATCTAGGAGGGTGGACACCCAATAATCAGCCGTGTTGACAATGTGGGCGATGCGGCGGTCATTTCTCAGGCACTACAGCATGAAATCAACCATATGCTGCAGACTACCAACTGGCCAAGAAACGCTGTCCCCTGCTTGAGGCGTGATCTCTGCCTGCTCTGCATCACCCCACCCTCGCTCTAGATACTGACTACTAGAGCATTGTGTACCTCCCTCCTCTGGACAGATGTCTTCCTCCTCCATTGACTCCTCCTCATCTTCCTCACAAAGTGTCCCCTGCCTAGGCCTTTGTGAGGAACCACGTTGCGCAGACTGTACAGAAGCAGATGGCATTTGTGACTCCTCATCCTCCACCTCTTCCAAAACCTCCTCCCTTAGTGCTTGCAGTGTTTTTTCAAGCAGGCAGATAAGGGGGATAGTCATGCTGACTAGTGCATCATCTGCACTCGCCATCCGCGTGGAATAATCGAAGGCACGCAAAACGTGGCAAATGTCCTTCATAGAGGCCCACTCAGTGGTGGTGAAGTGTGAACGGCGCGCACTGCGACTTGTTTGCGCCTGCTGCAGCTGGTACTCCATTACTGCTGCCTGCTGCTCACACAACCTCTCCAACATATGTAACGTTGAATTCCACCTGGTGGGTAGGTCACATATGATGCGATGTTCCGGAAGACGTAATTGGCGCTGCAGAGCTGCAATGCGCGATCTTGCGTTGCTGGAACCCCGCAATTGAGCGCACTCTATGCGGACCTTGTGAAGCAGTGCATCAAGATCCGGATAGTCCCTCAAAAAACTCTGCATGACCAAGTTGAGCACATGTGCCAGACATGGGATGTGAGTGAGGTTGCCTACGCCCAGAGCTGCCACCAGATTTCGGCCATTGTCACACACTACCATGCCTGGCTGGAGATTCGCTGGCACAAACCACACGTCGCTCTGCTGCTTGATGGCATTCCAGAGCTCCTGCGCAGTGTGGCTTCAATTCCCCAAAGAAATTAATTTTAATACGGCCTGTTGACGTTTGGCCACGGCTGTGCTCATATCGGTCATCATAACAGGTAACCGTTCACGGGTCGATGTGGAGGTAGACTGTGACGGCTCCTGCAGCGCTGATTCAGAGGAACTGGAGTATGAGGAGGAGTCAATGAGTACAGATTGGATTCCTGCAATCCTTGGAGTTGGCAGAACACGTACAGCGCCACTTTCAAGATCTGTACCCGGCTCCACAACATTTACCCAATGAGCAGTGAGGGAAAGGTATCGTCCCTGTCCATGCTTACTGGTCCACGCATCGGTGGTCAGTTGGACCTTGCTACTGACGGCGTTTTGTAGCGCATGTTTAATTTTTCCCTCCACATGCTGTTGCAGGGCAGGGATGGCTTGCCTGCTGAAATAAAAGCAGCTGGGCACGTTGTATTGTAGGACTGCCAATGCCATAAAGTTACGGAAGGTGTCAGTCTCCACCAGCCTGAATGATAGCATTTCAAGGGCCAGTAGTTTTGCAATGCCAGCATTCAGAGCCTGTGCTCGGGGGTGGTTTGCCGAGTATGGGCGCCTTTTCTCCCATGCCTGTGCTAACGATGGCTGTAGACTGGCCTGGGAGTGTGAGGATGACAGGGAAAGTGGTGCTGTGGGTGGAATTACTCAGTGTTTCTGTACAACAGTGCCAGAGGTTCTTCCATGGCGATCCTGTGAGGAAGGCGAACCAGCTGTGTGTGAGCTGGAGGAAGAGGCTACAACACGAGCTGAAGAGGTGGTAGGTGGCACTGTAGGTTGGCCTAGGTCTTCAGTGTGTTTTTGTAACTCCACCACGTGCTTGGTCCGCACATGTTTCCACATATTTGTGGTATTGAGGTTGCTGACACTTTTCCCTCTTTTCACCTTCTGATTACACAGCTTGCATTTGACAAAGCAAATGTCATCTGCTACTGTGTCAAAAAAGGACCAGGTACTGCAAGTCTTGGGAGCGCCCGCTTTGGATTTTGGAAGAGCCATGCTCCTAATGGGTGCCGAAGTGGAGGCTACAGGCAACCAAGTCTGCCCCCTCCCTCTCCCTCCTTTTTGGGCCGTTTGGGGAATCTCTTCCTCAGAGCTGCTTCCACCACCTTCCTGTCCCTCACACCATGATGGGTCAAGGACCTCATCATCTACACCACCCTCTACAAACAACTGCTTCTCCTGGGTAGTCTCGACAGCACAGTACGCACCAGAAAGTGGCACCTGAGTCTCATCATCAGATGCGTACTGAGGTGTGCTGCTGACCATAGGCACTGGCCCACCCACCTCTTCAGATTCAGAGAGACAAAACGGTTGCGCATCACTGCATACTACCTCTTCTTCAAATTCTCGAATTCTGCTTGGCTGGCCCCCTCTTTCCAAGCCAAGAGATTCAGAGAACAGAAGTAGAGATGACTCCTGTCCAGGGCTCTCTGACTGCCTGGGCAATTTGGCAGGTGGTGAAGAGACAGATGGGTGCTCTTCAGTGCTCAGGACCTGAGAGGATCTGGAACTAATTGAAGTCAATGCGTTAGCTGCCATCCATCCGACAACGGCTTCAATTTGGTCCTCCCGCAGCAGTGGGGTACGGCTAGATCCTACAAAGCTGCGCATAAAGGATTGTTCCCTGGTAAAACTGGGGGATGCTGAGTCACTGGTGCCCGCAGCAGGCACAGAATGCCCACGTCCTCTCCCTGCAGGCACAGAATCCTCACGTCCTCTCCCTGCATAAACTCCACGCCCACGCCCACGACCACGACCACATGCCTTACTCCCTGCTTTCTTCAACTTGGTAGACTGATAAAGATAGGCAGAAAAGTACTAAGGGCTTAGTGTGCTTATTCCTGAACAGCTGCTAACAGGTATAAGAAACACTAATTTTATATAGTGTGGACTAGACTTTAATATGAGCTAATGTGACCTATACAACTGTGAAGTGGAGTGTTTGGCGAACTTTATTTAGGTTTTTTTTGTCACAAAAAGGCGCTGGATGTGCCCAAAGATGTAATACAGATAGTATCACAAACTTTTTGTAGCTATTACAATGCAGGAAGGTAACCTACAATGCAATAGATGAGGCTACAAAAAACAGGCTAATACTAATCTGGCTGGGGCTGCAGGGCACAATGCTGCAGAAAGGGTCCTCTATCTACTCCTATATAGTGTGTTTGGAACCAGTGTAGCTGAATACAGATGGAACCACCACACTAATAGGAGAAACCAGGAAAAATGATCAATTAGCAAAAAAGGACAATGTATGAGGCAGTGACGCACGCTGAGCGCACTACAACCAGACGTGGCTGAAGCACACACTACAGCGTGAGCTGCACTCACACACAGAGACCTTGCAGACAGCCGTGAACAGTGCAGATGCAGAGCACTGTGCACTAGTGCTGCAAGACAAAAAAAAAATTCTCTATCTACGCCTATATAGTGTGTTTGGAACCAATTTAGCTGAATACGGATGGAACCACCACACTAATAGGAGAAATCAGGAAAAATTATCAATTAGCAAAAAAGGACAATGTATGAGGCAGTGACGCACGCTGAGGGCTCTACGACTAGACGTGGCTGAAGCACACACTACAGGGTGAGCTGCACTCACACACAGAGACCTTGCAGACAGCGGTGAACAGTGCAGAGAACTGTGCACTAGCGCTGCAAGGCACAGCGATTTATAAAGTAGCTTGGGTAAAGCAGAATAGACCAAATAGGTAGCTAAAACTGTCCCTCAGAACAACAGCGTCCTATCCCTAACTGAATTCACAGCAGAGTGAGCTCAAAATGGCGGCGGCGACTTTTATAGTGCATCATGACATCATTTCAGCAGCCAATCACAGCCATGCCATTAGTTAACATGCCTACATGCCTAACAGGATGTGCCCACACTTCTTAGGATCCTCATTGGCTGAATAAAATGAAACTGGCTCATTGCATTATGGGAACTTCCGATTCCGGTATACGATATTCTAAAAGTATCGGAATTAAGTATCGGAATTCCGATACCGCGAATATCGGCCGATACCCGATATTTCAGTATCGGAATGCTCAACACTAGTTCTTAGTAACACTGTTTTTGATCAAAAATAGTATGAAAGCTATCCCACCAGCGACGAGGTGAACCTGTTCGGTATAGAACCTACTCGGTCTAATATTAAAAACCTTACCATGTGTCAAAGTTGACATCTGTGTGAATAAGGGTCCCAGTCCCAAACTAGGAACACCAGCCAAGGGAACCCTATTTTATTTAAATGCACTTGCTTTTTATTTATTTACAGCACGGTTTATTTTCATTTTGCTTCTTATAGGTTTTTCTGATTAATGGCCATTGTGAAACATGCATTTATGTGCTGCATGTATACCATTTTAAACCAAGCTCAAAGTTTGTGTTTTTCTCTTTGTATATTTTGCATTCTGTGCAAACCTGGGTGTGGCCTCCCTTCCTAGAGCTGGATAACACATTTAAAAACTCCCTTGGCTTATTCACACAGAGGTCAACTTTGACGCATGGTAAGGTTTTTAATATTAGAGTAGGTTCTATCCCGAACGGGTTCACCTTGTCATTGGTGGGATAGCTTTCATACTATTTTTGATCAAAAACAGTGTTACTAAGAACCCTATTTTATTTAAGTGCACTTGCTTTTTATTTATTTACAGCAGGGTTTATTTTCATTTTGCTTCTTGTAGGTTTTTCTAATGTTGAATATTAAGCTTCTTTTTTATCTCGCACTTGCCCTGGAATACAATCCAGCAGTAGAAGCATCTACTACACTTCCCTCCCAAGGCCATACACTTCACCAAGTGCCATATTACAGTGCTCATACCCCGGCAGCCCTATTTCCTACTCCAGGACATATACTCAAGCCTCGATTGATCATTGTCAGAAACTTGGCATCAAACACTTTGGAAAGTGGCACATTTTTTGGTGCAATGCTGAGTTGTGCGAAAATTTTGCAACTTTTGCCTTTTGTATGCCAGTTTTGGGCAACTCTACCAAATTGACCAGAGCAGGGGTGGGGTAGAGTTGTGTGGTTATGCCCACACATTAAATTCATCAATAGTGGCGGTGTTTTTATGCCAGAACTGTTACTCCAGTCCTTTACTGGAGTAACATTTCTGGCCAGGCACAAGAGGTGCACGCCACTTTACAGATGCACCGTGCGCATCTTATCCTGCATGCCTCTCATTAAGACTGGCATATGAAATTCAGGTTTTAATGCAATGGTGCCTCAATGTTTACGAAAATTAACAACTGCCCCTCCGGAAGCACAAGTACCTGACAAGTCGTCACAGAGACGATTTGTACAAATGTAATGGTGGATGTAGGTAAGCAACAGTAAAATGAGTATCTATAGATACTTGGGCAATAAAAACTAGGAATTGTACGTATGTATATGTTTTTCAAATACAGTAGAATGGGGGCAAGTTAATAGGCGGTAGAAAAACCTTATACTACATTTTCCTTGCAATCACCAGAGATACCAACTGCACCAACCACTGGCAAAATCATGGAAACGGTGTTGGTGAGGGAAGGTCTTGAGAGACAAATTTTCTATGATAAGACAACTCATTTAAAGGACCTTTAAACATCTCTATGGCTTGGAAATAAAAGTCTAATTGCTTTACAGTATAAGGTTTATATCTCATTCCCAAAAGATATTTTTACTTAATAACCTAGCACAAACACCACATGATAAAACCCATAAGAGCGCGCCTGCTTGCTAGTGATATTTATAACACCCCCTCCTGTGAGGTATTCCATTCAGCTGAGGTCTCACAACAAGACCAATGATTTATAGAGGCATCGCTACCCGGCACAGGCAATTACAGCGGAATATGAGGCTGGTTTTTACATAACACATCAAATAGTCATTAACTGCTTTAGTGGAATCCTGGAAATGCTCAGTAACATTTATCAATGGAAACTCGTGTAATCGCGAAAAGGAAATGTCTTCCTCTGCTGAAAGTATCTTTATGAAAATTAAGTGCAACACGGCATATTGGGAGAATATTGACTCTTTTTTCACAGGAAATAACAGGCTCAGGTCACCCTGGATATTCCACCAGCTACATTGTGACCATTGTACATAGTAGACTCTTACTACCCTAATACCATGAGAAATCCTTGCCCCTGTGATTACAATCTGGATCACATCAGTCCCTCACTGTGAGATTTAAAGTGAACCTTTGAATAAAATTGATATATCTTTTTAGCAATCAGATGGTTTTTTTTTCTCCAAATACGGGGTTTTAGAACCACTGAATAGACATACAGTGTATATTTAAGAAATGACATGCTGGCTAACAATAAGTACTACTAGAGGGAGTATAGGAGCTTACTTCATATTCCAATACATTAAAGGGGTTGTCCAACATTAAGATAAAAAATGGTGCCCATTGATTTATTAAAAATTATTAACAGTGGCATACTCACCTTCTAGCGCCCCCCAAGGTCCAGCACAGGCTACTCCGGAGGTCTCTGCGTTCTGTATCCAGAAGCGGTGCCTGCCCTGTTCAGAAGACCCATCACTGCTGCATTCTGTATATAGCTGTAGCGACCAGGTGACTAGAATAGCGCGTCACTAGTGAAACATGCAATGGTGCATTTTTCTAGCCATCTGAATGCTACAGAAAATAACAGGCTGCATTGGTGCTAGGAATTCCAAACATAGACCATTTCCTGTGCCACCCGATCAGTTTCCTGGCCTCTCAACCGGCCTTCGCTGGATCAGCGGGGTTGCCACCATTTATTGTTTTTATTCAATCCGTTGCTAAAAAAAAAAAAAAAGATTTAATTGTTGGACAACTGCTTTAAAGTAAATGATAACACTGTATGCCGTATAGGCACACCTCTGAACTCCTAAGCTCCCTCTTGTGGTCACTGCTGGCAGCCAGAACCAGAATGTTATCTTTTACATCCATGTTTCTGTAGGAAATTTAGAGTGCAGAAAGAAGGCTCCAACCATTATAAAAACTATTATAAAGAGAAGACATCTTGGGAATAAGAACCTAAAGACATTGAAATTAAAGAAACCGTTGTGATTTAAGTAGAAGATCTATACTGAAGAAATTGTACATGCTTTTACTGCCGATAAAGCAGAATTTTCCATTGCTGTCATAGATGTTGGTTCTTGTGTACTAAAGAAAGTCTTCGTTTCAGAACCAGATATATACAAAATTAAGTGCATAGGCTTCTCCCAGACAGCCCGGAGCTGCATATGTATGCATTTAGCTGTTGGATCACACAAAACACTTCCAAATATAATGACTTTGCATGCTGCAGTATCTAGATATTGATGTTATTCACTTGTTATAGTGCCTACTGGCATTTTGTTAACGCTTTTTCAGAACATCCATCCAGTGGCATAACTAGAGTCTGATGGGCCCAAGGCAAAATTTGGACCTGGGCCCCCACCTGCATGTTAATCACATGTATGGACCATTGAAGCATTCTAGATTCTGTAATGAAATACATGTTCGACCCCCATGCAATAATGTCCCTCATCTTGGGGCCCATCCTGGTATATTATTTCCTATCCTGGGCCCCTTAATGTAATAATATCCCTCATCATTGGCCCTTTCTTGTGAGAATGTCTCCCACCATGGCCTTTTCCTGTAATAATGTACCCCCATCCTACTGTGGCACCCTGCAATGTCAGGTGTCACAAATGTCTGCGAACTCTAATGGTGTGAGAAGCCTCTTGAAGCTCATCAAGAGAATGCCAAGAGTGTGCAAAGCAGTCATCAAAGCAAAAGGTGGCTACTTTGAAGAACCTAGAATATAAGACAAATTTTCAGTTGTTTCACACTTTTTTGTTAAGTATATAATTCCACATGTGTTAATTCATAGTTTTGATGCCTTCAGTGTGAATGTACAATTTTCATAGTCATGAAAATACAGAAAAATCTTTAAATGAGAAGGTGTGTCCAAACTTTTGGTCTGTACTGTACATGTAATTAGTGTAAGGGCTATTGTGAAGTCTGGTGGGTAGCAGCCCCTGCAGGAGAACTACTAAGCCTAGGAGAAGCAACCCTGCTCCACTGGGATTGAGTGGTGCAGGAGATCAAGGAGGCCAGCCAGTGCCTTTGCTGTGGTCGCTGTTGTGACTCCAGTGAAATCTATGCAGCCACATGGGACATAGTGTGCTGTGTGGTTCAAAAAGTGCCCAACTGTCAGAGAACGTCAATTACGGATCAGAGAGGAGGGATGTTGTGATTAGAGATGAGCGAATATGTTCGAAAAACGATCGCCAATTTAAAATTCAGCACGAATATGGCACATTCGGATTCGTGATTGGACACATAAGCATTTTTTCTTAAAATCTGCAAAATTTGGTAAAAAGTCAGTAAAAGTGCGGGAAATCATTGCGTTGTCACTGGAATAATTTTTTCACTTTGGCTAGGATAGTGGTGGTGTATGATGAGCGGGGGGGGACGTGTTTGATGAAAGGAGGCAGTGGGGAGAGCTCAGAGGAGCGACGTGCTTGTAATCTTTTTTTTTACCTAAGTTTATGTGTGCTAATTGCGGCTAGCCAATCAGGGCCCAGGAACCATCCTTAATGTCCAGACACAAGGGCTTGTGCCATTGGCTGCTGAAATCTCATGTCCTTCTCTATATAAAGAGCAGACATGTTCCTTTAGAGCCATTTTGTGACTATAAGAGATCAGAGAGGATACTCCTGGTCTGCTCCTGGATTCATGAGAGATTATAGCTAGTTAACTAGGCAGTTGCTTCTAAGTCAGATAGTTTAGATAGCTAGTGTCCTGTGTGGCTGTGAAATCGACCTTCAAGCAGATTTTTTTTTTTCTCGTGCCTTTAGTGAGGACCATACAAAGACAGCAGGGCACATTTCATAGAACTCTGATGTGCACTGCTTCTATTGTACTCCATGCATGAGTACACCTTTAAAAATCATTTTTTTTCTGTTTCTAACGTGATACAGCACACCATATCTCAACTTTTCAATTTGTGGCGCTGAAATTCAGTTGTGTGCAGAGTTGTTGCAGAGTAAAACATTATTTTTTTCAGCTGCTAACCTGATGCAGCATGCCATATCTCAACTTGCCCTTTTGTGGCGCTGAAATTCTGGTGTGTGCACAGTAAAAAAAACTATTTTTTTCTGTTGCTAGCGTAATACAGCAAGCTACATCTCACCTTGTCATTTTGTGGTGCTGAAATTCAGCTGTGTACAGACCTGTTGTAGAGTAAAAAAAAATATTTTTTTCTGTTGCTAATAGCATGCTCCTTCCACATTATCTGAGCAACATGAGTGGGGAAAAAGCGAAGTTGTGGTGGAAGGGGGAATAGGCTTGGTATTCAAGGTATACGTGGGCTACATGGTAATGTTAGTGAAAACACTAGGGAACCAACACCACCACGTCCTATCCAAACACAACTGACAACTTCTGTTACTGGACGGGCTGCTCCACTCCCTTTCTTTGGCAGCCGCACAGTGGTACGCCTTGTAGATGACGGCAAGAAAGAGCATGTGCTCCAATGGATGGCAAGCGCTGCATCAAGTGGTCTCTCCTACTCTTCCTCCTCCTCAACATGACACACAGTACAGTCCTCAGAGGTGGCACCCCAATTACCCTTGCTTCCCCCTGCGTCACAACTCTCCAACCGCCCAACTGACTGTATGGAACCACAGATGAGTGAGTCTGCACAGGTGTTCACACATTCTATGCCATGAGCATCAGAAGTGTACTCCAAAGATTCACAGAGTCTAGAGGAGGAAAGCATCTGCACCGATGCCCAAAATTTTTTTAGGTTGGATCTAGGGCAGGATGAAGTAGGGTCTGAGCAGCATCCTGACCCTCGTCACCAGACGTTAACCCCCAGGGGAAGGTGATCCTGATGAGACTCAGTTACCTGAAGCTCACGCGGACTGTACTGTGCCGTCAGGGCAGGAAGAGGAGTAGAATGACTCTCAGGGCGAGGAATGGGATAACAGAGGATGATGATGAGGTTGTAGATCCCACTGGGTGTGAACCCAAGGCACGAAGCTGAGTAGGTCATTTGAGAAGGTTTAGGAGGAGGAAGACGAGGAGGTTACGTTGCGCCCTACGGCACAGTCACGGAGCGATGCAACCACAACGAGCACTGCATCCTTAGCCACAACTGTGGCTGTGGCCAGCAGCGGTCACGGGTCTGCAGCTCACAGGGGCAACAAAGGTTGCCTAGCCTAGGCTTTTTTTGACACCGCAAGGGATGAGCCAACTCACATTATCTGACAACTTTGCAAAATAAAAATCAGCAGAGGGAAAAAGTGCAATATTTTGACTACTACATGCATGAACCTTCACATACGCAATCAACATGCATTACTCTGGCAATCTCAATGCGATAAAATGCAGACCAGCTAACCTCAACAACCATCCGCTGTCCCATCAACTGCATCTGCTGCTTCTTCCTCCTCTTCTGTTACCAAGCTAAGTATTGTCACGCAGGTCTCCGACCGCAAAACCTCCATTTGTTTAACCACTCCAGTCAGGCTGAGTGACAGCCCGTCAGCTGTAACAGAAGTGGACATGCCTGCTATTTTTGACCGATCTCAGAGAATGAGCACACCACAACTTTATCAATCCACCGTAACATCTCTGCCTGCACCTTACTCACGGTCCAGCAGTTTGTCCGGTTCACCGTACTCCGCCCTCTCTCAGCACTGCAGCCAGCCGTCGGTCCCACAGTTGGGGTCACGTAAAAGATTGTTTCCTCCTACACATGCCAAAGCTAAGAGGTTGAACTCCACCATCTCCAATCTGTTGGCCATGGAAATGCTGTCTTTCTGCCTGGTAGATACAGATGGTTTCCGAAAGCTGATGGCCGTTGCAATCCCCCGGTACTAGTTGCCCAGTCACCATTACTTCTCTAAGAAAGCTGTGCTTATGCTACACCAGCACGTTGCAGACAACATCACCCGCTCCTTGACTAAATCTATGTCTGCCAGGGTGCATTTCACCACAGACACTGGGATGAGTAAGCATGGCCAGGGGCGTTACATCTCACTGACTGGGCACTGAGTGAATCTGATGGCTGTGGGGGCAGGCTGGGAAGGGGCTGCTCCACGAGTCTTGGAATCCCCAAGGCTTACTGGACAAACCTCTGTATTTCATACTTCCTCTACTGCTTTTGCTTAATCCACCTGCGCACTCAACCTCTGCCTTAATGAGACACACGTTCCAACAGTGCAGAGAGAATCCCCACCACCTACGTACTGCGCAGCCAGGGCTCACCGCAATCAGGCAGTGTTAATATTAATATGCCTTGGAGATCGCAGTCATACAGCTGAAGAGTTGTGGTCAGCTCTCCAGGCTGAGTTTGAGCAATGGCTGTCTCCTCTGAACCTGGATCCAGGGAAGAAAATAGTGCGAACCTGGTGGCGACCATACACCGAGGCAAGCTCACACACGTGCCTTGCATGGCTCATGTCCTCAACCTGGTGGTACAGCGATTTCTCCGCCACTATCCTGGCGTGGATGAGCTGCTGCAGAAAGCACGGAAGCTATGTGCTCATTTCTGCCGTTGGCACCCCTCAGATCATTGACTTGCATCTATACAGAGGTCTTTGTCCATGCCAGTTAACAGGTTGATATGCAATGTGCTGACATGGTGGAATTCCACTCTGCACATGTTGCAGCGACTGTGGAAGCAGCAATGAGCCCTGACGCAGTATGTCATGATGTATGGCCTGGGCAATACAGACTTGGGGCATATGACGATTACGAAGTGGGCACAAATTAAGGACCTCTGCACCACTCTGCACAGTTTTGAAATGGCTAATTAGATGGTTAGCACTGACAATGCCGTCATCAGCATCATTATTCCGGTTATCTACATGCTGGAGCAGATTTTGAATAGCCTGAGGAAGGAGGTGGTGGTCCCAGAGTAAGAGGAGCATGCGAAAGGGATAAGAATGTCTCAAAGTTCCAGACTGCCATCAGACAGGTTGGTGCCAAGGGAGGGTGGTTTACAGCGATCGAGGTGGGCTGGTGATACCTGACAAACTGTTAGTGAAAGTGCAGGAGCCGAGGAAGAAATGGAGGAAGAAGAGATGATAGGCGAGCAACAGTCAGGAGATGAAGAGGACAATCATCCTCCCTCTGTTGTTCGTGGTTGGCGGGAGGGGATGGGAGAAACAAGCATCAGTGTTACCCAGCCACCAACACAGCTTGAGTTTGGACCTCATTGAAGATATGAATGCCTTTTTGCTGCACTATCTGAAACATGATTCCCGTATAATTATAATTCAAAATAGTTCTGACTACTGGGCTGCCACTCTGTTAGATCCACATTATAAGAGTAAATTTTGCCAGATGCTTCCCGCCCTGAAAAGGGACCCGCAAATGCTGGAGTATCGAAACACGCTTTTACACAACCTTAAGGCTATGTAAAACAGTCTGCCATGCAAAGCAATGTGAATTCGGATGTGCTGTGCACATGATGCGCTAATTTGCGCGCCGAATTCGCATTGCGCTGCAAAACGCAGCATGACCATTTCTACTGCGATTACGCTGCAAATTCGCGGCCATTGAGGAACATTGAAACGCAGCAAACCCGCAGGTATATGTGGATTTGCTGCATTTCAAGTAAATTCAATGGCCGCGAATTTGCAGCGTAATCGCGGTGCGTGTGGTACCTGGGATGAATGGGAGACTACAACTCCTCTTCATCCCGGCTACCACGTGGTGAACAAAAGAAATAAAAAGGTTAAAAATAAACAAAACCTGTATATTCACCTCTCCGGCGGCCCCCGGTCTGCTCTCCGGTCTCCTCAGGTCTGCTCCCGGCCGCGTCTTCTCTCTTCAGCGTCCCGCAGTGTACTGTGAGGACCTGCGGTGACATCATTTAATCACCTGATGGTCACGTGACCGCTGACGTAGGCGGTCAGGTGATGGTCGCGTGACCATCAGCTGACTAAATGACGTCACCGCAGGTCCTGACAGTACACTGCGGGACGCTGAAGAGAGAAGACGCGGCCGGGAGCAGACTGGAGGAGACCGGAGAGCAGACCGGGGGCCGCCAGAGAGGTGAATATACAGGGTTTTTTTTATTTTTAACATTTTAATTCTTTTTTTTTACTATAGATGCTGCATTTAAAGCATCTAAGTTGCTTTAAATGTGTGTGATCAACTTGTCAAGCACTTTTCCAAGTGATGCTCAAAATCGCTTGGAAAAGTGCTTGAAAAAATGCATGCGAAAACGCATGTAAAAACGCTGAAAAAACGCTTCTCTCTGGCAGAAAAAACGCATGTAAATCTGCATGCATTTTTTTCTGCCAGAGAGAGGCAAAAACGCTCTGCATCAAATCTGCTATGTGGGCACATAGCCTATGAGAGGTTTTCCCCAGGACAGCAGTGAGGCACACAGTGTGCATCACAGCTCTAGACTTTTAACCTCTGGCACGTCAATTCGTCAACGCCAAAACATTAGCAGCAGCAGTGTAAGTGGCAGAAGCAATTTCTGTGAGTCCTTTCACACATTTTTTACACCAGCTCGTGCACCAGCACAAAAGAGTACAAGTCTGACACGTGGTGAACGACTGAAGAGGATGGTGGAGGAGTATCTAGAGCTAAATATCAATACCATCAGGGGGAATTTGGACCCTTTTACATTTTGGTCTTCAAAAATAGATGAGTGGCATGAGCTCACCTGTCATGCCTTAGAGGTTTTATCATGCCCGGCAGCCAGGGCTTTCTCAAAACGTGTCTTCAGCACTGCTGGTGGTGTCCTGATGGATAAGCGTAGCCAGCTGTCCCCTGAAAGTGTAGACCACCTAACTTTCATCAAGATGAAAACTTCATGGATCTCCAAGGACTTTTGCACCCCAATCGCAGACTGTACAGACTAGGCGATGTTGTAGTTTTTAGTGTGCTACATTAATCTCGCATAATTGCAGTCTGTGATATCTTTAGTGTGGCTTCTGTGCCTGCTGTTACTGCTGCTGCAGATGTTAACACAAATTTTTGGAAATATGAAGATTCCTGGTTGGGTCTCCATCTGCTGGGTTGGCTGTAGTGGAAGAGGTGTCAGTCCTAATTATACTATTTCTACTGTACTGAAATTTATGCCACTTTGGTGGTGTCGGCCCTTAATATTTGGAAATGTGGAGACTCTTGATTGGGTCTCTAGCTCCTGGATTGGCTGTAGTAGAAGGAGGGTCAGTCCCCATTATACTAGCTCTACTCTACTGAAATTGATGTCACTTAGGTGGTGTCAGTCCCTAATTTAGGGAAATGTGAACACTCCTAGTTGGGTCTCCATCTGCTGGGTTGGCTGTTGTGGAAAAAGTGTCGGTTCCCATTATACTAGTTCTACTCTATTGAAATTGATGCCACTTTGGTGGTGTCAGTCCCAAAATTTTGGAAATGGGGAAACTCCTGGTTGGGTTTCCTTCATGTGTGTTGCCTGTAGCAGTAGGCATCCCAGACTGTCAGGCCTCCACTCACTTTCAGTCAACTACCCGTGTTACTATCCTTAAATTTTTGTACCAATACGAATCTATGAAACTGATTTTTCTGCCATCTGAGTGTGGCTGAGCATAAAAGCAGGTTGAGCTGTTGCATGTGGTATCAGGGCTCACAGAGTTAGAACCCTCCTGTTTGTTTTTTCCATCCTGTGTTTTGCGGTCACGTGACAACCTGCCTTTATATTCCAGCTCCGCCCTTTTGGCTGTGCTGGACTTCAGTGTTGTTTGACTGTTTTTTCTAGCCAGGTGCTTCAGTGCCTATCTCTGTCAGTTCGCTTGGTCCTTCTGGGACCTCTAGTTGCTTTTTGTCAGTTTGTCTTTTTGTGTTCTGCAACAACTTCTCTGTTTAGGAGGTTTCCCATTTTTGTTCTAGTCCTTTTAGGGACCCCTCCCCTTATGCTATAGGTCTTCGTTCAGACTAGCCAAGGACTAAGGCGGGTCTGTTCGCTAGGAACAGGCAGCCCCCTACATCATAGGGATTCAGCTTAGTCTTACTGTAGGGACAGTTTTCCCCTATCTTTCCTTAGTACTTGATGCAGATCATAACACACAGCACAGCAGACCTACACAGATCACTCACCCACCTCGTCTTAATTTGAAGTTCAATTCAAAGCTGTAAATGCTGGCCCAGACCCTGATACCTCATGCATGGTCCATGGCTGATTGCTGCTGTTCCATTATAAAATTGGTACTGTGGGTCAATTGAGGCCACTTTCCTGGTGTCTGCCCCTAATTTGATCTGTTTTGGCAGCTTTTGAGCCTGTTTGAAGGTGTTGTCTATGCTTTTGGTTTTGCCTCCCATTGAAACCAATGGGGTTCAGAAATGTTCGACGAATATTCTACGAATTAATCGGCAAATATTGCAAATTCGGCGATTGTGAACCGAACTGAACATTGAAATGTTCGCTCATCTCTTGTCATGATACGATCCTTAATTGCCACCAGTGGGAAGAGAGTTGAGGTACTTTCCTTTAACCGGTTCCCGACCGCCCACTGTAGATAAACGTCGGCGCTTGCCGGGCTCTGTGCAGTGCCGACGTTTAAAAACGGTGGGTGGTCTCGCAGTGCTCAGGACCCCCAGGGTCCTGCAAGCACTGCGATTCCGGTGCAGAGCGTTAGCTCTGACAGGGTACATCATCGGGACCTGATTAGATCAGGTCCCAGTGATGTTAACCCTTTGCTGTCTTCTATATGCTGTGATCTATAGTGATCGCGGCATATAGGAGACAGCAGGAAGAGAGGGGGTCGTCTTACTTACCTCCGAAGACCTCCGTTTTGTTTGAGGACCTGGGGTTGCTATGGCAGCTGGAGGTCACATGACCGCCTCCAGCTCTGCCATATATGGTGTCCTTCCTGTCTGGCTTCAGCTTGTATGTAGCTGAAGTCAGACAGGAGACTCTGACTGAAACAGTCAGTGAAGATCTCATATAATGTAATATATGTGTATTACATTACATGAGATCAGTGATCAGAAAAATAAAAATTAATGTCCCATACAGGGACTAAGTAAAAATGTAAAAAAAAGTAAAAAAAAAGTTTTTAAACTATTAAAAAAAAAAATCACAAAATAAATAAAAATAAATAAATAAAATATTAAACCAATAAATCCGTAAATTATTACAAAACCAAAAAAAGTACACATATTTGGTATCGCCGCGTCCGAAACAACCCGAGCTATAAAACTGTCACACTAATTAACTCCTTCTGTGCACACCGTAATAAAAATAAATAAAAAACGGAGCAAAAAAATATGCTTTTTCATCATATCGCCAAACAAAAAGTGGAAAAAAATGTGATCAAAAAGCAGAATAGAAATAAAAATGGTACCACTGAAAACGTCATCTTGTTCCGCAAAAAAAGCCGCCATAAAGCTCCATCAGCCAAAAAATAAAAAAGTTATAGCGCTCAGAATAAAGCAATGCAAAAAAAATATTTTTTTTTCTATAAAATTGTTTTATTGTGTAAAAGCGCCAAAACATAAAAAAAATACAGTAAGTGTAGTATCGCTGTAAACGTACTGACCCGAAGAATAACGCTGCCTGATCACTTTTACCACACGCAGAACGGCATAAAAAAAAACTCAAAAAACAATTCCTGAAGTGTTTGTTTTTGTTAACTTTACCTCCCAAAAAACGGAATAGAAGGCGATCAAAAAATGTCACGTGCCCAAAAATGGTTCCAATAAAAATTTCAACTCGTCCCGCAAAAAACAAGCCATCACATGACTCTATCGGTCGAAATATGGAAAAATTATAGCTCTCAAAATATGGTGATGCAAAAACTAGATTTTGCAAAAAAAGCGTATTTTAGTGTGTGACAGCTGTCAGTCATAAAAACCCGATTTAAATCTGGTATCTCTGTAATCGCACCGACCTGAAGAATAAAGTAATCTAATCAGTTATATCACACTAGGAACGGCATAAAAAATAAATAAAACAAATATTATTCACCTGCTACTGATTTGTTTATTATGTCTCCCAAAGATCCCAGTAAGGCTCTGCTCACATTTATCCTGTGCTCTGCGCTGAGCACTTACACCAGAGTTTCCGTGTAAATCTCTGAAATACGTGATTCAGCCAGAACCCATGATGGAAGATTCCCTGTAATGAGGCAGATATAGGCCACTGTGGATGCCGTCTAGCCTGGGATCCCACGGTGTCATTTGTTTTAGGCGTGCATAAAAGTGCGGTTGGCCACAGTTTTGTGCACTTCTGAAAAAAAGGACACCACTAAACAGAGGCCAGACGGAGTCCAGAGTAACTCTGCTGCCTCATTACAGTGAATGGATCCTGCAGGGGTTTCATCTGAATTACATCACTTGGAAAATTAGATGGAAACCCCGATGTAAGTGCTCAGCCTAGAGCGCCGGATAAATGTTACGTAAAATGTTCCCAATAAAAGCTTCAACTCAGTCCTCAAAAAAAGCTAGTCCCCACTCAGGTCCATCATCTGTTAAAAATATAAGGGACTTCCAAGTTACTGGTAGCAGAAAGGCTCTGGAAAAGCAAAATGGTCCTTGCCCCCCAAAAGAAATTCAGAAAATTTTGTGCTCCCAAATCCAAATGCCTATTCTACAATAATTTGTTCTCCAATTGTCAAATAGCGCTCCTTCCCCCTCAAATCTCACCGTATGGCTAAGTGGTACGATACAGCCACATATGGGGTATTGACACTTTTAGAAGAAATTGTGTGACACATTTCGGCACCATTTTTACCCATTGCCCTGTGTGAAAATGTAAAATCTGAGGGTAAAACATTTTTTTGTGGTAAAAATATAATTGTGATTTTTTCACTGCCCAATGGTATAAATTTAAAAATTAAAAAATGCTCACTACTTCCCTAGATGAATTCCTTGAGAGGTGTAGTTTACAAAATGGGGTCACTTGTGGGGGTTTCTGCTGTTTTGGCATGTCAGCGACTTTTCAAATGTGACATGGTGTCTGCAACCTATCCCAGCCAACATAGCGCTTCTTTCTCTTCCGAACCCTGCCGTACACCAAAGCAGTGGTTTTCCCCCACATATGGGGTATCGGCGTACTCAGGAGAAATTGTACAACAAATTTCATGGTGCAATTTATCCTGTTACCCTTATGATAATGCAAAATTAGGGAATGAAAAACACTTTTTATGGGAAAAATGTGAAAATTTTATTTTTACGGCTCAATATTATAAACTTCTGTGAAGCAGCTGGGGGTGCAAGGTGCTCACCACACATCTAGATAAGTTCCCTAAGGGGTATAGTTTCCAAAATGGTGGCACTTGTGGGGGGTTTCCACTGTTTAGGCACATTAGGGGCTCCCCAAATGTGACATGGCGTCCACTAATTATTCAAACAAATTTTACATTCAAAAAGTCAAATGGCGCTCCTTCCCTTTCAAACCCTGCCATGTGCCCAAACAGTAATTTGCCTCCACATATGGGGTATCGGCGTGTTCAGGAGAAATTGCACAACAAATTTCATGGTGCAATTTATCCTGTTACCCTTATGATAATACAAAATTAGGGAATGAAAAACATTTTTTGAGGGAAAAATGTGAAAATTTTATTTTTACGGCTCAATATTATAAACTTCTGTGAAGCAGCTGGGGGTGCAAGGTGCTCACCACACATCTAGATAAGTTCTCTAAGGGGTCTAGTTTCCAAAATGGTGGCACTTGTGGGGGGTTTCCGCTGTTTAGGCACATTAGGGGCTCCCCAAATGTGACATGGCGTCCGCTAATTATTCAAACAAATTTTACATTCAAAAAGTCAAATGGCGCTCCTTCCCTTTCAAACCCTGCCATGTGCCCAAACAGTAATTTGCCTCCACATATGGGGTATTGGCGTGTTCAGGAGAAATTGCACAACAAATTTCATGGTGCAATTTATCCTGTTACCCTTATGATAATACAAAATTAGGGTATGAAAAACATTTTTTGAGGGAAAAATGTGAAAATTTTATTTTTACGGCTCAATATTATAAACTTCTGTGAAGCAGCTGGGGGTGCAAGGTGCTCACCACACATCTAGATAAGTTCCCTAAGGGGTCTAGTTTCCAAAATGGTGGCACTTGTGGGGGGTTTCCACTGTTTAGGCACATTAGGGGCTCCCCAAATGTGACATGGCGTCCGCTAATTATTCAAACAAATTTTACATTCAAAAAGTCAAATGGCGCTCCTTCCCTTTCAAACCCTGCCATGTGCCCAAACAGTAATTTGCCTCCACATATGGGGTATCAGCGTGTTCAGGAGAAATTGCATAACAAATTTCATGGTGCAATTTATCCTATTACCCTTATGATAATGCAAAATTAAGGGATGAAAAACGGTTTTGTGGGAAAAATGTGAAAATTGTATTTTTACAGCTCAATATTATAAACTTCTGTGAAGCACCTTGGGGTTCAAGGTGCTCACCACACATCTAGATAAGTTCCCTAAGGGGTCTAGTTTCCAAAATGGTGTCACTTGTGGGGGGTTTCCACTGTTAAGGCACATCAGGAGCTCTCCAAACGCAACATGGCGTCCGCTAATTATTCAGACATATTTTACATTCAAAAAGTCTAATGGCGCTCCTATCCCTTCCAAACCCTGCCTTGCGCCCAAACAGTGGTTTTCCCTCACATATGGGGTATCAGCACGCTCAAGAGAAATTGCACAAAAAAATTTGGAGTCCATTTTTTCATGTTACCCCTGTGAAAATAAAAAAATTGGGTCTAAAGTAACATTTTTGTGAAAAAAGTTAAATGTTAATTTTTTTCTTCCACATTCCAAAAATTCCTGTGAAGCACCTGAAGGATTAATAAAGTTCTTGAATGTGTTTTTGAGCACCTTGAGGGGTGCAGTTTTTAGAATGGTGTCACTTTTGGGTATTTTCTGTCATAAAGACCCCTCAAAGTGACTTCAAATATGATGTGGTCCCTAAAAAAATGTTTTTGTAAATTTTGTTGGAAAAATGAGAAATCGCTGGTCAACTTTTAACCCTTATAGCTCCCTAACAAAAAAAAATTTGGGTTCCAAAATTGTGCTGATGTAAAGTAGACATGTGGGAAATGTTATTTATTAACTATTTTGTGTGACATATCTCTCTGATTTAAGGGCATGAAAATTCAAAGTTTGAAAATTGCAAAATTTTCAAAATTTTCACCAAATTTCCGATTTTTTCACAAATAAACGCAAGTGATATCGAAGAAATTTTACCACTATCATGAAGTACAATATGTCACGAAAAAACAATCTCAGAATCAGGGGAATACGTTGAAGCGTTCCAGGGTAATTACTTCATAAACTGGCAGTGGTCAGAATTGAAAAAATTGGCCCGGTCACGAAGGCAAAAACAGGCTCTGGCGCGAAGTGGTTAAGGCTGTGGTGCCCCTTCCTAAAACAATTTCCTCTATCCTGGGTCCCTCCCTGATATAATGTCCACCATCCTGGACCCCATCCAGTAATAATGTCCCCCGTTCTTCTGCTATTCTCCAATACATTTTTAAAATAAAAGGTTCTTCATATCTTCCCCCTTCTTACCTTGCAGCAATATCTACACAAAGGGGCATTTTTATTAGTGTATTTTAATTGAAAAATTGTTTTGTGAGATCTCACAATGAGATTTTTATTTATTCAATAGACAAACACTTTAGAGGCACATGTGCTGCCGATTGGCTGTAAATATTATTGGTGCTTTTGAAATTTTTTGGTTGGTACTTATGGGGCACAGTGGCTTTCACTAATATAACAGGGATTTACGGGCAGCATGTATCAAGCACTGGCTGTATGATTTCAGCCATGTTTGACTCTGAAAGGCTGCGGCATTTCAGAGAAAAACATGTTTTAAAAGCCACGAAGGACCAAGTCGCACAGGATACAAGTCAAAATTGTCGGTTCTGGCAGATTTTCTGCACATGCTTGACAGTAACTGATAGGTCTCTCTCTATACACACACAGGTAGAGAGACCTGTCACTCAGGGGTAATGGGCAGGCAGAAGCCGCTAGGGACCTGCCTTTCCAAGTAGTCTCCCATTCGACTTGGTCCTCAGTGGCTTTTAAAGTATGTTTTTTTCTCAAACATAGCTGGCTGAAATCATACAGCCAGTGCCAGATATAGATCCTGTCCATGGATCGAGCAGCATGTATCCGCTGTCAAGTTCCCTTTAAAAGCTCCCCAAATAAAAAGCTGATAATGGGTGCCTACTTTTTGCTATTTGAGCGCATCCCACCAGAAAAACTGCTTGGAGTACCATGATTTCCCAGGAGTGACATTGTGATCCTTTGGTTTTCCTTTATACTAAATGTATCAACACTTCCAGAGCACCTGGCCGCCCAGGAGAGTGTGCAAATCTCCCAGACACCACAGAAGACTACCAGTTGGTTGTGCTTTCTGGTGGCTTTATGTGTGTGGCACCCAGATGCTTCATAAACAGTCTGAGTCCTCGTGCCTAAATACACATTCATGAAGTATGGAAGAGGTGTGAAAGTGGTATAGTTCCAGAAGGTGTGGCTATGCTAAGATAATTTACAATGCAGCAATCTCCAATCGAGTATGCCTTACAAACACATTTTAAACCCTTGCAAGAAACACCTAACATTTGAAACATTTTTCAATGGTTTTTTGAAGCTCCATATATAAGCCAGTGGGAAAGATGTCAAACTTAGAGCATGCAGAAAAAAACACCAATGGCCACCAAAATGTCAAAAATGGAAAAAATCTAAATGCTGTGTATGTACAGTCATGGCCAAAAGTTTTGAGAATGACACCAAAATTATATTTTCACATGATCTGCTGGCCTCTGGTTTTTATTAGTGTTTGTCTGATGTTTATATCACATACAGAAATATAATTGCAATCATATTATGAGTACCAATAGGTTATATTGACAGTTAGAATAATTTAATGCAGCAAGTCAATATTTGCAGTGTTGCCCCTTCTTCTTCAAGACCTCTGTAATTCTCCCTGGCATGCTCTCAATCAACTTTTGGACCAAATCCTGACTGATAGCAGTCCATTCTTGCATAATCAATGCTTGCATTTTGCCAGAATTTGTTGGTTTTTGTTTGTCCACCCGTCTCTTGATGATTGACCACAAGTTCTCAATGGGATTAAGATCTGGGGAGTTTCCAGGCCATGGACCCAAAATCTCTATGTTTTGTTCCATGAGCCATTTAGTTATCACCTTTGCTTTATGGCAAGGTGCTCCATCATGCTGGAAAAGGCATTGTTGGGCGCCAAACTGCTTTTGGACGGTTGGGAGAAGTTGCTCTTGGAGGACATTCTGGTACCATTCTTTATTCATGGCTGTGTTTTTAGGCAAGACTGTGAGTGAGCCGATTCCCTTGGCTGAGAAGCAACCCCACACATGAATGGTTTCAGGATGCTTTACAGTTGGCATGAGACAAGACTGGTGGTAGCGCTCACCTCTTCTTCTCCGAATAAGCTGTTTTCCAGATGTCCCAAACAATCGAAAAGGGGATTCATCAGAGAAAATGACTTTGCCCCAGTCCTCAGCAGTCCACTCCCTGTACCTTTTGCAGAATATCAGTCGGCCCCTGATGTTTTTTTCTGGAGAGAAGTGGCTTCTTTGCTGCCCTCCTTGAAACCAGCCCTTGCTCAAAGAGTCTCCGCCTCACAGTGCGTGCAGAAGCACTCACACCAGCCTGCTGCCATTCCTGAGCAAGCTCGGCACTGCTGGTAGTCCGATCCCGCAGCTGAAACAGTTTTAAGATACGGTCCTGGCGCTTGCTGGTCTTTCTTGGGCACCCTGGAGCCTTTTTGACAACAATGGAAGCTCTCTCCTTGAAGTTCTTGATGATGCGATAGATTGTTGACTGAGGTGCAATCTTTGTAGCTGCCATACTCTTCCCTGTTAGGCCATTTTTGTGCAGTGCAATGATGGCTGCACGTGTTTCTTTAGAGATAACCATGGTTAACTGAAGAGAAACAATGATACCAAGAACCAGCCTCCTTTTAAAGTGTCCAGTGATGTCATTCTTACTTAATCATGACTGATTGATCGCCAGCCCTGTCCTCATCAACACCCACACCTGTGTTAATGGATCAATCACTAAAACGATGTTAGCTGCTCCTTTTAAGGCAGGACTGCAATGATGTTGAAATGTGTTTTGGGGGTTAAAGTTCATTTTCTGGGCAAATATTGACTTTGCAAGTACAGTAATTGCTGTTAAGCTGATCACTCTGACATTCAGGAGTATATGCAAATTGCCATTACAAAAAATGAAGCAGTAAACTTTGGAAAAATTACTATTTGTCTCATTCTCAATACTTTTGGCCATAACTGTACAGTAATGGGCAAAAATTTTGAGACTAACACAAGTTTTAGTTTTCACAAAGTTTGCAGCTTCAGTGGTTTCAGATCTTTTAGTCAGATGCTACTGTGTTTACTAAAGTACAATTATCAGCATTTCATATGTTTTTAAAATTTTATTCACAAATACATCAAGTTTATGCAAGGCTATGTGCCCACGATGCAGAAATGCTCCGGATTTTTTTCTGAGCGTTTCTGCATCTCCCTGGCAGAAAAAAACGCAGGCGGATTGTACATGCGTTTTCCTGCCAGGGACATGCGGATGTGAAGCGTTCTTCACATGCATTTCCGCATGCGGGTTGACAAGCTTGTCAACTTGGTCACACTATTTAAATCCATGTAACCGGCATGGATTTATATAGTGTAACCTTAAAGAATGGTTAAAAATAAAAAAATAAATCTATACTTACCTTCTGATGGCCCTCGGAATCTTGCTTCGCTCCGTTCTCCCTTGTCGGCAGCTTGCGGTACACTGAAGGACCTGCCGTCACATGACTATGACGTCAGCGCAGGTCCTTCAGTCCATCGCCAGTTGCCGGAATGGGAGGACGAGCGCAGCGGGGGCCATCAGAAGGTAAATATAACATTTATTTTTTATTTTATTCTTTTTTTCACAGGTTCTATGGTACCCGGGTCCAGAGGAGAGTCTCCTGTCCTCCACACACGGGTACCATCCGCACATTGAAACGCTTGGATTCCGCATCTACATATGCAGTGATGCGTAATCCATGCGTTTCAATGCAAGTCAATGGCGGTGAAAACACAGCACTTCCGCAAAATAATTGGTAGTACTGCGTTTTTTTCCGCAATGATAATCCGCAGCAGAAATTTCCGCAGCGTGTGCACAGCACATGCAGATTATCATTGGGGAACATGGCAGGCCTTCTACCATGCGTTTTTTAAGCGTTTCTGCAGCGTTTTTGCCGCTGCGGAAACACTTAAAAAATGCATCATGGGCACACAGCCTAAAGAAAGACTTGATATTTATAGTGTTAACCCTTATTTTTGAAGACTTCTTCAATTCGCCCCAGAATGTTGGATATCAACTTCTGGGCCAAATCCTGACTGATGACAACCCATTCTTGTCTAATCAGTGCTTGGAGTTTATCACAATTTCTGTGTTTTTGATTGTCCACCTGCTTTTTGAGGATTGACCACAGGTTCTCAATGGGACTCAGATCTGGGGAGTTTCCTGTCATGGATCCAAACTTGTTAATGTTTTCTTCACTGAGCCATTTAGTTATCACTTTTGCCTTGTGACATGATGCTCCACCATGCTGGAATAAGCATTGTTCATCACTAAATTGCCCCTGAATCGTTGGGTTATGTTACCCTTGAAGTATGTTTAGATGCCATTCTTTATTCATGGCAAAACTGTGAGTGAGCTCACTCCATAAGAGGGAAAGTCACCCCACTCATGACTGGTCTCAAGATGCTTTATTGTTGGCATGACACAGGACTCATGGTAGTGTTTCGCCCCCGGTGGGGCCTTACTGTCTAGGGCAGTATATATGTAAATTACGGTGGCTGGCCCAGGGCGGACAGTGTGCCAAAAAAAGGGGGTTTAATAAAATGAAAATAAAAGTTTGTGACGCCACCTGTGGATTCTGGTAAGAGGTTACCAGCGCTGCGACAGTCCACTGAGGGTGATGTTAGGGGCAGCTTTGATGGAACGGCTCCCCACAGGTGGAGCAGGCCTCAGGGCAGTGTCGAATGAATGGAGGTGGTGCGCTGGGCATTGTGGTGCAGGTAGGGAATGATGGCGCAGCCGGAGTAACGGACAGAGACAGGGGGTTTTGCTTTGTTACCTTTACTGGTACAGCTTGTAGATATGGTCCAGGGTACTCTAGGTGAAGGGCGCACTTTTGGACTTCTCCCCAGTGAGTGGCTATAAGGCCTCCTCTTCCGTGTCTGTCTCTGTGTAAGCTCCTGGCCAGCCTGCAACTGTGCCTAGCTTATGTGTCTTGCTTTTTCTACTCCACCTGTTGCTCTGAAGTAGGACCTCCGGTTGGTAACCACTTTCCCAGGACGTCGGGGCCTTTGTGGTACCTGGTCCTGTGAATCTAGCTTCAGGTCTGCCAGGGACTTGTAGTCCTCTTGGGATTTCGGTTAACCCTACTGGGTGCGAAGGGTCCCTGTAGGCTCGGATCCGGTGTCTGGTAAATATACTGGGGTGAGCCTGGTATGCTCCTCTGCTCCCTTTATCACTCCTTCTCTCCTCGCCGTCGGCCACGCTCGGGGCCTTCACTACAAGGCAGCTGGCGTGCTGCGTCTTCACCGATCTCTGAGCGTCGGCACGCTCTCTGTCTGGCTTCAGAGCTGCTGGAGGCCTAGCTTGCCTCTAACAGCAGCCTGTGTGCTGCTCACTGTCTGAGCACACTGCAACACAAATCTGACTTGGACTGAAGACTCTGACTAATCTCCAACTCAGACTCAGACTCAGCGCTCCCTCTGCTGGTATGAGGTGGAAGGTGGAGGTGTTTGAATGTAGTGAGGGCCTCTTGTGGAGAAATCCAGCCATGCACCCTTCTGGGTTCAGTGGCACCAAGCGCAGCAGGGCGCCACATTCCCCCCTAGTAAAACACAGTACTCCCGGACTGAAGCATTTTTTCGAAAAACAGGTTAACAATAATAACTCTTCTCTTTACGGGAGGCACTTACTTGAACGTTACATAAGAAAACATTAATAAAAATAAATATATGTACAATAGTTAGAGTTTTTTCAAGAAAGTTCCTGCACCAGGGTGCAACAGTAGTAGCATGAGGGAACCGCTCCAAACCCTCAACGTAGGCCTTGGGCGTGGCTGCAGGGCATAAGTGATCCAGGTAATGGACCACGTCTTCTGCCACGCCTAACGGGTTTTTGTTCAGTGGCCAACGACAAGGCACTCCAGGGAGTGCAATTATTTACATGGAACAGTTTTTGGGCTGCTCACAGTCCTCAGCCTCAGAGTTCTTTATGTACCCTTATGGGTAACTAGAGATAAAGTTAAGTGTCCATGTCACTTAAATTGTCCATTTGCAAGCCAAAAACACATCAATAATTAAATACATGACAATTTTACAATAATAACATACCCCAGGGGTAACTATTTATACAATCAGAATTTCCTTCTTCATTCTCTATATCGACCAGGGGTCTGACCTTTGGTACTACGTGTGGACCTGCATGGTACTGGAATGCGTGTGGTACTGGTATTCGCACTACTTCCCATTCTGTCAGTACTAGGTGTGGAGGGGCTACAAGACTGCCTTTACCTCTCTGCGGGACTGGCAAGTGTACCATTAGCTGGGCCTTCTTGCTCTGCTCCAGGCGGGAATTCTTCTTCCTGGAATTCTTCTTGAGCAGGCTCTTCTGGGGCACCTACTGGTTCTTCTTGCTGTGGGTAGAAGGTGAGTACAGGTATGATTACTGCTCCTCCTAGTTGGGGCCAATCTGCCGGGAAATCTCCTAATTCAGTGTGTATTACTGCTTCTTTAGGCTCCTCCGGTACGGTGAGAGGCACTTCCTCCTGGGATTTTAGCAGACCTGGACACAACTTCAGATGATCCCTAGATACTGTTGCAGTCGTTCTTCTTCCGTCCTTAGTGATTAAACAGGTCTTTCTGTTATCAAACCTTGAGTTTAACACAGTGTAGGGTTCTCTCTTCGACTGGTCATCAAGTTTGTGGTTTCTCCTTTTCCTTTTTAACACCACTTCTCCTGGTGTGAAGGGTTCTGCGGGTGCACTTTTATTGTAGTGGGCTTCCTGCTTGTCCCTCACCCGGGTGAGACTGTCTTCGACACAGGCCTGTACTCTTCTGTACTGCTCCTGTCTGGTCGTGTCCCAGTCCTCAGTGGACATATCTGCTTCGGGTTCTACTACACCAAGCTCCAGGTCCATGGGTAACTTTCCGGGTCTTGCTCGCATGAGATATGCTGGAGTACAATTGGTGGAACTCACAGGTATGTGGTTGTACAGATCTACCAGGTCAGGTAGTAGGTCAGGCCACTGATTTCTCTCCTCTAGTGGTAAGGTCCTCAGCAGGTCGATGATGATGTTATTCATCTTCTCACAAAATCTGTTGGTTTGGGGGTGGTACGGTGTAGTCCGGATCTTTTTACACCCATACAGATGGCAGAACTCCTTGAACAATTCGGCCTCAAAGGCTGAGCCTTGATCTGTCAGAACCTGCTCCGGGTATCCATGGGGCCTGCAGAAGTACACCTGAAACGTCTTCGCCGCAGTTTCTGCCATCAAATCCTTGACGGGTGCGACCACCAGGAACCGGGAGTAGTGATCCACCATGGTCAGGGCATAGGAGTATCCTGACCTGCTGAGTGATAACTTGACATGATCCAGGGCCACGATCTCCAGAGGTCGAGTCATCTTGATGGGTTGCAGGGGTGCCTTCTGACTGCTGTAGTCTTTTCTCCTGAGGCTACAGGGTCCACAGTCCCGGCACCAACTTTCTATGGAGCTGCGCATTCCTACCCAATAAAACCGACACTTCAGCAGGGTTTCTACCGTCTTCCAGTCAAAGTGCCCCACTTGATCGTGGTAGGCCTCCAACACCATCTGGATGTCCGTCCTGGGTACTACGATCTGCCACACCATCTCATGGGTCCTCGGGTTGACGTACCTTCAGCTCAGCTTCTCTCTATAGATGAACAGCCGGCTCCTCTCATTCCACAGCTGCTTGGCATGTAGAGACGCTTCTTTCTCCAGGGAGGAACCTTCCTGGGTTATCAGCTCCATGATACGGCTGACAACCGGGTCGCTGTCCGGGGTTTCTTTCCAACTGTGGTGAGTCAGAGGGTTTAGCGTCTTACCGCGATGCCTCCTGGAGGCTCGTTGCTCGTGGACCATTCCATTACGGTGCAAGGCAGGTAGCTCAATCTCTTCCAGGTCATCCACTTCTTCAGTGACCGACTGGTGAGGCATCCTGGACAGGGCATCGGCTTTGGCGTTCTTGCGGCCCGCCCGGTACTTAATAGTTAATTGGTGGTTTGACAGCCGAGCCATCCATCGTTGTTCCATGGATCCTAGCTTGGCTGTTTCCAGATGAGTCAAGGGGTTGTTATCCGTGTAGGCAGTGAACTTACTGGAGGCTAGGTAGTACTTGAACCGCTCGGTGATGGCCCAGACCAGGGCCAGGAACTCCAGCTTGAAACTGCTATAGTTCTCCGGGTTCCTCTCAGTCGGGCGGAGCTTCCTGCTTGCATAGGCGATCACCTTTTCTTGGCCATTCTGCTTCTGACTTAACACAGCTCCTAATCCCTCGTTGCTGGCATCAGTGTACAGCAGGAACGGTTGGCTGTAGTCAGGGTAGGCTAGGATCTCTTCGCCGGTCAGGATCTCCTTCATCACCTTAAAGGATTAAGCTTGCTCCTTACCCCACTGGAGCGGGGGGTTTCTGCCTCTCCCGGACTGTCCTACCAGGAGATCTTGCAAAGGCTCCGCCTTCTTGATGTAGTCCTTCACAAACCTCTGGTAATACCCGACTAGTCCCAGGAACTGACGCACCTCCTTGAGGCAGTGACCTTCTCCGGGTCCGGTGCTACTCCTTCTGAACTGACGATGTGCCCCTGGTACTGTACCTTTCTCTTGAGCAGGTGGCACTTGGAGGCTTTCAGCTTCATCCCATACCAGGACAGTGATTCAAATACCTCTGCCAGGTGCTTCAAGTGGTCCTCGTACGTTTTGGAGTACACTATCACGTCATCCAGGTATAGTAGTACAGTCTCGAAGTTGTAGTGTCCCAGGCAGCACTCCATCAATCTCTGGAACGTTCCGGGGTTGTTGCAGAGTCCAAACGGCAGACTATTGAACTCGCAGAGTCCCATCGGGGTAGTAAAGGCCGTCTTCTCCCGATCCTCCTCGGCAGCAGCTACTTGCCAGTACCCACTAGTGAGGTCAAGGGTGGAAAAGTAATTTGCAGACTTTAAGGCAGCCAGGGATTCCTCTATACATGGTAAAGAGTATGCATCTTTATGTGTAATGCGATTTACTTGTCTGTAATCTACACACATTCTCATGCTTCCGTCCTTTCTCCTGACTAAAACTAGGGGAGCTGCCCAGGGACTACAACTATCCCTTACTACCCCTGCCTTTTTCATGTCGTGCAACATCTCCTTTGCCTTCTGGTAGTCTGCTGGTGGTATAGGCCGGTAACGTTCTTTGATGGGTGGATGGTCACCTGTGGGTATATGGTGTTGCACTCCCTTAATCCTCCCAAAGTCAAGTGGGGGTTTACTGAATACCTGTTTGTATTCCTGAGCCACCCGGTGAACTCCCTGCTTCTGATGGGCAGGAGTGGTGTCTGTCCCAACATGGAGCTGTTGACACCAATCCTCCACCTGGGTTCCCGGGTCATTATCCTCCACTTCGTCTGGTGAGGTTAAGGACTCCGCCATGTGTATGGAGTTGTTGTCTACTGTGTACAGTTTAGCAACAGTGGCATAGCGTGGTAATCTAACCTCGTCCTCCCCATAGTTTAGGAGGCATACGGGCACCCTCCCATTGCATACATCTACTACCCCTCTGGCAGTCCAGAGTGTAGGTCTATGCTCTGAGCTAAAGGGCTCTACTACCGCCTGGTAGCTCCGTCCTCTGAGACCTATTGCTGCTCTACACCAAATCAGCATCTCACTCATTGGGGGGATCACAATGGGTATTGGGTCCGTCACCCGTACACATTACCAATTTCACTACTTGATAGCTTTACCTGTTGCTGGTACATAAGGGCTCGGATCTCTTTCTGGAGAACCCTCCTCTGCCCTGGTCTGGTGGTGTCAGCCATCCGTTGGAGCAAGAACAACACTTCTCCCAAACAGTTACCAACAATATTCATGCCAAGTACCATATACAAGTCTGTATCACCAGGATTAGTCTCTTCTACAATTAGTCCCTGGTCCTTCAGTTCCACTCTTCCCACCTTTACTGCCACATCCTTAACCCCGACTAGGTTAAGGGGGAGGCCATTAGAGGCATACACGGAAAGGTTTGGATCTGGCGGGTGAAGTTCGTCTATGGACCAGAACCTTTTGTAGAGGACATCAGGCATAATGGTTACCTGAGATCCTGTGTCCAGCAGGGCAGGGGTCGCGATGCCTTCCAGCACAATGGACAGGAAAGGTCTTCCTCCTACGAACCGGCGGTACCAGTTTGATGGGCCTGGTTGCTCTACTCCTGGGTGTTGGCCCTCAGTCCCAGGGTTTTCTCGTTTAAAGGACAGGCCCGAGTGGTGTGGCCTGCTTTATGGCAGCGGTAGCAGATGAAGTCTTCTGGAGGGCGACGTTGGTCGTTGGTCCTCCCACGGGGTGGTGATGTCCTCCTCTGGGGTGGTGTTGTCCTCCTACGGCATGGCGTTGTCCTTCCTCTTCTCCTCATCCAGGGGACATCCTCAGGGCTGTTGGCTAGCAGGATTCTTCCTTCCGGCTCAGGCTCCGTTTGTAGCTGCAGGGTACTCATGACAGTGGCCAGGGATTTACTTAACTGGCGCACATCAGAGCGTAGGCTGTCCAGCTCACCAGGGGGCACGTTTGCATCCTTGTTTCAGCCGTCAGTGAATCAATGGTGGGTTCTGCGGGCTCTGAGGTGGTCCCACCCTGGTAACGCTGGATAGCAGTATCTGTGGTTTCCAGAGGCTGCAGGCCCTTTATAGCCAAGTCCTTAAGGGTGTAAAAGGTGGCATCTGGATGGTCTAGAGCCCACCACCGTACAGTTCTGCTCTCTTCCTGGGACTTCAACCCCCGGATAAACTGTTCCGTCAGCATTTTATTTTCATCATGGATGCTGGCTGGACTAACCTGTTTCAGGGACCGCAGGGCCTCCTGTAAGCACCAGGCATAGTCCCGGATATTGTCCTCAGGCTTTTGGACGCAATGGTAGAACCTCATCCGGAGATTTGTCTCAGTGCGGTTTTCAAACGCTGCTTGCAGTCTTTTAAAGATAGTGGACACTGATTCTTGGTCTGCGGCTGGCCCGGTTTCAACTTCTCGCTCAGCGGCACTAGTCAATTGTCCTAACACTACAGCGGCTCTCTGTTTGCCTGTCATAGAGTACATGTCCAGTATGCCGCATATTTTCCTCTAGAATCCGGACAGTGTGTCCGATTTGCCGTTATACTGGGAGAACCACTTCGCCCCAGGGATATACGGCAGGGCCATAGGTATAACAGGGGTTACAGGCCCTGCGGCTGGAGCGGCCACTTCAACCTGCTCAGCGCCAGGCACAGGTGGGACATCGGGACCGTTAACCGATACTTCGGCATTCTGCTGGGCTTCCGACATTGTTGCGCCCCCCTAGTGAACCGCGGCCTACCTTCTTTACTTTTCTTCCGGTAAGCCGCAGCTCCGCAGGTGATGGTCTTCTTCGCTTGCGTCCTATGTCAGGGTGTCCTCTCTCTCCTTCCAGGACCTGACGCTTCCTGGTTCGACGTCAGGGGCGGGGCGTGTCCTCGACTTCGCGCGCTTCCAGCGGCTACTCCCCTCTTCTTCCCGCGCAGACTTCCGGAAAATGGCGGCCAGTGGCGGGAAACTCCGGAAAATGGCGGGAAAAGCTGCACCACAGTGAGTTTTACAGTTTCTTAAGGCGCACAGTACCCGGTGGCAACGGGCACGCAATCCTGTTCGTGATGCCAAAAGCGAGCTGTCTCACTTAGTTTTGCTTCATTACCTTTACTGGTATAGCCGGTAGATATGATCCAGGGTACTCTAGGTGAGGGGCGCATTTTTGGACTTCTCCCCAGTGAGCAGGTATAAGGCCTCCTGTTCCATGTCTGTCTCTGTGTAAGCTCCTGGCCAGCCTGCAACTGTGCCTAGCTTATGTGTCTTGCTTTTTCTACTCCACCTGTTGCTCTGAAGTAGGACCTCCGGTTGGTAACCACTTTCCCTGGACGATGGGGCCTTCGTGGTACCTGGTCCTGTGAATCTAGCTTAAGGTCTGCCAGGGACTTGTAGTCCTCCTGGGATTCCGGTTAACCCTACTGGGTGTGAAGGGTCCCTGTAGGCTCGGATCCAGTGTCCAGTAAATATACTGGGGTGAGCCTGGTATGCTCCTCTGCCCCCTTTATCACTCCTTCTCTCCTCGCCATCGGCCACGCTCGGGGCCTTCACTACAAGGCTGGCGTGCTGCGTCTTCACCGCTCTCTGAGCGTCGGCATGCTCTCTGGCTTCAGAGCTGCTGGAGGCCTAGCTTGCCTCTAACAGCAGCCTATGTGCTGCTCAATGCCTGAGCACACTGCAGCACAAACCTGACTTGGACTGAAGACTCTGACTAATCTCCAACTCAGACTCAGACTCAGGGCTCCCACTGCTGGTTTGAGGTGGAAGGTGGAGGTGTTTGAATGTAGTGAGGGCCTCTTGTGGAGAAATCCAGCCATGCACCCTTCTGGGTTCTGTGGCACCAAGCGCAGCAGGGCGCCACAGTAGTGCTCACCTCTTCTTCTCCCAACAATTATTCTTCAAGATGTCCTATACAGTCTGAAGGGGTCTTCATAATATATTAAATATATTTTTCCCAGTAATCAGTAAATGTACGAGCGCTCTGCACAATTCATAGTGGAAATAAATGACTGCTACTTAGTTTATTGTCAATTACCTATTCGACCTGCAGATTTTACTATTAAAAGTTGCTTGACTTGTTAAATTGATGTCAAAAGACTTAGACAAAGTGTTAAAGAGGTGCAAAGTGAGTGCAAGTTGAAAACTTGACAATCTGCTGACTGACAAATTATTGCCTTGTGTAATGACAAGCTGCAAATTTTGTATGACAGCCTACCTGAGTACTTACAGCCTGGACTAAGTATTTATGTTAGAGATTAACATTTCCTGTAGCAAATATGTAGAAAAAACATCAGTGAATGCACCAACATCATTAAATTAAGAATGCTCCAATAAAGCAATCTGATGCCCAGGTAAAGGGTGTAATGCAGGAAAATTCAGCTTTCTGTATTTAATAGTGTGATCTACTGGTCTAATTAGCTGAGAAAAATGATGGCGTCATCTTCACACCAGAATCTGAAATCTTGAAGTGATTCAGGTGATAAATTTAAGCTGTTCATTTTAGAAGTATACATAGTTTTTTTTTTACAAATTACGAGCAGTTTTGAATTATTTATTGGTTTTACTTCAAGACCTGACCTATCAGCAGATTTGACAATATAAATCAGATACATTATTAAATAAATCTTAGACTTGATAGGACCATGTCAGACTGGTTGAATGCTCATTATTGGAAGTTTAATGTCAAGCGACACCCATCTAATTGACAGTGTCTCAATATTACTCATCACAGTTGAGTACACTGGACTCATAATCTCTCTCACCATTTAACTGGACTCATAAAATGTTCATTTTAACCCCTTCACAACAGGGCTAATTTTCATTTTTGCTTTTTCATTTTTTCCTCCCCTTACTGTTGGTACAGAAACTATTCAGACCTCTTTAAATTTTTCACTCTTTGTTTCATTGCAGCCATTTAGTAAATTCTAAAATGTTCATTTTTTTCTCATTAAAGTACACTCTGCACCCCATCTTGACTGAAAAAAACTGAAATGTAGAAATTTTTACAAATTTATTAAAAAATAAAAACTGAAATATCACATGGTCATAAGTATTCAGACCCTTTGCTCAGTATTGAGTAGAAGCACCCTTTTGAGCTAGTACAGCCATGGGTCTTCTTGGGAATGATGCAACAAGTTTTTCACATCTGGATTTGGGGATCCTCTGCCATTCTTCTTTGCAGATCCTCTCCAGTTCCGTCAGGTTGGATGGTGAATGTTGGTGGACAGCCATTTTCTGGTCTCTCCAGAGATGCTCAGTTGGGTTTAGGTCAGGGCTCTGGCTGGGCCAGTCAAGAATGGTCATAGAGTTGTTATGAAGCCACTCCTTTGTTATTTTATCTGTGTGCTTAGGGTCATTGTCTTGTTGGAAGGTGAACCTTCGGCCAAGTCTGAGGTCCAGAGCACTCTGGAAGAGGTTTTCATCCAGGATATCTCTGTACTTGGCCGCATTCATGTTTCCTTCAATTGCAGCCAGTAGTCCTGTCCCTGCAGCTGGAAAACACCCCCATAGCATGATGCTGCTGTCTCGCCCCCGGTGGGGCCTTACTGTCTGGGGCAGTATATATGCATATAACGGTGGCTGGCCAAGGGCGGACAGTGCGCCAAAAAAGGGGGTTTAATAAAATGAAAATAAAAGTTTGTGACGCTACCTGTGGATTCTGGTAAGAGGTTACCAGCGCTGCGACAGTCCACTGAGGGTGATGTTAGGGGCAGCTTTGATGGGACGGCTCCCCACAGGTGGAGCAGGCCTCAGGGCAGTGTAGAATGAATGGAGGTGGGTGCGCTGGGCGTTGTGGTGCAGGTAGGGAATGATGCCGCAGCCGGAGTAACGGACAGAGACAGGGGGTTTTGCTTCCTTACCTTTACTGGTACAGCTGGTAGATATGGTCCAGGGTACTCTAGGTGAAGGGCGCACTTTTGGACTTCTCCCCAGTGAGCGGGTATAAGGCCTCCTGTTCCATGTCTGTCTCTGTGTAAGCTCCTGGCCAGCCTGCAACTGTGCCTAGCTTATGTGTCTTGCTCTTTACTCCACCTGTTGCTCTGAAGTAGGACCTCCGGTTGGTAACCACTTTCCCTGGACGTCGGGGCCTTCGTGGTACCTGGTCCTGTGAGTCTACCTTCAGGTCTGCCAGGGACTTGTAGTCCTCCTGGGATTCCGGTTAACCCTACTGGGTGTGAAGGGTCCCTGTAGGCTCGGACCCGGTGTCCGGTAAATATACTGGGGTGAGCCAGGTATGCTCCTCTGCCCCCTTTATCACTCCTTCTTTCCTCGCCGTCGGCCACGCTCGGGGCCTTCACTACAAGGCAGCTGGCGAGAAAAAACCTGAAGGTCTGAACTGAAACGTAAGTTGATGTGCATGAAAAATGTAAATGCATGTTCACACAAGGCCATTAAACAGAGAGAAACCAAGAACAAGAAAAATACCCAAATAACTGAAAGTAGATGTATAAATCGCACAGTGCAAAAATAATAAATAATAAAGGGTATTTAGTTAACATAATTTTGATCAAAATAATGTGAAAGCCATTCCGCCACTTCACGGCAACCCTTATGGGACAGTCCTAACTCTAATATTAAAAACCTTACCATTTGTCAAGTGACATACATATGGACAAGGGCAGAGAGACTGATCCCTAGTGTAAGCATAAAACCCAGGCAAAATGAGCGTCTCAGCCCAGACAAAGGGCGGCCACACCCTTATATATGCACTAAAGCATACTGACTGCAAAGAA